>NW_027140293.1:1865000-2517500 GCF_036365525.1 Heterodontus francisci
AGGATATTAGCCCGAGCCTCTGGATTACCAGTTCACTACATTACCACGACACCACTGTCACTGACTCTCCACCTCACGTCCCTCCCTTGAGACACTACATAAACCTTCCTCTTTGGCCAAGTGTTGGTCATCTGACCTCATATCTCCTGTTGTGTCTCAATGTCATACTTTGCTTGATAATGATCCTCTGAAGCACCTTGGGATGTTTTATTACATTAAAGGTACTCAATAAATATAACATGTTGTTGACGTTCACCAGATATGACTTGTCTTACCATATCCTTGCTGCTGGCCATTTGTTGTCCATTGTTTAGTTTTGTTTTCTTTCAAGCAGCGAATACTTTTGTCCAAGGATGTAAACTGGAAATTTCCCCATCAGTGACGTTAAGATGACTGGTCAGTAAATAAAGAGTTTACTTCATCTCTCCTTTTTTAATCAGGTTGCAACATTTATAACCCTTCAGTCCTCTGCCACGACTCCCATTTCCAAGGAGGATTGGAAGATTCTGGCCAATACATTTGCTATTTCCAACTTTTCCTCCCTCAGCACCCCTCATACATACCATCCAGACTGGGTAAATGTTGCAGTTTATTGTGTTATTAAAAGTGTTGGATTGAAAGGGGTTAACTGAACCTATTTGTTCAGTGACTGTAATTAATGTCAGTCTCCATGGACCCTAATTGTGTCGCTGGAGGGTTTTCCTTTTCTGTTAATAAGGGACTCTTTTCAATGTGTTGTCACATAGAGTCGGAGGGAGCATCACCCGCGGCACTAAGAGGGATCCGCAGCTCCAGAGAGTGGGAGAAGATAGATTGGAATCTGGGAACAACAGATTGCAATGTTCCAACAATGGGTCAGAATCTGAGAACAATAGATTGGAATGTTACAACAATGGACAGGAGTTTATCCTCGGATCTTTACATTCTATCTACATATTATGATCAGCTACCATTAGACTATCGGATACGATATGCACTTGAAATTATTCAATACATTTACCATCCGATCCTGGCTATTGTTGGTGTCCCTGGTAAGTCACTCTATAAAGCTATTAATTCTATAAGCCATATTTACCTACATTACTGTTCTTGCCATTTACTCTGCCCTCCTTGCTGCTGCTGTTATTCCTGGTGAATCTCTACCTCCAGCTATTAGCTGTGAAGCCATTGCTAATTGTACTACAGTTCTTGTAATTTCATCTCTCATCTTGGTTGCTGTCTGTGCCCCTGGTAAGTCTCTATTTCACGCTAGGAGATCTGTAAACACTGTTCCACTGAAATACGGCTCTGTAATGTAAATTTTGGGAAGACTGAAGCCAGTGTTATTGGTCTCCATCACAAGCTCCATCCCCTATCTGGGAAACGCATACCCCTCCCTGCCCAATGTCTGAGAATAAACCAAACTGTTTACAACCGTTGTGTTCTATTTAAACCTGAGCAGAGATCATCTCCATATTCTCTCCATCACCAACTCTGCCTACTACCAACTTTGTAATATCACCCGTCTCCAGCTCTGCCTCAGCCATCTGCTGCATAAACCCTCATCCGTGCCTTTGTTGAATCGGCACTTGACTATTCCAATTCTATCATGCCCACCGTCGCAGTTATAAACCTCCATAAACCACAGCCCATCCTGAACTCTGCTGTCTGTATCTTAACTCACACCCAATCCCGATCACCCATCACCCCTGTGCTCACTGACCTACATTGGCTCCCGTTCTGGCAGCACCTTAATTTTAATATTCTCATTCTTGTGTTTGAATCCCTACATGGCCTCACCCCCACAATTAGTCCCATTCCCCTGTCCATTCCCATATTCCAGAAAATCATTAGCCACGAAGTCTATTCCCATGTCACCTTTCAAAGTGAATTTCCTTCCCTCTCTATCTCTTCCTGGTGGTGCTTTTCGACTCTACAGCACCACTGTTGCCCACACAGTGGGTGCCTGGATCCCTAAAAGGGGGTGGACCGAGCTACCAGCCAATTCTGGTGTGGCCTGCACCCTGCCTCGTGTTGTGCCCGGGTGTACATCGTGTGTACTAGTAGCATGAGGAGTTGTGGAATGTCGCGTCAAACTGCTGTTGCAGCAGCTTTGATGCACGTCTTTGAAACTTGGTCTGTGTATGTCCACTGACCGCCTGTGTCAGTCACTCTCAGCTGAACATACATTCAGCAGCGCGAGGAACCCCCTCTAGTGTTATTTAAAAGGACCAGCCATCCAACTTACAGGTTAGGGGCTTTTGACTTACTTCTGCTATTGTAAAGTTAGTGGAGGTGCTGTGGATGGTTTTCTGGCAGTTGTGTTGTGAGCTGCGGCAGACATTCAGGGAGGGCAGAGGATTTGGTGACCCAACTCAGGACGAGTTTAGTAAACCGTAGTTACAGCGTCTCTGGGTCTGTAACATGACCAACAAACGGAGCAGAGGTTGCAGAGAGGGGAAGCTCTGTTAGGAGGGAGGAGGAGGGGGCACTGCCATACCCACCCCGGGATTTCCAAGAGCACTTTTCCTACCTACTGCTAACCCAGGAGCAGTGTGTGAGGTGACTCTGATTCAATAAGGAGGTCAAAGAACTGAATAACCTCCTGTAACATGGCCTGGAGACCCCCTCCAGGGTAAGGACAGAGCTGTCAGTGGCTGTTAAGGTCACAGTTTCATTGAACGTCTATGTATCTGGATTTCTCCAAGCCTTATCCAACATAGAGTCATAGACAGTGATAGTCACAGAAAGTGTCCATTTGGTCCGTTGAGACCATGCCGACTGTCTCTGAAGCTATTCAGTCAGTCCCACACCCCCGCTTAATCCTTGTAGCCTGCAGGTTCACATCCTTCAAGCACCCATCCAGTTAACCTTTGAAATTGGAAGGAGGGATCAAATTGGATGTAAGCAAAGCTGGTAACAGAAGGTAGAAAAGTAGAAGGTGATATTAGAAGGCAGGTGAAACAAAGGTTAGCATCAACTGGAATGCAGAATGTCAAGAAGACACGGTTAAGGGCACTCTACCTGAATGCACGCAGTATTCGGAACGAAGTAGATAATTTAAAGGACCAAATAATGGTAAATGGGTATGATCGAATTGTCATAATGGAAACGTGGCGACAGGGTGTCCAAGGCTGGAACTGAATATTCAAGCATATTCGACACTTACGAAGGACAGGCAAAAAGGAATAGGAGTTGGTGTTGTACTGATAATAAGGGATGGGGGCAGTACATTAGTAAGGCAGGATCTCACGTCTGAAGAACAAAATGTGGAATCTGCTTGGGTGGAGCTAATAAACAGCAAGGCGCAGCAAACATTAGTAAGAGTTGTTTATAGGCCACCAAACAGTAGTGGTAGTGTGGGGCATGGCATTTATCAGGAGATTAGTGAATAATCTAACAATGGTAACACAGTAATCATGGGTGACTTCAATCTTTATATCGATTGGGTAAACCTAATGAGAACTAATGCTATGGAGGACGAGTTTCTGGAGTGTGTTATGCATGATTTTAGAGCCGTATTTTGAAGAACTGACTATAGAAGAGTCGATATTACATCTAGAATTATGCAATCAGACAGGGCAGATTGATCTTATCGTAAAATAACCTTTAGGGATGAGTGCGCATAATGTTCTAAAATGTTACATTGTTTAAAAGTGAGGTAGTTCAATCTGAAGCCACGGTGTTACATTTTAACAAAGGAAATTTTGAAGGTATAAGGGGCAACTGGTAAACATTAGAAACGTAATAGTTTGTCATTTCATCTCTCCCCTCTCTGTCCCATCACGGTCCTTCCTTCTTGTTCTTCTTCCCCCTTTCCCTCTTTCATTTGCTCAAAGACTGTCACATTTCTAACGTTTGCCAGTTCTGATGAAGGATCACAGATCTGAAACATTAACACTGTTTCTGTCTACATAGATGCCGCCAGACCTGCTGAGCATTTCCGACACTTTCTGTTCTCATCCCCAAACTCTGGAATTCTCTCCCTAGTCCCTAAATACATTAAGTTGCACAGAGTCCAGTTTTAGGGAGTACTGCTTGCACAGAGTACTAAATATAGTAAAGTTGATGAGGGACTGAATTTGAAGAGATCCAAGAGTTGATCTCTTTCCAAAATTTAGTAAATTTTACATTTAGCATTTCACTTAATTTTAAGCTGAACTTGTAGTGTCTTTCACAGTCTGTTTTTGACATCTGGACAGTTGATTGATGCACATGGAATGGGAGGTTCAGTGTCAGCTTGGATTAAAAACAACTGGCTTAATGGTAGAAAACAGTGAGTTGTCATAAATAATTGTTTTTCAGACTAGAGGAATGTAGCCAGTGGTGTTCCCCAAGGGTCAGTGCTAGGACCAGTGCTTTTTTCTGGTATGTATAAATGATTTGGATATTGGAATACAGAGCAAAATTTCAAAATTTGCTATGGTACCAAATCTGGAGGTGGGGCAGACAGTGAGGTTGATACTGATCGATGGAACAAGAAATAGCCAGGCTAGCAGAATGGGCAGATAAGAGGCAGATGGAAGTTAATAGAGACAAGTGTGAGGTAATGCATTTTATCAGAAGTAACAGGGAGAGGCAATATATACTTCATGACACAGTTCTAAAGAGTATGCAGGAACAGAGGGACATGGGGTTCATGTACATAGATCATTGAAGGTGGAAGGACATATTGAGAGAGTCGTTAATAAAGCATATGGGATCTTGGGCTTCATAAATGGAAGTAGTGAGAACAGAAGAAGGACAGTTATGCTGCACGTTTATAAAGATCTGGTTAGGCCCCAACTGGAGTACTGCATCCAGTTCTGGTCACCACACTTTAGGGAGGATGTGTGGATCCTTAACAGGGTGCAGAGGAGATTTACCAGAATGGTTCCAGGGTTGGAGGATTTTATCTGCAAGGTTAATCTGGAAAAGATGGGATTGTTTTCCTTGCAGTAAAGAGATTGAGGGGAGATTTGATAGAGGCAGACAAGATGAAAACATGTTTGGATAAGGTAGACAGGACAAGATGCTCCCATTAACTAATGGTACAAGGACTTGAGTGAAGTTTGAGGGCAAAAGATGCAGGGGGATGAGAGGAACAACTTTTTTACACAGCGAGAGCGAATAGCCTGGAAATCATTGCCTACGAGGGGGGTGGAAGCAGAGATGGTGACAGTAGAGCAGTGGTTAGCACCGCAGCCTTAGAGCTCCAGGGACCTGGATTCGATTCTGGGTATTGCCTGTGGGGAGTTTGAAAGTTCTTCCTGTGCCTGCGTGGGTTTTTGCCGGGTGCTCTGGTTTCCTCCCACATCCAAAGAATTGCAGGTGATAGGTAAATTGGTCGATGTAAATTGCCCCTAGTGTAGGCAGGTGACAGGAATATGGGATTACTGTAGGGTTAGTATAAATGGGTGGTTGTTGGTCAGCACAGGCACGGTGGGCCGAAGGGCCTTATTCAGTGCTGTATCATAAAAAATAAATAAGAGAATGATTTCAAAAGGATATTGGATGAACACTTGAGGGAAATAAACTTGTAGGAATATAGAGACAGAGCTGGGGAATGAGACTGACTGGATTTATCAACAAAGGGCTGGCATGGACACGATGGGACGAATGGCCTCATCCTCTGCTGAAATGACTATGACTCTCTGACAGGTGAATATTATTACAACTGCTTTCCTATACTGGGAAAGTTTATAATGGACTGGGCAGTATCACCCTGTTGAACCCCGTGATGGAAGTGAAATGTTTGATGCCCCAGAACATGGTTAACAAATGTCCTTCACAATCAGAGTAAATCAGTTCAGACCCACTCACAATTCTGGAGTCATTCACAATGGGGAGTAGTTTCTGCTGGTTTTCTCTACATAGGACAGCAGTCAGGCTTTTCACTGTGTCCCCCACCTCCATAAGGAAAGTCTTGTCAGGGTTAGGTGAAATAAGACAGGGTACCTGGGCGATAGCTTTCTTCAGTTGTGTTACGGCTTCCGTGCTCACTTCAGTCCAACCGGGTTAAACCTGGTCATCATCACCATTAGGTAGTTCATGAAGAGGAGTCACAGTCTCTGAAAATCAAGGAATGAGTGTCCACTGATGGCCCCCAGCCTGAGGATAGGACACAGGGCAGTCTTTGAGGTGGACAGCGGTCGACACGGGATGATGGTCCACTGATAACCCACCAGCCTGAGGATAGGACACAGGGCAGTCTTTGAGTTGGATAGGGGTAGACACTGGATGACGGTCCACTGATACCCCACCAGCCTGAGGATAGTACTCATGGCAGTCCTTGAGGAGGACAGGGGTAGACACTGGATGGTCTCGATCTGATGTTGCTCTGGGCTGATGCTGGATGATCCAATATGGACACCTAGAAAGGTGATGCGATCTTACACCAGCTGGGCCTTATGTGGATGTTCTTTTAGTCCAACTCGCAAAGTAACTGCAGTAGTTCCTGTAAAAGGGTTAAATGTGTGGACACGGTCTGTGGTGATGAGGAGGAGATCATCGACATATTGCAGCAAGCAGGAAGACTGTGAAAGTTTCATAGCGACCCCGGCCATATGTTAGTGGAAAATAGTCGGATTATTGTGGAACCCCTTGTGACAGACATGTCCAGGGGAATCTCTGGTCCTCAGAAGTAAATGTGAATTTAAATTGTTTCTCTCCTTTTACTGGGATACTCCAATAACCATTAGAGCTACCCAGGGTGTTGAAGACAGCCCTCCCGCTGGGAATCCGGGAGAGTAGGGTGGGTGTCTATCAGACAACCGGGTTCACACAGGAGTGACTGAGTTGAGTTTGTGATGGTCAACAGTCAATCACCAGCTGCCATACGGTTTTCTAACCGCCAAATGGGGCAGTTAGTAATGAATGTGTCTTTGTGAACTACACCCTGGTATAACAATGATTGATAGTGTCTGGAATGTATGATATAATCTCAGCTCGGAAAGAGTATTGCTTCATGGAGCAAACAATGGTCAGTCAATTTCTTCAGGTCTGCTCATGTTTTCACAGTCATCTTTATGGGTTGTGATTACACTCAGCACCGACTCGAGAATCGCCTTTACCTCAGGGTCATCAGAGGTGTCTGGTTCACACTCCTCTGAGATTATAATCATGAATATTGAGGGTGCAATGGACACCAGAGTAGGGGTAAGATTTAATGTTTTTCAGTTCCACAATGTACAAATACAGGGATAATCAATTACTGCTGATAACCTTTGAGCACATTACTGCCCAGTAGTCCCTGTCCATTATACAGGATCATATAAAAGGGAGGCAGGACTTTGACATGAACTCCGTTCCCTCTCCTACACCACGAAGGGTCACAAGCAGTTTATTGAGGAATAACAGTTCAGATACAGCATACCATCAGAATAGACAGAGTTGACATGCGGCCTGTGGCAGGTGAGAAAGGCTTTATGGCTATGGTTGAGATGTTAGAAGCGATTGATCTTTATGTCGTCATTGTCAACAGGAATAGTGCTGGAAGACTGGAGGATAGCAAATGTTGTCCCCTTGTTCAAGAAGGGGAGTAGAGACAGCCCTGGTAATTATAGACCTGTGAGCCTTACTTCGGTTGTGGGTAAAATGTTGGAAAAGGTTATAAGAGACAGGATTTATAATCATCTCGAAAAGAATAAGTTCATTAGAGATAGTCAGCACGGTTTTGTGAAGGGTAGGTCGTGCCTCACAAACCTTATTGAGTTTTTCGGGAAGGTGACCAAACAGGTGGATGAGGGTAAAGCAGTGGATGTGGTGTATATGGATTTCAGTAAGGCATTTGATAAGGTTCCCCACGGTAGGCTATTGCAGAAAATACGGAAGTATGGGGTTGAAGGTGATTTAGAGCTTTGGATCAGAAATTGGCTAGCTGAAAGAAGACAGAGGGTGGTGGTTGATGGCAAATGTTCATCCTGGAGTTTAGTTACTAGTGGTGTACCGCAAGGATCTGTTTTGGGGCCACTGCTGTTTGTCATTTTAATAAATGACCTGGAAGAGGGTGTAGAAGGGTGGATTAGTAAATTTGCGGATGACACTAAGGTCGGTGGAGTTGTGGATAGTGCCGAAGGATGTTGTAGGGTACAGAGGGACATAGATAGGCTGCAGAGCTGGGCTGAGAGATGGCAAATGGAGTTTAATGCGGAAAAGTGTGAGGTGATTCACTTTGGAAGGCGTAACAGGAATGCAGAGTACTGGGCTAATGGGAAGATTCTTGGTAGTGTAGATGAACAGAGAGATCTTGGTGTCCAGGTACATAAATCCCTGAAAGTTGCTACCCAGGTTAATAGGGCTGTTAAGAAGGCATATGGTGTGTTAGCTTTTATTAGTAGGGGGATCGAGTTTCGGAGCCACGAGGTCATGCTGCAGCTGTACACAACTCTGGTGCGGCCGCACCTGGAGTATTGCGTGCAGTTCTGGTCACCGCATTATAGGAAGGATGTGGAAGCTTTGGAAAGGGTGCAGAGGAGATTTACTAGGATGTTGCCTGGTATGGAGGGAAGGTCTTATGAGGAAAGGCTGAGGGACTTGAGGTTGTTTTCGTTGGAGAGAAGGAGGAGGAGAGGTGACTTAATAGAGACATATAAGATAATCAGAGGGTTAGATAGGGTGGATAGTGAGAGTCTTTTTCCTCGGATGGTGATTGCAAACACGAGGGGACATAGCTTTAAGTTGAGGGGTGATAGATATAGGACAGATGTCAGAGGTAGTTTCTTTACTCAGAGAGTAGCAGGGGCGTGGACCGCCCTGTCTGCAGCAGTAGTAGACTCGCCACCTTTAAGGGCATTTAAGTGGTCATTGGATAGACATATGGATGAAAATGGAATAGTGTAGGTCAGATGGTATCACAGGTCGGCGCAACATCGAGGGCCGAAGGGCCTGTACTGCGCTGTAATGTTCTAATCTAATCTAATTAGTAAAGACGTTTCGTTTCGAGATACAGCACAGAAACAGACCCTTCGGCCCACCGAGTTTGTGCCGACCATCATCCACCCATTTATACTAATCTATTTATACTAACCCATTTATACTAATTCCATATTCATACCATCTACCTATACTGGGGGCAATTTATAATGGCCAATTAACCTATCAACCAGCAGGTCTTTGGCATGTGGGAGGAAAACGGAGCACCCGAAGGAAACAGACGCAGACACAGGGATAACTTGCAAACTCCACACAGGCAGTACTCAGAATTGAACTCGGGTTATTGGAGCTGTGAGGCTGCGGTGCTAACCACTGCGCCACTGTGCCGCCCACATGGCAGGGCACGCAGAATAATTCAAGGTGATCAGGCATAGTCGACATGCTTTTGTGAAACGGAAACCATGTTTAACCAATTTATTGGAGTTCTTTGAAGAAGTAACAGGTGCTGTGGATAAAGGGGAACTGGTGGATGTACTGTACTTAGATTTCCAGAAGGGATTTCATAATGTGCCACATCAAAGTTCATTGTGGAATATAAAAGCTCATGGTGTAGGGGGCAACCTATTGGCATCGATGGAAGATTGGCTAACTAACAGGAAACAGAGAGTAGGCTTAAATGGATCATTTTCTGTTTGGCAAGATGTAAAGAGTGGTGTGTCACAGGGATCAGTGCTGGGGACTTAACTCTTAACAATTTATACATATCACTTGGATGAAGGGACCAAAGGTATGGTTGCTAAATTTTCTGATGACAGAAACGTCGGTTGGAAAGTAAGTTGTGACGAGGACACAAGTGAGCCAGAAAGGGATAGATAGATTGAGTGAGTGGGTAAAGATCTGGTAAATGGAGCATAATGTGGGAAAATATGAAATTGTCCATTTTGGCAGGAAGAATAAAAATTAAGCACATAACCACAATGGTGAGAGATTTCAGAGCTCTACCATCCAGGGGGAACTGAGAGTCCTTGTGCATGAATTGTAAAAGGTTAATATGTAGGTATTGCAAGTAATTAGGAAAACTAATAGAATGTTATCGTCCAATGCAGGAGGAATTGAATACAAATGTAGGGAGGTTATGTTTCAGTTATCCAGGGCATTGATGAGACCACATCTGGAATACTGTGCACAGTATTGGTTTCCTTATTTAAGGACAGATGTAAATGCGTTCGAAGAAGTTCAGAGAAGGTTTACTGGACTAATGCCTGGAATGGGCGGGTTGTCTTATGAGGAAATGCTCGACAGGCTATGCTTATATCAGCTGGAGTTTAGAAGAGTAAGAGGCGATTTGATTGAAACTTATATGATTCTGAGTGGGACAGAGCAAATCAGGGCGACAGAGAGAGAAATAACGAGAGAGAGAGAGTTCAACTCATCTGCTGCTAAAACCCTCTACCCATGCCTTTTTTAATCTCGAGACTTGACTATTCTAACACTCTCCTGGCTGGTCTCCCACATTCCACTCTCTGTAACATTGTGATCATCCAAAACTCTGCTGCCATCTTCTAATTTACACCAAATTCTGTTCACCCAACATCCCTTTGCTCACAGACCTACATTGGCTCTTGGTCCAGTAACACCTCAATTTTAATATTCTCACACATGTGATCAAATCCCTCCATGGCCTCACCCCTCTGATTATCCCAAACCCTGACCATTTCCAATATTCCTGAAACTTGTTCATCTGAAAGTCTTTTTCTAATTCCTTTTTTAAGGTGAGTTTCTTTCCCTCTGTCTCTCTCCCTGACCACACATTTCATCTCTCCAGCTCCACTGGTGCTGTGGAAGTTTGGATCCATAAAATGGTGTGAGCTGCACTGCTGGTCACATCCAGCACATTGTACAGGACACCCAGGCTGGCCAGAGTGATAGCGTGGGTGTAACGTGTGCGTGTCTGTAGTATGAGGAGGATCTGAATATTGTGTCAATCAGCCATTCCGGCAGCTTTGAAATACGTCTTTGAAACTTGGTCTGTGCATGTCCACTGACCGCCTGTGCCAGTCACTCTCAGCTGAACATACATTCAGCAGCACGAGGAACCCCCTCTCGTGCTATTTAAAAGGACCAAGCATCCAACCTATAGGTGAGGTGCTTTTGACTTACTTCTGCTATTCTAAAGTTAGTGGAGGTGCTGTGGATGGTTTTCTGGATGTTGTGTTGTGAGCTACGACAGACATTCAAGAAGGACAGAGGATTTGGTGACCCGACCCTGGACGAGGTCTGGGGACTGTGGGTACAGGGTCTCTGGGTCTGTAACATGACCAAAAAATGGAGCAGAAACTGCAGAGAGGGGAGGCTCAGTAAAGAGCGAGGAGGAAGGGGTTCTGCCTTACCCACCCCGGGATTTCAAAGAGCAAAAAGAGCAGTGATCCTAATACAAAGCCCTGGGGAACACCACTGTATACTCCCATCGAGTCTGAACAACAACCTTTCACCACTTCTCTCTGTTTGCTGTTCCTTAGCCAATATTTAATATTTGGAAGACTGAAGCCATTGTTTTCACTCCCCACTCCAACTCTGTTCCCTGGCTATTGATTCCATCCCTCTCCCTGCTAACAATCTGAGATTCAGACAGTCTGTTTGCAACCTCAGTGTCACATTTCACCACAAAATGAGCTTTAACCTCATTTTCAGGATATCATTACAACCGCCTATTTCCACCTCAGTAACATCGCCCGACTTCACCCCTGCCTCAGCCCATCTGCAGCTGAAACCTCATTCATGCCTTTGTCACCTCTAGATGTGATTATTCAAACTCACTCCTGGCTGATCTCCCACATCTACTGTCTGAAAACTTGAAGTCATCCAAAACTCTGCTCCCCATGTCTTAGCTCACACCAAGTCCCGTTCATCTATTACTGACTGACATTGTCTCCCAGTCAACCAAAGTCTTGATTTTAAAATTCTCCACCTTGTTTCCATATCATTCCATGGCCTCGTCCCTTCCTACCTCTGTTATCTCCTCCGGCTCCACAACCCACCGAGCTATCTGAGCTCCTCTAATTCTGGCCTCTTGTGCATCCCTGATTTTAATCACTGCAACACTGGCGGCCGTGCCTTCAGCTGACGGGTCCCTAAGCTGTGTAATATCTTCCCTGCACCTCTTCGCCTCTCCACATCGCTTTCCTCCTTTAAGACACTCCTTAAAAACTACCTCTTTGACTAAGCTGTAGGTCATCTGACCTAATTTCTCCTATTGTGTCTCAGTGTTATACCTTCCTTCTTAATGCCCCTGTGAAGCACCTTGGGATATTTTACAACGTTTATGGCATTATAAAAATATAAGTTTTTGTTGTTGAATTTTGCCAGAAATGATTTTTCATGAGCATATCCATGTTGCTAGCCAGTTACTATCCACTGGTTTTCCAAGTAACAAATATTTTTCTCCTGGGTTGTCACCTTTAGATTTTCCCCCAGTGGTGACACTAGTCTGACTGGTCAATAATTGCAGGGTTTATCCTATCTCTCCTTTTTTAAACAGGTTGTAACATTTGCAACCGTCCAGTCCTCTGTCACCACTCCAATATCCAAGGAGAATTGAATGATTCTGGCCAGTGCCTCTGCTATTGCCACCATTCCTTCCCTCAGCAACCCTCATACATCCCATCCACACTGGGTAAATGTTCCACTTTATTGTGATACTGAAACTGCTGGATTGAAAGGTGTTAACTGAATCTGTTTGTTCAGTGATTGTAATTAATGTCAGTCTCCATGGATCCTAATTGTGTCACTGGAGGGTTTCCATCTTCTATTAAAATGGGACTCCTTTCAACGTATTATCCCATACTGTGAGCTGGAGCATAACCCGGCACTAACAGGGATCAGCGGCTCCAGAGAGAGGGAGAGGATAGATCAGAATCTGGGAACAATAGATTGTAATGTTACAACAATGGGTCAGAATCTGAGAACAATAGATTGGAATGTTACAACAATAGATAGGAGATTATCCTGAGATATATACATTCTTTCTACATATTATGATCGGTTCTCATTAAACTCTCGGATCTATCGCGCACTTCAGCTAATTGAATACATTTACTATCCCATCCTCGCTAGTGTTGGTGTCCCTGGTAAGTCTCTCTCTCTCACTCTCTCTGTCCAGCTATTAATTCTATAAACCGTTTTTAACTGCATTACTGCTCCTGTCATTTACTCTGCCCTGCTTGCTGCTGTTATTACTCTTGGTGAATATCTCCAACTAATAGCTCGACAAACCATTGCTAATAGTATTACTGTTCTTGTCATTTACTCTCTCATCTTTGCTTCTGCTGCTGTTTACATTTCCAGCTAGGAGATCTGTAAACCCTGTTTCACTGAAATACGGTTCTGCAATGTAAACTTTGGGAAGACTGAAGCCGGTGTCATTGGTCTCCATCACAAACTCCAGGCCTATCAGTCAAACTCATCCCCCACCCTGTCTAATGTCTGAGGCAGAACCAGACTGTTTACAACCTCTGTGTTCGATACCTTTGTTAAATCCACACTTGACTATTCCAAATCTATCCTGGTCACCTCCCAGTTATAACATTCCATAAACCACAGACCATCCAGAGCTCTGCTGCCTGTTTCCGGACTGACACCAAATCCCGATCACCCATCACCCCTGTGCTCACTGATCGACATTGACTCCCGGTCTGACAGCATCTTAATTTTAATATTCTCATTCTTGTGTTTGAATCTATTCATGGCCTCGCCCCTCCCATTAGACCCATTCCCCTTCCATTTTACATATTCTTGAAAATCTTATCCCTTCAACCTAATATCCAATTTCCTTTTTAAAGTGAGTTGCTTTAAATCCCTATCTTCCACGACTGTGATTTTCAATCTGTGGCACGACTGGTGCCAACGCTACGCTAACCCTGCTTCATAAAATGACGTCAACAGCACAGCCGGCTACTTCTATCATGGTGAACACAATGCCCCATGCTGGACAGGGCTCTACTGTGGTCAGCACAGTGCCCCATGCTGGACAGGGCTCTACTGTGGTCAGCACAGTGCCCCATGCTGGACAGGGCTCTGGTGTGGACAGCACAGTGTCCCATGCTGGACAGAGCTCTAGTGTGGTCAGCACAGTGCCCCATGCTGGGCAGGGCACTAGTGTGGTCAGCACAGTGCCCCATGCTGGACAGGGCTCTGGTGTGGACAGCACAGTGTCCCATGCTGGACAGAGCTCTAGGGTGGTCAGCACAGTGCCCCATGCTGGGCAGGGCTCTAGTGTGGTCAGCACAGTGTCCCATGATGGGCAGGGCTCTAGTGTCGTCAGCACAGTGCCCCATGCTGCGCAGGGCTCTAGTGTGGTCAGTACAGTACCCCATGCTGGACAGGGCTGTAGTGTGGTCAGCACACTGCCCCATGCTGGACAGGGCTCTAGTGTGGTCAGCACAGTGCCCCAGGCTGGACAGGGCTCTAGTGTGGTCAGCACAGTGCCCCATGCTGGACAGGGCTCTAGTGTGGTCAGCACAGTGCCTCATGCAGGACACTGCTCCAGTGTGGTCAGCACACTGTCCCATGCTGGACAGGGCTTTAGTGTGGTCAGCACAGTGCCCCATGCAGGACACTGCTCTAGTGTGGTCAGCACAATGCCGCATGCTGGACACGGCTCTAGTGTGGTCAGCACAGTGTCCCATGCTGGATAGGGCTCTAGTGTGGTCAGCACAGTGCCCCATGCAGGACACTGCTCTAGTGTGGTCAGCACAGTGCCCCATGCTGGTCACGGCTCTAGTATGGTCAGCACAGTGTCCCATGCTTGACAGGGCTCTAGTGTGGTCAGCACAGTGCCCCATGCTGGACAGGGATCTAGTGTGGTCAGCACAGTGCCCCATGCTGGACAGGGCTCTAGTGTGGTCAGCACAGTGCCCCATGCTGGACAGGGCTCTCGTGTGGTCAGCACAGTGTCCCATGCTGGACAGGGCTTCAGTGTGGTCAGCACAGTGTCCCAGGCTGGACAGGGATCTAGTGTGGTCAGCACAGTGCCCCATGCTGGACAGGGCTCTAGTGTGGTCAGCACAGTGCCCCATGCTGGACAGGGCTCTCGTGTGGTCAGCCCAGTGTCCCATGCTGGAGAGGGCTTCAGTGTGGTCAGCACAGTTTCCCAGGCCGGACAGGGCTCTAGTGTGGTCAGCACAGTGCCCCATGCTTGGCAGGGCTCTATTGTGGTCAGCACAGTGAGCCATGCTGGACAGGGCTCTCGTGTGGTCAGCACAGTGCCCCATGCTGGACAGGGCTCTAGTGTGGTCAGCACAGTGCCCCATGCTGGACAGGGCTCTAGTGTGGTCAGCACAGTGTCCCATGCTGGACAGGGCTCTCGTGTGGTCAGCACAGTGTCCCATGCTGGACAGGGCTTCAGTGTGGTCAGCACAGTGTCCCAGGCTGGACAGGGCTCTAGTGTGGTCAGCACAGTGCCCCATGCTTGGCAGGGCTCTATTGTGGTCAGCACAGTGAGCCATGCTGGACAGCGCTCTGGTGTGGTCAGCACTGTGCCCCATGCGGGGCAAGGGTCTCGTCCTGTTATAACATGCATGTGATGCTCATATGTGGAGTGTTTTGAATGTTACGTCAGTCAGCGATTCTGACAGCTTTGAAGTACGTCTTTGAAACTTGATCTGTGCATGTCCACTGACCGCCCGTTTTAGCCACTGTCGGATGAACATACATTCAGCAGCACGAGGAACTCCCTCCAATGTTATTTAAAAGGACCAGGCATCCAACTTACAGGTGAGGGACTTTAGACTTACTTCTGCTATTGAAAAGTTAGTGACGTGCTGTAGATGGTTTTCTGCAGGTTGTGTTGTGAGCAACTACAGACATTCAGGGAGGACAGAGGATTTGGTGACCTAACACTGGACGAGTTATGGGGACTGTAGTTAAAGTGTTTCTGGGTCTGTAACATGATCAATAAATGGAGCAGAGTCTGCTGAGATGTGAAGCTCTGTGAAGAGGAAGGAGGAGGGGGCTCTGACCTACCCACTCCGGGTTTTCCAAGAGCACCATTCCGACATGCACCTAACCCCGGAGCAATGTGTGAGGTGACTTTGATTCAATAAGGATGTGGTCACAGAGCAGTGTCACCTCCTGTAAAACGTCCTGGAGCCTCACACCACGGTGAGGACGGAACTGTCAGTGGCTGTTAAGGTCACAGTTTCATTGAACCTCTATGTATCTGGATCTTTCAAGGCAATAGCAGGCGTCACAGTGGCACAGTGGTAAGCACCGCAATCACACCACTCCCGCAACCCGGGTTCAATTCTGGGTACTGCCTGTGCGGAGTTTGCATGTTCTCCCTGTTTTTGCGTGGGTTTCCTCCCACATGCCAAAGACTTGCAGGTTGATAGGTAAATTGGCCGTTCACAATTTCCCCTAGTGTAGGTAGGTGGGAAATATAGGGACAGGTGGGGATGTGGTAGGAATTTGAGATTAGTGTAGCATTCGTATAAATGGGTGGTTGATGGTCGGCACAGACTCGGTGGGCCGAAGGGCCTGTTTCAGTGCTGTATCTCTAAACTAAACTAAACTGACATAGAGTGGTCGAAATTGATGGAGTCATGGAGTCACGTACGACACAGAAGGTGGCCATTCTGCCCCTCCGTGTTCAGTCAATCCCAATAACCCGTTCATTCCCCAGATCCCTGCAAGTTTTTTTTCCTTCAGGTGCCCATCCAGTTTCCTTTTGAAATCATTGATTGTCTTGCCTTCCACCACCCTCATGGGCAGTGAGTTCCAGCTCGTTACCACCCACTGTGTTAAAAAGCTCTTCCTTATTTTCCCCCTGCATCTATTACCCAAAACCTTCCATTTGTGTCCCCGAGTCCGTCTTTCATCAGTTAATGGGAACAGTTTTTCCTTGTCTATCTTATCTAAGCCATCATAATCTTGTACAACTCTATCAAATCTCTCTCAATCCCCTTTACTTCAAGGGAGAACAACTCCATCTTCTCAAAACTATCCGTGTAACTAACCATCCGCCGCTCCCCCCTCCCATCCCTGGAACTATTCTGGTAAATCTCCTCTGCACCCTCTCAAGGACCTTCACATCCTTCCTGAAGTGTGGTGACCAGAACTGGACACAGTTCTCTAGTTCGGGCCTAACCAAAGCTTTACAAATTTTCAGCATAACTTCACTGATTTTGTATCTTTGCCTCTAATCATGAAGCCCAATATCTGATAAGCTTTGATTAACACTCTCCCAATATGTCCTTACACCTTCAAAGATCAATGCATATGGAGCCCCAGGTCCCTCTGTTCCTGCACAATCTTTAGACCTATGCCATTAAGTCTATATTGCTTTCCTATTCTTTATGCCAAAATGCATCACCTCACACTGTCAGCACAGTACCCCAGGCTGGACAGGGCTCTAGTGTGGTCAGCACAGTGCCCCATGCTGGACAGGGCTCTAGTGTGGTCAGCACAGTGTCCCATGCTGGGCAGGGCTCGAGTGTGGTCAGCACAGTGCCTCATGCAGGACACTCCTCTAGTGTGGTCAGCACACTGTCCCATGCTGGACAGGGCTCTAGTGTGGTCAGCACACTGCCCCATGCAGGACACTGCTCTAGTGTGGTCAGCACAATGCCCCATGCTGGACACGGCTCTAGTGTGGTCAGCACAGTGTCCAATGCTGGACAGGGCTCTAGTGTGGTCAGCACAGTGCCCCATGCTGGACAGGGCTCTAGTGTGGTCAGCACAGTGCCCCATGCTGGACAGGGCTCTAGTGTGGTCAGCACAGTGCCCCATGCTGGACAGGGCTCTAGTGTTGTCAGCACAGTGTCCCATGCTGGACAGGGCTCTAGTGTGGTCAGCACAGCGTCCCATGCTGGACAGGGCTCTAGTGTGGTCAGCACAGTGCCCCATGCTGGACAGGGCTCTAGTGTGGTCAGCACAGTGCCCCATGCTGGACAGGGCTCTAGTGTGGTCAGCACAGTGCCCCATGCTGGACAGGGCTCTAGTGTGGTCAGCACAGTGTCCCATGCTGGGCAGGGCTCGAGTGTGGTCAGCACAGTGCCTCATGCAGGACACTCCTCTAGTGTGGTCAGCACACTGTCCCATGCTGGACAGGGCTCTAGTGTGGTCAGCACACTGCCCCATGCAGGACACTGCTCTAGTGTGGTCAGCACAATGCCCCATGCTGGACACGGCTCTAGTGTGGTCAGCACAGTGTCCAATGCTGGACAGGGCTCTAGTGTGGTCAGCACAGTGCCCCATGCTGGACAGGGCTCTTGTGTGGTCAGCACAGTGCCCCATGCTGGACAGGGCTCTAGTGTGGTCAGCACAGTGCCCCATGCTGGACAGGGCTCTAGTGTTGTCAGCACAGTGTCCCATGCTGGACAGGGCTCTAGTGTGGTCAGCACAGCGTCCCATGCTGGACAGGGCTCTAGTGTGGTCAGCACAGTGCCCCATGCTGGACAGGGCTCTAGTGTGGTCAGCACAGTGCCCCATGCAGGACACTGCTCTAGTGTGGTCAGCACAGTGCCCCATGCTGGTCACGGCTCTAGTATGGTCAGCACAGTGTCCCATGCTGGACAGGGCTCTAGTGTGGTCAGCACAGTGCCCCATGCTGGACAGGGATCTAGTGTGGTCAACACAGTGCCCCATGCTGGACAGGGCTCTAGTGTGGTCAGCACAGTGCCCCATGCTGGACAGGGCTCTCGTGTGGTCAGCACAGTGTCCCATGCTGGAGAGGGCTTCAGTGTGATCAGCACAGTTTCCCAGGCTGGACAGGGCTCTAGTGTGGTCAGCACAGTGCCCCATGCTTGGCAGGGCTCTATTGTGGTCAGCACAGTGAGCCATGCTGGACAGGGCTCTCGTGTGGTCAGCACAGTGTCCCATGCTGGACAGGGCTCTAGTGTGGTCAGCACAATGCCCCATGCTGGACACGGCTCTAGTGTGGTCAGCACAGTGTCCCATGCTGGACAGGGCTCTAGTGTGGTCAGCACAGTGCCCCATGCTGGACAGGGCTCTAGTGTGGTCAGCACAGTGCCCCATGCTGGACAGGGCTCTAGTGTGGTCAGCAGACTGTCCCATGCTGGACAGGGCTCTAGTGTGGTCAGCACAGTGTCCCATGCTGGACAGGGCTCTAGTGTGGTCAGCACAGTGTCCCATGCTGGACAGGGCTCTAGTGTGGTCAGCACAGTGCCTCATGCAGGACACTGCTCTAGTGTGGTCAGCAGACTGTCCCATGCTGGACAGGGCTCTAGTGTGGTCAGCACAGTGCCCCATGCAGGTCACTGCTCTAGTGTGGTCAGCACCGTGCCCCATGCTGGTCACGGCTCTAGTATGGTCAGCACAGTGTCCCATGCTGGACAGGGCTCTAGTGTGGTCAGCACAGTGCCCCATGCTGGACAGGGATCTAGTGTGGTCAGCACAGTGCCCCATGCTTGACAGGGCTCTAGTGTGGTCAGCACAGTGCCCCATGCTGGACAGGGCTCTCGTGTGGTCAGCACAGTGTCCCATGCTGGAGAGGGCTTCAGTGTGGTCAGCACAGTTTCCCAGGCTGGACAGGGCTCTAGTGTGGTCAGCACAGTGCCTCATGCAGGACACTGCTCTAGTGTGGTCAGCAGACTGTCCCATGCTGGACAGGGCTCTAGTGTGGTCAGCACAGTGCCCCATGCAGGACACTGCTCTAGTGTGGTCAGCACAGTGCCCCATGCTGGTCACGGCTCTAGTATGGTCAGCACAGTGTCCCATGCTGGACAGGGCTCTAGTGTGGTCAGCACAGTGCCCCATGCTGGACAGGGATCTAGTGTGGTCAGCACAGTGCCCCATGCTGGACAGGGCTCTAGTGTGGTCAGCACAGTGCCCCATGCTGGACAGGGCTCTCGTGTGGTCAGCACAGTGTCCCATGCTGGAGAGGGCTTCAGTGTGGTCAGCACAGTTTCCCATGCTGGACAGGGCTCTAGTGTGGTCAGCACAGTGCCCCATGCTTGGCAGGGCTCTATTGTGGTCAGCACAGTGAGCCATGCTGGACAGGGCTCTCGTGTGGTCAGCACAGTGCCCCATGCTGGACAGGGCTCTAGTGTGGTCAGCACAATGCCCCATGCTGGACACGGCTCTAGTGTGGTCAGCACAGTGTCCCATGCTGGACAGGGCTCTAGTGTGGTCAGCACAGTGCCCCATGCTGGACAGGGCACTAGTGTGGTCAGCACAGTGCCCCATGCTGGACAGGGCTCTAGTGTGGTCAGCACAGTGCCCCATGCTGGACAGGGCTCTAGTGTGGTCAGCACAGTGTCCCATGCTGGACAGGGCTGTAGTGTGGTCAGCACAGTGTCCCATGCTGGACAGGGCTCTAGTGTGGTCAGCACAGTGCCCCATGCTGGACAGGGCTCTAGTGTGGTCAGCACAGTGCCTCATGCAGGACACTGCTCTAGTGTGGTCAGCAGACTGTCCCATGCTGGACAGGGCTCTAGTGTGGTCAGCACAGTGCCCCATGCAGGTCACTGCTCTAGTGTGGTCAGCACAGTGCCCCATGCTGGTCACGGCTCTAGTATGGTCAGCACAGTGTCCCATGCTGGACAGGGCTCTAGTGTGGTCAGCTCAGTGCCCCATGCTGGACAGGGATCTAGTGTGGTCAGCACAGTGCCCCATGCTGGACAGGGCTCTAGTGTGGTCAGCACAGTGCCCCATGCTGGACAGGGCTCTCGTGTGGTCAGCCCAGTGTCCCATGCTGGAGAGGGATTCAGTGTGGTCAGCACAGTTTCCCAGGCCGGACAGGGCTCTAGTGTGGTCAGCACAGTGCCCCATGCTTGGCAGGGATCTATTGTGGTCAGCACAGTGAGCCATGCTGGACAGGGCTCTCGTGTGGTCAGCACAGTGCCCCATGCTGGACAGGGCTCTAGTGTGGTCAGCACAGTGCCCCATGCTGGACAGGGCTCTAGTGTGGTCAGCACAGTGTCCCATGCTGGACAGCGCTCTAGTGTGGTCAGCACAGTGTCCCATGCTGGACAGGGCTCTAGTGTGGTCAGCACAGTGCCCCATGCTGGACAGGGCTCTAGTGTGGTCAGCACAGTGCCTCATGCAGGACACTGCTCTAGTGTGGTCAGCACAGTGCCCCATGCTGGACAGGGCTCTAGTGTTGTCAGCACAGTGCCCCATGCAGGACACTGCTCTAGTGTGGTCAGCACAGTGCCCCATGCTGGTCACGGCTCTAGTATGGTCAGCACAGTGCCCCATGCTGGACAGGGCTTTCGTGTGGTCAGCACATTGCCCCATGCTGGACAGGGATCTAGTGTGGTCAGCACAGTGCCCCATGCTGGACAGGGCTCTAGTGTGGTCAGCACAGTGCCCCATGCTGGACAGGGCTCTCGTGTGGTCAGCACAGTGTCCCATGCTGGACAGGGCTTCAGTGTGGTCAGCACAGTGTCCCAGGCTGGACAGGGCTCTCGTGTGGTCAGCACAGTGTCCCATGCTGGACAGGGCTTCAGTGTGGTCAGCACAGTGTCCCAGGCTGCACAGGGCTCTAGTGTGGTCAGCACAGTGCCCCATGCTGGACAGGGCTCTAGTGTGGTCAGCACAGTGCGCCATGCTGGACAGGGCTCTCGTGTGGTCAGCACAGTGTCCCATGCTGGATAGGGCTTCAGTGTGGTCAGCACAGTGTCCCAGGCTGGACAGGGCTCTAGTGTGGTCAGCACAGTGCCCTATGCCTGGCAGGGCTCTATTGTGGTCAGCACAGTGAGCCATGCTGGACAGCGCTCTGGTGTGGTCAGCACAGTGCCCCATGTGAGGCAAGGGTCTCGTCCTGTTATAACATGCATGTGATGCTCATATGTGGAGTGTTTTGAATGTTACGTCAGTCAGCGATTCTGACAGCTTTGATGTACGTCTTTGAAACTTGATCTGTGCATGTCCACTGACCGCCCGTTTTAGCCACTGTCGGATGAACATACATTCAGCAGCACGAGGAACTCCCTCCAATGTTATTTAAAAGGACCAGGCATCCAACTTACAGGTGAGGGCCTTTAGACTTACTTCTGCTATTGAAAAGTTAGTGACGTGCTGTGGATGGTTTTCTGCAGGTTGTGTTGTGAGCAACTACAGACATTCAGGGAGGACAGAGGATTTGGTGACCTAACACTGGACGAGTTATGGGGACTGTAGTTAAAGTGTTTCTGGGTCTGTAACATGATCAATAAATGGAGCAGAGTCTGCTGAGAGGTAAAGCTCTGTGAAGAGGAAGGAGGAGGGGGCTCTGACCTACCCACTCTGGGTTTTCCAAGAGCACCATTCCGACATACACCTAACCCCGGAGCAATGTGTGAGGTGACTTTGATTCAATAAGGATGTGGTCACAGAGCTGTGTCACCTCCTGTAGAACGTCCTGGAGCCTCACACCACGGTGAGGACGGAACTGTCAGTGGCTGTTAAGGTCACAGTTTCATTGAACCTCTATGTATCTGGATCTTTCAAGGCAATAGCAGGCGTCGCAGTGGCGCAGTGGTAAGCACCGCAATCACACCACTCCCGCAACCCGGGTTCAATTCTGGGTACTGCCTGTGCGGAGTTTGCATGTTCTCCCTGTTTTTGCGTGGGTTTCCTCCCACATGCCAAAGACTTGCAGGTTGTTAGGTAAATTGGCCGTTCACAATTTCCCCTAGTGTAGGTAGGTGGGAAATATAGGGACAGGTGGGGATGTGGTAGGAATATGAGATTAGTGTAGCATTAGTATAAATGGGTGGTTGATGGTCGGCACAGACTCGGTGGGCCGAAGGGCCTGTTTCAGTGCTGTATCTCTAAACTAAACTAAACTGACATAGAGTGGTCGAAATTGATGGAGTCATGGAGTCACGTACGACACAGAAGGTGGCCATTCTGCCCCTCCGTGTTCAGTCAATCCCAATAACCCGTTCATTCCCCAGATCCCTGCAAGTTTATTTCCTTCAGGTGCCCATCCAGTTTCCTTTTGAAATCATTGATTGTCTTGCCTTCCACCACCCTCATGGGCAGTGAGTTCCAGCTCGTTACCACCCACTGTGTAAAAAAGCTCTTCCTTATTTTCCCCCTGCATCTATTACCCAAAACCTTCCATTTGTGTCCCCGAGTCCGTCTTTCATCAGTTAATGGGAACAGTTTTTCCTTGTCTATCTTATCTAAGCCATCATAATCTTGTACAACTCTATCAAATCTCTGTCAATCCCCTTTACTTCAAGGGAGAACAACTCCATCTTCTCAAAACTATCCTTGTAACTAACCATCCGCCGCTCCCCCCTCCCATCCCTGGAACTATTCTGGTAAATCTCCTCTGCACCCTCTCAAGGACCTTCACATCCTTCCTGAAGTGTGGTGACCAGAACTGGACACAGTTCTCTAGTTGGGGCCTAACCAAAGCTTTACAAATTTTCAGCATAACTTCCCTGATTTTGTATCTTTGCCTCTAATCATGAAGCCCAATATCTGATAAGCTTTGATTAACACTCTCCCAATATGTCCTTCCACCTTCAAAGATCAATGCATATGGAGCCCCAGGTCCCTCTGTTCCTGCACAATCTTTAGACCTATGCCATTAAGTCTATATTGCTTTCCTATTCTTTCTGACAAAATGCATCACCTCACACTCCTCTGTATTAAATTCCACCTGCCACTTCTCTGCGCATTCTGCTAGCCTATCTATATCCTGTTGTAGGCAGTTTGCATCATCCTCACTGTTTACCACACCTCCAAGTATGGTATCATCGGAAAATTTTGTCATTCTAATCTGAATTCCAAGATCCATCTCATTTATATATCGCAAAAAAAATGAGTTGGTCCCAGCACTGACCCTTGGAAAACATCACTGTCTACCGTCCTCCAGTGTGAAAAATAACCGTTCACCAGCACTCTGCCCGAACTATCTCTTCTTTGAAGGTAGCCCATTGTTCAGCTCCTGTTTTCCTGCCAAACGGTGACTCTAATTTATTCGCCCCAGCTAAATTTTTACACCGGATGACTTATTGAAGTTGACTTTCTCATAGTTAATTATTCTTACACTGGATTGCTCTTTGTCCTTTCCCATAGTCAACAAAAACCTTATGATACAATGATCACTGTCCCCTAAATGTTCTCCTACTAATACTTAATCCACTTGGGTCCAGCTCATTCTCGAGAACCAGTTCTAGCAGTGCCTTCTTTCTCGGACTAGCAACATATTGTTGTAGAAATGTTTCCTGCACACACAGTAGTAACTCCTGCCTCCCTCTGCCCTTTACATTACTACTATCCCAGTTCTTATTAGGATAATGAATGTTCCCCCATTGTAACTACTCTATAATTCTTGCATCTTTCAGTAATTTTCTTGCAGATTTGTTCCTCCACATCCTTCCCATTAGCTGATGGCCTATAGACAACACCAAGCAATGTAAATGCACCTTTTTTGTTCTTTAGCTCTATCCAAATAGATTCTGTCCTTCACCCACCCACGCACCCCCCCACCCACCCCCACTCCCACCTCCCATCTCCCCACACATGTCCCCGGGACTTTCACTCTCTCCAGCACTGTAATGTTCTCCTTAATCAATACCACCACCCTTAATCCTTTTCTCCCTTTACTATTTTTTCTGAACACCTTGTATCCAGGAATATTTAACACCCAGTTCTGCCCTTCTTTGAACCAGATCTCTGTTATAGCCACAACATCATATTTCCATATGGCAATCTGCACCTGTACCTCACCAGTCTTATTAACCACACTCCGTATTCACATACATGCACATCAACCCTGATGTAAACTTTATTACTTCCTCCCTTACTCAGACCTCAACTAATAACTTTCTAAACCCTACTATAGTGTTATCCATCTCTCCCAGTATTCTGTGCACTTTAGAATTCCTCTCTGATGTTTACTCCTGGTTCCCACACACCTGTCAATTTAGTGTAAACCCTCTCCAGTAGCACTAACAAATCACCCTGCAAGGAAATTAGTCCAACTCTGTTCAGGTGCAACCGTCCGGCCGGTACAGATCCCACATTCTCCAGAACTGGTCCCAGTGTCCAGAAATATAAACCTCACTGCTTCTGCAGCATCCTTCCAGCCACACATACATCTGTGCAATCCTCCTATTTCTGTACTCACTCGCACGGGGTACTGGGAGTAATCCGGAGATTACTGCTTTGAGATGGCTAACTTCTTTCCCAGCGCCCGGAATTCTGACTGCAGGACCACCTTCCACTGTCTGCCCAGCTCATTCGTACCGATGTGGACCACGACTACTGGCTGTTCACCCCCCACATTTAGGATGCTCTGCAGCCACTCAGTGATATGCTTGACCCTGACACCAGGGAGAAAACACACCATCCTGGATACATGTCTGCGGCCTCAGAAACGCTCGTCTGTTCCCGTGACTATCGAATATCCTGTCACTGTCAACATTCTAGTCTTCCCTGTACCCCCTCCCACCCCCAGTACAGGTGAGACAGCCAGGGTACCATGGCCTTGTCTCTGGCTGCAGTCCCCAGATGAAACATCACATTCCTCAGTATTGAATACTGGTTGGAGAGTGATATGCACTCTGGGGTCACCTGTGCTACCTGCCTGATTCTTCCTGACGTCTGGTGATCACCCATTCCCTCTCTCTCTCTCTGCATACCCATAAGCTGTGGGGTGACCACATCTATTAACGTGCTCTCCACAAATCACTCAACCTCACATATACACTGCAGGGACATCCATGGTCCCACCATCTGCAGCTTGTACATCATCCCAGACAGCAGGATGAGGGGGAGGTGGGAGTTAAGAAGGGGCATAAGGCAGGAACATAATGTCATCCTGAATACTCCCGGTGATGCCGGATGCCATGGGCTCTGTCACAGCCGTTCCCATGAGGTGGGGAACCATTTCCTCCCTCAGGCTCAGGGG
Source organism: Heterodontus francisci (assembly GCF_036365525.1). Lineage (NCBI taxonomy): Eukaryota > Metazoa > Chordata > Chondrichthyes > Heterodontiformes > Heterodontidae > Heterodontus > Heterodontus francisci. The sequence goes on from NW_027140293.1 coordinate 1,890,703, forward strand.
ATGAAGCTATGCCTGGTCCCCGCCGGTTCACTGCTGCTCCCTGTGATTATGGGTCACCTTGTCCTGCAAGAGAGAGAGCAGAATTTCAGTGATGGTGTTGCACTGTGTCTGGGTGATATGCCTGCCATAGCTGAATAGCTGGTGGTATGTGAAGGCTGTGAGAGGTGGATGTGAGGCTGGTATGAGTGGAAGGTATGTAAGGGTGATGTGGAGTATGTGAATGTTGAGTGTGAGTCCTGAGTGTTAGGGACTGCTGATGGGTGAGTGATGGGGGTGTGGTACATTGAGTCGTGTGAGAGGTTGGTGATGTTGGGGTAGGAGATGCCATGTGGTGATGAATTCACTGACATTGACCACCCGTGTGAGTTCATTTAACTTCTTCTGACACTGCTGCCAGGTCCTCGGGGCCAGACTTCTTGCATTGACCTCCCTGGCCACCTGCTCCCATTCCCTTCAAAGTGCGGTTCTTGAGAGTCTCCACCCCACCCCACAGAAACATGGCCTCTCTTCTCCTGTCACCCTCCATGACTAAGGCCTCCAGCACCATATCCGTGAACCGCAGAGCCCTGTGCTAGTATTCCATCTACCTTTTCTCCAATTGCAGCATTCACAGTCAGCAGCAGCAGCCTCCTGTGATTCAGTGCAGCTTCCTTTTAAGAGGGACAGACTGTCTTCAAAGGCTGAATCCTGGCTGAAACACGTGCTAGTCTCAGAAACTGTTAAGGCTCCTGTTAAGCGTACAGGCCAGCAGCGTGAGTCACCCTGGGCGGCCCCTCGACTTAATGGAAATGAAATGTGGAGGCCGCAGAAATTTTGTGTCACCTGCCTCAACTGGCAGATCATGACCCTTCTGCCCAAAAAGCGATGCAAACCCTGTTTTCTCCCTCTTTCTATTTTCCTTTCCCTCTTTCCCCTTTCTCATTCTCTCTCCCTTCACTCTCTGTCTGCTGCTCATAGAATTAGAGACATATGCAGCACGGAAGGAGGCTATTCGGTCCTTTGTGTTGGTTCTGTTTCTTTGAAAGAGCTGTCTAATTATTACCACTCTCCTTCTTTATCCCAGACTCTTTTTTTCGCCTTTTCCTGTCTTTTTTATAAATTCCCTTTTGAAAGATATTATTGAATCTACTTCCACCATGTTTTCGGGCAGTGAATTCCAGATCCCAACAACTCGCTGTGAAGGAAAATTCTCCTCATTTCACCTCTGGTTCCTTGTCAATTACCTTCAATCTGTGTCTTCTTAATACTGAACTTTCTGACACTGGAAACAGTTTCACATTAATTACTCTCTCCAAACTCTTCATGATTTTGAATTCGATATTAAATCTCCTCTTACCCTTCACTGCTCTAAAGAGAAAAATCCCAGCTTTTCCAATCTCTCCATGTAACTGAATTCCCAGATCCCTGGTAACATATGTTTCAAATTCTGCTATTCCATGTGTCATTTACTGGGATATGCTGTCGTGTTTTATATAGATTTAACATAACTTCCCAGTTTTGTTTTCTATCCCTCTATTTATAAAGCCCAGGATCTCATATGCTTCATTGCCTGCATTGTTAACTTGTCCTGTGATCGTCAACGATTTACACATAAACTGCCCAGGTCTCTCTCTTCTTTCACTCCCTTTACACTGTAACATGTAGCTTGTGTTGTCTCTCCACATACATCCTTCTAAAATGTATTACCTCACATCTCTGCTATGACAATTCAAATTTCAGAAGATTGAAGACATTGTTTTCAGTCCCTGCTCCTAACTTCATTCCCTAGCTACCGACTCTATCCCTCTCCCTGGCAACCGTGTGAGACTAAACCAGACTGTTCACACCTTGGTATCTTATTTGACCCCGAGATGAACATCTGACCACATATGCACACCTTCACTAAAACCGCCTATCTGCACCTAGAAAAGCATAGAAATATCATAGAATGTTTACAACACAGAAAGAGGCCACTTGGCCCATTGTGTCTCTGCTGTCCAAAAAACGACCTCCACAGCCCAATCCCGCCTTCCAGCATTTGGTCTCTAGCTCTGCAGATTAAATCACTTGAGGTGTAACAGGCACATTTAAAATCAGATGAGGTTTTCAGCCCCTTCTACCATTTCAGAAAGTGAGTTCCAGACCCCTACCCCACCACACCCTGGGTTATTATTTTCCTCATTTCCCCTCTAATTTTTCTACCAATCTTTTAAGTCCATGCCCTGTTGTAACTGATCTCTCTGCTAAGGTGAATAGACCCTTCACCTCCACTATATCCACGGCCCTCAACCTTTTGTACGTTTCAATCAGATTTCCCCTCAGCCTTCTCTGTTCCAAGGAGAACAACCCCAGCCTATCCAATCTTTCTTCATAGTTGCATTTTCCCAGTCCCGGCAACATGTTTGTAAATCTCCTCTGTACCCTCTCTCGTGCAATTACATCCTTTATGTAATGAGGTGACCAGAACTACACTCAGTACTCAAGTTGTGGCCTAACCAATGATTTGCGTAGTTCCAGCATAACCTCCCAGCTCTTATATTCTTTACCTCAGCGAATAAGGGAAAGCATTCCATATGCCTTCTTAATCACCTTATTGACCTGTCCTGCGACCTTCAGCTATCTGTGGGCATTCACTCAAAGGTCAGTCACTACCTCTACACTTCTCAGTATTCTCCACCCCTCAGGATTTGGTCGTCACTGTCTGGGCCTGCATTTATTGCCCATCCTCATTGCCCTTGAACTGAGTGGCTTGTGAAGCCATTTAAGAGTCCATCACATTGCTGTGGGTCTGGAGTCACATGTGGCCAAATCAGATAAGGACAGCAGATCTCCTTCCCTAAAGGACATTAGTAAACCAGATGGGCTTTTCAAACAATCGACAATGGTTTCATGGTCACCATTAGAGTAGCTGTTTAATTCCAGAACTATTAATTGATTTCAAATTTCATTATGTGTCATGGTGGGATTCGAATCTACGTCCCCAGAGTGTTAACCTGGGTTTGCTGGATTTACAAGTGCAGTGACATTGCCACTACACCACTGTCTCCATTAAATGCTGCTGGAAACATCCCTCCAGTCGCTAAACCGCCTGTCAACAATTACTCTTTCTTTCCTGTCACTGAGCTAATTTTGCATCCACCTTGCTGCATTTCCCTGGATCCCCTGGGATTTTATTTTTAACAAGTCTGCTATGTGGGCCCTTGCCAAAAACCTTGCTAAAATCCAAGTAGACGCATCAACGACATTAACCTCATCTATCGTCCTTGTTACTTCATCAAATAATCATGCAAGTTAGTCAGACACAATCTTGCCTTAACACATCTATGGTGATTATCCCTGATGAACCTGTGCCTTTCTAAGTGACAGTTTATCATGTCTCTAAGAATAGATTACAATAATTTTCCCACTCTGAGGTTAGACTGACTGGCCTGTAGTTATTCGGTCTATCCTTCGCTCCCTTTTTAAACAGTGGTTCAATGTTAGCAGTTCTCCAATCCTCCATCACCACACCTGTATCCAGTGAGAACTGGAAAATCATGGACATACCTTTGGTTATTCCTTCTGTTGCTTCTTTTAACAACCTGGGGTACATTTCATCACGCCATGGTGATGTATCAACTTTCAATGAGGCTAATTCCATTAGTAATTCGTCTCTGCCTATGTTTATCACATCCAATAATTCACACACCTCCTCCTTAACTACAATATCTGCACCGTTCCCCTCTTTTGTGAAGACAGACACAAAGTATTCATTAAGAACCATGTCAGTAACTACTGTCCCTACACATAGGTTACCTTTTCGGTCATTAATGGGCTCTACTCTCTCCTTAGTTGTCCTCTTAGCCTTAATGATTTGAAAGAAAAAACATACATGGGTTCACCTTGATTTTGCTTGCCAATATTTTTTTATGATTTCTCCTTGCTTTCGTAAATTCCTTTTTGATATCAGCCTCCACTTTCTATACTCCTCTTGGTTTTCTGTTGTATTGAGTTCTCGGTGTGGGACATAAACTTGCCCTTCCTGCTGTATCTTACCCTGCAGGCTCCTTGTCATCCATGGAGCTGGGGAATGAGACTGACTTGATTTATCTACAAAGTGCTGGCACGGACTCGATGAGTTGAAATGTCCCATTCTGCACCAGAATTGACTAAGGCTCTATGACTCTATGACATGGGTATTCTATTACAACAGCTTTCCTATACTGGGAAGGTGTATAATGGACTGGACAGTATCACCCTGTTGAACCCCGTGATGTAAGTAAAATGTTTGATTCCCCAGAACATGGTTAACAAATGTCCTTCACAAACAGAGTAAATCAGTTCAGGCCCACTCACAATTCTGGAGTAATTCACAATGGGGAGTATTTTCTCCTAGTTTTCTCGGCATTGGACAGCAACCAGGCTGTCACTGTGTCCCCACATCCATGTGGAAAGTCTTGTCGGGGTTCGGTGAGGTAAGACACGTTGCCTGGGCGACAGATTTCTTTAGTTGTTACTGTTTCTGTGCTCTCTTCAGTCCAAACGGGATAAACCTGGGCATCATCACCATTCGGTGGTTCATAAAGAGGAGTCACAGTCTCAGCAAATCGAGGGATGAGGGTCCGCTGATACCACAACAGCCTGAGGATAGGACACAGGGCAGTCTTTGAGGTGGACAGGGGTAGACACTGGATGAGGCTCCACTGATACCCCACCAGCCTGAGCAGAGGACACAGAGCAGGCTTTGAGGTGGACAGGGGTAGACACTGGATGAGGGGCAATTGATAATCCACCAGCCTGAGGATAGGACACAGGGCAGTCTTTGAGGTGGACAGGGGTACACACTGGATGAGGGTTCACTGCTACCCCACCAGCCTGAGGATAGGACACAGAGCAGTCTTTGAGGTGGACAGGGGTAGACACTGGATGAGGGTTCACTGATACCCACCAGCATGAGGATAGGACACAGTGCAGTCCTTGACGTGGACAGGGGTAGACACTGGAATTGTGTCCACTGATACCCCACTAGCCTGAAGATAGGACACAGGGCAGCCTTTGAGGTGGACAGGGGTGGACAATGGATGAGGGTCCACTGATACCCACCAGCATGAGGATAGGACACAGTGCAGTCCTTGAGGTTGACAGGGGTAGACACTGGATGAGGATCCACTGATACCCAACAGCCTGAGGATAGGACACTGGGCAGTCCTTGAGGTGGACAGGGGTAGACACTGGAATTGTGTCCACTGATACTCCACCAGCCTGAGGGTAGGACACTGGGCAGTCTTTGAGGTGGACAGGGGTAGACACTGGATGAGGGTCCACTGATACCCACCAGCCTGAGGATAGGACACAGGGCAGTCTTTGAGGTGGACAGGGGTAGACACTGGATGAGGGTCCACTGATACCCACCAGCCTGAGGATAGGACACTGGGCAGTCCTTGAGGTGGACAGGGGTAGACATTGGAATTGTGTCCACTGATACTCCACCAGCCTGAGGGTAGGACACTGGGCAGTCTTTGAGGTGGACAAGGGTAGACACTGGATGAGGGTCCACTGATACCCCACCAGCCTGAGGATAGGACACAAGGCTGTCTTTGAGGTGGACAGGGTTATACACTGGATGGTTTCGACCTGATGTTGGTCTGGGCTGATGTTGGATGAGCCAATTTAGACATATAGAACGATGACACGATGTTACACCAGCTGGGCCTTACGTGGATGGTCTTTTAGTCCAGCTCCCAAAGTAACTGCAGTAGTTCCTGTAAAAGGGTTAAATGTGTGGACACGGTCTGTGGTGATGAGGAGGAGACCATCAATTTATTTCAGCAAGCAGGAAGACTGTGAAAGGTTCCTAACGGCCCCGGCCATACGTTTGTGGAAAATAGTAGGGTTATTGTGGAACCCCTTGTGACAGACATGTCCAGGGGTAACTCTGGTCCTCAGAAGTTAATGTAAATTTAAATTGTTTCTCTAGTTTTACTGGGATACTCCAATAAACATTAGAGATATCCAGCGTGGTGAAGGCAGCCCTGCCGCTGGGAATCCGGGAGAGTAGGGTTGGTGTCTCTCAGACAACCGAGTTCACACAGGGGTGACTGAGTTGAGTTTGTATGGTCAATAGTCAGTCCCCAGCTGCCATCTGGTTTTGTAACCGGCAAAATCGGACAGTTAGTAGTGAATGTGTCTTTGTGAACTGCACCCTGGTATAACAATAACCTGATGTTGTCTGGAATATATGATATAATCTCAGCTCGGTATGAATACTGCTTCATGGATCATGCAATGGTCAGTTAATTTCTTCAGGTCTGCTCATGTTTCCACAGTCATCTTTATGGGCTGTGAATACACTCAGCACCGACTCGAGAATCGCCTGTACCTCAGGGTGATCAGAGGTGACTGGTTCACACTCCTCTGATATTTTAATCATGAATATTGAGGGTGCAATGGACACCAGAGCAGGGGTATGTTTTAATGTTCTACAATATACAAATATAGAGATAATCAATTACTGCTGATAACCTTTGAGCACATTACTGTCCAGTAGTCCCTGTCCATTATACAGGATCATATAAAAGGAAGACATGACTTTGACATGAACCCTGTTCCCTCTCCTACACCACTGTAAGATCTGATCTAGGGTCACCACATCCGTGAACTGCGGAGCCCTCTTTCTGTCCTAGTATTCCATTTACCTTCTGTCCAATTGCAGCATTCACAGTCAGTAGCAGCAGCCTCCTGACTGAAAGAGGTCACTTGGCCCATTGTATCAGTGGTGACCGAAAAACGATCCACCCATTCTAATCCCACTTTCAGCATTTGAGCCATAGCTCTGCAGATTACGGTACTTGAGGTGTATATCCAGAATCCTGTTGAATGAGTTGAGGGTTTCTGCCTCAACTACACTGTCAGGCAGTGAGTTACAGACCCCACCACACTCTGTATGAAAAGGTCTTCCTCATCTCCCCTCTTATCTTTCGATTAATCACTTTAAATCTATTCCCCCCTAGTCACTGACCTTTCTACTAAGGTAAACAGACCCTTCACCTCCTCTCTGTCCAGATCCCTCAAAATTATGGACATTTCAGTCCGATCTCCTCTCAGCCTTCTCTATTCCAAAAAGAACAACCCCAGCCTATCCAATCGTTCCTCACAGCTGCATTTTGTCTAGTCCTAGCAACATCCTCATAAATCTCCTCTGTATCCTCTCTAGTGCAATTAGATCCTTTCAGTAATGAGGTGACCAGAATTGCACTCAGTACTCAAGTTGTGGCCCAGCCAATGAGTTATACAGTTCCAGCATAATTTCCCTGCTCTTATATTCTATACCTCAGCTAATAAAGGAAAGGATTCCATCTGCCTTCTCCACCATATTACTATTGAATCTGCTTCCATCATGTTTTCAGGCAGTGAATTCCAGATCCCAACAACTCGCTGTGTAAGAACATTCTCCTCATTTCACCTCTGGTTCTTTGTCAATTACCTTCAATCTGTGTCTTCTTAACACTGAACTTTCTGACACTGGAAACATTTTCACACTAATTACCCAATCAAAACCCTTCATGAATTTGAATTCTATATTAAATCCCCTCTTACCCTTCACTGCTCTAAAGAGAAAAATCCCAGCTTTTCCCATCTCTCCATGAGATCCCTGGTACCAATCTAGTAAATCACCTCAGTATCTTCACTAAGTCCTTGCCATCCTTACCAAAGTGTGGTGATCAGAATTGGACACAATTCTCCAGCTGGGACCGAACCAATGATGTCTAAAAACCAGCATTTCCTCCTGAGTTTTATTACTCTGTGCTGTGTTTATAAAACCAAGGACACGATATGTTGTTATTTTTTAGCAGCCTTCTCAGTGTCCTGCTGCCTCAGAAATTAGTACAGCCCGAGATCTGTCCATTCCACCACCCACATTATATTGCCTTTCCTCATATTTCCTACCGATATGTATCACTTCACAGTTCAATGTGTAAAGTTCAATCTGCCGGGTGACTGGCCATTTCACCAGTCACTCTCTGTCCTCATTGGGACAGACCAGGCTCCATCCTCAGGCTGTGCTGAGTAAGCAGCTTTCACCCAATGTGGTACTGGGCTCCAAATAGAGCAGAAAAGACTCACTTCTATCCCCGGCTTGTGTTAATCCCACCCGGTGTGGCACTGACACACACAGACAGCAGGAAAGACCCAATTCAATCCCCGGTGTGTCTTAATCACACCCGGTGTGGTCCTGACCCAGGCACAGAGAGCAGGAAAGATTCAATTCTATCCCTGGACGGTGTTAATCTCACCCGGTGTGGTACTGACCCACACAGAGAGCAGGAAAGATCCAATTCTGTCCCCGGCTTGTGTTAAATCGTCCCCGTGTTGTATTGACCCACACAGAGAGCAGGAAAGACCCAATTCTATCCCCGGCCTCTTAATCCCACACAGTGTGGTACTGACCCACACAGAGAGCAGGAAAGGACCAATTATATCCCTGATCTGTGTCACTTCCACCCGATGTGGTAATGACCCCCACGTACACACAGAGAGCAGGAAAGGACCATTCTCTCCCTGATCTGTGTCATTCCCACATAGTGTGGTACAGACACAGCAAGAAATTTCTATTTCTCTCCCTGGCCTGTGCCAATCCAACATGTTGTGTTAATGACCCCCACACACAGAGCAGGAGATTTCCATCTCTCTCCCTCACCTGTGTTAATCCAACAAGGTATGCTCCAAGTACAAGTAACGATCAGCCTCTGCTTAAAATTGCTGTCCGTCTATCCCTGATCTGTGTTACTTCCACACAGTGTGGTACTGACCAAACAAACAGAGCAGGAAAGGACTAATTCTCTCCCTCATCTGTGTTAATCCAACATGATGTTTTCCTGAACCATATCAAAGTACAAGTAATGATCAGCCTCTGCTTAAAATTGTTGCCCGTCTGTTGTACAAATCAGGTAAGGTTTCAATATTTTCTGTTTTCACAGACTCAAAGAATCATCCAGCACGGAGGAGGCTATTTGGCCCATCGTGTCTGTGCATGCTGTTTGAAGGAGCAATCCCATTTGTCCCTCTCCTCTACACAATTACCACTTCGCTGAAAATCTCCTCTGATACTATTGAATCAATTCCCTTTTTTAAATTTATTATTGAATCTGCTTCACCACTCTTTCAGGCTGTGAATTCCGGTTTATAATAAATCAATGCATTTTTGTTGGCCCATCACCTTAAAAATGTGTCCTCTGGTGACTGACAGTACTTCCAGTGAAACCAAATTCTCTGTCTTTACTCCATCAAATACTGTTCAAGATTTTGCATATCTCTATTCAATCTCCATTTAACATTACTGCTCGAAAGAGAACAATTCCAGTTTACAGTCAAGGGACACGAGATAGAGGGGAGGGGGTAGACTTCAGCTCGGACTCTAACACAAAACACCATCACCTCCACATTCCCCTCCTCCGAGCCAAACACCATCTAGACTTGGACAGAAATCATCGTTCCTTCATCATCACTGGGTTAAAAGCCTGAAATCCTTTCTGTAACAGTATTGTGGGAACATCTTCACCACATGGACTGCAGTGGTTCAGGATGAAGGCCTATCATTTTCTCATGGGAACCAGGGATTGGGAAGTAATGCCAGCCTTGTCAGTATCACTCATATCTTGAGAACAAATAGACAGGAAATAAAATAGGAACAAAATCAATGTGTTTGTAACTGACTGATTGAAGTGATCAAAGAGAGAGACGTCATAACCCAATATAGTAAATTGTCAACACAATTCATCTCACCTGGCCCTTGTGTTTGCCTTTCTTCTGTTATCTGTGTGAGGATACAAGTAACAATGAGCCGCTGGCTCAAGAACTGCTGGACATCAATTGTACACACGAAATAAGGACTCAATGGATTCTGTTACCATTGAATTGGAGAATCACAAAGCATGGAAGCAGTCCATTGGCCCATCGTGCCTGTGCCATCTTTGAAAGAGCTTTTTATTTTACCCCTCTTTCCTCCTCTTTTCCCAAAGTCCTGCAAATCCCCCTCTGCAGCATTTATCCAGTTCCCTTTTGAAACTTGCTCTTGAATCTGCTTCCAGCACATCTTCAGACCGTGTATTCCAGACTAAAGCAACTCACTGTATAAAAATGTTTTCCTTGTGCCACATCTGCGTCTTTTGCCAAGTATTTTGAGTATTGTTATTGGTCCTTTACCCAAAGGAAACAGTTTATCTTGCTCTTTCAAAACTGCACATAATTGTGGTTTGCTCTATTAAATTTCTCCTTTACCTGATCTGCCCTAATTCCTGTTTCTGTAGTCTCCCCGTGAACATGAATTCCCTCATTCCTGGACCATTCCAGTAAATATCCTCTGCACCTTCTTCAAGGTTCTGACATCCTTTCTAATAAGTAATGCTCAGAATTGGACACAATTCCTCAGCTGAGACCTAACCAGTGATTTTTAAAGTTTTAGTTAGCTTCCTTGCTTTTGCACGCGATGCCTCTTTTTATAAAGTTCGATATCCCGGATGTGTTTTAATAATTTTATCGACTTGTTCTGCTACATTCAAAGACATCTGTTCATGCACCCAATGTAAAACTGCCCCATTTCATTTACATTGCCTCACCTCATTCTTCCTCCCTTTGCCCATGTCTGCACTAAATTTCATCTGCCTCATTTCCTCATGTCATCTCTCTCCCTGAATCCCTCTGATATCATCCTTAGTTTTTTACATTTCCGAGTTTCTGTCACCTGAGAACATTGAAATTATGCCTTTTATAGATAAGTAAATGTTACACACAAACACAATACACAGATATATATTTATGTATGTTTTATAAAAGAGCAATGGCCTGAATACCGACCATTGGGGACCATCACTGTATAATCCCCTTCACTGTCTGAGCAACAATAGATCACCACTTCCCTCTGTATTCTGTCCCTTAGCCAATGTCATATCCACACTGTCACTGCCTCTTGAATCCATGAGGTTCAGACTTCCTAACAAATCTATTAAATGGCATTTGATTCCACGACTTTTGATTGTTCATATACAAAGTAGCAACCATGCTATCCGCAGCAACACTCTCCATTACTTCATCAAAGAATTTGATCAAGTTTGTCAGACATGATTTGCCACGAACATATCTGGTGGACCTTCTTGTCATTTATAAACTCATGCTATTCAGACCACGATTATCTTGTCCCAGATTACAGTCTCTACAAGCTTCCCCAACATTTCAGTGAGGTTAGACTGATGGGTCAGTAGTTCTAGGGTGTAGCCTATCACTACTGTTTCGAACAGGGTGCAGAATTTGCGACACTCCAGTCCTCTGTCATCACTCCCATATCAAAGGAGGATTGGACGATTCTGGCCAGTGGCTCTGCTATTTCCAACATTCCTTCCCTCAGTAACCCTCATACATTCCGTCTTGACCGGGTAAATGTTTATTGTGATACGGAAAGTGCTGGATTGAAATGGGTTGACTGAACTTGTTTGTTCAGTGACTGTAATTAATGTAAGTCTCCATGGAGCCTAATTGTGTCGCTGGAGGGTTTCCAACGTCTATTAATACAGGACTCCTTCCAATGTGTTATCCCATAGTATCATCCCCCCCCACCCCCCCATCCCCACCCCTCCCACCGGCACTGACAGGGATAAGTGGCTCCAGAGTGAGGGAGAGGATAAATCAGAAGCTGAGAACAATCGATTGGAATGTTACAACAATGGGTCAGAATCTGAGAACAATCGATTGGAATGTGACAACAATGGACAGGAGTTTCTCGTGGGCGTCTGACTATCTTTCTACAAATTATCATCGGCTTTCTTTACAATATCGGATCTATTTCGCGCTTTTGACTATTCAAACGATTTACTATCCCATCCTCGGTATTGTTGGTGTCCCTGGTAAGTCTCTCTCTACCTAGCTATTAATGTTATAACCTATGATTAACTTCTGTACTGTTCTTGTCAATTACTCTGCCTTTCTTGCTAATATTGTTGTTCCTGGTAAGCCTCTCTATCCAGCTATTAGAACTATAGATCATGTTTCACTGCATTGCTGTTCCTTTTATTTAAATATTGGGAAGACTAAATCCACTGCCATCGGTTTCTGTCACAAATTCTGTCTCTGTCCACTGACTCTATCACACTCCCTGTCCAATGTCTGAGAACAAACCAGACTCTTCACAACGTCAGCGATTCCTTTCATCCTAAGCTAAGTTCCAATTCAATATCCTGTCGATCACTAACCCTGCCTACAGCCACCTCTATAATTTTGTTCATTTCCACATCTCCTTCAGTTCATCTACTTATAAACCCTCAGCCGTGCCTTTCTTAGATCCTTACCTGATGATTCCAATGTCTTCCTGGTCATGCTCACAATAACATAGCTCGATAAACTGCAGCTCATTCAGAAATCTACTGGCTGCATCACAGCTCACACCCAGTCCAGATCACCCATCACCCCTGTACTCACTCACATAACCTACCTCCCAGTCTGGCAATGCCACAATTTTAATATAATCATACTTGGATTAAAAGCTCTAAATGGCCTCTGCCTTCCAATTATCCCCATTCCCCTGTCGGTTTCCCATATTCCTTCCATTTGTTCTATTTGAAGTGTTTATCATTTCTCGTTTTGAAGTGAATTTCATTCGCTATGGATCTGTCTCTGACTCTGATTTGGTCTAAGTACCATCATTGGTGCTGGTGCAGTGGAATCCACACTGCTGGGCATTTCTGGTGTAGCGTACACAGTGCTCATGCTGGAAAGGGCACGAGTCTAAGAGTACCCTGCATGTACTGGTAGACTGAACAGGGGTCTGGATGTTATATCAACAACCTGTTCCAGCAGATTTGAAACTTGGCCTATGCATGTTCACTGACCACCTGTGTTAGTCACTCTCAGTTAAGCATATATTCAGCTGGCACAAGGAATCCCCTCTAGGGTTATTGAAAAGGACCAGGCATCCAACTTACAGGTGAGGGGCTTTTGACTTACTTCTGCTATTGTAAAGTTAGTGGAGGTGCTGTGGATGGTTCTCTGGAGGTTGTGTTGTGAGCAGCTGCAGTCATTCAGGGAGGACAGAGGATTTAGTGACCCAACTCTAGACGAGGTATGGGGATTGTAGTTACAGTGTCTCTGGGTCTGTAACATGATCAACAAATAGAGCAGAGGTTGCAGATAGGGGAAGCTCTGTAAAGAGGGAGGAGGAGGGGGCTCTGCCCTACCCACCCCGGGTTTTCCAAGAGCACTATTCCTACCTACACCTAACCCAGGAGCAGTGTGTGAGGTGACGCTGATTCAATAAGGATGTGGTCACAGAGCTGTGTCACCTCCTGTAACACGACCTGGAGCCTGACACCAGGGTGAGGACGGAGCTGTCTGTAGCCGTAAAGGTCACAGTTTCATTAAACTTCTATGTATCTGGATCTGCCAGGCAGCAGCGGGCGACGTATCCATTATCTCTCTCTATGCTGTCCATTGATGTATCTGCTGGTTAATGGAGGCCATCTATGTCGGGTGAGGTGAATATATCATTTTCACCCTCCGCAGGGTGAAGCAGGGTGAGAGGTCCCGTGGCTTTGTCAGGGTAGCGGGATTCCTAATGGTGTAGGTGGCTCTGCGGGGCCCGAATGTCAACGGGGAGAGGTACAGGAACTGAAAGAACTCTCACTCCATTAATGTACAGTTGGTGTGTGAGCATGCCCAGTACATCATGTTGGTGAATGTCCACGACCCTGGCAGCAGCCACCATACCTTCATTCTGAAGCAGGCAGCCGGTCCCAACACTTCGGGCCTCTATGGTGAACCAGAATGTGGCTCCTCGGAGACAATGCCTACCTCACTCTGTACATGACTCATAATTCTACGCCCAGCATCAATGCCAACCAACCGCATGAAAATAACCTGTATATAACGTGAACAATGGAGTCACCAGGAACATGGTGGAACAGACCATCGGTGTGATGAAGCAATGCTTCCGATGTCTGAACCGCTCGGGGGGAGCTCTCCAGTACTCACTGGAGCAGCTGTCTAAGTTCATGGTGTTCTGCTGCACCCTTCATATCATCATGATCATGAGGACAGGCATTGGCACCAGGAATCCGGAGGCTACCTCAGGAGGAGGAGTGAGGGAGGATATTTCCTGGATGCCTTCGACCCGGACAGGCTGTTGGAGAGTCACTGCTAAGAGTCCATTTCCCATGGGCAACTTCCCTTTCCCAACATTGATCCCCAATTCTCCACCATGACACGCATCTGAGACGCACCATCACAGTGTCCCCTTGGTCACTATGCTGCAATAAAAACCACCAATAAAAATCTTTTCATTAACATCTTTATCCAACAACACATCCAATTATACAAACAAAACTGAACTATTCACCCTTGGGTCTTCCCTTCGTGCCGGTCTTGTGGGTTCCCTCGACCTATCTAGTGCTCCTACACAGTGTTTCCCCAGTGACTGCAGCATGGCTAATGGAAGGCTGCTGACTTTTACTGGGCTGACTGCTGATGGCCTTGGAGGACGTCCTCGAGCAGTTCTGGGCCTTGAGGGATTCAAGACTGCACCACCTCGACATGGGCAGCAGCAGCCTGGGCTGGCTGATGGGTAACAGCAAGGACACTGGTGGCGTGACAGTGAAGGGATAAAACATACTGTCATCCTGAGAGAGGACAGCAGGTTCATGCTCCACGCAGACACTGTCACTGCCACGGGGCGACATCTCAGCAATCCTAGTAATCTACTGGATCACAGATTGCTGGACTGCTGTGAGAGCCTGCAAACCCCTTTGAACACTGAGATCCACAGCCTTGACGACAGCAGTCTGATCCTGCCTGGCAGCAAGCACGGATGTCATGACCTCAGCCTGACATTCCACTGCAGCATCGAGACTAGATTTTTTTAGATTTAGATTTAGATTTCAATATACAGCACCGAAACAGGCCCTTCGGCCCACCGAAACTGTGCTAACCATCAACCAGCCGTTTATACTAATCCTACACTAATCCCATATTCCTACCACATCCCCACCTGTTCTTATATTCCCCTACCACCTCCCTATACTCGGGGCAATTTTGTAATGGACAAGTTACCTATCAAACTGCAAGTCTTTTGGTGGTTGGAGGAACACGGAGCACCCGGAGGAAACCCACGCAGACACAGGGAGAAGTTGCAAACTCCACGCAGGCAGTACCCAGAATTGAATCCGGGTCGCTGGAGCTGTGAGGCTGCAGTGCTAACCACTGCGGCACTGTGCTGACGTTGGGTGTCTGCCGCCTGTGCTGCAGTGGAAGCTGAGACAATGGTCACCAGACACTGTATCACGGCTTGGTCTGCTAGTTCTGTCATGGAGTTAGTGACTACTTCCACAGGGGAAAGAATGGGCTTCAAGCTCTGTACAATGTCCTGTGCCATGTTGGAGCCGGACTGCTCCATGTTCCTTGATCGTGACAATAAACTATCTGACAGGCCTGTCAATGGACAAAGTATCTCAGTCTACATGTCCATCAGCATTCTCCTGTGTGCTGCTCCAGCAATGTTCACATCTGAGTCCTGTGTATTATAACTCGTTTGTGACCTCGCCCACTGGTGAGCTGACACATGAACTATCCTTTCCCCCTGGCCTGGCTGCAGCTCTGTCGTGCTCGGTGACTCACCACGTGTAGATTCCGACTCTATCCCAGCCTCTAAAGCACACACAGTGTAAGTATTTGAACTGTTGGCTGTGAGTATTAGACCAAGTGCTGGGGCTTCGCCATCAGTGCTGTGCTGCTGCTCTCTCCCTGTCTCCTGGATCTGCTGTGACTGGGAAGCTGGCAGTTTTGGATTGTCATTGGAAAGTATCAGATCAGAAGTGGAGGGTTGTGGTGAGGGATTGGGGGTGGAATGGAAAGCAGGAGGTCCACGGCCCCACCATCTGCAGCTTGTACATCATCCCATACAGCAGGATGAGTGGGAGGTGGGAGTTAAGAAGGGACATAAGGCAGGAACATAGCATCATCCTGAATTCTTTCGGTGATGCCAGATGCTACGGGCTCTGTCACAGCCGGACCCATGATGTGGAGCATCATCTCCTCCCTCAGGCTCAGGGTTTGAATGTCTGCCTGGTCCCCGCCGGTTCACTGCTGTTCTCTATGACTATGGGCCACCTTGTCCTTTAAGAGAGAGGGCAGAATGTCAGTGATTGTGTTGCACTGTGTTTGGGTGATGTGCCTGCCAAAGCTGAATAGCTGGAGATATGTGGAGACAATGAGATGTGGGTGTGAGGCTGGTATCAGGGGAAGGTGTGTGAGGGTGAGGTGGAGCATGTGAATGTTAGGTGCGAGTCCTGAGTGTTAAGTACTGCTGATGGGTGAGTGATGGGTGTGTGGTACATTGAGCAGTGTGAGAGGTTGGTTGTGTTGGGGGTAGGAGATGCCATGTGGAGATGAATTCCATGACATTGACCCGTGTGAGCTCATTAAACATCTCTGGCTCTGTTGTTAGGTCGTCGGGGCCATACTTCATGCATTCACCTCCCTGGCCTCCTGCTCCCATTCCCTTCGGAGTGCGTTCCTTAAGGGTCTCCACACCACCCTACAGAAACATGGGCATTCCTCTCCTATCACCCTCCATGACTAAGGCCTCTAGCAGCACTAAAATAAAAGCAAACTACTGCGGATGCTTGAAATCTGAAACAAAAACAAGAAATGCTGGGATCACTCAGCAGGTCTGGCAGCTTCTGCGGAAAGAGAAGCAGAGTTAACGTTTCAGAAATGTTAACTCTGCTTCTCTTTCCACAGATGCTGCCAGACCTGCTGAGTGATTCCAGCATTTCTTGTTTTTGCCTCTAGCAACACATCCGTGAAGCGCACAGCCGTCTCCCCGTCCTAGTACTCCATTTACCTTGTCTCCAATAGCATCATTCACAGTCAGCAGCAGCAGCCTCCCGTGATTCAGTGCAGCTTCCCTTCAGGAGGGACAGACAGCCTTTAAAAGCTGAATGCTGGCTGAAAGGCGAGCCAGGCTCACACACAGTTAGGTCCCTGTTAAGCGTGCAGACAGACAGCAGCGCGGGTCACCATGGGCGATACGTAGAATTCATGGAAATGAGGAGACAGCAGGAGCTTTGTGTGTCATCTGCCTCAACAGGAATGGACACAGGCAGATCATGATCACTTTGCCCAAAAAGCGATGAAAACCTGATTTTCTCGTTCTTGCTATTTCCCTTTCCATCTTTCACATTTACTCCCTCTCTCTCCCTCTTTTCACTTTCTGTCTCTTTCTCATAGAATCAGAGATTGATGCACCACAGAAGGAGGTCCGTCGGCCCATTGTGTCAGTGCTGTCCCTTTGAAAGAGCTATCTAACTAGTTCCACGCCCCCTCCCCTTTCCCCAGACTCCTGCGTGTTTTCTCCTTTTGAAGTATTTGTTAAATTCCCTTTTGAAAGATATTATTGAATCTGCTTCCACCATGTTTTCAGGCAGTGAATTCCAGATCCCAACAACTCACTGTGTAAGAAAATTCTCTTCATTTCACCTCTGGTTCTTTGTCAATTACCTTCAATCTGTGTCTTCTTAATACTGAATTTTCTGACACTGGAAACCGTTTCACATTAATTCCCCTATGAAAACCGCTCATGATTTTGAATTCTATATGAAATCTCTTACCCTTCACTGCTCTAAAGAGAACAATCCCAGCTTTTCCAATCTCTCCATGCAACTGAATTCCCAGATCCCTGGTACCATTCTCGTAATTCACCTCTGTATCTTCACTACGTCCTTGACATCCTTACCAATGTGTGGTGATCAGAATTGGACACAATTCTCCAGCTGGGACCTAACCAATGATGTATAAAGATCAGCAGTTCCTCCTGAGTTTTATTACTCTGATTCTCTCTCTCTCTAACACCAAGGACACTACATGTTGCCTTCAAAGATCTGTGTGTGCACATGCCAGGTCTCTCTAATCCTGCACCCACTTTATAATGGTATCATTTAGATTATATTGTTTTTCCACATGCTTCCTACCCAAATGTCTCACTTCACACTTCACTGAGTTAAATTACATCTGCCATGTTCCTGCCCATTTTACCAGTCAGTCTCTGTCTTCCTGAAGTTTGTTAATATCCTTATCATGTTTATTAACATTTCTGAGCTTCCATCCATCTGAAAATTTTGACATTGTCCTGGCTCTACACAACCCAACGGCAATAACAAACAGCAACAGTAATCCCGACTGTGACACTGGGGAATCCCACAGTGTACTTCCCTCCAGACTGAACAATAACCATTCTCCAATACTCTCTGCTTTCTGTCACTGACTTAATTTCCTGCATGCTGGCATTGTAAATAAAAGAACAGTCTCCCATTTATGTAACGTGTTTCATGACCAGTGCATGTCCCAAAGTGACGTCCAATTAATAAATACTTCTTAACACTTAGTCAGTTTCATAATGTAGGAAACAGGGCAGCCAATTTCTACACAGCAAGATCCCACAAGTAACAATGTGATGATGATCAGATCTGTTTTTGTGATGTTGATTGAAGGGTAAATAGTGACCAGGACACTGGGGAGATTTCCCCTGCTCTTCGAAATAATCCCATGGGATCTTTAACATCCACCTGGGAGGGCAGTCGTGGCCTTGGTTTAACGTTTCATTCTAAAGATGGCACCTCTCACAGTGTAACACTCCCTTAGTACTGCACTGCAGTGTCAGCCTTGATTCTTGTGATCAAGTCCTGCACTGACACTTGATCCACGAAGCTTGTGACTGAAAGGGGAGAGAGCTACAAACTGAGCCAAGGCTGACATTGGTCCTTTAATCCCATGTGTTTCTAATGTGGTGACACGGCTGCTTTGTGGTAGTTTATCAAAAGCCTGGTGAAAGGATAGGAATATTGGGAAAGTGCAGGGAGTAACAATCATAGAATTATCGAATAGCACAGACTGAATGAGGTCATTCGGCCCATCAAGTCAGTGCTGGCCCTTTCAAAGAGCCAGTTCGTCCCACTCCCTGACTCTTTCACTATATTCTTGCAATTTTTTCTGCTTCAGGTATTTATCCAATTCCCTTTTGGGATCTATTATTGAATCAGTATCCATCAGCCTATCAGACAGTGCAGTCCAAATCCAAACCACTCTGAAACAAAAATCCAATCGCCTTAAATCTGTGCCTCTGGTTAGTGGCCCCTTGGACACTGAAAACAGTTTCTCTTTATTTAATTTATCTTAACCCTTCCTAATGTTAAACACCTCAATCAAGTCTCCTCTGAAAGTTCTCTGCTCAAAGCAGAACAACCCCAGCTACATAACTGTAATCGCTCATGCCTGGACAAATTCTAGTAAAACAGTTCTTTACCCTCTCCGAAGGCTTCATGTCCTTCCTAAAGTGTGGTTCCCGGTATTTGACACAAGACTCCAGGTGCAGCTAAATTAGTATTTTATATATGATTGGCATAATGGCCTTGCTTTTGCTCTTTCTTCCTCTATTTATCAAACCTCGGATCCCACATATTTATTAACGGTTTCGTTAACCTTTCCTACCACCTTCAAAGATTTGTGTACAAACACCCCAGGTGTCTCTGTTATTTCACTACCTTTACAGTTGTACCATATAACTTGTATATTCTCCCCTCATTCATCTTTCCAAAATGTATTGCCTCACACATCTGCAATGCCAATTAAATATTGAGACGATTGAAGCCATTGTTTTCTGCCTCTGTTCCAAACATTTCCTATCAAGACA
This sequence comes from Heterodontus francisci, assembly GCF_036365525.1. NCBI lineage: Eukaryota > Metazoa > Chordata > Chondrichthyes > Heterodontiformes > Heterodontidae > Heterodontus > Heterodontus francisci. Next base: position 1,910,387 of record NW_027140293.1, read on the forward strand.
CTCGATCCTTCTCCTTTGTAAATGTTTGAGAGCAAGCCAAACTGTTCACAAACTTGGTTACATAGTTAACCTTGAGATGTCTTGAGATGAGCTTCCTACCAAATATTCACACCATCAGTAAAACGGTCTATTTTCAGCGCCAGTGGAGTTGCATCGCTGGTTAAAGAGGAAATTAAAGCAAGAGTGAGGAAGGATATTAGCTCTGACGATGTCGAATATGTATGGATAGAGCTGAGAAACACTAAGAGACAGAAAACGTTAGTGGGGGTTGTGTAATTAGAGACGCATGCGATAAAGGAACATTTGTAATTATGGGTGACTTTAATCTGTGCATAGATTGGTCAAATCAAATTTGTCACAACACTGTAGAGTAGGAAATCCTGGAGTGTGTACGAAATTGTTTTCTGGACCAATACGTTGAGGAACCAACTAGAGAACAGGCCATCCGAGACTGGGTATTGTGTAATGAGAGAGGAATAATTGACAATCCAGTTGTGTGAAATCCCTTGGAGATGAGCGACCATGATATTCTCGAATTCTTAATCAAGATGGAGAGTGACCTCGCTGAATCTGAGACTAGGGTCCTGAACATTAATAAAGGAAACTCTGAAGGTATGAGGCACGAGTTGGCAATGATGGATTGACTAATGTTACCTGAAGGGATGATGGTGGATAGGCAATGGCAAATATTCAAAGAGCGCATGGATGAACTGCAACAATTGTTTATTACTGTGTGGCGCAAAAGTAAAATGGGAAACCATGGCTTACTAGGAAAATTAGAGATAGCATTAAATTCCAAGAAGAGGCATACAAATTCACCAGAAAAAAACAACAGACCTGAGGATTGGGAGCAGTTTAGAATTCAGCAAAGGAGGTCCAAGGGCTTGATTAAGAATGGGAAAATAGAGTACGAGAGTAAGCTTGTGGGGAACATAAAAACTGATTGTAAAAGTTTCTGTAGGTATGTGAAGAGGAAAAAATTGGTGAAAACAAATGTAGGTCCCTTACAGTCAAACAGGGGAATTTATAATGGGCAACAAAGAAATGGCTAACCAACTAAATGCATACCTTGGTTCTGTCTTCACAACGGAGAACACAAATATCATACCAGAAATGTTGGAGAACACAGTGTTTAGTGAGAGAGAGGAACTGAAGGAAATCAGTATTAGTGGAGAAATGGTGTTGGGGAAATTGATGGGATTGACGGCCGATAAATCCTCAGGGCCTGATAATCTACATTCCAGATTACTTAAGGAAGTGACCGTAGAAAAAGTGGATGTATTGTTGGTCATCTTCCAAGATTCTAAAGATTGGAGGGTAGCTAATGTTACCCCACTATTTAAAAAGGGAGGTAGAGAGAAAGCAGGGAATTTTAGACAAGTCAGCCTGACGTCGATAGTGCGGAAAATTCTAGAGTCCATTGTCAAAGATTTTATCGCAGAGCACTTGGAGAACAGTGGTAGAATCAGACAGAGTCATCATGGATTTACGAAAGGGAAATCATGCTTGACAAATCTACTAGAATTCTTCTAGGATGCAACTAGTAGAGTTGATGACGGGGAGCCAGTGGATGTGTTTATTTGGAATTTCAGAAGGCTCTCAACAAAGTCCCACATAAGAGATTAGGGTGTAAAATTAAAGCGCATGGAATTGGGGGTAGTGTATTGCGATGAATAGAAAATTGGTTGGCAGACAGGAAACAAAGTGCAGGAGAAAACCGGTCTTTTTCTGAATGGCAGGCAGTGACTCGTGGGGTACCACAGGGATCAGTGTTCGGGCCCCAGTTATTCACAATATACATTAATTATTTAGATGAGGGAACTAATTTTAATATCTCCAAATTTTCAGAAGAGACAAAACTGGGTGGGAGGGTGAGTTTTGAGGAGGATGCAAAGAGGCTTCAGGGTGATTGGGACAGGTTGAGTCAATGGGCAAATGCATGGCAGATGCAGTATAATGTGGATAAATATGAGGTTATCCACTTTGGTAGCAAAAACAGGAAGGCAGATAATCTGAATGGCTATAAACTGCGAGAGGGGAAAATGCAACGAGACCTGGATGTTTTCGGACACCAGTCGCTGAAGGTAAGGATGCATGTGCAACAAGCAGAAAAAAAGGCAAATGGTATTATGGCCAGTGACTCTGCTATTGCCACCATTCCTTCCCTCAGCAACCATTATTCTTCCCAACCAGATTGGGTAAATGGTCGGGTTTATTGTGGTAAAAAAATGATTGGATTGAAAAGGGTTAACTGAATCTGTTTGTTCAGTGACTGTAATTAATGTCAGTCTCCATGGACCCTAATTGTGTCACTGGAAGTTTTCCATCTCCTATTAATAAGGGGTTTCTTTCAATGTGTTATATCATAGTGTCAGCGGGAAAATTAGCACTCACAGAGATCAGCAGCTTCCGAGAGAGAGCGAGGAAAGATCAGAAACTGAGGACAATAGATCGGAATGTGATAACAATGGATCAGAATCTGAGAGCAGTAGATTGGAATGTTACAACAATTGGACAGTGACTGAGAACAATAGATTGGAATGTTACAACAATGGACAGGAGTTTATCCTCGGAGCTTTACTATCTTTCCACAAATTATGATCGGTACTCATTAAACACTCGTATCTATCGTGCACTCAAGATTATTCAATACATTTACTATCCGATCCTGGCTGCTATTTGTGTCCCTTGTAAGTCTCTCTATTAATCTATTAATTCTATAAACCATGTTTAACTGCATTACTGCTCCTGTAATTTACTCTGCCCTTCTTGCTGCCATTGTATTCCTGGTGAATATCCCCAGCTATCAGCTCCATAAACCATTGTGAACTGTATTACAGTTCTCGTAATTTACTCTCTCATCTTTGCTGCTGTTGCTGTCTCTATTTCAGGCTAGGAGATCTGTAAACCCTGTTTCACTTCAATGTTGTTTTGCAATGTAAATTTTGGGAAGACTGAAGCCAGTGTCATTGGTCTCCATCACAAACTCCATCCCCTATCTGGGAAGCACATACTCCACGCTGCCCAATATCCGAGGCTCAACCAGACAGTTTACAACTTCTGTGTTATATTAAAACCTGAGCTGAGTTCATCTCCATATTCTCTCCATCACCAACCCAACCTACTACCACCTCTGTAATATCACTCATCTCCACCTCTGCCTCAGCCCATTTGCTGCATAAACCCTCATCCCTGTCATTGTTAAATCCACACTTGACTATTCCAATTCTATCCTGGTCACCCTCCCAGTTATAAAACTCCATAAACCACAGCCCATACAGAACGCTGCTGCCAGTATCCTAACTCACACCAAATCCCGATCACCCGAAACCTCTGTGCTCACTGATCTACATTGGCTCCCAGTCTGGCAGCACCTTAATTTTAATATTCTTATTCTTGTGTTTGAATCCCTCCATGACCTCACCCCTCTAATTAGTCCCATTCCTCTATCCATTCCCATATTCCTGAAAATCTTTTGACTTCAAACTTTTTCAGTTCTCCTTTTAAAGTGAATTTCTTTCCCTCTGTATCTGAGCCGATTCAAGATTTTAGACTTTACAACACTACTGGTGCTGACGGTACAGAAGCTGTAATCCATAAAGAGATGTGAAATTCTACTGTGGCCTGCACAATACCCCATGCTGGGCAGAGCTCCAGCCCAGTTGTATCATTTATGTGCTGTTAGTGTAGCCTTCACAGCCGGCCAGTTCCAGTGTGGCCTGCACAATGCACCATGTTGCGCAGGGTTCCAGCTCAATCGTACCATGTATGTGTTGTTCCTTTGAGGGTGGGTTTGAATTTAATATCAATGTACCATTCCAGCAGCTTTGATGGACGTCGTTGAAACTTGGTCTGTGCATGTCCACTGAACGCCTGTGTTAGTCACTCTCAGCTGAACATACATTCAGCAGCACGAGGAACCCCCTCTGGTATTATTTAAAAGGACCAGGCATCCAACTTACAGTTGACGGGCTTTTGACTTACTTCTGTTATTGTAAAGTTATTGCAGGTGCTGTGGATGGTTCTCTGGAGGCTGTGTTGTGAGCCGCTGCAGACATTCAGGGAGGACAGAGGATTTCGTGACCCAAGACTGGACAATGAATAGGGACTGTACTTACGGTGTCTCTGGGCTATGACATGACCAACAACTGGAGCAGAGGCTGCAGAGAGAGGAAGCTCTGTAAAGTGGGAGGAGGAGCGGGCTCTGCCCTACTCACCCCGGGTTTTCCAAGAGCACTTTTCCTACCTAAACCTAACCCAGGAGCAGTGTGTGAGGTGGTCATATAGCAGTGTCACCTCCTGTAACACGACCTGGAGCCTCACACCAGGGTGAGGATCGAGCTGTCAGTGGCTGTTTAGGTCACAGTTTCATTGAACTTCTGTGTATCTGGATCTTTCCAGAGAGGAGCAGGAGACATATCCAACATAGAGTCACAGAGAGTGATAGAGATATTTACGACACAGAAGGTGGCCATTCAGCCCCTCTGCGACAGCTCTCTCTGGAACAATTCAGTCAGCCCCAATCCCCCGCTCAATCCCCATATCCCTGCAAGTTCCTTTCCTTCAGGTGTCCATCCAGTTTCCTTTTGAAATCATTGATTGTCTCAGCTTCCACCACCCTCATGGGCAGTGAGCTCCAGCTCATTACTATCCACTGTGTAAAAAGGTTCTTCCTCATATTCTCCCTGCATCTCCTACCCAAAACCTTCCATTTGTGTCCCCCTAGTCTGTGTTTCATCAGTTAATGGGAGCAGTTTTTCCTTGTCTATCGTATCCAAGCCTATCATAATCTTGTAAACCTCTATCAAATCTCTCTCAATTTCCTTTACTCCAGGGAGAACAACTCCATCTTCTCCAAACTAACCTTGTAACTAAAACCTCCATCCGTGGAACCATTCTGGTAAATCTCCTCTGCACCCTCTCAGGGACCTTCACATCCTTCCGAAAGTGTGGTGACCAGAACTGGACATAGTTCTCTAGGTGGGGCCTAACCAAAGCTTTATAACGTTCCAGCATAACTTCCCTGCTTTTGTATCTTTGTCTCTGATGATGAAACTCAAGATCTGATATGCTTTGTGTTGGAGAAAATCCAGACTGTGCCCAATTGGTGAACAAATTCTCTGGACTCAGACGTTGAGAACAAACACTTTATTGCATGATATCATGGGGGAACACACCTTACCTAAAGGCGGTCCAGTGCTACTCCCAAGAGCTACAGATAACCGTCGACTTATATAGTATAACAGAGGCAGAGCTAACAATTTCACAATTAGATAAACGCCCACAAGATGATCACAACATCGCCTACGTGACTGTGCACCACGCAGAGTCTGAGGTCAGCAAAACATCAGTTTCAACAATAACAAGCTCGTTCCTTAATTCAATGCCCACTCCAGACACTATATCTGGCCGTTACTTCTGGCTAGGTTGCACAAACATGATAAAAGCGGAAGAGTCAGCAACGAACAGTCTGTGTTCACTTCCCCAAAATCCATCATGAGCTCTGTCCCTTCCTAAGACAGTGGGTTGTGGTCAGTTGCTCTGTCTACATTTTATGACCGTTGGTTATGTTAGCTACAAGCTGCGTCCTGTATTTCCATTTCTACAAAGTTAAGTAATAATTAGCAAAGCTCAGAAAATTCACCAACACTTTGCTAAACAGCCTCCTAATATGTCCTGCCACATTCAAAGATCAATTCATATGGAGGCCCAGGTCCCTCTGATCCTGCACAATCTTTAGAACTGTGTCATTCAGCCTACATTGCTTTCCTATTCCTTCTGACGAAATACATCACCTCACACTCCTCTGTATTAAATGCTACCTGTCCCTTCTCTGTCCATTCTGCCAGCCTATCTATGTCCTATCTATGCGCAAAGGAAAAGGAAGCATTTTTAAGGGCTGGAAGGCTAGGAACAGATGAAGCACTTGAGAAATATGAAGACAGTGGGAAGGAACTTAAGCAAGGAGTTAGGTGGGCTAAAAGGGGTCATGAAAAGTCATTGGCAAACAGGATTAAGGAAAGTCCCAAGGCTTTTTATACATAGATTAAACAGCAAGAGGGTAACCAGGGAAAGTGTTGGCCCACTCAAGGACAGAGAGGGAATCTATCCATGGAGCCAGAGGAAATGGGCGAGGTGCGAAATGAGTACTTTGCTTCAGTATTCACTAAGGAGAAGGACTTGGTGGATGATGAGCCGAGGAAAGGGAATGGAGATAGTCTCAGTCATCTCATTATCAAAAGGGAGGAGGTGTTGGGTGTCTTGAAAAGCATTAAGGTAGATAAGTCCCCAGGGCCTGTTGGGATCTACCCGAGAATACTGAGGGAGGCAAGGGAAGAAATTGCTGGGGCTTTGACAGAAATCTTTGCATCCTCATTGGCTACAGGTGAGGTCCCAGAGGACTGGAGAATAGCCAATGTTGTTCCTTTGTTTAAGAACGGAGGCAAGGATAATCCAAGAAATTATAGGCCGGTGAGCCCTATGTCAGTGGTAGGGAAACTATTAGAGAGGAGTCTTCGGGACAGGATTTACTCTCATTTGGAAACAAATGAACTTATTAGCGAGGGACAGCATGGTTTTGTGAGGGGGAGGTCGTGTCTTACTAATCTGATTGAGTTTTTTGAGGAAGTGACGAAGGTGATTGATGAGGGAGGGGCGGTGGAAGTTGTCGGTATGGACTTTAGTAAAGCCTTTGACAAGGTCCCGCATGGCAGACTGGTGCAAAAGGTGAAGTCACACGGGATCAGAGGTGAGCTGGCAAGATGGATACAGAACTGGCTTGGTCACAGAAGACAGAAGGTATCAGTGGATGGGTGTTTTACTGAATGGAGGGATGTGACTAGTGGTGTTCCGCAGGGATCAGTGCTGGGACCTTTGCTGTTTATAGTATATATAAATGATTTGGAGGAAAATTTAGCTGGTCTGATTAATAAGTTTGCAGACGACACATAGGTTGGTGGAGTTACGGATAGTGATGAGGATTGTCAAAGGATACAGTAGGATATAGATCGGTTGGAGACTTGGGCGGAGAAATGGCAGATGGAGTTTAATCTGGACATATGTGTGGTAATGCATTTTGGAAGGTCTAATGCAGGTGGGAGGTATACAGTAAATGGCAGAACCCTTAGGAGTATTGACAGGCAGAGATCTGGGCGTACAGGTCCACAGGTCACTGAAAGTGGCAACGCAGGTGGATAAGGTAGTAAAGAAGGCATACGGCATGCTTATCGTCATTGGTCTGGGCATAGAGTATAAAAATTGGCAAGTCATGTTGCAGCTGTACAGAACCTTAGTTAGGCCACACTTAGAATATTGCTTGCAAGTCTGGTCGCCATACTACCAGAAGGACGTGGAGGCTTTGGAGCTGGTACAGAGGAGGTTTACCAGGATGTTGCCTGGTCTGGAGGGCATTAGCTATGAGGAGAGGTTGAAAATACTCAGATTGTTTTCACTGGAACGACGGAGGTGGAGGGGCGACCTCATAGAGGTTTACAAAGTTGTGAGCGGCATGGACAGAGTGGATAGTCAGAACCTTTTTCCCAGGGTGGAAGAGTCAGTTACTCGGGGACATAGGTTTAAGGTGCGAGGGGCAAAGTTTAGAGGGGATGTTCGAGGCAAGTGTTTTACGCAGAGGGTGGTGAGTGCGTGGAACTTGCTGCCAGGGGAGGTGGTGTTAGCAGGTAAGATAGCGACGTTTAAGAGACATCTTGACAAATATATGAATAGGAAGGGAATAGAAGGATATGGGCCCCGGAAGTGCAGAAGGTATTAGTTTCGGCAGGCATCAAGATCGGCGCAGGCTTGGAGGGCCGAATGGTCTGTTCCTGTACTGTACTGTTCTTTGTTCTTTGCTCTGTTGCAGACGGTTTGTAGCATCCTCCCTGTTTACCACACCTGCAAGATTGGTATCTTCGGAAAATTTTGAAATTCTACTTCGCATTCCAAGATCCATGTCATTTATATATACCAAAATAAAAACAGTGTTCCTAAGAACTGAACCTTAGGGAACATCACTGTCTACCATCCTCCAGTCTGAAAAACAACCATTTAACACATTTCTCTTTTTCATGTCCTCTGGGCAATTTTTGATCCAATTGGATACTATTCCATGAGGTTCAATTTTATTAACCCAGCTTTTGTGTGGTTCTTCATCAAATAATTTCATAAAATCCACGAAGACAACATCCACCACATTCCCTTCATCAACCTTCTCTGATTTTCTAAATAAATTCAATTAGTTCGTCAAGCATGGTCTGCCTTTTAGATATCCGTGCTGACAATCCTCAATTAACTCAATCTCTCCAAGTGTGTGTTGTCCTTTTTCCCTGATTAATGCTTCTAAAACCTTACTCACCACTGATGTTAAACTAACTGACCAGTAGTTGCGAGGCCTGTGTGTTGTCCATTGATAATTCTGGGAGTTGAGGGTGACCATCTATGTCATCATTTTCTCCCTCAGCAGGGAGAAGCAGGATGAGAGATCCCGTGGATTTGTCAGGACAGCGGGATTCCTGATGGTGTATGTGGCTCTGCGGCCCCCATGTCAACGGGGAGAGGTACAGGAACTGAAAGAATTCTCGGTCCATGAATGTACAGTTGTTGTGTGAGCATGCCCAGTATATCATGTTGGTGAATGTCCACACCACTAACCTGGCAGCAGCCACCATACCTTCATTCTGATGCAGTCAGCCGGTTCCAGCACTTTGTCCCCCCATGCAGAACCAGAATTTGGCTCCTTGGAGATAAAAGAAACCGTTCTCTAGATGCAGCCCATGTTTCTACACCCACAAACCACCTCCCACCGCCAACCAACCTCGCACAATTAACATGTGTATCACGTGAGCAATGGAGTCACCAGGAACATGGTGGAACAGGCCATCGGTGTGATGAAGCAATGCTTCTGATGTCTGAACCGCTCGGGGAGAGTCCATAAATAAACACTGGAGTAGGTGTTCAAGTTCATGGTGTTCTGCTGCACCCTTCATATCATCAACATCATGAGGTCACAGTCATTGGCACCAGGAATCCGGAGCACACCTCAGGAGGAGGAGGAGGAGGCAGGGAGGATATTGCTTGGATGCCATCGACCCGGACAGACTGTCAGAGAGTCCCTGCTAAGATTCCAGTTCCATAGGAGAACTTCCCTTTCCCACCATGGGTTCCCCATTCACCACCAGTACACCCTTCTGAGACGACCCATCACAGCGTCTCCTTGGTCATCATCCTGCTCTAAAAACCACCAACAAATATCTTTTCATAAACATCTTTATCCAACAACACATCCAATTGTACAAAAAAAACTGAACTATTCACCCTTGTGTATTCCTTTAGTGCCTGTCTTGTGGGTTTCCTCGACTTGCCTAGTGTTCCAACAGAGTGTTTCTCCAATGACTGCAGCATGGCTGGTGGAAGGCTTCTGACATTCACTGCGGAGACTGCAGGTGGCCTTGCAGGACATCCTCGAGCAGCTCTGGGCCTTGAGGGCTTGGATTCAGACTGCACCACATCAACATTGGCAGCAGCAGGCTGGGCTGGCTGATGGGTAACAGCAAGGACACTGGTGGAGTGACAGTGAAGGGAGAACAAATACTGTCATCCTGAGAGGGGACAACAGGTACATGCTCCACGGAGACACTGTCACTCCCCCGGGGCGACATCTCAGCAATCTTAGTAATCTACTGGATCATAGATTGCTGGACTGCTGTGAGAGCCTGCAAACCCCTTTGAACACTGAGATCCACAGCCATGATGACAGCAGTCTGATCCTGCATGGCAGCAAGCATGGATCTCATGTCCTCAGTCTGAGCTTCCACTGCAGTACTGAGACGTTGGTTGTCTGCTGTCTGTGCTGCAGTGGAAGCAGAGACAATGGTCACCAGACACTGTATCAGGGCTAAGTCCGCTAGTGCAGTCATAGAGTTAGTGACCAATTACACAGGGGAAAGAATGGGCTTCAAGCTCTGTGAAATGCCCTGTGCCACGTTGGAGCTGGACTCCTCCATGTTCCTTGACAGTGATAACAGACTGTCTGACAGGCCTGTCAATGGACAAAGTATCTCAGTGTACATGTCCATCAGCATTCTCTTGTATGCTGTTCCAGCAATATTTACATCTGAGTCCTGTGTATTATAACTCGTTTGTGACCTCACCCTCTGGTGATCTGACACATGAACTATCCTTTCCCCCGGCCTGGCAGCAGCTCACTCGTGCTCGGTGACTCACCACGTGCAGATTCCGACTCTATACCAGCCTCTAAGATACACACAGTGTAAGTATTTGATCTGGTGACTATGAATTTTAGACCAAATGATGGGGCATCACTCTCAGTGTTGTGCTGCTGCTCTCTCTCTGTCTCCTGGAGCTGCTGTGACTGGGGAGCTCGCAGTTTTGGGTTGTCATTGGAAAGTATAAAATCAGAAGAGGAGGGTTGGGGTGAGGGATTGGGGGTGGGATGGAAAGCATGAATTTATGGTCCCGCCATCTGCAGCTTGTACATCATCCCAGACAGCAGGAGGAGGGGGAGGTGGGAGTTAAGAAGAGACATAAGGCAGGTGCATAACATCATGCTGAATGCTCTCGGTGATGCCGGATGCTACGGGCTCTGTCACAGCCGGTCCCATGATGTGAGGAACCATCTCCTCCCTCAGGCTAAGGGGATAAAGGTCTGCCTGGTCCCCGTCGGTTCACTGCTGCTCTCTGTGATTGTCGGCCACCAAGTTCTGTAAGAGAGAGGACAGAATGTCAGTGATTGTGTTGCACTGTGTTTGGGTGATGTCCTTGGCACAGTTGAATAGCTGCGGGAATGTGGAGTCAGTGAGAGGTGGGTGTGAGGCTGGCATCAGTGGAACGTGTGTAAGGGTGAGATGGAGTATGTGAATGTTAGGTGTGAGTCCTGAGTGTTAGGGACTGCTGATGGGTGAGTGATGGGGGTGTGGTCTATTGAGCAGTGTGAGAGTTAGGTGGTGTTGGGGTTAGGCGATGCCATGTGGAGATTAATTCACTCACATTGACCACCCGTGTGAGCTCATTAAACTTCTTCTGGCACTGCGGCCAGGTACTCAGGGCCAGACTTCTTGGATTGACCTCCCTGGCCACCTGCTCCCATTCCCTTCGGAGGACGTTCCTTGAGGGTCTCCAGCCCACTCCACGGAAACATGGCCTCTCTCCTTTTTCAGACTCCATGACTAAGGCCTCCAACACAACATCCGTGAACAGCAGAGCCCTCTCTCTGTCCTAGATTCCATTGACCTTGTCTCCAATTGCAGCATTCCCAATCAGCAACAGCAGCCTCCTGTGATTCAGCACAACTTCCCGTTAAGAGGGACAGACTGCCTTGAAGAGCTGAAGCCTGGCAGAAACACGAGCCAGCCTCACACACAGTTAGGCCCCTGTTAAACTTGCAGACAGACAGCAGACCGGGTCGCTTTGTGGTGTACAGAGAATGCATGGAAATGAGGAGGCAGCAGGACGTTTGTGTGTCACCGGTCTCAACAGGAACGGGGATGGGCAAATCATGACTCCTCTGCTGAAAAAGTGATGCAAACACGATTTTTTCGCACTTTCTATTGACCTTTCCCTCTTTCACGTTTTTTGTCTCTCTCCCTCACGCACTTCACTCTTTGTCTCTTGCTCGTAGAATTAGTGATTGGCGCAGCACAGAAAGAGGCTATTCGGCCCATTGTGTCAGGACTGTCTCTTTGAAAGAGCTATCTAATTAGCTCCTCTCCCCCAGACTCCTGTTGCCAATGTGGAAAAACCTTTCCTTCAATCTCAGTTTCTCCCTCTTGCAGCAGTCACACAGCTTCCAGCCTCTTCACACAGCCACAGTCAGCTGAACCTCGTTAACTACTCAGCACCTCCAATTAGGCAGCAGCCAACCCCAGTGCTGTACTTGTCCTCTGAGTATTTAATGGGGGACAGTGTAGAGTGAGCTTTACTCTGCATCTAACCTGTACTGACTCTGCCACAAACATGTGTTCATCTAAAACTCTTCTGCCTGTATCTAAACTCAAAGCAAGTCCCGTTCATCCATCACTCCAGTGCTCGTTGACCTACATTGGCCCCTGCTCCGGCAACATCTTGATTTGAAAACTCTCATCCTCATGTTCAAACCTAACTCTTACTGAAATTCCCAGTGATGAAACTGTCTCCTCAAAATACTAAATGTTATTTTGTTTGCTAGAACCACAGGGACTGCAGTGGTTCAAGATGAAGACTCACCATTTTCTCATGGTAACCAGGGATGGGGAAGTAATGCTGGCCTTGTCAGTATCACCCATATCCTGAGAACAAATAGACAGGAAATAAAATAGTAATAAAATCAATGAATTTGGAATTGACGGATTGAAACCAGGCGAGGTCTGTGATCAGAGTGAGACGTCATACCCAATAAACAAATTATCAACACAATTTATCTCACCAGCTCCTTGTAACTGTCTTTCTGCTGTTGTCTTCATCAGAAAACAAGTAACAATTAATGTCAGGATTAAAAACTACTGAATGTCAATTGTTCACATGAGATACGTACTCAATGGTTTCTGTTATCAGACAGTCAGAGAATCACACAGCACAGGAGGAGACTATTTAACAAATCGTACCAGTTCCAGCTGTTTGAAGGAAATTTTCAATTATTCCTCTCCCCTGTTTTTTCTCCCAGTCCAGAAAATCACCTTGTTAATATTGATCCAGTTCCCTTTTGAAAGTTTCTGTTAAATCTGCTTCCACAACCCTTTCAGGAAGTGAATTACAAATCATAAACACTCGCTGTGTAAAGAAATGAAAATCTCCTCATCTCTCCTCTGTTTGTTTGTTAATCAACATTAAACTGTTTTCTCTGGTTACTGAACCTTCATCCAGTGAAACCAGATTCTCCTTCTTTATTGTAGCAAAACACATCATCATTTTCAGCCCCTCTATTAAATCTCCCTTTTAGCTTCTCTGCTCCAAGGAGAACAATCCCAGATTCTCTCCCCATAACTGAAGTCCCTCATCCCTGTTACCATTCTAGTATAACACCTAGGTACCATCTCCAAGGCCTTGAGATCTTCATAAAGTGTGGTGTCCAGAATTGGAAACAATATCCCGGCTGAGGCTCAAACAGTCATTTCTAGTCTTAGCGGAATGTTCTTGTGTTTTTTTTTAATTCTTTGCTTCTAGTTATAAAGCTAAGGATCACGGATGCCTTTTTAAAATCTTCACAACTTGTCCAGCCACCATTGAAGATTTGTGTACATACGCACCCAGTCTCTGTGCTCCGGTACCATCTTTTAAATGGTGCAGTTTAGTTTCTATTCACTCCCCTTATTCTCCCTCACAAAATAATCACTTCCCCAATTCTATGTGTTAAATTTCATTCACCATATGTATTCTCATTTCACCAGCTGACTGCCCATGTCCTCCTGAAGCAGCTACTATCCTTCACACTGGTTACTACATTTATAATTTTCCTGGCTTATGCAAATGTTGAGACTCTGCTCTTCACAGGTAAGTCTTTGTCATGTATCCATTTATCTATATGTCAAGAAGAGTACTGGTTCTAATACTGACTCCTGAGAAATTGCACTGTATACTCCCCCTCCTCCACCAGTCTGAACAATGTCTGTTCACTACTTCTCTCTGCTTTCTGTCCCTGAGTCAGTGTCATATCCACACTATCACTGTCACATTAATCCATGTGTTCCATTTTCATAACAGTTCTATGAAATGTCATTTGATCACAAGCCTTTTGAAAGTCTGTTCACATAAGTGTATATACATAATTGCATAAGCATGTGCAGGGGTGGAAGATGCTGGTATGGTTCTTAATGAATACTTCGTGTTTCACGTTACAAAAGAGGGGTATGATGTAGATATTGTAGCTAAGGAGGAGGAATATGAAGTATTTGATGTGATATCCAGCGGGAGAGAGGAAGTATTATTGGGATTAGCATCCTTGAAAGTTGATAAGTCACCAGATCCGGATAAAATGCATCCTAGGCTGTTAAAAGAAGCAAGAGAGGAAATAGCAGAGGGTCTGACCATCATTTTCCAGTCGTCAGTGGGTACATGTGTGGTGCCAGAGGATTGGAGTACTGTTTACATTATACCTCTCTTTATAACGGGAGCCAGGGTTAGACTGAAAAATTACAGGCCAGTCAGTCTAACCTCAGTAGTGGGCAAATTATTAGAATCTATTCTGCGAGACAGGATAAACTGTCTGTTAGAAAGGCACAGGCTAATCAAGGATATCAGCATGGATTTGTTAAGGGACGCTCTAGTTTGACCAACTTGTTTGAATTTTTTGAAGAAGTAGCAAGGAAGATAGATGAGGGTAGTGCAGTTCATGTGGCCTACATGGATCTTTTTATCAAGGCTTTTGACAAGGTCCCACATGTCAGACTGGTTAAAAAAAATAAAATCCCATGTAATCCAGGGAAATACAGCCAGGTTGATACAAAATTGGCTCAGTGGCAGGAAACAAAGTGTAATTGCTGACGGGTGTTTTATTGACTGGAGGGCTGCTTCCAGTGGCGATCCATAGGGCTCAGTACTGGGTCCCCTGCTGTTTATGGTATATATTAACGATTTGGACGTAAATGTAGAAGCATGATCAAGAGGTTTGTCGATGACACACAGATTGGCCATGTGGTAGATAGCGAGGAGGATTGCTGTAGGTTGCAGGAAGATATCGATGGCAGAAAAGTGCCAAATGGGATTCAACCTGATTAAGTATGAGGGGATGTAATTGAGGAGGTCAAACAAGGCAAAGGAATATACGATAAATGGGAACATGTGAGACGTGTAGAGGAAGTGAGGGACCTTTGGAGTCAATGTCCACATATACCTGAAGGTAGCAGGACAGGTCGATGAGGTGGTTAAGAAGGCATATGGAATCAATTCCTTTATTAGCCAAAGTATAGAAAATAAGAGCACAGAGGTTATGCTGGAACTGTATAACTCTTTGGGTAGACCATAACTTGAGTACTGTGTGCTGTTCTGGTGACCTCATTACAGAAAGGATGTAATTGCACCAGAAAGGGTACAGAGGAGATTTACGAGGACGTTGCCAGGACTGGAAAAATGCAGCTATGAGGAAAGATTGGATAGGCTGGGGTTGTTCTCCTTGGAACAGAGAAGACTGAGGGGAGATCTGATTGAAATGTACAACATTTTTAGGGGCCTAGATGGAGTGGAGGTGAAGGGTCTATCCACCTTAGCAGAGAGGACAGCGATGAGGGGGCATAGATTTAAAATGATTGGTGGAAAGATTAAGGGGGAGTTGAGGAAAACATTTGTTAACCCAGAAATAGGAAATTGGCTCAGGGGCAGGAAACAAAGGGTAATTGTTGAGGGTATTTTAGAAATTGGAGGGATTTTTCCAGTGGCGTTCTGCAAGGCTCAGTACTGTGTCCCCTGCGTTGGTGTGAGTCTGGAACTCACTGCCTGAAAGGGTAGTTCAGTCAGGGACCCTCAACCCATTCAAAAGAAGTCTGGATATGCAGCTCAAGTGCTGCAATCTGCAGGGTTATTAACCAAATGCTGGAAGGTGGGATTCGAATAGATAGATCGTTTATCGGCTGGCACAGCAATAACACGCCAAGCGGCCTCTTTCTGTACCTTAACCTTTCTTTGTTTCTATGATTCCATTACACGAAACTCGCTATTCTCATTATCACTCACAGTTATGTCCGCAACGAACTCGATCAAGATTAGAAAATGATTTCCCGTTAACCTATCTCTGCTGCTTGTCATTTATTAACCCATGATTTTACAGGCAACGAGTGCTTCGTGCTGGGTTACGGCCTCCAGAAGTTTCCAACCACCAACATTAGACTGATTTGTCAGTAGTTACACGGTTTGTCCAACCTCTCCTTTTGTAAACAAGGTGTAAATTTTCAGCCTTCCAGTCCTCTGTCAGCACTCCCATATCCAAGGAGGATTCGAAGATTCTGACCAGTGCTGCTGCTGTTTCCACAATTCTTTCCCTCATTGAACCTCAGATATCCTATCCAGACTGGATAAATGTTCTACTTTATTGTGGTACAAAATGTGTTGGATTGAAAGGAGTTAACTGAACCTGTTTGTTCAGTGACTGTAATCAATGTCAGTCTCCATGGACCATAATTGTGTCACTGGAGGGTTTCCATCTTCTATTAATAAGGGGCTCCTTTCAATGTATTATCCCATATTGTCAGCGGGAACATCACCACCGGAATTAACAGGGATCAGCAGCTCCAGAGAGAGAGGGAGAGGATAGATCAGAATCTGAGAACAATAGATTGGAATGTTACAGCAATGGGTCAGAATCTGAGGATAATAGATTGGAATGTTACAACAATGGGTCAGAATCTGAGGATAATAGATTGGAATGTTACAACAAAGGACAGCAGGAGTTTCTCCAATTGGTTTTACTGGCTCACTGCAGATTATGGTTGGATAACATTTGAACGGCGGATCTTTTATGCTCTGAAGATTATTCAATCGATTTATTATCCCATCCTCGCTATTATTGGTGTCCCTGGTAAGTCTCTGTATCCAACTATTAGTTGTATAAACCATATTTCACGGATTTGGAACTCTTGTCATTTAAATCGTGTCTTCAGTTTCTCTCACAAACTCTATTCCCTATTCACGATCTACATTCCCTCACTGGCAATTGTCTAAGGCTGAACCAGGAAGTTTACAACCTCTGCTATCTGTTTAATGCTGATCTGAGTTCATTCCCATATTCTCTCCATCCGCAACCCTGCCTATTGTTTCGGCCAGGTGAGGAGGGGTCACAGTCGCTTCTCTTGTCCTTCCTCTTATTTGACCGCAATAGGGTTTGTCCTTTTCAGAGAGTGGATGTGCTAACCATCTCAGTGAGTATTTTACCGTTTCCCTTTGATGTGATGGTGAAGCAACCTATCGGACAGGGTCTCTTGAGTTTAAAGACGGAAGACGTGAGTTTATTATGCTTAACAATCTAAACCCGATCGAAATAAAATCATAAAAAGTACACCACACACTTACACACGCACTCACGAGAATCACACACAACGATATTACAGAGTGAGAAGTACATTTGTGGTTGGATTGGAGTATACTCATTCTGTGATGTTGGTAGATTCGGTGGTCTTCTGGCTCAATTTGTATTCTTGAAGTATTTGGCTGGTCAAAATGCCCTCTGTTGCTGGCCCACGTGGCTCAGTGTTTTCTTGGTGGCAGACTTGTGGGTGGCTATCTTCCCCTGGTGCCTCTCTCTGTAGTAATCTGTAGGCTTGGAGGGTCCACAGTCACATGTGTTTTTCAAACGTCTGTTGTTATCTTGACAGAGAGATGGAGAGAGAGAGGGGGGATACAGTCCTTCTGCTTCTGCACAGCTTGAATCACTGACTTGTTTGTCTTTGTCCAGGGGAAACTCCCAGCTTTCACACAGATGGACAGTAGGCCTCGTGACTGATTCACTGTGTTCTCTGGTCACTTATAATGTGATTCAAGGTTAGGAACTTCTATCTCCCCAGGACTCAGGATACCAGTATTTACACTTGGAGGAGTTTGTTCTTTTAAAGTCAATGTGTCAGGGAGGTCTTGTATGCCGTGTTAATGAATGCAATCTACGGTAATTCGATAACGAGAGCAAGCCAACGTTTTCGCTCCACGCTCATCAGACATGTGTCTCCTGTTGGAGATCTTGGAATGTGAAAAGGTTTTTCAGATAGGTTTTGCGAGGAGCAGCTTTGACAGAACGAGGTGCGGAGCGGACTTTCAGCTGAGCGGTCAATTTCAGTAAGTTACAAGTTAATCCCCTTTTGTTTCGGAGGACCAGGGGACTGCTGGGTAAGGGAAAAGTATTTATTTGGGCAGTTTTAAAATCTTTGTCTTTTGCGAGGAGCAGCTTTGACAGAACGAGGTGCGGAGCGGACTTTCAGCTGAGCGGTCAATTTCAGTAAGTTACAAGTTAATCCCCTTTTGTTTCGGAGGACCAGGGGACTGCTGGGTAAGGGAAAAGTATTTATTTGGGCAGTTTTAAAATCTTTGTCTTTTGCGAGGAGCAGCTTTGACAGAACAAGGTGCGGAGCGGACTTTCAGCTGAGCGGTCAATTTCAGTAAGTTACAAGTTAATCCCCTTTTGTTTCGGAGGACCAGGGGACTGCTGGGTAAGGGAAAAGTATTTATTTGGGCAGTGGCAGTACCCGAGACACTACACGTGTAGTGTCTCCCACCCACCCTCCTCCTCTAACCAAAAAAAAGGACTCTGGTGTGTTGATAAGGTAAGCTTTTTATTTAAAAAGTTCAGTCCGTCGGATTGCTAAGCGAACAAGTTTTGACTTTTTTTTTGTTTGGTTTTTCAGTAGATTTATTGGGAATCTAGAATAGTGGGAATGGAGGCAAAGGCAGTTGTATGTTCCTCCTGCAGAATGTGGGAGGTAGGGGTCGCCGAGAGTGTCCCTGCTGACTGCATCTGCGGGAAGTGCACCCAACTCCAGCTCCTCGCAGACCGCGTTAGGGAACTGGAGCTGGAGCTGTATGAACTTCGGATCATTCGGGAGGCGGAGGGGATTATTGACAGGAGTTATAGGGAGGCAGTCACACCTCAGGTAAAAGAAGTAGGTAGATGGGTTACCGTCAGGGGAAGGAAAGGGAACCAGCAGGCAGTGCAGGGATCCCCTGTGGCCGTTTCCCTCAACAACAGGTATACCGTTTTGGATACTGTTGGGGGGTACGACTTACCAGGGGTAAGCAATGTGGTGCAGGTCTCTGGCACAGAGTCTGTCCCTGTTGCTCAGAAGGGAAAGGGGAAGAGGAGCAGAGCATTAGTCATTGGGGACTCTATAGTTAGGGGAACAGATAGGAGGTTCTGTGGGAACGAGAGAGACTCACGGTTGGTGTGTTGCCTCCCAGGTGCCAGGGTACGTGATGTCTCCGATCGTGTTTTTGGGATCCTTAAGGGGGAGGGGGAGCACCCCCAAGTCGTGGTCCACATAGGCACCAACGACATAGGTAGGAAGAGAGATGGGGATTTAAGGCAGAAATTCAGGGAGCTAGGGTGGAAGCTTAGAGCGAGAACAACCAGAGCTGTTATCTCTGGGATGTTGCCTGTGCCACGTGCTAGCGAAGAGAGGAATAGGGAGCGAGAGGAGTTGAACACGTGGCTGCAGGGATGGTGTAGGAGGGAGGGTTTTGGTTTCCTGGATAATTGGGGCTCTTTCTGGGGTAGGTGGGACCTCTACAAACAGGATGGTCTTCACCTGAACCAGAGGGGTACCAATATCCTGGGGGGGAGATTTGTTAGTGCTCTTCGGGGGGGTTTAAACTAAATCAGCAGGGGAATGGGAACCTAAATTGTAGTTCCAGTGTACAGGCTGTTGAGAGTAGTGAGGTAGGGGATAAGGTTACAGGGACGCAAGAGGGCACTGGCAAGCAAGAACTTGGTTTAAAGTGTGTCTACTTCAACGCCAGGAGCATCCGGAATAAGGTGAGTGAGCTTGCAGCTTGGGTTGGTACCTGGGATCCTGATGTTGTGGCCATTTCAGAGACATGGGTAGAGCAGGGGCAGGAATGGATGTTGCAGGTTCCGGGATTTAGATGTTTCAGTAAGAACAGAGAAGAGGGTAAAAGAGGGGGTGTGTGGCATTGTTAATCAAGGAAAGTATTTCAGCGGCAGAAAGGACGTTTGAGGGCTCGTCTACTGAGGTAGTATGGGCCGAGGTTAGAAACAGGAGAGGAGAGGTCACCCTGTTGGGAGTTTTCTATAGACCTCCGAATAGTTCCAGAGATGTAGAGGAAAGGATAGCGAAGATGATTCTCGACAGGAGCGAGAGTAACAGGGTAGTGGTTATGGGGGACTTTAACTTTCCAAATATTGACTGGAAATACTATAGTTCGAGTACTTTAGATGGGTCTGTTTTTGTCCAGTGTGTGCAGGAGGGTTTTCTGACACAGTGTGTGGACAGGCCAACCAGGGGCGATGCCACATTGGATTTGGTACTGGGTAATGAACCCGGCCAGGTGTTCGATTTAGATGTAGGTGAGCACTTTGGCGATAGTGATCACAATTCGGTTAGGTTTACCTTAGCGATGGGCAGGGACAGGTATATACCGCAGGGCAAGAATTATAGCTGGGGGAAAGGAAATTATGACGCGATTAGGCAAGATTTAGGATGTGTAGGATGGGAAAGGAAACTGCAGGGGATGGGCACAAACAAAATGTGGAGCTTATTCAAGGAGCAGCTACTGCGTGTCCTTGATAAGTATGTACCTGTCAGGCAGTGAGGAAGTTGTCGAGCGAGGGAGCCGTGGTTTACTCAAGAAGTTGAAGCGCTTGTCAAGAGGAAGAGGGCGGCTTATGTTAGGATGAGACGTGAAGGCTCAGTTAGGGCGCTTGAGAGTTACAAGCTAGCCAGGAAGGATCTAAAGGGAGGGCTAAGAAGAGCAAGGAGAGGACACGAGAAGTCATTGGCGGATAGGATCAAAGAAAACCCTAAGGCTTTCTATAGGTATATCAGGAATAAACGAATGACTAGAGTTAGATTAGGGCCAATCAAGGATAGTAGTGGGAAGTTGTGTGCGGAATCAGAGGAGATAGGGGAAGCGTTAAATGAATATTTTTCATCAGTATTTACAGTAGAAAAAGAAAATGTTGCCGAGGAAATTACTGAGATACAGCCTACTAGGCTAGATGGGATTGAGATTCACAAGGAGGAGGTGTTAGCAATTTTGGAAAGAGTGAAAATAGATAAGTCCCCTGGGCCAGATGGGATTTATCCTAGGATTCTCTGGGAAGCCAGGGAGGAGATTGCAGAGCCTTTGTCCTTGATCTTTATGTCGTCATTGTCGACAGGAATAGTGCCGGAGGACTGGAGGATAGCAAATGTTGTCCCCTTGTTCAAGAAGGGGAGTACAGACAGCCCTGGTAATTATAGACCTGTGAGCCTTACTTCGGTTGTGGGTAAAATGTTGGAAAAGGTTATAAGAGACAGGATTTATAATCATCTTGAAAAGAATAAGTTCATTTGCGATAGTCAGCACGGTTTTGTGAAAGGTAGGTCGTGCCTCACAAACCTTATTGAGTTTTTCGAGAAGGTGACCAAACAGGTGGATGAGGGTAAAGCCGTGGATGTGGTGTATATGGATTTCAGTAAGGCGTTTGATAAGGTTCCCCACGGTAGGCTATTGCAGAAAATACGGAAGTATGGGGTTGAAGGTGATTTAGAGCTTTGGATCAGAAATTGGCTAGCTGAAAGAAGACAGAGGGTGGTGATTGATGGCAAATGTTCATCCTGGAGTTTAGTTACCAGTGGTGTACCGCAAGGTTCTGTTTTGGGGCCACTGCTGTTTGTCATTTTTATAAACGACCTGGATGAGGGTGTAGAAGGGTGGGTTAGTAAATTTGCTGATGACACGAAGGTCGGTGGAGTTGTGGATAGTGTCGAAGGGTGTTGTAGGGTACAGAGGGACATAGATAGGCTGCAGAGCTGGGCTGAGAGATGGCAAATGGAGTTTAATGCGGAGAAGTGTGAGGTGATTCACTTTGGAAGGAGTAACAGCAATGCAGAGTACTGGGCTAATGGGAAGATTCTTGGTAGTGTAGATGAGCAGAGAGATCTTGGTATCCAGGTACATAAATCCCTGAAAGTTGCTACCCAGGTTAATAGGGCTGTTAAGAAGGCATATGGTGTGTTAGCTTTGATTAGTAGGGGGATCGAGTTTCGGAGCCACGAGGTCATGATGCAGCTGTACAAAACTCTGGTGAGGCCGCACCTTGAGTATTGCGTGCAGTTCTGGTCACCGCATTATAGGAAGGATGTGGAAGCTTTGGAAAGGGTGCAGAGGAGATTTACTAGGATGTTGCCTGGTATGGAAGGAAGGTCTTACGAGGAAAGGCTGAGGGACTTGGGGTTGTTTTCGTTAGAGAGAAGGAGGAGGAGAGGTGACTTAATAGAGACATACAAGATAATCAGAGGGTTAGATAGGGTGGATAGTGAGAGTCTTTTTCCTCGGATGAGGATGGCAAACACGAGGGGACATAGCTTTAAGTTGAGGGGTGAAAGATATAGGACAGATGTCAGAGGTAGTTTCTTTACGCAGAGAGTAGTAGGGGCGTGGAACGCCCTGCCTGCAACAGTAGTAGACTCGCCAACTTTAAGGGCATTTAAGTGGTCATTGGATAGACATATGGATGTAAATGGAATAGTGTAGGTCAGATGATCAGCGCAACATCGAGGGCCGAAGGGCCTGTACTGCGCTGTAATATTCTAATTCCAATTCTAATTCTAATACCAATTGCGGTGGCAATCTTGGCTCCCAGATTTTTCAAGGCTAACTGTAGGATTTTTTCCATTAAAGTTTACTGTAAGTTTCCAACCGATGAATTAAAATTCCTCATTTGACTAATTGTGTTATCTTGACAGCGCTGCAGCACACGGAAAGAAATGTGATAACAGGAACTTTTCATTACAGAATTGTGGGAAGAAATAGAGGGAAACACACATTCAATCTCAATAATAACTTCTCAAATTGACACATTAATCTTAGAATTATTGCAGCTGACAGTGTCTGTTATAGTTGTGCTGACTTAATTGCGTTGGAGTTTTTCTGGGATGGTTACATGTCGGGTTCCACCCTGGACAATTCATCAGCGATTACATTGTTTTTTTTTCTCTCTTGCAATGAAGCTTGAACCATTCAGGTTCCTACACCTTGATAATCTTTCTCCCAAAACCGACAGTGTGTAATGCATTGTTTATTTTAGCCCCTGTGAGGTGTTTGAGGTTTCATCTGGGCCTTTGTTCTTGCTGAGTTCTGCTTTGAAATTGTTGTGTTTGATGAGCTTTGGGTTTGGGAATTGATCATTGCATTCTTCAATGGGTAGATCCACACTGACCTCACTTTTAGCTTTCTGGTGAGGTACACAAGTGCTGTTCACTTTTGGGTATTTTCCCTTCCCTTTTCTCATTACTATGGGGAGGATTCTTTTTATGATCTGCCCTATGTCCTCTGGGACATTAGTGCTCACGAGTGTCTGTCCGGCTTTCACTGCACTCTCCTGTAGCACTTCCACTAGGTCAGCCATCTCCCTCACCATTGGCTTACCTTTTTGGAAACATTCCTTTGTCCCTGCACGTTTCTGCAAAGGCTGTTGGCAGCCTTTTTAGGGTACCTGTTTGTCCTGCATTTAAGGAGGAGAGCGTGTGGTCTAATTTCTCTAACATTTCAGGTTTGGCTAATTGGAGAGTAGGGGGTTCTAGTTGGGAATCCTCCTGGCCCTCCTCTAACGTGTCCTCACTGTCCTTTTCAATCCTTCCCTCCTGACTGTCTGACAGATCTGTACTTGTCTGTCCCCTCCAACGCCTTCACTTTTTTTCCTTTGGTCTGCTGTGTCAATTAAATAATTTACCTTACTATTCCGTTTGCCACTCGATATCGACCACTGAACTGGGCTTTTAGGGGTTCACCCTGCATTGGGAGGAATAACAATACATGGTCTCTGTCCTGAAATGTTCTGGCCGCGGTATTTTTGCCTGCTTACATTTTCATAGCTATCTGGGAGGTTTTTCGGTATTCTTGAGCCATTACAGAGGCTCTCGTGAACTATTCCCAGAGCATGGAAATGTTGTCTAACATGGAAGACTCATCCCTGTGTCCCAAAGACTTGTCAAAGAACAAAGAACAAAGAACAAAGATAATTACAGCACAGGAACAGGCCCTGCGGCCCTCCAAGCCTGCGCCGATCCAGATCCTCTCTCTAAACATGTCGCCTATTTTCTAAGGTTCTGTATCTCTTTTCTTCCTGCCCATTCATGTATCTGTCTAGATACATCTTAAATGACTCCATCGTGCCCGCATCTACCACCTCCGCTGGCAATGCATTCCAGGTGCCCACCATCCTCTGCGTAAAGAACTTTCCACGCATATCCCCCCTAAACTTTTCCCCTTTCACTTTGAACTCGTGTCCTCTAGTAATTGAAACCCCCACTCTGGGAAAAAGCCTCTTGCTATCCACCCTGTCTATACCTCTCATGATTTTGTACACCTCAATCAGGTCCCCCCTCAACCTCCGTCTTTCTAATGAAAATAATCCTAATCTACTCAACCTCTCTTCATAGCTAGCGCCCTCCATACCAGGCAACATCCTGGTGAACCTCCTCTGCACCCTCTCCAAAGCATCCACATTCTTTTGATAATGTGGCGACCAGAACTGTACGCAGTATTCCAAATGTGGCCGAACCAAAGTCCTATACAACTGTAACATGACCTGCCAACTCTTGTACTCAATGCCCCGTCCGATGAAGGAAAACATGCCGCATGCCTTCTTGACCACTCTATTTACCTGCGTTGCCACCTTCAGGGAACAGTGGACCTGAACACCCAAATCTCTCTGGACATCAATTTTCCCCAGGACTTTTCCATTTACTGTATAGTTCACTCTTGAATTGGATCTTCCAAAATGCATCACCTCGCATTTGCCCTGATTGAACTCCATCTGCCATTTCTCTGCCCAACTCTCCAATCTATCTATATTCTGCTGTATTCTCTGTCAGTCCCCTTCACTATCTGCTACTCCACCAATCTTAGTGTCGTCTGCAAATTTGCTAATCAGTCCACCTATACTTTCCTCCAAATCATTAATGTATATCACAAACAACAGTGGTCCCAGCACGGATCCCTGTGGAACACCACTGGTCACACGTCTCCATTTTGAGCAACTCCCTTCTACTGCTACTCTCTGTCTCCTGTTGCCCAGCCAGTTCTTTATCCATCTAGCTAGTACACCTTGGACCCCAAGCGCCTTCACTTTCTCCATCAGCCTGCCATGGGGAACCTTATCAAACGCCTTACTGAAGTCCATGTATATGACATCGACAGCCCTTCCCTCATCAATCAACTTTGTCACTTCCTCAAAGAATTCTATTAAGTTGGTAAGACATGACCTTCCCTGCACAAAACCATGTTGCCCATCACTGATGAGACCATTTTCTTCCAAATGGGAATAGATCCTATCCCTCAGTATCTTCTCCAGCAGCTTCCCTACCACTGACGTCAGGCTCACAAGTCTATAATTACCTGGATTATCCCTGCTACCCTTCTTAAACAAGGGGACAACATTAGCAATTCTCCAGTCCTCCGGGACCTCACCCGTGTTTAAGGATGCTGCAAAGATATCTGTTAAGGCCCCAGCTATTTCCTCTCTCGCTTCCCTCAGTAACCTGGGATAGATCCCATCCGGACCTGGGGACTTGTCCACCTTAATGCCCTTTAGAATACCCAACACTTCCTCCCTCCTTATGCCGACTTGACCTAGAGTGATCAAACATCTGTTCCTAACCTCAACATCCGTCATGTTCCTCTCCTCGGTGAATACCGATGCAAAGTACTCGTTTAGAATCTCACCCATTTTCTCTGAGTCCAAGCATAACATTCCTCCTTTGTCCTTTAGTGGGCCAATCCTTTCTCTAGTTACCCTCTTTCTCCTTATATATGAATAAAAGGCTTTGGGATTTTCCTTAACCCTGTTTTCTAAAGATATTTCATGACACCTTTAAGCCCTCTTAATTCCTCGTTTCAGATTGGTCCTACATTCCCGATATTCTTTCAAAGCTTCGTCTTTCATCAGCCGCCTAGACCTTATGAATGCTTCCTTTTTCCTCTTAGCTAGTCTCACAATTTCACCTGTCATCCATGGTTCCCTAATCTTGCCATTTCTATCCCTCATTTTCACAGGAACATGTCTCTCCTGCACGCTCATCAACCTCTCTTTAAAAGCCTCCCACATATCACATGTGGATTTACCTTCAAACAGCTGCTTCCAATCTACATTTCCCAGCTCCTGCCGAATTTTGGTATAGTTGGCCTTCCCCCAATTTAGCACTCTTCCTTTAGGACCACTCTCGTCTTTGTCCATGAGTATTTTAAAGCTTACGGAATTGTGATCACTATTCCCAAAGTAGTCCCCTACTGAAACTTCAACAACCTTTCCGGGCTCATTCCCCAACACCAGGACCAGTATGGCCCCTTCCCGAGTTGGTCTATTTACATACTGCTCTAGAAAACCCTCCTGGATGCTCCTTACAAATTCTGCTCCATCTGGACCTCTAACACTAAGCGAATCCCAGTCAATGTTGGGAAAATTAAAATCTCCTATCACCACCACCCTGTTGCTCCTGCATCTTTCCATAATCTGTTTACATATTTGTACCTCTATCTCACGCTCGCTGTTGGGAGGCCTGTAGTGCAGCCCCAACATTGTTACCGCACCCTTCCTATTTCTGAGTTCTGTCCATATTGCCTCACTGCTCGAGTCCTCCATAGTGCCCTCCTTTAGCACAGCTGTGATATCCTCTTTGACCAGTAATGCAACTCCTCCACCCCTTTTACCTCCCTCTCTATCCCGCCTGAAGCATCGATATCCTGGGATATTTAGTTGCCAATCATGCCCTTCCCTCAACCAAGTCTCAGTAATAGCAATAACATCATACTCCCAGGTACTAATCCAAGCCCTAAGTTCATCTGCCTTACCTACTACACTTCTTGCATTAAAACAAATGCACCTCAGACCACCAGTCCCTTTATATTCATCATCTGCTCCCTGCCTGCTCTTCCCCTTAGTCACACTGACTTCATTATCTAGTTCCTTACAGGCTTTTGTTACTACCTCCTTACTGTCAACTGACCTCAATTGGTTCCAATCCCCCTGCCACATTAGTTTAAACCCTCCCCAACAGCGTTAGCAAAAGCACCTCCAAGGACATTGGTTCCAGTCCGGCCCAGGTGTAGACCGTCCAATTTGTAATAGTCCCACCTCCCCCAGAACCGGTCCCAATGTCCCAAAAATCTGAACCCCTCCTTTCTGCACCATCTCTCAAGCCACGCATTCATCCTGACTATTCTTTCATTTTTACTCTGACTATCACGTGGCACTGGTAGTAATCCTGAGATTACTACCTCTGAGGTCCTACTTTTTAACTTGGCTCCTAACTCCCTAAACTCTGCTTGTAGGACCTCATCCCGTTTTTTACCTATATCATTAGTGCCTATGTGCACAAAGACTTCTCCTTGATTAGCTAAAGAGGATCTCTCATCTCCTGTCTATAAACTAATTCAAAGAGACTAAAGCCAGTGGAATCACTGGATAAGTCCCTGGTAACCAACAGGAGAAATCCCAGCCCTTTGTTAAAGTCATAGGGTTACTCATAGCAGTATGAGCAGATCATTGCCTTTAGGGTCTGGTGGTACCGCTCCAAAGCCCGTTGTGACTGCGGGTGCTAGTCTCAGGACTTTAGCTGGGTTATGTTCTGATTACCCATGACATTTTCAAAAATACTGGACATTAAATGTGTGCCCAGGTCCATCTGGATCTCAGCAGGCAACCCATATCGTGTAAAGAATTGGTTCAGCCCCTCCACCACTACATTGGCTGAGATAGCTCCTCAGGGGAATGGCCTCTGGGTATTGGTCCACTACGTCCATAATGGTGAGAAGATACTGGTAGACCCCACTTTGTTTTCAGCAGGTCTCCCACACAATCCACCAGCACTCTGCCGAAGGGTTCCCCAAAAACTGTATGGGAATTAGGGATGCAGGTTTTATTGTCGATTGTGGCTTCCGCACAACCTGGCACATGTGACCAGTTTTACAGAGCTCAACCACATCTTCATGGAACAAAGGACAGTACAGCACACGAACAGGCCATTCGGCCCTCCAAGCCTGCGCCGATCTTGATGCCTGCCTAAACTAAAATCTTCTGCACTTCCAGGGACTGTATCCTCTATTCCCATCCTATTCATGTATTTGTCAAGATGCCTCTTAAACGTCGCTATCGTACCTGCTTCCACCACTTCCACCGGCAGCAAATTCCAGGCACTCACCATCCTCTGTGTAAAGAACTTGCCTCGCACATCCCCTCTAAACTTTGCCCCTCTCACCGCAAACCTATTTTTCCCAGTAACTGATTCTCCCACCCTGGGAAAAAGCTTCTAACCATCCAGTCTGTCCATGCCACTCATAACTTTGTAAACCTCCATCATGTCGCCCCTCCACCTCCGTCGTTCCAGTGAAAACAATCCGAGTTTATCCAACCTCTCCTCATAGCTAATGCCCTCCAGACCAGGCAACATCCTGGTAAACCTCTTCTGTACCCTCTCCAAAGCCTCCACGTCCTTCTGGTAGTGTGGCGACCAGAATTGCACACATTATTCTAAGTGTGGCCTAACTAAGGTTCTGTACAGCTGCAGCATGACTTGCCAATTTTTATACTCTATGCCCCGACCGATGAAGGCAAGCATGCCGTATGCCTTCTTGACTACCTTATCCACCTGCGTTGCCATTTTCAGCGACCTGTGGACCTGTACGCCCAGATCTCTCTGCCTGTCAATAGTCCTAAGGGTTCTGCCATTGACTGTATACGTCCCACTGCATTAGACCTTCCAAAATGCATTACCTCATATTTGTCCGGATTAAACTCCATCAGCCATTTCTCCGCCCAAGTATCCAACCGATCTATATCCTGCTGTATCCTTTGACAATCCTCATCACTATCCACAACTCCACCAATATTTGTGTTGTCCACAAACCTACTAATCAGACCAGCTACATTTTCCTCCAAATCATTTATAGACACTACAAACAGCAAAGGTCACAGAACTGCGGAACACCACAAGTCACAGTGCACCATTCAGATAAACACCCTTCCACTGCTACCCTCTGTCTTCTATGCCCGAGCCAGTTCTGTATCCATCTTGCCAGCTCACCTCTGATCCCGTGTGACTTCACCTTTTGTATCAGTCTGCCATGAGGGACCTTGTCAAAGTCTTTACTGAAGTCCATGTAGAGAACATCCACTGCCATTCCTTCATCAATCATCTTCGTTACTTCCTCAAAAATCTCAATCAAGTTAGTGAGACACGACCTCCCCTTCACAAAACCATGCTGCCTCTCGCTAATCAGTTTGTTGGTTTCTAAATGGGAGTAAATCCTGTCCCGAAGAATGCTCTCTAATAATTTCCCTACCACTGACGTAAGGCTCACCGGCCTATAATTTCCAGGATTATCCTTGCCTCCCTTCTTAAACAAAGGAACAACATTGGCTATTCTCCAGTCCTCTGGGACCTCACCTGTAGCCAATGAGGATGCAAAGATTTCAATCAAGGACCCAGCAATTTCTTCCCTTGCCTCCCTCAGTATTCTGTGGTAGATCCCATCAGGCCCTGGGGACTTACCTACCTTAATGCTTTGCAAGACGCCCAACGCCTCCTTTTTGATAACGACATGACCGAGACTATCTACACTCCCTTCCATTGGCTTATCCTCCACCAAGTCCTTCACTTTGGTGAATTGTGAGTTGTGGCCAGTCAAAATGCTCTCTTATGCGGTCTTCGATTTTTCGTACACCGACATGTCCAGTCAGTGGATGTTCGTGGGACATTCTTAATATTTCTTTAAGGGACCTCAGCGGCACCACTATGCGGTGAACCACTGTCCAGTCTTCATCCGCAGGTCTGTGAGCAGGTCTCCACTGCCACATCAGCTCCTCATTCTTTAAATAGTAGCACTCTGCAACTCCCTCTGCTTCACTTTTGGTTTGGACAGTCTGTGCTATTTTTTTAACACAGAGACTCAACTAAGGAGGATCTGTTTAACACATACTTTGGGTCCTCTAACTTCCCAAAGAAGGTTTCAGACAACCAGACAGTAGGGTCATCCGTCTGCTGTGTAAGTTCAGGAGATTGTTTGGCCATGGACCGAGTCACCACACAATCAGGAAGAATGCCTGGGATCTTCTTCTGTAAATGGTCTGTCTCTCTGACCTCTTTTGGTGTCTCAAGAACTACTGGGGAAGCTGCCACCTTTTCCCTTGTCAGATCATTACCCAGGAGCAGGTCGACCCATACACCGGTAATCTAGGTACAATTCCCATGGTTACCGGTCCTGAAACTGGGTCACACTCCAAGTGCAGCTGATATAAAGATATGGACATATACTGTCTTCCGATAGCATTCACTAACACTCCAGCATTCACTGTACTCTCTGGAGGAAAGGTGATGCCTTTTCCCAGGTGAAGGGATTGGGTGGCCCCTGTATCCCTCACTATGACGATGGGCTTGCTTGTCCCACTCGAGGGGTATGGGGTCACTTTTCCTTTTAATACTAAATCCTTGTAACTCTGGGATTTTGTTACGTTTTCCACACGCTCGGCGGTAGGTTTACTGGGTCTGACTGCGACAGTTGAAAGCACAGCCTGATCTGCTGTGTTTTCCATCAGGGCCCGTTTTCCTGCACTGCTCTGGTGGACCCTGATTAATCCTACAGGTTTTCCCCGTCACGTCCATTAGTCATCTCGATGGTGATCTGCCTTATTCCAGTGAAAACATACAGATCTTCAGCCATTACTCCTGCTCTCAGTACCGTCCTATTTGGCATAGAGGATGGACCCTTGTGTGTCCCGATTTTCGTTCTTGCCCATGGCTGCTCGGGCTCCGATCTCCCTTCCACCTTTTATTATCGGGTCTTTGGGGTGACGAGGAAAGGGTTTTCCTCTGGGGTTATGGCTTTGTGTCCATGGGAAAATTCATCAGCCAGAATACCTTTGAACCTTCTGTCCCTCTAGGTGTGTTTTACTGGGAGGGGGCCGAGTTTGTGAACTCCTCGAGAGGGATCACCGCTCTGAGGGTTTCATATGTGGGCTCTATCTTGAGAGCTCATATCACTGGCCAAAAACAAACACAAAAATGGACTGTAAAATCTTCTATAGATACGTGAAAAGGAAACGTTTAGCTAAGACAAATGTGGGTCCATTACAGGCAGTGTCAGGAGAATTTATAATGGGGAATAGAGAAATGGCAGAGAAGCTAAATGATTATTTTGTGTCTGCCTGAGGAAGATACAAAAAATCTCCCAGAGTTAGAGATCTAAGGGACTAGGGGGATTGAGGAAGTGAAGGAAATTAGTATGAGTAAGATGGTTAGCTTGGAGAAATTAATAGAGCTGAAGGTTGACAAGTCCCCAGGTTCTGATATTCTACATCCCAGAGTGTTGAAAGAGGTAGCTTTGGAAATAGTGGATGCATTGGTGAATATCTTTCAATATTCTGTAGATTCTGGAACTGTTCCTGTAGATTGGAAGATAGAAAATGTCTCCCCAGTATTTAAGAATGGAGGGAGAGAGAAAACAGGGCACTACAGACATGTTCGCCTTACATCAGTCGCTGGGAACAAGCTATACTCTATTCTAAAGAATGTGATAAATGGATCTGATTGGGCAGAGTCAACATGGATATATAAATGGGAAACAATGTTTGACGAACCTGTTGGAGTTATTTGAGGATGTTGCGCACAGATTTGATAAAGGGGAGTCGGTGGACGTGGTATACTTGTATTTTCAGAAGGCTTTTGATAAAGTCCCCAACAGGAGGTTGGTTAGTAAAATTGAAGCACAAGGAATAGGAGATAATGTACTGGCATGGATTAAGGATTAGTTAACAGGCAGAATTGCCGACCACGCTCTGGAAGTGGTTCAAGAGTTCACCTACCTAGGCTCAACTATCACCAGTAACCTGTCTGTAGATGCAGAAATGAACAAGCGCATGGGAAAGGCTTCCACTGCTATGTCCAGACTGGCCAAGAGAGTGTGGGGAAATGGCACACTGACACGGAACACAAAAGTCCGAGTGTATCAGGCCTGTGTCCTCAGTACCTTGCTCTATGGCAGCGAGGCCTGGACAACGTATGTCAGCCAAGAGCGACGTCTCAATTCATTCCATCCTCGCTGCCTCCGGAGAATACTTGGCATCAGGTGGCAGGACCGTATCTCCAACACAGAAGTCCTCGAGGCGGCCAATATGCCCGGCTTGTACACACTACTGAATCAGCGGCACTTGAGATGGCTTGGCCATGTGAGCCACATGGAAGATGGCAGGATCCCCAAAGACACATTGTACAGCGAGCTCGCCACTGGTATCAGACCCTTCGGCCATCCATGTCTCCGCTTTAAAGACGTCTGCAAACGCGACATCAAATCCTGTGACATTGATCACAAGTCGTGGGAGTCAGTTGCCAGCGTTCGCCAGAGCTGGCGGGCAGCCATAAAGACGGGGCTAAAATGTGACGGGTCGAAGAGACTTAGTATTTGGCAGGATAAAGACAGAGGCGCAAGGGGAGAGTCAACTGTGCAACAGCCCCGACAAACAAATTTCTCTGCAGCACCTGTGGAAGAGCCTGTCACTCTAGAATTGGGCTTTATAGCCACTCCAGGCGCTGCTTCAGAAACCACTGACCACCTCCAGGCGCGTATCCATTGTCTCTCGAGATAAGGAGGCCCAAAGAAGAAGAACAGGCAGAAAGCAGAGTAGGAATAAATGAGTCATTCTTGCCTTGGCAGGCTGTGACTAGTGGGGTATTGCAGGGATCAGTGCTTGGGCCCCAGCTGTTCACAATATGTATCAATGACTAGGATGTGGGGACCAATGTAATATTTCCTGGTTTTCAGATGCCAGTAAACTAGATGGGAATGAGTGTTGCGAGGAAGATGCAAAACGGCTTCAAGGGGATTTGGACGGACTTCGTGAGTGGGCAAGAACATGGCAGTTGAAATATAATGTGGAAAGATGTGAGGTTATCCACTTCGGTAGCAGAAACAGATGTGCAGAGTATTTCTTAAACGGTAAGACAATTAGAAAGTGTAGTTGTACGAAGGGACCTGGATGTCCTCGTCAATAAGTCACTGAAAACAAACATGCAGGTGCAGAAAGCAATTAGGAAGACTAATGGTATGTTAGCCTTTATTGAAGTGGATTTGAGTGCAGTAGTAGTGACGTTTTGCTGCAATTGTATGGAAACTTGGTTAGACTGCCCCTGGAGTAATGTGTGCAGTTTTGGTCCCCTAACCTGAGGAAGGATGTTATGATCATAGAGGGAGTGCAATGACGGTTATTCAGACTTGTTCCGGAGATGGCGGGACCATCCCATGAAGAGAGATTGGGGAAACTGGGCCTGTATTCTCTAGAGTTTCGAAGAATAAGAGGTGATCTCATTGAAACCTACAAAATACTGAAAGTGATAGACAGGGTAGATGCAGCTAACATGTTTCCCCTGGTTGGGGAATCTAGAACCAGGGGAAACAATTTCAAAATAAGTGGAAATCCACTTAGGACAGGGATGAGGAGACATGCCTTTTCTCAGAGGGTTGTGAATCTTTGGAATTCTCTATCCCAGAGGGCTGTGGAAGCTCAGTATTTGAGTATGTTTAAAGCAGAGATTAACAGATTTCTAAATGGAGTCATAGAGTCGTACAGCATAGAAACAGGCCATTCGGCCCTCCGCGTCCGGGCTGACTATGATGCTGATCTATACTAATCCCAACTGCTTGCATTAATTCCACATCCCTCGATGCCTTGTTCATTCAAGTACCTGTCCAGATGCCTCTTAAATGTCGTTACTGTTCCTGTCTCCACCACCTCCTCAGGCAGTTCATTCCAGATACCCACTATTCTTTGTGTGAAACATTTACCTCCTTTTGATCCCTTTAAACCTCCTCCCTCTCAACCTAAATCTACGCACTCTAGTTTTAGTCACCCCTAGCATGGGAAACAGACTCTGGCTATCTACCCTATCTATGCCTCTCATAATTTTATATACCTCTATCATGTCTCCTCTCAGCCTCCTTCGTTCCAGGGAAATCAGAGCCAGCCTATCCAGTCTCTTTATAACTGAAGCCCTTCAAACCAGGCAACATCCTTGTGAATCTTTTCTGCACCCTCTCTCGCTTAATCACAACTTTTGTGTAGTGCGACGACCAGAACTGCCCTCAATACTCCAAATGCGGCCTAACCAATGTTACGTACAAATGTAACATGATGTCCCAATTGGTGGACTCAATGCCCCGGCCTAAATACCAGTGACATAACGGGAAATGGGGATTGTGTCGGAAAAAGGCATTGAAGGGGATGATCAGCTATTATCATACTGAAAGGTGGAACAGGCTCGATGTCCAACTGCAGCTCCTATGTTCCAATGTTCCCAAATTGCTTAACTCTTTCAAACGCCAGGTAGGTTTGGTCAAGCTGCTTTCCAAAGATTCTGAATTTCTGCTGGTCCAGCTCCAGTACTATCTCATATGGGCCCAGGATAGCATTTTCAGTCCTCTCATAATCTGATGAACTTTCATCTTTTCCTATTATTTTATTTTGTGAAACCAGCATCCAGTTCTCTGACGGTCATTGCAGTTGCGTTGAAAATGTTTTAAAAGGAAAGAAAAGTGCTGCCACATCCTCCTCATTGAACTTTAGAATGAACTGGGAGAACTTTAAATGCTCAGCACATGGTCCTGATCTCGGGATAGCTCCGTCAGCAGCTGTGCCTTCACTGGGTGTACTGGGTCTTCATCTAGTTGTTTGAGCCGCCATAATTCCCTTTCCTCCTTCTCCTTCTGGAACACTCTTACTTTTTCCCTTTCTTGACACTCACTCTGCTCTTTCTCGCTCTCTCTGGAATTCCAATTCTAGTCCTTTCTGTTCTAGTTTTACCTTAGCTAACATTACTCTATCTGTTAGTGATTCTAACCCTATTTGAGCCTTCAGCTTCAAGAGAAAAATGGTTGGCCACAAGTCTAATGATTATGTATTCCCTAGCGTTTGGCCGGAGTGTAATCCCTAACCTTCCGGCTACATTACTCAACTTTTTAGCAGACAGGGCGTTTAACCTATACCAAGTTACTTCACTCTGTATGTAACTCCTTTATTGGCAATATAACTCCTTTATTCAAAAAGGGAGGGAGACAGAAAGCAGGAAACTACAGGCCAGTTAGCTTCACGTTTGTCTTGGGGAAAAATTGAGAAGATATTATTAGAGATGATATAGCCAGCACTCAGAACAAATCGAGGTAATCAGGCAGAATCAACCTGGATTTATGAAAGTTAAGTCATGTTTAATCAGTTTGTTGGATTTCTTTGATGGAGTTTCTTTGATGGGAGGAAGTGTTGGGTATTCTAAAAGGCATTAAGGTGGACAAGTCCCCAGGTCCGGATGGGATCTATCCCAGGTTACTATGGGAAGCGAGAGAGGAAATAGTTGGGGCCTTAACAGATATCTTTGCAACATCCTTAAACACGGGTGAGGTCCCGGAGGACTGGAGAATTGCTAATGTTGCCCCCTTGCTTAAGAAGGGTAGCAGGGAAAATCCAGGTAATTATAGACCGGTGAGCCTGACATCAGTGGTAGGGAAGCTGCTGGAGAAGATACTGAGGCATAGGATCTATTCCCATCTGGAAGAAAATGGGCTTATCAGTGATAGGCAACATGGTTTTGTGCAGGGAAGGTCATGTCTTACCAACTTAATAGAATTCTTTGAGGAAGTGACAAAGTTGATTGATGAGGGAAGGGCTGCAGATGTCATATACATGGACTTCAGTAAGGCGTTTGATAAGGTTCCCCATGGTAGGCTGATGGAGAAAGTGAAGGCGCATGGGGTCCAAGGTGTACGAGCTAGATAAATAAAGAACTGGCTGGGCAACAGGAGACAGAGAGTAGCAGTGGAAGGGAGTTTCTCAAAATGGAGACGTGTGACCAGTGGTGTTCCACAGGGATCCGTGCTGGGACCACTGTTGTTTGTGATATACATAAATGATTTGGAGGAAAGTATAGGTGGTCTGATTAGCAAGTTTGCAGACGACACTAAGATTGGTGGAGTAGCAGATACTGAAGGGGACAGTCAGAGAATACAGCAGAATATAGATAGACTGGAGAGTTGGGCAGAGAAATGGCAGATGGAATTCAATCAGGGCAAATGCGAGGTGATGCATTTTGGAAGATCCAATTCAAGAGGGAACTATACAGGAAATGGAAAAGTCCTGGGGAAAATTGATGTACAGAGAGATTTGGGTGTTCAGGTACATTGTTCCCTGAATCTGGCAACGCAGGTCAATAGAGTGGTCAAGAAGGCATACGGCATGCTTTCCTTCATCGGACGGGGTATTGAGTACAAGAGTTGGCAGGTCATGTTACAGTTGTATAGGACTTTGGTTCGGCCACATTTGGAATACTGCGTGCAGTTCTGGTCGCCACATTACCAAAAGGATGTAGATGCTTTGGAGAGGGTGCAGAGGAGGTTCACCAGGATGTTGCCTGGTACGGAGGGCGCTAGCTATGAAGAGAGGTTGAGTAGATTAGGATTATTTTTATTAGAAAGACGGAGGTTGAGGGGAGACCTGATTGAGGTGTACAAAATCATGAGAGGTATAGACAGGGTGGATAGCAAGAAGCTTTTTCCCAGAGTGGGGGATTCAATTACAAGGGAACATGAGTTCAAAGTGAAAGGGGAAAAGTTTACGGGGGATATGCGTGGAAAGTTCTTTACGCAGAGGGTGGTGGGTGCCTGGAACGCGTTGCCAGCAGAGGTGGTAGACGCGGGCACGATGGAGTCTTTTAAGATGTATCTAGACAGATACATGAATGGGCAGGAAGCAAAGAGATACAGACCCTTAGAAAATAGGCGATAGGTTTAGATAGAGGATTTGGATCGGCGTAGGCTTGGAGGGCCGAAGGGCCTGTTCCTGTGCTGTAATTTTCTTTGTTCTTTGTTCTTTAAGTTACATGTGCTGTGGATGAAGGGGAACCGGTGGATGTACTGCACTTAGATTTCTATAAGGCATTTGATAAGATGCAACATCAAAGTTTATCATGGAAAATAAAAGCTCATGGTGTCGGGGGTAACATATTGGTATGGAAAGAAGATTGACTAGCTAACAGAAAACCCAATGTCAGCATAAATGTGTAATTTTCTGGTTGGTAAGATGAAACGAGTGGTGTACCACAGGGATCTTCAACTTTTTACAATTTATATAAATGAATTGGATGAAGGGACCGAAGGTATGGTTGCTAAATTTTCCCATGACACAAAGATATGTAGGAACCTAAACTGTGAACAGGACATAGGGGACTGCAAAGGAATATAGATAGGTTAAGTGAGTGGGCAAAGACCTGGAAAATGGAGTATACTGCAGGAAAGTGTGAAATTGTCCACTTTGGCAGGAAGAATAAAAAAGAAGCCTGTTATCTAAATGGTGAGAGATTGCAGTGCTCTGAGATGCAGAGGGATCTGGGTGTCCAAGTGCATGAATCACAAAAGGCTAGTAAGCAGGTACAGCACGTAATTGGAAAACTAATAGAATGTTATTGTTTACTGCAAGAGAAATTGAATAGCAAAGTATGGAGGTCATGCTTCAGTTTTACAGGGCATTGGTGAGACCACATCTGGAGTATTGTGTAGAGTATTGGTCTCCTTGTTAATAGAATAATGTAAATGTATTGGGGGCAGTAAAGAGAAGGCTTATTAGACTGATACCTGGAATCGGCGGGCCGTCTTATGTGGGAATATTGGACAGGCTGGGCTTGTATCCGCTGGCCTTTAGAAGAGTAAGAGGCGACTTGATTGAAACATATAGGACTCTGAGGGGTCTTGACGGGGTGGATGTGGAAAGGATGTTTCCCATTGTGGGAGAATCTAGAATTAGGGGTCACTATTTAAAAATAAGGGGGTCACCCATTTAACACACAGATGAGGAGATTTTTTTCCTGTGAGGGTCATGTGTTTTTGGAAATCTCTTCCTCAAAAGGCGCTGGAAGCAGAGTCTTTGAATATTTGTAAGGCAGAGGTAGATAGATTATTGATAAGCAAGGGGGTGAAAGGTTATCGGGGGCAGGTGGAAATGTGAAGTCGAGTTTACAATCAGATTAGTCATGATCTTATTGAATGGCAGAGCAGGCCTGAGGGGCCGAGTGCCCTACTCCTGCTCCTAATTCATCTGTTCATATTTTCATAAACTGTGGCTTAGGATGGTACTGTCTCCGAATGTGAACTTTTTAGTGCTGTAGCAGCGAAAGCCACAATAAAACCTACATTGAAATCTTCATTTTTTTCTGGGAATCAATTGTTTTTCCTACTTCTAATTTCTCGTTTGTCATTGGGTTACAATCAATTTCTGTTACAGCCATGTGAGGAGGGTTCCCAGATCCCCTCTTCTCCTATCTCTCATTTGACCACAATAGGGTTTATTCCTTTATCGCATTGGACGTGCTGGCCACCTCAGTGAGTATTTTACCTTATATCTTTATTGTGCTCGTGAAAGAGCAAGTCAGACAGGTTTTCTTGAGATTAAACAAGAGGTGAGTTTATTATACTTAACGATCTAAACTGGATCTGAATAAAATAATAAACATGTACGCTACACATTCACGCACACACTCAAACGAGAATCACACATAAATAAATTAGAGTGAGAAATACATTGGTGTTGGATGAGAGTCCATGATAAATTTTTTAAAAACATATACAGTCTGTGAGGTTGGATAATTCTGTGGTCTGCGCCTTTGCCACCCTTACATATGAGTTTCATGTCATCTGCAGGAGTTGAAATGTTTATTTTTACATTTAAGTCTATATCATGCATCTATCTATATGTCAGGAACAGCAATGGTTCTCATACTGACCCCTGAGAAACATCACTGTATACTTCTCCACCCCCAGAATAAACAATGTCTGTTCACAACTTCTCTCTGCTTACTGTCGCTGAGTCAATGTCATATCCACACTATCACTGTCACATTAATCCATGTCTTCCATTTTTCATAACAAGTCTATGAAATGTCATTTGATCAGAGGCCTTTTGAAAGTTCATATACATAACACGAAACACGCTGACCTCATCAACACTCACAGTTATGTCATCAACTAACTTGATCAAGATTATCAGACATGATTGGTTATCAAGCTATCCATCCTGTTTGTCATTTATTATCAGATGTTTTTCCAAGAAATATATATTTTTGAGCTGGGTTATGGCCTCCAGAAATTTCCAATCGCCAACATTAGACTGATTGGTCAGAAGTTACAGGGTTTATCCAATCTCTTTTTTTTTAAAATAGGGTGCATAATTTACCGTACTCCACTCCCCTGTCACTACTCCCATAGCCAAGGAGGAGTGAAAGCTTCTAGCCAGTGACTCTACCACTCCTTCCCTTAACAAACCTCACACATCCCATCCAGTCTGGGTCACTGTTATACTTTATTTTGGAACACTAATTGTTGGTTTGACAGGGGTTAACTGAATCTGTTTGTTTAATGTGTGTAATTAATGTCAGTCTCCATGCACCTTAATTGTGTCATTGGAGAGTTTTCCACTTCCATTAATAAGGGATTTCTTTCAATGTGTTATTCCAAGCCGGGAGCATCACCCCCACACTAACAGCAGCTCCAGAGAGTGGGAAAGGAT
Source organism: Heterodontus francisci (assembly GCF_036365525.1). Taxonomy (NCBI): domain Eukaryota; kingdom Metazoa; phylum Chordata; class Chondrichthyes; order Heterodontiformes; family Heterodontidae; genus Heterodontus; species Heterodontus francisci. The sequence continues at coordinate 1,949,604 of NW_027140293.1, forward strand.
TGATCAGAATCTGAGAACAATAGATTCGAATTTTACAAAAATGGGCAGCAAGAGTTTATCCTATTGGTTTGGCGAAGTTACTGCAGATTATTATTGGAGAACATTAGAAATGCGAATCTATTATGCACTAAAGATGATTCAAACGATTTACTATCCCATCCTCGCTATTATTGGTGTCCCTGGTAAGTCTCTGTATCCAACTATTAAATCTATAAACCATATGTCACTGACTTGTGTTCTTGTCATGTAAATCCTGGGAATACTAAAGCCTCTGTCTTCAAACTCTCTCACAAAGTCTGCTCCCTATCCACTGTCTATATCGACCTCACTAGCCAATGTCTGAGGCTGAAACAGACAGTTTACAACCTCTATGTTCTATTTATACCTGAGCTGAGTTCATCGTCATGTTCTCTCCATCACTTAACCTGCCTACTGCCACTTCTGTAATATCACCCATGTCCACCTCTGTCTCAAACCATCTCCTGCATAAGCCCTCATCTGTGCCTTTGTTAAATCCACACTTGACTATTCCAATTCTGTCCTGGTCACCCTCCCAGTTATAAACCTCCATAAACCACAGACCATCCAGAACTCTGCTGCCTGTAAACTAATATACACCAAATCCCGATCACCCATCACCCCAAATCCTGATCACCCATCACCCCTGTGCTCACTGATCCACATTGGCTCCCGGTCTGGCAGCACCTTAATTTAAATATTCTCATTCATGTGTTTGAATCCCTCCATGGCCTCACCCCTCCAATTAGTCCCATTTCCCTGTCCATATCCCATATTCTTGAAAATCTTATGCCTTCAACTCTTTTCCCAATTCCCCATTGAAAGTGAGTTGCTTTTTCTCTCTATTTCCCCCGGCTGTGAATTCCATGCTGGTGCCAATGTTACAGAAACCTTGATCCATAAAATGATGCTATCTGCACAGCCGGCCACTTCTAATGTGGCCAACACAGTGCCCCATGCTGGGCAGGGGACTTGCCCGGGCGTTCTATGTATGTGCTGTTAGTGTAAGGAGGGTTCAAGGTGACGTCAGTGCACCAGCGCAACAATGTTGATGTCTGTCCTTGAAACTTGGTCTGTGGATGTCCACTGACAATCTGTGTTAGTCACTTGTTATTTCAAAGGACCAGGCATCGAACTTACAGGTGAGGGGCTATTGACCTGCTAATGCCATTGTAAAGTTAGTGGAGGTGCTTTGGATGTTTTTCTGGACGTTGTGTTGTGAGCTGCTGCAGACATTCAGGCAGGACAGAGGACTTTGTGACCCAATTCTGGACGAGGTTTGGGGACTGTAGTTACAGTGTCTCTGGGTCTGTAACATGACCAACAGATGGATCAGAGGCTACAGAGAGGGCAATCTATGTCAAGAGGCAAGAGGAGGGGGCTCTGCCCTACCCACCAGAGAAGCTTGATCCTGCATGGCAGCAAGCATGGATCTCATGACCTCAGTCTGAGCTTCCATTGCAGCACTGAGACGTTGGGTGTCTGCCGTCTGTGCTGCAGTGGAAGCTGAGACAATGGTTACCAGATGCAGTATCATGGCTGGGTCTGCGAGTGATGTCATGGAGTTAGTGACCACTTCCACAGGGGAAAGAATGGGCTTCAATCTCTGTGCAATGTCCTGTGCCATCTTGGAGCCGGACTCCTCCATGTTCCTTGACAGTGATAACAGACTGTCTGACAGGCCTGTCAATGGACAAAGTATCTCAGTGTACATGTCCATCAGCATTCTCCTGTATGCAGTTCCAGCAATGTTCATATCTGAGTCCTGTGTATTATAACTCGTTTGTGACCTCGCCCTCTGGTGAGCTGACACATGGACTATCCTTTCCCCCTGGCCTGGCTGCAGCTCACTTGTGCTCGGTGACTCACCACGTGTAGATTCCGACTCTATACCACCCTCTAAAGCACACACAGTGTAAGTATTTGAACTGTTGGCTGTGAGTATTAGACCAAGTGATGGCGCTTCGCCATCAGTGCTGTGCTGCTGCTCTCTCTCTGTCTCCTGGAGCTGCTGTGACTGGGAAGCTGGTAGTTTTGGGTTATCATTGGAAAGTATAACATTAGAAGGGGAAAGTTGGGGTGAGGGATTGAGGGTGGGATGGAAAGCAGGAGGTCAATGGTCCCACCATCTGAAGCTTGTACATCATCCCAGACAGCAGGATGAGGGGGAGGTGGGAGTTAAGAAGGGACATAAGGCAGGAGCACAGCATCATCCTGAATACTGTCGGTGATGCCGGATGTTACGGGCTCTGTCACAGCCGGTCCCATGATATGAAGAACCATCTCCTCCCTCAGGCTCAGGGGATGAAGGTATGCCTGGCCCTCGCCGGAACACTGCTGCTCCCTGTGATTATGGGCCACCTTGTCCTGTAAGAGAGAGAGCAGAATGGCAGTGATTGTGTTTCACTGTGTTTGGGTGATTTGCCTACCATAGCTGATTAGCTGGAGGTTTGTGGAAGCATTGAGAGGTGGGTGCGAGGCTGGCACCAGTGGAAGATGTGTGAGGGTGAGGTGGAGTAAGTGAATGTTAGGTGTGAGTCCTGAGTGTTAGGGATTGCTGATGGGTGAGTGATGGGGGTGTGGTACATTGAGCAGTGTGAGACGTTGGTTGTGTTGGGGGTAGGAGATGCCATGTGGAGATGAATTCACCGACATTGATCACCCGTGTGAGCTCATTAAACTTCTTCCAACTCTGCTGCCAGGTCCTCGGGCCGGACTTCTTGCATTGACCTCCCAGGCCACCTGCTCCCATTCCCTTCGGAGAGTGTTACTTGAGGGCCTCGGCCCCACGCTATGAAAACATGGCCTCCCTCCTCCTGTTCCCCTCCATGACTAAGGCCTCCAGCACCACATCCGTGAACTGCAGATGCCTCTCTCAGTCCTAGTATTCCATTTACCTTGTTTCCTATTGCAGAATTCACAGTCAGCAGCACCAGCAGCACACGCAGCCTCCTGTGATTCAGTGCAGCTTCCCTTTAAGAGGGACAGTCTGCCTTTAAAATCTGAATGCTGGCTGAAACACGAGCCAGCCTCACGCACACTTCGCTCCCAGTTAATGTGCAGACAGACATCAGCGTGGGTCACCCTGGGCAGCAAGTAGAATTCATGGAAATGAGGAGAAAGCAGGAGATTTGTGTGTCACCTGCCTCAACAAGTACCGGCACGGGCAGATCATGAATCACAAACCCTACGCACAGAAGGAGGATATTCGGCCCATTGTGTCAGTGCAGTCTCTTTGAAAGAGATATCAAATTAGTTCCTCTCTCCTCCTTTTGACTCACTCCCCAGCTTTTTAAATTCCAATTCATGTATTTGCTGAATTATCTTTTGAAAGATATTATTGAATCTGCTTCCACCATGTTTTCAGGCAGTGAATCCCACATCCCAACAACTTACTGAGTAAGAAAATTCTCCTCATTTCACCTTTGGTTCTTTGTCAATTACCTTCAATCTGTGTCTTCTTAATACTGAACTTTCTGACACTGGAAACAGTTTCACATTAATTAACCTATCAAGACCCTTCATGATTTTGAATTCTATATTAAATCTCTCCTTACCCTTCACTGCTCAGAAGAGAACAATCCCAGCTTTTCCAATCTCTCCACGTAACTGAATTCCCAGATACCTGGTACCATTCTTGTAAATCACCTCAGTATATTCACTAAGTGCTTGACATCCTTACCAAAGTGTGGTGATCAGAATTGGACACAATTCTCCAGCTGGGACCTAACCAATGATGGATGAACATCAGCATTTCCTCCTGAGTTTTATTACTCTGTGCCTCTCTCTCTAACACCAAGGACACTACATGTTACATTCAAAGATCTGTGTGTGTGTCCACCCCCAGTCTCTCTAATCCTGCACCCACTTTATAATGGTACCATTGAATTTATATTGTTTCTCCTCATGCGTCCTACCCAAATGTCTCACTTCACACTTCACTGTGTTAAATTACATCTGCCATGTTCCTGTCCATTTCACCAGTCAGTCTCTGTCCTGCTGAAGTCTGTTACTATCCATCACACTGTTTATTAACATTTCTGAGATTCCTGCCCTCTGAAAACGTTGAAATTGTCCTCTCTGTACACAAGCCCATTGCATTAACATACATCAACAGTGATTCCAACAGTGACCATGGGGAACCGCACTTTGTACTTCCCTCCAGACTAAACAACAACCATTCTCCGCTGCTCTCTGCTTTCTGTCACTGACCTAATTTCCTGCATGCTGACATTGAAAATAAAAAAAAGGACTTCCATTTATGTAACGCCTTCATGACCACTGCATGTCGCAAAGCGACTTACAACTAACGAGTACCTTTTACCGTTTTGTCTGTCTTGGAATGCAGGAAAAACACAGCCAATTTCCGCACAGCAAGATCCCACAAGTGGCAGTGTGATCATGATCAGATCTGTTTTTGTAATGTTAATTTGAGGGGTAAATGTTGACCAGGAAACTGGGAATAATTCCCCTGACCTTCTAAATAATTCCATAGGATCTTTACATCCACTTGAGAGGGCAGACGGGGCCTGGCTTTACCTTTTATTTGATGAGGCGGCACCTCGGACAGTGCAGCACTCCCTCAGTACAGGACTGCAGTGTCAGCCTTGATTCTTGTCATCAAGTCCTGCAGTGACACTTGATCCTAGAAGCTTGTGACTGAAAGGGGAGAGAACGACAAACTGAGCCACGGCTGACATGGTCCTTTAATCCCATGTGTTTCTAATTCGGTAACACTGCTGTTATGTGCTACTTTATCAAACAGCTGCTGAAAGGATAGGAATATTGGGAAAGTACAGACAGGAACAATCATAGAATCATAGAATAGCACAGTCCTGAATGATGTCATTCGGCCCATCAAGTCAGTGCTGGCCCTTTCAAAGAGCAATCCAGTTACTCCCACTCCCTGACTCTTTCACTATATCCTAACATTTTTTCTCCTTCAGATATTTATCCAATTCCCTTTTGGGATCAACTATTGAATCTGTATCCATCAGCTTATCAGAGAGTGCATCCCAAATCCAAACCACTCAGAAACAAAAATCCTCATGTCTGCTTCTTTTACCAATCGCCTTAAATCTATGTCTCTGATTACCGGTCCCTTGGATATTGGAAACAGTTTCTCTTTATTTAATTTATCTAAACCCTTCCTAATGTTAAACAGCTCAATTAAATCTCCTCTGAAAGTTCTCTGCTCTAAGCAGAACAACCCCAGCTCCATAACTGTAATCCCTCATGCCTGCACAAATTCTCGTAAAACAGTTCTGTACCCTCTCCGAAGGATTCATGTCCTTCCTAAAGTGTGGTTCCCAGTATTCGACACAAGACTCCAGGTGCAGCTGAACTAGTATTTTATATATGTTTCACATAATGTCCTTGCTTTTGTTCCTTTTGCCTCTATTTATAAACCCGAGAATGCCATATATTTATTAACTGTCTAGTTAACCTTTCCTGCCACCTTCAAAGATTTGTGTACAAATACCCCAAGTGTCTCTGTTATTTCACCACCTTTATAGTTGTACCATTTAACTTGTATTGTCTCTCCTCATTCATCCTTTCAAAATGTATTACCTCACACATCTGCAATGTCAATTAAATATTGAGAAGATTGAAGCCATTGTTTTCTGTCTCCACTCCAAACATTTCCTAGCTACACACTCCATCCCTCTCCTTTGTAAATGCTTGAGACGAAGTCAAACTGTTCAGAAACGTGGTTACATAGTTAACCCTGAGATGCCTGGCGATGGGCTTCCGACCAAATATTCACACCATCAGTAAAACGGCTTATTTCCACCCACGGTGGAGTTGCATTGCAGGTTAAAAAGGAAATTAACGCAATAGTGAGGAAGGATATTAGCTCTGATGATGTGGAGTCTGTATTGGTAGAGCTGCGAAACACTAAGGGGCATAAAACGTGAGTGGGTGTTATATATAGACCCCCAAACTGTGGTGGTGATGTGGGAATGGTCTTAAACAGGAAATTAGAGATGCATGCGATAAAGCAACATCTGTAATTATGGGTGAGTTTAATCTGCATATAGATTGGTCAAATCAAATTTGTCACAATAACGTAGAGGAGGAATTCATGGAATGTATATGGGATGGTTTTCTGGACCAATACTTTGAGGAACCAACTAGAGAACAGGCCATCCCAGACTGGGTATTGTGTAAAGAGAGAGGAATAATTGACAATCTAGTTGTGTGAAATCCCTTGAGGATGAGCGACCATAATATAATAGAGTTCTTCAGGAAGAACGCCAACAGTGACGTCAGAGGAGAGTTGCAAGCTGATTGGTTGGGTGAGTAGCAGCTGTTAGTGCATGTAGATATCTTTAAAAAAGTGAAAAGTTTATTTTTGTGGAAAAAAACTCTGGTGATCAGGTGAGTACTACTGAAGTGTTTCTTTTTTTAATTATTAAGAACCTTAGATTGAAGTGGGCAGAACAAGGCCCCTCATGTAATTAGTATTTTTTAAATTAAGGGTGTAACTAATTAATCTAAGGGTAGGTCATGACAGGAGAGCTCAGCCCCGTGATTTTCCTCCTGCGCTATGTGGGAAATCAGGGATGCTCCCAGTGTCCCTGGTGACCATGTGTGCAGGAAGTGTATCCATCTGCAGCTGCTGGTTACCCACATTACGGAGATGGAGCTGCGGGTGAAATCACTGTGGAGCATCCGTAATGCTGAGGAAGTCGTGGATAACATGTTTAGCGAGTTGGTCACACCGCAGGTAATAGCTGCACAGGCAGAAAAGCGATGGGTGACCACCAGACAGAGTAGTAGGCACAGGCAGGTAGTGCAGGAGTCTCTTGTGGCCACCCCGCTCTCAAACAGATCGACCACTTTGGATACTGTTGGGGGGGTGACCTCCCAGGGGAAAGCGGCAACAGCCAGGCCCATGGGACCACAGAGGGCTCTGCTGCACAGCAGGGGAGGAAAAGGAGTGGAAGAGCTATCATGATAGGGGATTCTATCGTAGAGGGTGCAGGTAGGCGTTTCTGTGGCCGCAAAAGAGGCACCAGGATGATATGTTGCCTCCCTGCTGCTAGGGTCAAGGATGTCTCGGAGTGGCTGCAGGAAATTCTGAAAGGGGAGAGTGAGCAGCCAGAGGTCGTGGTCCATATTGGTGCTAACGATATACACAGGAAGAGAGATAAGGTCCTGCACAGTGAATATAGGGAGTTAGGCAGAAGGTTAAAAAGTAGAACCTCTAGGGTTACTCCCAGGATTTGGCCTAATCATCAGCCTCAAGAAAACGAACATCATGGGACAGGACGTCAGAAATGCTCCATCCATCAATATTGGCGACCACGCTCTGGAAGTGGTTCAAGAGGTCACCTACCTAGGCTCAACTATCACCAGTAACCTGTCTCTAGATGCAGAAATGTGTGGCGTTTGCAAGTTCTCCCTGTGTCTGCGTGGGTTTCCTCCGGCTGCTCCGGTTTCCTCCCACATGCCAAAGACTTGCAGGTTGATAGGTAAATTGGCCATTATAAAATTGCCCCTAGTGGAGGTAGGTGGTAGGGAAATATAGGGACAGGTGGGGATGTGGTTGGAATATGGTATAGTGTAGGATTAGTATCAGTGGGTGGTTGATGGTTGGCACAGACTCGGTGGGCCGAAGGGCCTGTTTCAGTGCTGTATCTCTAAAAATAAATCAACAACGCATGGGAAAAGCTTCCACTGCTATGTCCAGACTGGCCAAGAGAGTGTGGGAAAATGGCGCACTGACACGGAACACAAAACTCCGAGTGTATCAAGCCTGTGTCCTCAGTACCTTGCTCTTTGGCAGCGAGGCCTGGACAACGTATGTCAGCCAACAGCAACTCTCAATTCATTCCATCTTCGCTGCCTCCGGAGAATACTTGGCATCAGGTGGCAGGACCGTATCTCCAACACAGAAGTCCTCGAGGCGGCCAACATCCCCAGCTTATACACACTACTGAGTCAGCGGCGCTTGAGATGGCTTGGCCATGTGAGACACATGGAAGTTGGCAGGATCCCCAAAGACACATTGTACAGCGAGCTCGTCACTGGTATCAGACCCACCAGCCGTCCGCATCTCCGCTTTAAAGACGTCTGCAAACGCGACATGAAGTCCTTTGACAAAGATCACAAGTTGTGGGAGTCAGTTGCCAGCGATCGCCAGAGCTGGCGGGCAGCAATTAAGGCAGGGCTAAAGTGTGGCGAGTCGAAGAGACTTAGCAGTTGGCAGGAAAAAAGACAGAAGCGCAAGGGGAGAGCCAACTGTGTAACAGCTCCGACAAACAATTTTTTCTGCAGCATCTGTGGAAGAGCCTGTCACTCTAGAATACGCCTTTATAGCCACTCCAGGAGCTGCTCCACACACCACTGACCACCTCCAGGCGCGTATCCATTGTTTCTCGAGACTAGGAGGCCCAAAGAAGAAGAAGAATCTCAGGATTACTCCCTGTGCCACGTGCTAGTGAGGGTAGGAATAGGAGGATTAGGCAAAGGAATGTGTGGCTGAAGAGCTGGTGTAGGCGGGAGGGCTTCAGCTACTTGGATCATTGGGATCTCTTCTGGTGCAGAGGTGACCTGTTGAAGAGGGTCGGATTGCATCTAAACTGGAAGGGAATCAATATCCTTGCGGGGAGGTTTGTTAGTACTACTCGGGAGGGTTTAAACTAGTCTTGCAGGGGGATAGGACTCAAAGTAGTAGTCTCTCCGATGAGATAGTTGAGGTAAATGTAGAGGTTAATGCAAGAAAGTCCAGTAGGCAGGCCGGGCAGTGGCAGGACAGGGAGCGTGGAAGATCTGGTAGGCTAAACTGCATGTACTAGAATGTAAGAGGCCTTACAGGTAAGGCAGATGAACTCAGAGCATGGGTCAGTACATGGGAATGTGATATTGTAGCTATTACAGAAACGTGGTTGAGGGATAGGCAAGACTGGCAGCTCAATTGGAGGAGCACATATGTCGGGAAATCACAGATAGGTGTAGGAATTATAAGGTTGTAATAGTAAGTGATTTTAACTTACCTAATATTGACTGGGACTGGCTTAGTGCTGAGGGATCAGATGGGCAAGAATTTGTTAAGTGTGACGAGGATAGTTTTCTGAAGCAGTATGTTGATGGCTCTACTAGAGAAAAGGCTGCACTCGACCTCCTCTTAGGAAATGTAGATGGGCAGGTAGATGATGTGTCAGTGGGGGAGCACTTTAGGACCAGTGACAATAACTCTATTAGCTTCAAGATAGTTATGGAAGAGGATAGGACTGGTCCTCAGGTTGAAGTCCCAAATTGGAGGAAGGTTCATTTCGATGGCATCAGACAGGAACTCTCAAAAGTTGAATGGCAGATACGGTTTACAGGTAAAGGGACGTCCGGCAAGTGGGAGGCTTTTAAAAGTGAGAAAGGAATAGTTATGTGCTGGCATATTCCTGTTAGATGCAAAGGCAAGGCTGGCAAGTTTTGGGAACCTTGGTTGACAAGGGATGTTGAGGTTCTGGTCAGGACAAAGGAGGAGGCATATGTCAGGTACAGACAGTGGGGATCAAACGAGTCCCTCGAGGAGTACAGGGGATGTAGGAGTACTCTTAATAAGGAAATTAGGAGGGTGAAAAGGGACCATGAGATTTCGCTGGCAGATAAGCTAAAGGAGAATCGTAAAATATTTTATAAGTATATTGAGAGGAAAAGGGACGCGAGGGGGAGAGTAGGTCCCCTTAAGGATCAGTGTGGTAATCTATGTGTGGAGCCACGGGAAATGGGCGAGGTCTTAAATTAATACTTCTCGTTTTTATTTACCATGGAGACGACATGGAAGCTAGTGAGTTCAAGGGAGGGAACAGCGATATCCTGGAGCATATCAACATTACAAAGGAGGATGTGTTGGAGGTTCTGAAGCGCATTAAGGTAGATAAATCCCGAGGGCCTGACCAGGTGTATCCTAGGATGCTATGGCAAGAAAGGAAGGATATTCCTGGAGCCCGAGCAGAGATTTCTACATTATCGTTAGCCACGGGTGGGGTACCGGAAGACCGGAGGATAGCTAATGTTGTGCCTTTATTTAATAAGGGCAGCAGTGATAAGCTAGGGATCTGCAGGCCAGTGAGCCTTACATGAGTGGTGGGAAAGTTATTGGAAGGGATTCAGACAGACAGGATTTATATGCATTTGGAAAGGCAACATCTGATTAGAGATATTCAGCATGGCTTTGTGCATGGGAATCATGTCTCAGGAATTTGATTGAGTTTTTTGAGGAGGTGACCAAGAGGATTGACGAGGGCAGGGCGATGGACGTTGTTTACATGGACTTTAGCAAGGCCTTTGACAAGGTCCCGCATGGTCGGCTGGTCCAGAAGGTTCGAACACATGGGATCCAGGGTGTGCTAGCCAATTGGATTCAAAATTGGTTTGGTAATAGGAGGCAGAGGGTGGAAGTGGAGGGTTGTTTTTCAGATTGGAGGCCAGTGTCCAGTGGTGTGCCGCAGGGATCGGTTCTGGGCCCTCTCTTGTTTGTCATATATATTAATGACTTGGATATGAATGTAGGGGGCATGATTGGTAAGTTTGCAGATGACACAAAAATTGATGGAATAGTAGAAAGTGAAGAAGGTTGTCTAAGGTTACAACAGGATACAGATAAACTTGGAAAGTGGGCAATGGATTGGCAAATGGAATTTAATGCAGTCAAGTGCGAGGTGATGCATTTTGGGAAGTTAAACCAGGGCAGGACATAACCAGTGAATGACAGGGCCTGGGGAGTGTTGTTGAGAAGAGAGACCTTGGGGTGCAAGTGCATAGTTCCCTGAATGTGACAACACAGGTAGACTGGGTGGTGAATAAGGTGTATGGCATGCTTGTCTCCATCAACTGCGGCATGGAGTACAAGAGTTGGGACGTCATGTTACAGTTGTACATAACATTGGTTATTCCGCATTTGGAGTACAGTGTGCAGTTCTAGTCGCAGCACTACAGGAAAGATGTGATTAAGCAAGAGACGGTGCAGAAAAGATTCATAAGGATGTTGCCTGGTTTGGAGGGCTTGAGTTATAAAGAGAGATTGGGTAGGCTGGGTCTGTTTTCCCTGGAGCAAAGACGGCTGAGAGGGAACATGATGGAGGTATATAAAATTATGACAGGCATAGATAGAGCAGGTAGCCAGAGTCTGTTTCCCATGGCAGGGGTGACTAAAACTAGAGGGCATAGATTTAAGATGAAAGGGAGGAGGATAAAAGGGGATTAAAAGGGTACATTTTTCACACAAAGAATAGTGCATATCTGGAATGAGCTGCCAGAGGAGGTGGTGGAGGCAGGAACAGTAGCCACATTTAAGAGTCATCTGGACAGGTATTTGAATGAGCAAAGCATAGACGGATATGGAATTAATGCAGGCACGTGGAATCAGTATAGATCGGCATTATGGTCGGCATGGACGCAGTGGGCCGAAGGGCCTGTTTCTATGCTGTACGAATCTATGACTCTAAGATGGAGAGTGACGTAGTTGATTTTGAGACTAGGGTCGTGAATCTTAATAAAGAAAAGTATGAAGGTATGAGGCACGAGTTGGCTCTGATGGATTGGGAAACGTTACTTAAAGGGATGATGGTGGAAAGGCAATGGCAATATTCAAAGAGTGCATTGATGAACTGCAACAATTGTTTACTCCTGTCTGGCGCAAAGGTAAAATGGGAAAGGTAGCCAAACCATGGGTTACAAGGAAAATTAGAGATAGTATTGGATTCACGGAAGAGGCATATACATTCGCCAGAAAGAAACAACAGACCTGAGGATTGGGAGCAGTTTAGAATTCAGCAAAGGAGGACCAAGTGATTGAGTAATAAGGGGGAAATAAAGTACACGAGTAAGCTTGCGGGGAACATACAACCTGACTGTAAAGGTTTCTGTAGGTATGTGAAGAGGAAAGGATTGGTTAAGACAAATGTAGGTCCTTACAGTTAGAAACATGGGAATTTATTATGGGAAACAAAGAAATGGCTAACCAACTAAATGCATACTCTGATTCTGTCTTCAGAAAGGATGGCACAAATATCTTACCAGAAATGTTGGGGAACACAGGGTTTAGTGAGAGGAAGGAACCGAAGGAAATCAGTATTAGTAGAGAAATTGTGTTGGGGAAGTTGATGGTATTGAAGGCCGATAAATCCTCAGGGCCTGATAATCGACATCCCAGATTACTTAAGGAAGTGACCTAAAAATAGTGGATGCTTTGGTGGTCATCTTTCAAGCTTCTCTCGACTTTGGAACAGTTCCAGCTGATTGGTGGGCAGCTAATGTAACCCCACCATTTAAAAAGGGAGGTAGAAATAAAGCAGGGCATTATAGACAAGTCAGCCTGACGTCGGTAGTGGGGAAAGTTCTAGAGTCCATTATCAAAGTTTGTGTGACAGAGCACTTGGAGAACAGTGTTAGAAACGGATAGAGTCAGCATGGGTTTACGAAAGGGAAATCATGCTTGATAAATCTATCAGACTATTCGAGTATGTAACTAACAGAGTGGATGAGGGGGAGCCAGAGAATGTGGTTTATTTGGACTTTCAGAATGCTTTCGACAAAGTCCCACATAAGAGATTAGTGTGTAAAATTAAAGCGCATGGGGTTAGTGGTTGGCAGATGGAAAAAAAGAGTAGTGATAAACGGATCTTTTTCCAAAAGGCAGGCAGTGATTAGTGGGGTACCACAGGGATCGGTGCTAGGACCCCAGCTATTCACACTCTATATTAATGATTTAGATGAAGGAACTAAATGTAATATCTCCAAATTTTCAGAAGACACAGAACTGGGTGGGAGGGTGAGTTGTGAGGAGGATGCAGAGTGGCTTCAGGGTGATTTGGACAAGTTGAGTGAGTGAGCTATTGCATGGCAGATGCAGTATAATGTGAATAAATGTGAGATTATCCACTTTGGTAGCAAAAACAGGAAGGCAGATTATTATGTGAACTGCTATAAACTGAGAGAGGGCAATATGCAACGAGACCTGGGTGTTCTCGTACACCAGTCACTGAAGGTAAGCTTGCAGGTGCAACAGGCGGTAGAAAAAGGCGAATGTTATGTTGGCCTTCAGAGAGACAGGATTCGAGTACAGGAGCAGGGATGTCTTCCTGCAATTATACAGGGCCTTGGTGAGGCCGCACTTGGAATATTGTGTGCAGTTGTGGTCTCCTTCTCCGAGAAAGGATGTTCCTGCTATAGAGAAAGTGCAACAAAGGTTTATCAGACTGATTCCTGGGATGGCGGGACTGATGTATGAGGAGAGTTAGGATTATATTCGCTGGAGTTCGGAAGAGTGAAGAGGGATCTCATAGAAACCTATAAAATTCGAACAGGACTTGACAGGGTAGTTGTAGGAAGGATGCTCCCGATGGTGGGGGAGACCAGAACCAGGGGTCATAGTCGAAGGATACGGGGTAAACTTTTCAGGACTGAAATGAGGAGAAATTTCAACACCCAGAGAGTGGTGAGCCAGTGAAATTACGTTATCACTCCAATGTACAAGAGGGATTGGAATATGCTGGCCAGTGCCTCTGCTACTTCCACCATTCCATCCCTCAGCAACCCACATGCATCCCATCCAGACTGGGTAAATGATCTACTTTATTGTGGTACAAAAATGCTGTATTGAAAAGGGTTATCTGAATCTGTTTGTTCAGTGTCTGTAATTAATGTCAATCCCAATGGACCCTAATTGTGTCACTGGAGGTTTTCCATCTTCTATTAATAAGGGGCTCCCATGTGTTGTCCCATAGTTTCAGCTGGAACATCAACCCCGGCACAACAGAGATCAGCAGCTCCAGAGAGAGAGAAAGGATAGATCAGAATCTGAGAACAAATGACTGGAATGTTACAACAATGGACAGGAGTTTATCCTCGGATCTTTACTACCTTTCTACATATTATGATTGGATGTCATTAAACACTCGTATCCATCTCGCACTGAAGATTATTCAATACATTTACTATCCCATCCTGGCTATTATTGGTGTCCCTGGTAAGTCTCTCTATCTAGATATTAATTCTATAAACCAATTTTAACAGCATTACTGCTCCTGTAATTTACAAAGAACAAAGAACAAAGAAAATTACAGCACAGGAACAGGCCCTTTGGCCCTCCAAGCCTACGCCGATCCAAATCCTCAATCTAAACCTGTCGCCTATTTTCTAAGGGTTTGTATCTCTTTACTTACTGCCCATTCATGTATCTGTCTAGATACATCTTAAAAGACGCTATCGTACCCGCGTCTACCACTTCCGCTGGCAAAGCGTTCCATGCACCCACCACCCTCTGCCGAAAGGAAGTTCCACGCATATCCACCCTAAACTTTTCCCCTTTCACTTTGAACTCGTGTCCCCTTGTAATTGAATCCCCCACTCTGGGAAAAAGCTTCTTGCTATCCACTCTGTCTATACCTCTCATGATTTTGTACACCTCAATCAGGTTCCCCCTCAACTTCCATCTTTCTATTGAAAATAATCCTAATCTACTCAACCTCTCTTCATAGCTAGCGCCCTCCATACCAGGCAACATCCTGGTGAATCTCCTCTGCACCCTCTCCAAAGCATCCACATCCTTTTGGTAATGTGGCGACCAGAACTGCACGCAGTATTCCAAATGTGGCCGAACCAAAGTCCTATACAACTGTAACATGACCTGCCAACTCTTGTACTCAATACCCAGTCCGATGAAGGAAAGCATGCCGTATGCCTTCTTGACCACTCTATTGACCTGCGTTGCCAGCTTCAGGGAACAATGTACCTGAACACCCAAATCTCTCTGGACATCAATTTTCCCCAGGACTTTTCCATTTACTGTGTAGTTCACTCTTGAATTGGATCTTCCAAAATGCATCACCTCGCATTTGCCCTGATTGAACTCCATCTGCCATTTTTCTGCCCAACTCTCCAATCTATCTATATTCTGCTGTATTCTCTGACAGTCCCCTTCAGTATCTGCTACTCCACCAATCTTAGTGTCGTCTGCAAACTTCCGAATCAGACCACCTATACTTTCCTCCAAATCATTTATGTATATCACAAACAACAGTGGTCCCAGCACGGATCCCTGTGGAACACCACTGGTCACACGTCTCCATTTTGAGAAACTCCCTTCCACTGCTACTCTCTGTCTCCTGTTGCCCAGCCAGTTCTTTATCCATCTAGCTAGTACACCTTGGACCCCATGCGCCTTCACTTTCTCCATCAGCCTACCATGGGGAACCTTATCAAACGCCTTACTGAAGTCCATGTATATGACATCTACAGCCCTTCCCTCATCAATCAACTTTGTCACTTCCTCAAAGAATTCTATTAAGTTGATAAGACATGACCTTCCCTGCACAAAACCATGTTGCCTATCACTGATAAGCCCATTTTCTTACAAATGGGAATAGATCCTATCCATCAGTATCTTCTCCAGCAACTTCCCTACCACTGACGTCAGGCTCACCGGTCTATAATTACCTGGATTTTCCCTGCTACCCTTCTTAAACAAGGGGACAACATTAGCAATTCTCCAGTCCTCCGGGACCTCACCCGTGTTTAAGGATGTTGCAAAGATATCTGTTAAGGCCCCAACTATTTCCTCTCTCGCTTCCCACAGTAACCTGGGACAGATTCCATCCGGACCTGGGGACTTGTCCACCTTAATGCCTTTTAGAATACCCAACACTTCCTCGCTCCTTATGCCGACTTGACCTAGAGTAATCAAACATCTGTCCCTAACCTCAACATCCGTCATGTCCCTCTCCTCGGTGACTACCGATGCAAAGTACTCGTTTAGAATCTCACCCATTTTCTCTGACTCCACGCATAACTTTCCTCCTTTGTCCTTGAGTGGGCCAATCCTTTCTCTAGTTACTCTCTTGCTCCTTATATATGAATAAAAGGCTTTGGGATTTTCCTTAACCCTGTTTGCTAAAGATATTTCATGACCCCTTTTAGCCCTCTTAATTCCTCGTTTCAGATTGTGCCTACAATCCCGATATTCTTTCAAAGCTTCGTCTTTCTGCAGCTGCCTAGACCTTATGTCTGCTTCCTTTTTCCTCTTAGCTAGTCTCACAATTTCACCTGTCATCCATGGTTCCCTAATCTTGCCATTTCTACCCCTCATTTTCACAGGAACATGTTTCTCCTGCACGCTAATCAACCTCTCTTTAAAAGTCTCCCACATATCAAATGTGGATTTACCTTCAAACAGCTGCTCCCAATCTACATTCCCCAGCTCCGACCGAATTTTGGTATAGTTGGCCTTCCCCCAATTTAGCACTCTTCCTTTAGGACCACTCTCGTCTTTGTCCATGAGTATTTTAAAGCTTACGGAATTGTGATCACTATTCCCAAAGTAGTCCCCTACTGAAACGTCAACCACCTGGCCCGGCTCATTTCCCAACACCAGGTCCAGTATGGCCCCTTCCCGAGTTGGACTATTTACATACTGCTCTAGAAAACCCTCCTGGATGCTCCTTACAAATTCTGCTCCATCTAGACCTCTAACACTAAGTGAATCCCAGTCAATGTTGGGAAAATTAAGATCTCCTATCACCACCACCCCGTTGCTCCTACATCTTTCCATAATCTGTTTACATATTTGTACCTCTATCTCACGCTCGCTGTTGGGAGGCCTGTAGAACAGCCCCAACATTGTTACCGCACCCTTCCTATTTCTGAGTTCTGCCCATATTGCCTCACAGCTCGAGTCAACCATAGTGCCTTCCTTCAGCACAGCTGTGATATCCTCTTTGACCAGTAATGCAACTCCTCCACCCCTTTTACCTCCCTCTCTATCCCGCCTGAAGCATCGATATCCTGGGATATTTAGTTGCCAATCATGCCCTTCCCTTAACCAAGTCTCAGTAATAGCAATAACATCATACTCCCAGGTACTAATCCAAGCCCTAAGTTCATCTGACTTACCTACTACACTTCTTGCATTAAAACAAATACACCTCAGACCACCAGGCCCTTTGCTTTCATCATCTGCTCCCTGCCTACTCTTTCCCTTAGTCATGCTGACTTCATTATCTAGTTCCTTACAGGCTTTAGTTACTGCATCCTTACTCTCTACTGACCTCTTTTGGTTCCCATCCCCCTGCCACATTAGTTTAAACCCTCTCCAACAGCGTTAGCAAAAGCAGCCCCAAGGACATTGGTTCCAGTCCGGCCCAGGTGTAGACCGTCCAATTTGCAATAGTCCCACCTCCCCCAGAACCGGTCCCAATGTCCCAAAAATCTGAACCCCTCCCTCCTGCACCATCTCTCAAGCCACGCATATCCTGCTGTATTTTCTGACAATCCTCATCATTATCTGCAACTCCGCCAACTTTTGTGTTGTCCGCAAACTTACTAATCAGACCAGCTACATTTTCCTCCAAATCATTTGCACATACTACAAACAGCAAACGTCCCAGCACTGATCCCTGCGGAACACCACTAGTCACATCCCTCCATTCAGAAAAACACCCATCCACTGATACCCTCTGTCTTCTATGACCGAGCCACTTCTGTATCCATCTTGCCAGCTCACCGCTGATCCCGTGTGACTTCACCTTTTGTACCAGTCTGCCATGCGGGACCTTGTCAGAGGCCTTACTAAAGTCCATATAGATAACATCCACTGCCCTTCCCTCATCAATCATCTTCGTCACGTCCTCAAAAAACTGAATCAAATTCGTAAGACACGGTCTCCCCTTCACAAGACTATGCTGCCTCTCGCTAATAAGTTCGTTTGTTTCCAAATGGGAGCAAATCCTGTCCTGAAGACTCCTCTCTAATAATTTCCCTACCACTGACGTAAGGCTCACCGGCCTTACAGTGTCCCAGGGTCTGTAACAGGACCAACAAATGGAGCAGAGGCTGCAGAGAGGGGAAGCTCTGTAAAGTTAGAGGAGGAGGGGTTTCTGCCTTACCCACCCTGGGTTTACCAAGAGCACTTTTCCTATGTACACCTAACCCAGGAGCAGTGTGTGAGGTAATTCTGATTCAATTCAATTAGGAGGTGGTCACAGAGCTGTGTCACCTCATGCAACATGACCTGGAGCCTCACACCAGAGTGAGGACGGAGTTGTCTGTGGCTGTTAAGGTCACAGTTTCAGTGAACTTCCATGTATCTGAATATTTCCAGGCAGGAGCAGGAGACATATCAAACAGAGAGTCATAGAGAGTGATAGATATATTTATGGCACAGAAGAAGGCCATTGGGCCCCTCGGTGCCCGCTCCCTGTGGAACAATCCAGTCAGTCCCACTCTCCCAGTCAGTCCCCGTATCCCTGCAAGATCATCTCCTTCGAGTGTCCATCCAGTATCCTTTTGAAGTCATTGTCTCTAATGATGAAGTCCAAGATCTGATATGCTTCACTAAACACTCTCCTAATATGTCCTGCCAATTTCAAATATCAATGCATATGCAGCCCCAGGTCGCTCTGTCCCTGCACAATCTTTAGAACTGTGTCATTAAGTCTATATTACCTTCCTATTCCTTCTGACAAAATACATCATCTCACACTCCGTTGTATGAAATTCCACCTGCCACTTCTCTGTCCATTCTGCTAGCCTATTTATATCCTGCTACGGGTGGTTTGCAACATCCTCAATGTTTACCACACCTCCAAGATTGGTATCATAAGAAATTTTTGAAATTCTACTCTGTATTCCAAGATCCATGTAACTTATATATAGCAAAAAAACAAGCAGTGGTCCTAAGCACTGACCCTTGGGGAACATCACTGTCTACCATCCTCCAGTCTGAAAAACAACCATTTAACACATTTCTCTTTTTTATGTCCATTGGTCAATTTTTGATCCAAATGGATACTTTTCCATGAGGTTCAATTTTGTTAACCAAGCTTCTGTGTGGTTCTTCGTCAAATAATTTCATACAATCCACTAGACAACATCCACCACATTCCCTTCATCAACCTTCTCTGATTTTCTAAATAAATTCAATTAGTTCATCAAGCATGATATGCCTTTTAGAAATCCGTGCTGACAATCCTTAATTAACTCAACCTCTCCAAGTGTGTGTTGTCCTTTTCCCCTGATTATTGCTTCTAAAACGGTCCTCACAACTGATGCTAAACTAACTGGCCAGTAGTTACTAGGCCTGTGTGTTGTCCATTGATAATTCTGGGAAGTGAGGGTGACCATCTATGTCATCAATTTCTCCCTCAGCAGGGAGAAGCAGGATGAGAGATTCCGTGGCTTTGTCAGGATAGCGGGATTCCTGATGGTGTCGGTGGCTCTGCGGGGACCCCATGTCAACCCCTGGGTTGAGGTACAGGAACTGAAAGAACTTTCAGTCCATTAATGTACAGTTGGTGTGTTAGCATGGCCAGTCCGTCATGTTGGTGAATGTCCACGATCCTGGCAGCAGCCACCATACCTTCATTCTGAAGCAGCCAGCCGGTCCCAACACATCGGGGCTCCATGAAGAACCAGAATGTGGCTCCTTGGAGATGAATGAAACCCCTCTAGACACAGCCCATGTTTCCACACCCCCAAACCACCTCCCACCGTCAACCGTTAGTTACGCAATTAACATGTGTATAATGTGAGCAATGGAGTCGCGAGGAACATGGTGGAACAGACCATCGGTGTGATGAAGCAATGCTTCCGATGTCTGAACCGCTCGGGGAGAGCCCTCCAGTACACACTGGAGCAGGTGTCTGAGTTCATGGTGTTCTGCTGCACCCTTCATATCATCACCATCATGAGGACACAGGCATTGGCACCAGGAATCCGGAGGCCACCTCAGGAGGGGATGGGTGGGAAGATATTTCCTCGATGCCTTGGACCTGGACAGGCTGTCGGAGAGTCCCTGCTAAGATTCCAGTTCCCATAGGACAACTTCCCTTTCCAGCCATGAATTCCCCATTCTCCACCATTACACCCATCTGAGACGCCCCATCACAGTGTCCCCTTGGTCAGCATCCTGTAATAAGATCATCAGAGAATTATTACAGCACAGGAGGACCAATTCAGCCTTTCGTATCTGCACTGGCTCTCCGAAAGAGTAATTCACCGAATGCCGTTCCCTGCCTTCTTCCTGTAATCCTGAACATTCTTCCTTTTCATATAACAATCTAATCAGCTTTAATTGAACCTGCCTCCACCACACTCTCCGGCAGTGCATTCCAGACTCTAACCACACACTGTGTGAAAAAATATTTTCCTCAGGTCGTCTTTGCTTCTTTTACCCATGACTTTAAATCTGTGCCCCCTCGTTCTCGATCCTTTCACGAGTGGGAACTGTTTCTCTCTATCTACTCTGTCCAGACACCTCATGATTTTTGAAACCTCTAATAAATCACCTCTCAGCCTTCTCCGAGAAAAACAGTCCGAACTTCTCAAATCTACCTTCATAACTGAAATTCCTCATCCTGGGAATAATTCTGGTGAATCTTTTCTGCACTCTCTCTAATGCCCTCACGTCTTTCCTCAAGTGTGGCACCCAGAACTGGACGCAATACCACAGCTGAGGCTGAAATAGTGTCTTATATAAGTTCAATATAACTTCCTTGCTCTTGTACTCTCTGCCGCTATTAATAAAGCCCAGGGTACTGTAAGCTTTATTAAACACTTTCTCAACCTGTTCTGCCGCATTCAATGACTTCTGCACAAATACACACAGGTTCCTCTGCTCCTGCACACCCTATAGAATTGTATATTGTCACCCCATGTTCTTCCTACCAACATGAATCACTTCATATTTCTCAGTATTGAACTTCATCTGCCACCTCTCTGCCCATTCCAGCAACTTGTGTGTGTCCTTTTGAAGTTCTACACTATCCTACACTTTGTTTCCTGTCACTCAGCTAATTTTGTATCTATGTTGCTACTGTCCCTTTTATTCCATGAGCTACAAGTTTGCTCACAGGTCTGTTGTGTGGCATTGTATCAAAAGGTTTTTGCATGCAGGGAATAGTTAAATGTCTGGAATGCACAGCTTGAGAATGGTGGAGGCAGGTTCATTTGAAACTGAATAGACCGTTATGTGAAAATCAAACTCAATACCACATCAACAGAATTGCCCTCATCAACTCTCTCTGATACCACCTCAAACATCTCCAGCAAATTAGTTAAACATGATGTTCTCTCAAGAAGTCCATGCTGGCTTGTTTAATTAACTTGCATTTGTCCATGTGACTATTAGCTTTGTCCAAGATTATTTCTTTCTAGAAGTTTTCCCACCACCGAAGTTTAACTGACAGGCCTGTAGTTGCTGGCTTTATCTTTACACCCTTTTTTGAACAAGGGTGTAACGTTGACAATTCTCCAGTCCTCTGGCATCACCGCCAAGTCTAAGAAAGACTGAAAAATTACGTCCAGTGCCTCTGCGATTTCCACCCTCACTTCCCTCGGTATCCTTGGATACATCTCATCTGGTCCTGGTGTTTTATTCAATTTAATTCCAGACAGCCTATCTAATACTTCCTCTTTATCAATTTTAAACCCCACTCGTGTCTGAATTACCTCCTCTTTCAACATTGCCTGGGTTGCATCTTAGAATCATAGAAAGTTTATGGCACAGAGAGAGACCACTTGGCCCATCGTGTCTATGCTGTCCAAAAAACGATCCATCCATTCCAATCCTACCTTCCAGCATTTGATAGATTACAGCACTTGAGGTGCATATCCAGACACCTTGTGAATGAGTTGTGGGTTTCTGCCTCAACTACCCTTTCAGAAAGTGAGTTCCAGGCTCCCACCACCCGCTGGGTGAAAAATAAAATCCGCAGCTCCCTTTTAATCTTTCTACCAATCACTTTAATTCCATGCCCCCTCGTCACTGACCTCTTTGCGAAGGTGAATAGACCCTTCACCTCCACTCTATCCAGGCCCCTCCCGGTTTTGTACATTTCAATCAGATTTCCCCTCAGCCTTCTCTATTCCAAGAAGAACAACCCCAGCCTGTCCAATCTTTACTCAGAGCTGCATTTTTCCAGTCCAGGCAACATCCTCATAAATCTCCTTTGTACCCTCTCTGGTGCAATTACATCCTTTCTGTCATGAGGTGACCAGAACTGCACACAGTACTCAAGTTGTGTCCTAACCAATGAGTTATACAATTCTAGCATAACCTCCCTGCTCGTATATTCTATACCTCGGCTAATAAAGGAAAGGATTCCATATCTTCTTCCTTGGTAAAGACAGATGGAAATTATTCATTTATTACCTCAGCTATATCCTCTGCCTCCATGTGCAAATCCCCTTTATGGTCCGGAGTCGGCCCCATTGTTCCTTTTACTACCCTTTTACTATTTAGATCCCAATAGAAAACTTTGGGATTTCCTTCAATGCTCGCCTCTTTTCATGCTCACTCTTTGCTTCTCTTATTTGCTTTTTCACTTCCCCACTGGACCTTCGATGTTCTGCCTGCTTCTCAATAGTATTTTCTACCTGATGTCTGTTATATCAGACATAAACTTGTCAACTTTTCGTGCGGCCTTCAAAGATCTGTCTGAATACACACCAAGTCTCTATGTTCCTGTCTCCTCATTTAAACAATACCCATTTGTTTCTGTTGCCTTCCCTTGCACTTCCTACCCAAATGTTTCACCTCACACTTCACTGTGTTAAATTACATTTGCCATCAGCCAGCCCATTTCACCAGTCAGTCTCTGTCCTCCTGAAGTCTGTTACTATCCTTCTCACTGTTTATTAACATTTTTGACTTTCCCGCCATGTGAAAACTAAGACATAATCCCCTCTGTACACAAGCCCATTGCATTAACATGCAGCAACAGTGACCCTGGGGAACCCCACTGTGTACTTCCCTCCAGACTGAACAATAACCATTCTCCATTACTCTCTACTTTCTGTCACTGTGCTAATTTCCCACATGCTGACATTGAAAATAAAAGAACAGACTTCCATTTATGAAACGCCTTTCATGACCACTGCATGTCCCAAAGTGATTTACAACCAATGTATACTTCTTAAAGCGAAGTCACTCTTGTAATGTAGGAAACAGGCAGACTATTTCTGCACAGCAAGATCCCACAAGCAGTCATGTGAGAATGATCAGATCTGTTTTTGTGATGTTGATTTAAGGATAAATATTGACCAGGACACCGGGAATAATTCCCCTGCTCTGCTTCTACATAGTGCGATGGGATCTTTAACATCCACCTGAGAGGGCAGACTGCAACTTGGTTTAAAGTTTCATTCCATAGACTGCACCTCTGACACTGCAACACTCCCTCAGTACTGCACTGCAGTGTCAGCATTGATTCTTCTGATCAAGTCCTGCAGTGACACTTGATCCTAGAAGCTTGTGACTGAAAGGGGAGAGAGCTACAAACTGAACCACAGCTGATATTGGTCCTTTTATCCCATGTGTTTCTAATTTGGTAACACGGTTTTTATGTGGTACTTGATCAAACTCCTTGTGAAAGGATAGGAATATTGTGAAAGTCCAGGTGGGAACCATTATAGATTCATAGAATAGCACAGACATAATGAGGTCATTCGGCCCATCAAGTCTGTGCTGTCCCTTTCAAAGAGCAATCCAGTTAGTCCCACTCCCTGGCTCTTTCACTATATCCTTGCATTTTTTCTCCTTCAGATATTTATCCAATTCCCTTTTGGGATATACTATTGAATCTGTATCCGTCAGTCTATCAGACATTGCATTCCAAATCCAAACCACTCAGAAACAAAAATCCTCATATCTGCTTCTTTTACCAATCGCCTTAAATCTGTGTCTCTTGGACATTGGAAATAGTTTCTCTTTATTTAATTTATCTAAATCCTTCCGAATGTTAAACACCTCAATCAAATCTCCTCTGAAAGTTCTTTGCTCTAAGCAGAACAACCCCAGCTACATAACTGTAATTCCTCATACCCTGTCAAATACTAGTAAAACAGTTCTGTACCCTCTCCGAAGGCTTCATGTCCTCCCTAAAGTGTGGTTCCCAGTATTCGACACAAGACTCCAGGTGCAGCTGAACTAGTATTTTATATATGTTTCACATAATGTCCTTGCTTTTGTTCTTTTTGCCTCTATTTATAAACCCTAGGATCCCATACATTTATGAACTGTCAAGTTAACCTTTCCTGCCACCTTCAAAGATTTGTGTACAAATCCCAGGTGTCTCTGTTATTTCACCATCTTTATAGTTGTCCCATTTAACTTGTATTGTCTCTCTTCATTCATCCTTTCTAAATGTATTACTTCACACATCTGCAATGCCAATTAAACATTGAGAAGATTGAAGCCATTGCTTTCTGTCTCTGCTCCAAACATTTCCTAGTTACACACTCCATCCCTCTCCTTTGTAAATGTTTGAGACTAAGCCAAACTGCTCACAGACTTAGTTACATAGTTAACCCTGAGATGCCTTGAGATGAGCTTCCTGCCAAATATTCACACCATCAGTAAAACGGCCTATCTCCACCCCCGTGGAGTTGCTTTGCTGATTAAAGAGTAAATGAACGCAATGGTGAGGCAGAATATTAGCTCTGACGATATCGAATCTGTATGGGTAGAGCTGAGAAACACTAAGGGGTAGAAAACGTTAGTGGGGGTTGTATATAGACCCCCAGACTGTAGTGCTGAATTTGGGAATGGCATTGAACAGGAAATTAGAGACGCATGCGATAAAGGAACATCTGTAATTATGGGTTTCTTGAATCTGCATATAGATTGGGCAAATCAAATTGGTCACAATACATTGTGGAGGAATTCCTGGAGAATATACGGGATGGTTTTCGGGGCCAATTCTTTGAGGAACCAACTGGAGAACAGGCTATCCTAGACTGGTTATTGTGTAATGAGAGAGGAATAATTGACAATCTAGTTGTGCGAGATCCCTCGGGATGAGCGACCATAATATGATAGAATTCTTCATCGCAATGGAGAGTGACCTAATTGATTCTGAGACGAGAGTCGTGAATCTTAATAAAGTAAGCTACAAAGGTATGAGGCATAAGTTGTCGATCATACATTGACAACTTAAAGAGATGACGGTGGAAAGGCAATGGCAAACATTCAAAGAGCACATTGATGAACTGCCACAATTGTTTACTCCTGTCTGGCGCAAAAGTAAAACGGAAAAGGCAGCCAAATCATGGCATACTAGGATAATTAGATATAGCATTAGATCCAAGGAAGAGGCAAATAAATTTCCCAGAGAAAAACAACAGACCTGAGGATTGGGAGCAGTTTAAAATTCAGCAAAGGAGCACCAAGGGATTGATTGAGAAGGGGAAAATGGAGCTCGAGAGGAAGCTTGCAGGGAACATAAAAACTGCCTGTAAACGTATCTATAGGTATGTGAAGCGGAAAAAATTGGTGAAGCCAAATGTTGGTCCGTTACAGTCAGAAACAGGGAAATTTATTATGGAAAACAATTGAATGGCTGACCATTTAACTGAGAGAGGGGAATATGCAGCGACACCTGGGTGTTCTCGTACACCAGTCACTGAAGGTAAGCATGCAGATGCAACATTCGGTAGAAAAAGGCAAATGTTATGTTGACCTTCATAGCGAGAGGATTCGAGTACAGGAGCAGGGATGTTTTGCTGCAATTATACAGGTGAGGCCGCACTTGTAATATTGTGTGTAGTTTTGGTCTCCTTATCGGAGGAAGGATGTTCTTGCTATAGAGGGAGTACAGTAGAGTTTTACCAGACTGATTCCTGGGATAGCGGGACTGATGTATGAGGAGTCATTGAGTCGGTTAGGACTATATTCACTGGAATTCAGAAGAGTGAGGAGGGATCTCATCGAAACCTATAAAATTCTGACATGACTGGTCAGGGTAGATGCAGGAAGGATGTTCCTGATGGTGGGGGAGTCCAGAGCCAGGGGTCATAGTCTAAGGATACGTGGTAAAACTTTCAAGGACTGAGATGAGGAGAAGTTTCTTCACCCAGAGAGGTGTAAGCCTGTGGAAATCTCTCATCACGCCCATATCCAAGGGGGATTGGAAGATTCTGGCCAGTGCCTCGGCTATTTCCACCATTCCCTCCCTCAGCGAACCTCATACATTCCATCCAGACTGGGTAAATGTTCAACTTTATTGTGGTACAAAAAGTGTTGGATTGAAAAGGGTTAACTGAATCTGTTTGTTCCGTGACTGTAATTAATGTCAGTCTCCATGGACCCTAATTGTGTTTTCCATCTTCTATTAATAAGGGGCTTCTTTCAATGTGTTATTCCATAGTGTCAGTGGGAACATCAGCTCCGGCACTTACACAGATCAGCTGCTCCAGAGAGATAGAGAGAGGATAGATCAGAATCTGAGAACAAAAGACAGGAATGTTACAACAATGGGTCAGAATCTGAGAACAATAGATTGGAATGTTACAACAATGGGTCAGAATCTGAGAACAATAGATTGGAATGTTACAACGGTGGACAGGAGTTTATCCTCAGTTATTTACTCTCTTTCTACATATTATAATTGGTACTCATTAAACGATCGTATCTATTTCACATTGAGGATTATTCAATCCATTTACTATCCCATTCTGGCTATTATTGGTGTCCCTGGTAAGTCTCTCTATCCAACTATTAATTCATTAAACCATGTTTAACTGCATTACTGCTCCTGTAATTTACTATGCCCTTCTTGCCGCTGTTGTATGCCTGGTGAATATCTTCAGCTATTAGCTCTATAAACCATTGTCAACTGTATTACAGTGCTTGTCATTTACTCTCTCTGCTACTGTTGCTGTCTCTGTTTCAGGCTAGGAGATCTGTAAACCCTGTTTCACTGAAATACTGTTCTGTAATGTAAGTTTTGGGAAGACTGAAGCCAGTGTCATTGGTCTCCATCTCAAACTCCATCCCCTATCTGGGAAGCACATACTCCACCCTTCCCAATATCTGAGCTTGAACCAGACTGTTTACAACTTCTGTGTTACATTTAAGCCTGAGCTGAGTTCATCTCCATATTCTCTCCAAAACCAAGTGTGCCTACTACCACCTCTGTGAAATCACCCATCTCCATTTCTGCCTCAGCCCATCTGCTGCATAAACCCTCATCCGTGTCACCGTTAAATCCACACTTGACTATTCCAATTCTATCCTGGTCACCCTCCCAGTTATAAACCACCATAAACCACAGCCCATCCAGAACTCTGCTGCCTGTATCCTAACTCACACCAAATCCCGATCACCCATCACCGCTGTGCTCACTGATCTCCATTGGCTCCCAGTCTGGCAGCACCTTAATTTTAATATTCTCATTCTTGTGTTTGAATCTCTCCATGGCCTCACCCTTCCATTTATTCACTTTCCCCTGTCCATTTCACATATTCCTGCAAACTTTCGACTTCACTCTTTTTTCAGTTCTCCTTGTAAAGTG
Source organism: Heterodontus francisci (assembly GCF_036365525.1). Taxonomy (NCBI): domain Eukaryota; kingdom Metazoa; phylum Chordata; class Chondrichthyes; order Heterodontiformes; family Heterodontidae; genus Heterodontus; species Heterodontus francisci. The sequence continues at coordinate 1,976,915 of NW_027140293.1, forward strand.
AATTTCTTTCCCTCTGTATCTGTCCCGAGCCACGCTTTTAGACTCTGCATCATGACTGCTGCTGACGGTACAGAATTGGGATCCATAAAGAGATGTGAATCGCACAGCCGGCCACTTCCAGTGCGGTCTGCACAATATCCCACGCTGGGCGGGGCTCCAGCCCAGTCGCATCATCTATGTGTTGTCAGCGTGGTCTTCACAGCAGGCCACCTCTACTATGCCCTGCACAGTGTCCCAAACTGCGCAGTGCTCTCGCTCAATTGTACCTTGTATGTGTTGTTCCTTTGAGGGTGGATTTGAATGTGATGTCAATGTACCATAGCAGCAGCTTTGATGTACTTCTTTGAAACTTGGTCTGTGCATGTCCACTGACCGCCTGTGGTAGTCACTCTCAGCTGAAGATTCATTCAGCAGCACGAGGAACCCCTCCAGTGTTATTTAAAAGGACCAGCATCCAACATACAGGTGAGGGGCTTTTGACTTACTTCTGCTTTTGTAAAGTTAGTGGAGGTGCTGTGGATGGTTTTCTGGAGGTTGTGTTGTGAACTGCTGCAGACATTCAGGGAGGACAGAGGATCTGGTGACCCAACCCTGGACGAGGTATGGGGACTGTAGGTACAGTGTCTCTGGGTCTGTAACATGACCAACAAATGGAGCAGAGGCAGCAGAGCGGGGAAACTCTGTAAATAGAGAGGAGAGGGGGCCCTACCCACCCCGGGTTTTCTAAGAGCACTTTTCCTACCTACACCTAAACCAGGAGGTGACTCTGATTCAATAAGGAGGTGGTCACAGAGCACTGTTACTTCCTGTAACACAACCTGGAGCCTCACACCAGGGTGAGGACGGAGCTGTCAGTGGCAGTTAAGGTCACAGATTCATTGACCTTCTGTGTATCTGGATCGTTCCTGGCTAGAGCAGTAGACATATCCAACATTGAGTCACAGAGAGTGATAGAGACATTTACAAGACAGAAGGAGGCCATGCGGCTCCTCCATGCCAGCTCTCTGTTGAACAATCCAGTCAGTCCCACTCCCCCGCTCAATCCCCGTATCCCTGCAAGTTCATTTCCTTCAGGTGTCCATCCAGTTTCCTTTTGAAATCATTGATTGTCTTGGCTTCCACCACCCTCATGGGCAGTGAGTTCCAGCTCATTACCATCCACTGTGTAAAAAGGTTCTTCCTCATATTCCCCCTGCATCTCTTACCCAAAACCTTCCATCTGTGTCCCCTAGTCCGTGTTTCATCAGTTAATGGGAATAGTTTTTCCTTGTCTATCTTATCTAAGTCTATCATAATCTTGTACACCTCTATCAAATCTCTCTCAATCTCCTTTGCACCAGGGAGAACAACTCCATCTTCTCCAAACTCACTTTGTAACTAAACTCCCATCCCTGGAATCATTCTGGTAAATCTCTTCTGCACCCTCTCAGGGACTTTCACATCCTTCCTCCAGTGTGGTGACCGGAACTGGACACAGTTCTCTAGTTGGCGTCTAACCAAAGCTTTATGAAGTTTCTGCATAACTTTCCTTATTTTGTATCTTTGCCTCTAATGATGAAGCCCAAGATCTGATATGATTTGCTAAACACCCTCCTAATATGTCCTGGCACCTTCAAAAATCAATGCATATGGAGCCCCAGGTCCCTCTGTTTCGGCACAGTCTTTAGAACTGTGTCATTAAGTCTATATTGCCTTCCTATTCCTTCTGACAAAATGGATCATCTCACACTCCTCTTTATTAAATTCTACCTGCCACTTCTCTTTCTATTCTGCTAACCTATCTATATCATGTTGCAGGTGGTTTGTGACATCCTCCCTGTTTACCACACCTACAAGATTGCAATCATCAGAAAAAATGTAAATTCTACTCATTATTCCAAAATCCATGTCATTTATATGTAGCAAAGAAAAAGCACAGTGTTCCTCGCACTGACCATTGGGAAACTTCACTGTCTACCATCCTCCAGTCTGAAAAACAACCATTTAACACATTTCTCTTTTTTCTGTCATTTGGACAATTTTTGATCCTATTCGATGCTATTTCTGTGCTTCAATTTTGTTAACCAAGCTTGTGTGTGGTTGTTCATCAAATAATTTCATAAAATCCATGTATACAACATCCAACACATTCCCTTCATCAACCTTCTCAGGTTATCAAAATAAATTCAATTAGCTCAGTCAAGCAAGATCTGCTTTTTAAAAATCTGTGCTGATAATCCTTAAATAACTCAAACCTCGCCAAGTGTGTGTTGATTTTTCCCCTGATTATTGTTTCGAAAACATTACTCAACACTGATGTTAAACTAACTGACCAGTAGATGCTAGGCCTGTGTGTTGTACATTGATAATTCTGGGAGGTAAGGGTGAACATCTGTGTCATCATTTTCTCCCTCAGCAGGGAGAAGCAGGATGAGAGATCCCGTGGCTTTGTCAGGAGAGCGGGATTCCTGATGGTGTAGGTGTCTGCGCGGGGCCCCCATGTCAAGGGGGAGAGGTACAGGAACTGAAAGAACTCTCACTCCATGAATGTGTGTGTGAGCATGCCCAGTAAATCATGTTGGTGAATGTCCACTATCCTGGCAGCAGCAAGGATACCTTCATTCTGAATCAGTCAGCCGGTCCCAATACTCTGGGGCTCCTTGCAGAACCAGAATGTGGCTTCTCGGAGGCAAAGGAAACCCCTCTAGACACAGCTCATGTTTCTACACCCCCAAAACACATCCCACACCAACCAACCTCACACAATTAACATGGGTATAATGTGAGCAATAGAATCACCAGGAACATGGTGGAACAGACCATCGGTGTGATGAAGCAATGCTTCCAATGTCTGAACCGCTCGGGGGGAGCCCTTCAGTACTCACTGGAGCAGGTGTCCAAGTTCATGGTGTTCTACTGCACCCTTCATATCATCACCATCATGAGGACACATGCATTGGCACCAGGAATCCGGAGGCTACCTCAGGAGGAGGAGGCAGGGAGGATATTTCCTGGATGCCTTCCAGCCGGACAGGTGGTCGGAGAGTCCCTGCTAAGATTTCGGTTCCCATAGGACAACTTCTCTTTCCCTCCATGGATCCCCCATTCTCCACCATTACAACCATCTGAGATGCCCCATCACAGTGTTATTACAGCACAGAAGGAACTATTCAGCCCTTCCTGTCTGCACCGCCTCTCTGAATGAGCAATTCACCTAATCCCATTCCCTGTTTTCTTCCTGTAACCCTGCACATCCTTCCTTCTCATATACCAGTTTATTCAGCTTTAGCATGTTCATAGATGTGCTCACCACACTGTTGAAGAGCATGCAGGGAGAGAGGGAATGCGTGATCAGCAGGCAGTCAAAAATTATCAGGCAGGTAGTGCCGAAGACCCCTGAGTGCATCTCAGTCTCCAACAGGTATTCAGTTCTGTATACTGAGGGAAGTGATGATTCTCCTGGGGAGAGCAGCCACAGCAAGTCCATGGCACCACGGGTGGCTCAGCCGCAGAGCGGGATACAGGGATGACTGGAAGAGCCATAGTGATAGGTGAGTCAATAGTCAGGGGAACAGACTGGCGCTTCTGTGGCCACAGACGTGAATCCAGGATGGTGTGCTGCCTCCCTGGTACCAGGGTCAAGGATGTCACTCAGCGACTGCAGAGCATCTTGAAGGAGGAGGGAAACAGCCAGAAGTCGTGGTCCACATAGGAACCAACTACAGAGGTAGAAAGAGGGATGTGGTCTTGCAGTCAGAATGTAGGGAGCTAGGGAAGAAATTAGCAAGCAGGACATCAAAAATAGTCAAAATGTAGAATTCTCCAGATTACTCCCAGTGCCAGGTGCAACTGAGTATAGAAATAGAAAGATAAGACAGAAGAATGTGTGGCTGGAAAGATGGTGCAGGAGGGAGAGATTCATATTCCTGGGACACTGGGACCGGCTCTGGGGGAGACAGGACCTTTACAGGCCGGACGGGTTGCACGTGAACAGAGCCAGGACTGGGTTCCTTGCGGAATGTTTTGCTCGCACTGTTGGGGAGGGTTTAAACTAGTTTAGCAGGGGGAATGGGGACCTGAGGGTAGACTCAACTGGGACAAAATCAGAAATGAAAATGGAAGGTGGCAAATTAATGGATAAGTCTAGAAGACAGAGGAAATGAGGGTGAGAAAATGAAAAAATGGTTTGGCAGTGCTCAAGGGTATCTATTTCAATGTATGGAGTGCTGCAAATAAAGCAGATGAGCTGAGGGCAAAGATAGACATGTGGCAGTATGATATCATAGTTATTACAGAAACATGGCTTAAGGAGGGACAGGAATGGCAGCTCAACGTTCCTGGTTACCGGGTTTTCAGACGCAATAGGGAGGGGGTTAAGAAAGGAGGGGAATTCTGGTCAAGGAATCTATTGCAGCTGTGAGGAGGGATGATATGTTGGAAGGTTCATCAAGTGAGGCCGTATGGATTGAGCTAAGGAACCAAAAAGGGGCAATCTCACTGCTGGGAGTGTGATCTCGACAGCCAAATAGTCAGAGGTTGATAGAGGAGCAGATAAGTAGGCAAGTCTCTGAGAAGTGCAAGAACAACAGGGCAGTAATAGTAGGGTATATTAATCACCCCGATGTTAACGAGGATAGTTTTAGTATGAAAAGAATTGAGGGAGCAGAATTCTTGAGGTGCATTCAGGACAACATTTTTGTCCAGCATGCAGAAAGTCCAACAGGAAAGGGTGCAGTTTTAGACTTTGTTTTAGGAAATGACGATGGGCAGGTGGATGGATTGTCAGGGGAGAGCATTTTGGTGGGAGTGAATTCAGTCAGTTATAACATAACTATGGAAACGTACAGACATAGAATAGGATTTAGAGTTCTCAATTGGGGCAAGGCCAATTTTACTAAACTGAGGAGCGAAAGTGGACTGGAAACAGCGACTTGAAGTTAAATCAGTCTCAGAGCACTGGGAGGCATTCAAAGTGGAGATTCAAGGGGTTCAGGGTAAACATGTTCCCACAAAGGAAAAGATTGAGGCGGCCAAATCTAGAGTCCCATGGATGTCAAGGATCCGACATGGTAAGATAAGACAGAAAAGGAAAGGATATATCCGACACTGAGAACTCAATACTACAGAAAGTTGAGAGGAGTTTAGAAAGTTGAAACACGAAAGAGGTGAGTTTATTATACTTAACAATATAAAACACATCCACACGAGAATCACACAGAAATAGATTACAGTGTGAGAAGTAAATTTATGGTTGAATTGGAGTCCAGAATAAATATAAAAATAAAATACCCATTCTGTGAGGTTGGACGATTCGGAGGTCTTCTGGCTGAAGTTGTATTCTTGAAGTCTTTGGCTATTGGAAGTGTCCTTTGTGGCTGGCCCACATGGCTCAGAGATTTCTTGGAGGCAGACTTGTAGGTGTCTTCCTTTCCCTGATGTCTCTGTCTGTAGTAATCTATAGACCTGGAGGGACCGCAGTCGGATGTGGTTTTCAAACTTGCGATGTTATCTGAAGAGAGAGAAGGGACACAACCCTTCTGCTTCTGCACAATTTGAACCACTGGCTTGTCTGTCTTTGTCCAGCAGAAACTAACAGCTTTCACAGAGATGGGCAGAAGGTCTCATGACTGCCTCACTGTATTCCCTAGACCCTTATAATGAGATTCAAGGTTGGAAACTTCTATCTCCCCAGGGTTCAGGATACCAGTATTTACACTTGGAGGAGTTTGCTCTTTCAAAGTCAGTGTGTCAGGGTGGCCTTGTATGCCATGTTAATGATTGTAAGCTTAGGTCATTGAATCTCCAGAACAAGCCAGTGATTTGGGTCCAGGCCCATCAGACGTGTCTCCTGTTGTAGGCCTTGGAATGTGAAAAAGTATTTCAGATGCCAATTGCGGTGGCCATCTTGGCTGCCTGTTTTTTCGAGTTTAACTGTCGGATTTTTCCATTAAATATTTAGTGTAAGTTTCCAATCTATGAATTAAAATTCATCATTTGGCATATTGTGTTATCTTGACACTGCAAATGTGATAATAGGAGCATTTCATTGCAGAATTGTGGGAAGAAATAGACGGAAACACACATTTATTCCCAATAATCACTTCTCAAATTCACACATTAATCTGAGAATTACTGCAGCTGACATTTTCTGTTACAGTTGTGCTGATTTAATTGAGTTGGAGTTTTTTTCTGGGATGGTTATGTGTCGGGTTCGACCCTGGACAATGCATCAACAGCTACTATATATTTTTTTCTCTCTCCTGCAATGAAGCTTTAACCATTCAGGTTCCTGCACCTTGATAATCTTTCTCCCTAAACCGACAGTGAGTAATAACTTGTTTCTTTCACCCCTGTGAGGTGTCTGAGATTTCCTCTGGGCCTTTGTTCTTGCTGAGTTCTGCTTTGAAATTGTTGGGTTTGATTAGATTTGGGTTTGGGACCTGATCATTGTGTTCTTCAGTGGGTAGATCCACACTGACCTTACTTTTAGCTTTCTGGAGAGGTACACAAGCGCTGGTTACTTGAGGGTATTTTCCCTTCACTTTTCCCTTTACTATGGGGAGGATCTTTTTTTCTAATCTGCCCTTTATCCTCTGGGATATTAGTGCTCGCAGATGTCTGTCCAGCTTTCACTGCATTCTCCTGCGGCACTTCGACTAAGTAAGGCATCTCACTCACCATTGGCATGCATTTTTGGGAACTTTCCTTGTCCTTGCATGTTTATGTAAATGCTGTTCGCAGCCTTTTTAGGGTGCCTCTTGGACCTGTATTTAAGGAGGAGAGGGTGGGGATGCATTTATCTAACATTTCAGGGTTCACTAATCGGAGAATAGGAAATTCCAGTTGGTATTCCTCCTGGCCCTCCTCTAACCTGTCCTCACGATTCTTTTCAATCCTTCCCTCCTGACTGTCTGACAGATCTGTAGTTGTCTGTCCCCTCCACAGCCTTTACTTTTTTTTTCCTTTGGTCTGTGGTGTCAATTAAATAATTTACCTGGCTATTCCTTTTGCCACTCGATATGGACCACTGAACCGGGATTTCAGGGATTCACCCTGCATTGGGAGTAGTAACAATACATGGTCTCTGGGCTGAAATGTTCTAACCTTGGCATTTCTTTATGTTTACATTTTCACAGCTGCTTGGGAGATCTTTAGGTGTTCCTGCGGCACTACACAGGCTCCCGTGAGCCACTGCCAGAGCGTGGAAATGTAGTCTAACACGGAAGCCTCATTCCTCTGTCCCCAAAACTTCTCCTTGATCAATTTAATAGGAACTCTCACCTCGTGTCCAAAAACTAATTCAAAGAGACTAAAGCCAGTGGAATCATTGGTTAAGTCCCTGATAGGCAACAGGAGAAATCCCAGCCCTATGTCCCAGTCATGGGGTTACTCATAGCAATATGGCCTGATCATTGTTTTTAGGGTCTGGTGGTACCGCTCCAGAGCCCCTTCTGACTGTGGTTGGTAAGCCTTGGACTTTAGCTGGGTTATGTCCAGATTACCCATGACCTTTTCAAAAGGATTAGACATAAAATGTTTGCCCTGGTCCATCTGGATCTCAGCAGGCAGCCCATATCGGGTATAGAATTGGGTTAGCCCCTCCACTACTACCTTGGCAGAGATAGTTCTTCCGGAGAATGATCTCTGGGAATCGGGTCACCACATCCATAATGGTGAGAAGATACTGGTAATCCCTCTATTGTTTTCAGTAGGTGTCCCACACAATCCACCAACACTCTGCTGAATGGTTCCTGTTGGAGAAATACAGATTATGCCAAAATTATTGAACAAATTCTCCGGACTCAGACTTTGAGAATAAACACTTTATTGCATGATATCATGGGGCGCACACCTTACCTAAAGGCGGTCCAGTGCCACTCCATTGAACAAAGGAAATCCACAACGGATATACAGTTACTCATTCCATCCCAGCTGGACATAATCCAATCATAACGGTTATTGATTACATACATTATACATATTACCAATTAGATTACTCATTAGGCATCATGTGGTTACGTGATCAGCTCGTGCAAGCCCCCTGATCATCTTGTGATGTTCCCAGACCCCCTTATCAACTATCCTTGAGTCTTCACAATGAATCCTTCTACCTTTATCAAGCTTGCATTCCTGATTGCTTCGTGCAGTCTGCAGTTACACAAAACTGCTGTCTTATGCACTGATATGGGGGCCCTCCTTGGTCAGGCTAATTGGCTGTGCTAAGCAGTACCTTGCTCAAGGCTGCAAGCTAACTAACTTGTCCCACAATGCCTTGGGTAAATACTCCATTCTGTAACAATATGTGGCTATACTTTCAACTTGTATATGAGTGTATAAATATATTCACTAGGATTATATTAATCTACTTACTCAAATAACAGTTCAGCATAGCTGCTCCCACAGTTCCCCAAAAGCTGGTATGGGAATTAGGGGTGAAGGTTTTACTGCAGACTGAGGCTTCCCCACAACCTGGCATGTCTGACCAGTTTTGCAGAACTCTATCACATTTTTGTGGAGTTGTGGCCAGTCAGAATGCTGTCTTATGTCGGCTTCGATTTTTCATACACCGACATGTCCAGCCATTGGATGTTCGTGGGCCATTCTTAATATTTCTTTAAGGTACCTCAGCGGCACCACTATCTGGTGAACCACTGTCCTCTGTTCATCCGCAGGTCTGATGAGCAGGTCTACACTTCCTCATCAGCACCTCATTCTTTAAATAGTAGCACTCTGCAACTCCCTCTGCTTCAGTTTTTTTCAGTCGGGTCATCCGTCTGCAGTGTCAGTTCAAGGGATTGTTTGGCCATTGACCGAGTCACCACACAATCAGGGAGAATGTCAGGGACCTTCTCCTGTAACTGCTCTTTCTCCCTGACCTCTTTTTATTTCTCGAGAACTACTGGGGAAGCTGCACCTTTCCCCCTGTCAGATTATTACCTGGGAGTAGGTCGATCTATCCACCGGTAAACTAGGTACAATCTCCATGGTTAGCGGTCCTGAAACTAGGTCACACTCCAACTGCACCCGATATAAAAGTATGGACATATACCATCTTCTGATACCATTCACTAACACTCTAGCATTCATTGCACGCTCGGAGGAAGGTCATGCCTTTTCCCAGCAAAAGGGATTGGGTCGCCCCTGTATCCCTCAGTATGACTATGGGCTTGCCTGCGTCATTGGAGGGGTATAGGGACACTTTTCCTTGGGATACAAATTCCAGGTAACTCTCGGTGATTTTGTTAAGTTTTCCCGCTCTCTCTCTGTGGTAGGTTTACTGGGTCTGACTGCCACAGTTAGAGGCACAGTCTGATCTGCCGTGCTTTCCATTGGGGCCCGTTTTCCAGCACTGATCTGGTGGACTCTGATTAATCCTACAGGTTTTCCCCGTCATTTCCATCATTCAGCTCGATGGTGAGCGGCCTTATTACAGTGGAAACATACAGATCTTCGGCCATTACTCCTGGTCTCAGTACCGTCCTATTTGGCTTGAGGATGGGCCCCCGTGTGTCCAGCTTTTCCTTCTAGCCCATGGCTAGCCGGGATCCAATCATCCTCCTTTTATTCTATGGTCTTCGGGGAGACAAGGGAAGTGTTTCCCTTTGGTGTTAAGGCCTTGTGTACAAGAGAAAATTCATCAGCCTGCAAAGCAACCAGCCTGGCTCTTTCAACCTCTTGCCCCTCTTTGTGGGTTTTAATGGGAGGGAGAGCGAGTTTTTGAACTCCTCGAGAACGATCTGAGGTCTACATATGTGGGCTCTATCTTGAGTGTCAATATCTACTGGTCAAAAGAAAACATAAAAACAGATTGTAAAATCTTCTATAGATACATAAAAAGGAAACGTTTGGTTAAGACAAATGTGGGTCCATTGTGGCAAAGTCAGGAGAATTTATAATGGGGAACAGAGAAATGGCAGAGAAGCTAAATGATTATCTTGTGTCTGTCCTAACTGAGGGAGATACAAGAAATCTCCCAGAATTAGAGATCCAAGGGACTCGGGAGAATGAGGACGTGAAGGAAATTAGTATTAGGAAGAAAGTTGCATTGGAGAAAATAATGGGGCTGAAGGTTGACAAGTCCCCAGGATATGATATCCTGCATCTCAGAGTGTGGAAAGAGGTAACTATGGAGATAGTGGGTTCATTGATGATCATCTTTCAAAATTCTAGAGTCCACAGCGGTTCCTGCAGATTGGAAGGTAGCAAATGTCACTCCACTATTTACGAAGGGAGGGAGAAAGAAAACCGGAAATTAAGGATCTGTTAGCCTTACATCAGTCGTTGGCAAAAAGCTGGAATCTATTCCAAAGGATGTGATAAATAGACACTTGGATAATAATGATCTGATTGGGCATAGTCAACATGGATTTATGAATGGGAAATCATTCTTGACGAACCTGTTCGAGTTTTTATTGAGGATGTTACTAACCGAATTGGTAAAGGGGAGTCCGTAGACGTGGTATGCTTGGATTTTCCGAAGGCTTTCAATAAAGTCTCCCACAAGAGATCGGTTAACAAAATTAAAGCACATGGAATAGGGGATAATATATGTGTATGCATTAAGGATTGGTTAACAGGCAGAAAGCAGAGAGTAGGAATAAATAGCGCATTCTTGCGTTAGCCAGCTGCGACTAGTGGGGTGCTGCATGGATCAATGCTTGGGCCCAAGCTGTTCACAACATATATCAATGATTTGGATATGAGGACAAACGTAATATTTCCAAGTTCACAGATGATACCAAAATAAGTGCGAATGCATGCTGTGATGAAGATGCAAAGCGGTTTCAAGGGAATTTGGACAGACTTAGTGAGTGGGCAAGAACATGGCAGAGGCAATATAAAGTGGACAAATGTGAGGTTATCCACTTTGGTAGGAGGAACAGATGTGCAGAGCATTTCTTAAATGGTAAGAGATGGGAAAGTGTAGATGTACAAAGGGACCAGGGTATCCTTGTCAATAAGTCACTGAAAGCTAACATGCAGGTGCAGCAAGCAATTAGGAAGGCTAATGGTATGTTAGCCTTTATCACAAGAGGACTTGTGTACAAGAGTAGTGAAGTCTTGCTTCAATTGTATAGAACCTTGGTTTGACCACACCTGGAGTGCTGTGTGCAGTTTTGGTCCCCTTACCTTAGGAAGGATATTATTGCCGTAGAGGGAGTGCAACGAAGATTCACCAGACTTGTTCCTGGGATGGCGGGACTGTCCTGTGAAGAGAGAGTGGGGAAACTGGGCCTGTATTCTCTCATGATTCAAAGACCGAGAGGTCATAGAACATAGAACAGTACAGCACAGTACAGGCCCTTCGACCCACGGTGTTGTGCCGAACCTTTAACCTACTCAAGATCTAAGTAACTACCGATGCTTCATTCTACTATCGCCCATGTACCTAGCAAAGAGTCGCTTAAATGCCCCTAATGTATCTGCTTCTACTACCACCGCTGGCAGCGCATTCCACGCACCCACCATGATCTCATTGAAACCTACATAATACTGAAATGGCTAGACCGGGTAGATGCTGGTAAAATGTTTCCTCTGGTTGGGGAGTCTAGAACCAGCAGATACAATTTTAAAATAATAGAGAAGCCAGTTAGGACAGAGATGAGGGGAAGTTTCTTTACTCAGAAGGTTGTGATCTTTGGAATTCTCTACCCCAGAGGGCTGTGGAATCTCAGTCATTGTGTATGTTTAAAGTGGAGATTGACAGTTTTCTAAATACCAGTGACATAATAGGATATGGGGATATTGTGGGAAAAAGGCATTGAAGTGGATGATCAGCCATTATGATATTGAATGGCGGGCCAGGCTCGATGGGCTGAATGTCCTACTCCAGCTCCTATGTTCCGAAGCTGCTTACCTCTTTCAAACTCGAGGTAAGTTTAGTCAAGCCGATTTCGAAGGGTTCAGAATTTCTGCTGGTACACCTCTGGTACTATCTCGTATGTACCCAGGATAGCATTTTTAGTCATCATAAATCTGATGAACTTTCATCTGGAAACAGTAAATAAACCTTTTCCTGTTAATTTATTTTGCAAAAACAGTGTCCTTCTCTCTGCGGGCTATTTCAGCTGCTTTGCAAGTTTTTCAAAAGTGACAAAAAATTCTGCCATCCTCCTCATTGAACTTTCTCATGAACTGGGAGATCTTTAAGAGCTCGGCGCATGGTCCTGATCTCGGGGTAGCTCCCTCACTAGCTGTGCCTTCACTGGGCGTATTGGGTCTTCCTCTAGTTGTTTGAGCCACCTCAACTCCCTTTCTTCCTTCTCCTTCTGGAATACTCTTACTTTTTCCCTATCACTTTGCTCTTTCTCGCTCTCTCTGAAATTCTAATTCTAGTCTGTTCTGTTCTAGTTTTACCATAGCTGACATTACTCTATCTGTTAGTAATTCTAACCCTGTGTGAGTCTTCAGCTTCAAGTGAGAAATGGTTGCACACGGGTCTTAGGATTTCGGGTTTCCGAGCTTTTGGACGGAGAGTAACCCCTAACTGTCCAGCCACATTACTCAACTTTCCACAGATGCTGCCAGACCTGCTGAGTGAATCCAGCATTTCTTGTTTTTGTTTCAGATTTCCAGCATCCGCAGTATTTTGCTTTTAATTTGTTACTCAACTTTTCAACTGATAGGATGTTAACCTGTACCGAGTTACTTTACTCTGTATGTAACTCCTTTATTGCAAATGGAACTCCTTTATTCAAAAAGACAGGGAGACAGAAAGCAGGAAGCTCCAGGCTAGTTAGCTTTATATCTGTCTTGCAGAAAATGTGAGACGTTATTATTAAAGACGTAATAGAAGACACTTAGAAAAATCAGATAATCAGGCAGAGTCAACATGGTTTTCTGAAAAGGAAATCATGTTCAACAAAAGTTATTCGATTTCTTTGAAGAAGTAGCATGTGCTGTGGAGAAAGGGAACCAGGTGGATGTACTGTACTTAGAGTTCAAGAATGCATTTGATAAGGTGTCACATCAAACGTTATTGCTCATGGTATCGGGGGTAACATATTGGCATGGATAGAAGAATTGCTAGCTCACAGGAAACAGAAGGTAGGCATAAATGGGTCATTTTCTGGTTGGCAAGGTGTAATGAGTGGTGTGACACAGGAATCAATGTTGGGGCCTCAACTTTTTACAATTTATAGAAATGACTTGGATGAATGGACCAAAGGTATAGTTGCTAAAATTGCTGATGACACAAAGTTAGGCAGTAAAGTAAGTTGTGAATAGGACATCAGGAGGTTAAAAATGGAATATAGATAGGTGAAGTCAGTGGGCAAAGATCTGGCAAATGGAGTACAATGTGGAAAAATGTGAACTTGTCCATTTTGGCAGGAAGAATAAAAAAGAATCATAATATCTAAATGGTGAGAGATTGCAGAGCTCAGAGATGCAGAGGGATCTGGGTGTTCTACTGCATGAATCACAAGAGGTTAGTATGCAGGTACAGCACGTTATTAGGAAAGCTAATAGAATGTTATCGATTATCATGAGGGGAATTGAATACAAAAGTAGGGAGATTATGCTTTAGCTGTACAGGGCATTGGTGAGACCACATCTGGAGTACTGTGTACAGTACTGGTCTCCTTATTTAAGGAATGATGTAACTGCATTGTAAGCAGTTCAGAAAAGGTTGACGAGACTAATACTTGGATTGGGTGGATTGTCTTAGGAGGAAGGATTGGACAGGCTAGGATTGTATCCGCTGCAGTTTAGAAGAGTAAGAGGCGACTTGACTGGAACATATACGATCATGAGGGGTCTTGACAGGGTGCATGTGGAAAAGGATGTTACCCATTGTGAGAGAATCTGGAGCTAGTGGTCCCTATTTAAAAATAAGGGGTCGCCCATTTAAAACAGGAAAGAGGAGAATTTCTTTCTGTCAGAGGGTTGTGAGATTTTGGAATTCTCTTCCTCAAAAGGCAGTAGAAGCAGAGTCTTTAAATATTTTAAAGCAGAGGTAGATAGATTTTTGATAAACAAGGGGGTAACAGGTTATTAGAGGTAGGTGAGAAGTTAAAGTTGAGGTTAAAATCAGATTAGCGATGATCTTATTAAATGGCAAGGCAGGCTTGAGGGGCCGAGTGGCCTACTCCTGCTCTTAATTCGTATGTTCACGTGTTCGTTTGCGCTGGCTTCGGAGGGTACTGGCTTCGAATGTGGATATTTTAGTGCTCTAGCAGTGGAAAACACAATAAAACTGCTTTGAAATTTGTAATTGTTTTCTCAGGATCAGTTGTTTTTGCCACTTCTCTGGCCAAAGGAGGGGTACCAGAGGACTGGTGGACAGCGAATGTGGTACCATATTCAAGAAGGGTAGCAGGGATATACCAGGTAATTACTGGCCAGTGAGTCTAACATCAGTGGTTGGGAAACTATTGGAAAAAAATCTGAAGGACAGGATTAATCTCCACTTGGAGAGGCAGAGATTAATCAGGGATAGTCAGCATGGCTTTGTCAGGGGGAGATCGTGTCTAAAAAACTTGCTTGAATTTTCGAGGAGGTGACGAGATGTGTCAATGAGGATAAAGCAGTTCATGTAGTCTACATGAACCTCAGTAAGGCTTTTGATAACGTCCCGCATGGGAGATTGGTTAAGAAGGTAAGAGACCATGGGATCCAGGGTAATTTGGCAAATTGGATCCAAAATTGGCTTAGTGGCTAGAGGCAGAGGGTGATGGTTAAGCGCTGTTTTTGCGAGTGGAAGCCTGTGACCAGTGGTGTACCACCGGGATCGGTGCTGGGACCATTGCTGTTTGTAGTATACATCAATGATTTAGACGTGAATATCGGAGGCATGATCAGTAAGTTCGCAGATGACACGAAAATTGACCGTGTTGAAAATAGTGAGGAGGGAAGCCTTAGATAACAGGACGATATAGATGGGCTATTAAGATGGGCAAACAGTGGCAAATGGAATTTAATCCTGAGAAATGTGAGATGATGCATTTTGGGAGGAATAGCAGGGCAAGGGAATATACAATGCAAGGGAGGACCCCTGGAAGTACAGAGGGTCAGAAGGACCATGGTGTACTTGTCTATAGATTACTGAAAGCAGCAGTACAAGGAGATAAGGTGGTTAGGAAGGCATATGGGACACGTGCCTTGATTGGCCAAGTTATAGAATGTAAGAGCAGGGAGGCTATGATGGAGCTGTATAAATCGCTAGTGAGGGCACAGCTGGAGTACTGTGTACACATCTGGTCACCACACTATAGGAAGGATGTGATTGCACTGGGGAGGCTGCAGAGGAGATTCACCAGGATGTTGCCTGGGCTGGAGAATTTCAGCTATGAAGAGAGACTGGATAGGCTAGAGTTGTTTTCCTTAGCGCAGAGATGGCTGACTGGGGACCTGACTGAGGTGCACAAAATTATAAGGACTGAGATAGGAAGAAACCTTTTCCCTTATCGGAAGTGTCAATAACTAGGGGGGCAAAGACTGAAATTAAGGGGCAGGAGGTATAAAGAAAATTTGAGGAAAAATTATTTTCACCCAGAGGGTGGTTGGAATCTGGAACACATGCCTGAAGGGGTGAAGGTCAGGAAGCCTCACAACAACGTTTAAGATGTATTTAGATGAGCATTTGAAACGCCATACCGTACAAGATTACGGGCCAAGTGCTGGAAAATGGCATTAGAATAGATAGGCCTGATGGCGGGCGTGGACACGGTGGGCCAATGGGACAGTTTCTATGATGTGTAACCCTGTGACTCCAATTTCTCGTTTGTTGTTGGGTTATGGTCACTGGAACTTCCAGATGTCTGTCGAAAGCAGATGAGGATGGGTCCCAGTCTCCCCATTTGTCTTCGTGTTTATTTGATCACAACAAGGTTTATTCATTTTTAACAGTGGACGTGCTTAACACCTCTGTGATTGTTTGTTGTGATCGTGAAAGAACCAATCAGACACGTTTTCTTGAGATTAAACTAGAAGTAAGTTTATTACATTTCAAAATTCTAATTGAATCTAAATAAAATAATTAAAATATACTGCATTCACGCAGACACTGACACGATAACCACACACAAATAAATTAGAATGAGAAATAAATTGTGGTTGGATATGAATCCGGAATAATTCTTTAAAAAACAAGGTCTGTGAGGTTGGATGATCCTGTGGTCTGTGCGTTTGCCACCCTTAGTTATGAGTTTCATGTCATCTGAAAGACATGAAATTATGTTTTTCTTTACATAAAGGTCTATGTCATTCATATATCTATTTGTATGTCAGGAACAGCGCTAGTTCCAATACGGACCCCTGAGACACAATACTGTATACTCCCGCTCCCCCTGTCTGAACAATGTCTGTTCACCACTTCTCTCTGCTTTCTGTCCATGAGTCAGTGTCATATCCACACTATCACTGTCACATTAATCATTGTGTTCCATCTTTCATAACAATTCAACGAAATGTCATTTGATCACAGGCCTTTTGAAAGTCCATATACATAAGACAAAACACATTATCCTCATCAACACTCACAGTTATGTCATCAACTAACTTGATTAAGATTATCAGACATGATTTTCCATTACCCTATCAGTGCTGAATGTCAAAGAACAAACAAATAACAGTACAGCACAGAAACAGACCATTCAGCCCTCCAAGCCTGCTCCGATCACGATGCCTGCCTAAACTAAAACCTTCTGCACTTCCGGGGTCCGGATCCCTCTATACCCATCTTATTCACGTATTTGTCTAGATGCCTCTTAAACGTCTCTACGGTAACTGCTTCCAACACCTCCCCCGGCAACAGGTTCCAGGCAGTCACCACCCTCTACGTAAAGAACTTGCCTCGCACATCCCCTCTGAACTTTGCCCCTCTCACCTTAAACCTATGTCCCCAAAAACTGACTCTTCCACCCTGGGAAAAAGCTTGTAACTATCCACTCTGTCCATGCCGCTCATAACATTGTAAACCTCTATCATGTCGCCCCTCCACCTCCGTCGTTCCAGTGAAAACATTCCGAGTTTATCCAATCTCCTCTCATAGCTAATACCCTCCAGACCAGGCAACATCCTGGTAAACCTCTTCTGTACCCTCTCCAAAGCCTCCACGTGCTTCTGGTAGTGTGGCGACCAGAATTGCATGCAATATTGTAAGTGTGGCCTAACTATATTTCTGTACAGCTGCAGCATGACTTGCCTATTTTTATACTCTATGCCGCGACCGATGAAGGCAAGCATGCCGTATGCCTTCTTGACTACCTTATCCACCTGCGTTGCCACTTTCAGTCACCTGTGGATCTGTACGCCCAGATCTCTCTGCCTGTCAATACTCCTAAGCGTTCTGCCATTTACTGTAAACTTCCCAACTGCATTAGACCTTCTAAAATGCATTACCTCACATTTTTCCGGATTAAACTCCATCTGTCATTTCGCCACCCAAGTCGCCAACCGATCTATATCCTGTTGTATCCTCTGACAATCCTCATCACTGTCCGCAACTCCACAAACCTTTGTGTCGTACTTATCAGACCAGCTACATTTTCCTCCAAATCATTTATATATACTACAAACAGCAAAGGTCCCAGCACTGATCCCTGTGGAACACCACTAGTCACATCCCTCCATTCAGAAAAGCACCCTTCCACTGCTACCCTCTGTCTTCTATGACTGAGCCAGATCTGTATCCATCTTGCCAGCTCCCCTCTGATCCCATGTGACTTCACATTTTGTATCAGTCTGCCATCTTGTCAAAGGCTTTACTGAAGTCCATATAGATAACATCCAATGCCCTTCCTTCATCAAATATCTTCGTCACTTCCTCAAAAACTCAATCAAATTAGTGAGATCCGACCTCCCCTTCACAGAACCATGCTGCCTCTCGCTAACACGTCCATTAGTTTCCAAATGGGAGTAAATCCTGCCCCGAAGACCCTCTCTAATAATTTCCCTACCACTGACGTAAGGCTCACCGGCCGATAATTTCCTGGATTATCCTTGCTACCCTTCTTAAACAAAGGAACAACAGTGGCTATTCTCCAGTTCTCTGGGACCTCACCTGCCACCAATGAGGATGCAAAGATTACTGTCAAGGCCCCAGCAATTTCTTCCCTTGCCTCCCTCAGTATTCTGGGCCTGATCCCATCAGGCCCTGGGGACATATCTACCTTAATGCTTTGCAAGACACCCAACGCCTCCTCCTTTTTTATAATGAGATGATTGAGACTATCTACACTCCCTTCCCTAGGCTCATCATCCAGCAAGTCCTTCTCCTTGGTGAATACTGATGCAAAGTACTGATTTCGTACCTCGCCCATTTCCTCTGGCTCCATACGTAGAATTCCCTTCTCTGTCCTTGAGTGGGCCAACCCTTTCCCTGGTTACCCTCTTGCTCTTTATATACGTATAAAAAGCCTTGGGATTTTCCTTAATCCTGTTTGCCAATGACTTCATATAAACCCTTTTCGCCCTCCTGAATCCTTGCTTACGTTCTTTCCTACTGTCTTTATATTCCTCAAACGATTCGTCTGTTCCTAGCCTTCCAGCCCTTACAAATGCTTCCTTTTTCTTTTTGACTAGACTCACAATATCCTGCGTTATCCAAGGTTCCAGAAACTTGCCAAACTTATCGCTCTTCTTCACAGGGACATCCTGGTCCTTGATTCAAATCAACTGACGCTTGAAGACTCCCATATGTCAGATGTTGATTTCCCCTCAAACAGCCGCCCCCAATCTAAATTCTTCAGTTCCTGCCTAATATTGTTATAATTAGCCTTCCCCCAATTTAGCACCTTCACCCGAGGACTACTCTTATCCTGATCCACAAGTACCTTAAAACTTATGGAATTATGGTCACTGTTCCGGAAATGCTCCCCGACTGAAACTTCGACCACCTGGCCGGGCTCATTCTCCAATACCAGGTCCAGTACGGCCCCATCCCTAGTTGGACTATCTACGTATTGTTTCAAGAAGCCCTCCTGGATGCTCCTCACAAATTCTGCCCCATCCAAGCCCCGAGCACTAAGTGAGTCCCAGTCAATATTGGGGAAGTTAAAATCACCCACCACTGCAACCTTTACATCTTTCCAAAATCTGTCTACATATCTGCTCCTCTACCTTCAACTGGCTGTTGGGAGGCCTGTAGTAAACTTCCAACATCGTGACTGTACCCTTTTTATTCCTGAGCTCCACCCATATTGCCTCGCAGCATGCCCCCTCCGAGGTGTCCTCCTGCAGTACAGCTGTGATATTCTCCTTAACCAGTAATGCAACTCACCCACCCCTTTTACACCCCGTATATCCCGCCTAACGCTTCTAAAGCCTGGAGCATTTAGCTGCCAATCCTGCCCTACCTTCAACCAATTCTCTGTAATAGCAACAACATCAGATTTACAAGTACTAATCCAAGCTCTAAGTTCATCTGCCTTACCTGTTATACTTCTCACATTGAAACAAATGTACTTCAGACCGCCAGTCCCGCTGTGCTCCGCAACATCTCCCTGCCTGCTCTTCCTCTTCGTCTTACTGGCCTTATTTACTTGTTCCCCCTCATTTATTTCACTTTCTGTCCTTCTGCTCTGCTTCCCACCCCCTGCCACACTAGTTTAAACCCTCCCGAGTGACGCTAGCAAACCTCGCAGCCAGGATATTTGTGCCCCTCCAGTTTAGATGCAACCCGTCCTTCTTGTAAAGGTCCCATCTGTCCCAGAAGAGATCCCAATCGTCTCGATATCAGAAACCCTCCCTTCTACACCAGCCATTCAGCCACGTGTTTAACTGCACCATATTCCTATTTCTATCCTCACTGGCACGTGTTATTTATTATACCCTGTTTTCCCAAGCAAGATATCTATTTGCACTGGGCTACGGCCTCTAGAAATTACCAAACACCAACATACACTGACTGGTCGGTAGTTATAGGGTTTATCGAATCTCTCCTTTTGGAAACAGGGTGTGACATTTATAGCCTTCCAGTCCTCTGACAACTCTTTCATATCTAAGGAGGATTGTAAGATTCTGGCCAGTGCCCCTGCTATGTCCACCATTCTTTCAATCAACAAACCTCATATATCCTATCTAAACCGGGTAAATCTTTTACTTTATTGTGGTACAAAAAGTGTTGGATTGAAAGGGGTTGACTGAACCTGTTTGTTCAGTGACTGTAATTAATGTCAGTCACTATGGACACGAATTGCATCACTGGAGGGTTTCCCTCTTCTATTAATAATGGGCTCCATTCAAAGTGCTATCCCATAGTTTCAGTTGGAGCATCAACCCTGACACGAAGAGGGATCCGTGGCTACAGTGAGATGGAGAGGTTAGATCAGATTCTGATAACAATGAATTGGAATCTTACAACAATGGGTCAGAATCTGAGAACAATAGATTGGAATGTTACAACAATGGGTCAGAATCTGAGAACAATAGATTGGAATGTTACAACAATGGGTCAGAATCTGAGAACAATAGATTGGAATGTTACAACAATGGGTCAGAATCTGAGAACAATAGATTGGAATGTTACAACAATGGGTCAGAATCTGAGAACAATAGATTGGAATGTTACAACAATGGGTCAGAATCTGAGAACAATAGATTGGAATGTTACAACAATGGGTCAGAATCTGAGAACAATAGATTGGAATGTTACAACAATGGGTCAGAATCTGAGAACAATAGATTGGAATGTTACAACAATGGGTCAGAATCTGAGAACAATAGATTGGAATGTTACAACAATGGGTCAGAATCTGAGAACAATAGATTGGAATGTTACAACAATGGGTCAGAATCAGAGAACAATAGATTGGAATGTTACAACAATGGGTCAGAATCTGAGAACAATAGATTGGAATCTTACAACAATGGGCAGCAGGAGTTTATCCTATTGGCTTGGCGAAATTGCTGCAGATTATTTTTGGATAACATTAGAATGGCGGATCTATTTTGCACTGAAGATGATTGAAACGATTTACGATCCCATCCTCGCTATTATTGGTGTACCTGGTAAGTCTCTGTATCCAACTATTGGATCTCCAAAGACTGCCCGGTGTCCAATCCTCAGGCTTGTGGGGTATCAGTGGACCCTCATTCAGTGTCTACCACTGTCCAGCTCAAAGACTGCCCTGTGTCCAATCCTCAGCAGAGAGAAGCAGGATGAAAGGTCCTGTGACTTTGTCAGGATATCGGGATTCGTGATGGTGTAGGTGGCTCTGCGGGGTCCCCTTGACAACGGGGAGAGATACAGGAACTGGTGGAACTCTCACTACATTAATGTGCAGTTGGTGTGTGAGCATGCCCAGTACATCATGTTGGTGAATGTCCACTATCCTGGCACCAGCCAGGATACCTTCATTCTGAAACAGTCAGCTGGTCCCAATATTTCGGAGCTCCATGGAAAACCGGAATGCGGTTCCTCAGAGACAATGGACCCCCCCACCCCAGACATGGCTATACCTCCTACATCCCCAAACCCACTTTCCACTGCCAGTCAAACAAACACTCCAGCAGGAACACAGTGGAACAGACCATCGGTGTGATGAAGCAATGCTTACAATGTCTGAACCGCTCGGGGGGAGCCCTCCAGTCCACACTGGAGCAGGTGTCCAAGTTCATGGTGTTCTGCTGCACCCTTCATATCATCACCATCATGAGGACACAGTCATTGGCACCAGGAATCCAGAGGTTCCCTCAGGAGGAAGCGGAGGAGGCAGGGAAGATATTTACTGCTTGCCTTCGACCCGGACAGGCTGTCGGAGAGTCCCTGCCAAGATTCCAGATACCACAGGACAACTTCCCTGTCCCACCATGGATCCCCCCCATTCTCCACCATTACACCCATCTGAACGCCCCGTGACAGAGTCCCCTTGGTCACCATCCTGCAATAAAAGCCACCAACAAAAACCTTTTCATTAACATCTCTATCCATCACCAATTAAACAAACAAAACTGAACTATTCACACTTGTGTATTCCCTTGGTGCCTGTCTTGTGAGTTCCCTCGACCTGCCTTGTGCTCCTACACAATGTTTCTCCAGTGACTGCAGCATGGCTGGTGAAAGGCTGCTGACTTTCACTGGGGGGTGACTGCAGATTGCCTTGGAGGACGTCCTCGAGCGGCTCTGGGCACTGAGGGCTCGGATTCAGACTGCACCACCTCGATATGGGCAGCAGCAGCCTGGGATGGCTGATGAGTAACAGCAAGGACATTGGTGGAGTGACAGTGAAGGGAGAACAAATACTGTCATCCTGAGAGAGGAAAGCAGGTTCATGCTCCACGGAGCCACTGTAAATCCCACTTGATGACACCTCAGCAATCCATGTAATCCACCGGATCACTGAGACACTGGGTGTCTGCCGTCTGTGCTGCTGTGGAAGCTGAGACAATGGGGCTCATTCTGGGGTAGGTGGGACCTCTACAAACAGGATGGTCGTCACCTGAACCAGGGGGGTACCAATATTCTGGGGGGGGAGATTTGCTAGTGCTCTTCGGGGGGGTTTAAACTAATTCAGCAGGGGAATGGGAACCTAAATTGTAGTTCCAGTGTACAGGATGTTGAGAGTAGTGAGGTCAGGGATAAGGTTACAAGGACGCAAGAGGGCACTGGCAAGCAAGAACTTGGTTTAAAGTGTGTCTACTTCAACGCCAGGAGCATCCGGAATAAGGTGGGTGAGCTTGCAGAATGGGTTGGTACCTGGGATTTCGATATTGTGGCCATTTCGGAGACATGGGTAGAGCAGGGGCAGGAATGGATGTTGCAGGTTCCGGGATTTAGATGTTTCAGTTAAAACAGAGAAGATTGTAAAAGAGGAGGGGGTGTGGCATTGTTAATCAAGGAGAGTATTACAGCGGCAGAAAGGACTCGTCTACTGAGGTAGTATGGACCGAGGTTAGAAACAGGAGAGGAGAGGTCACCGGTCTTCTATAGACCTCCGAATAGTTCCAGAGATGTAGAGGAAAGGATAGCGAAGATGATTCTTGACAGGAGCGAGAGTAACAGGGTAGTGGTTATGGGGGACTTGAACTTTCCAAATATTGACTGGAAATACTATAGTTCGAGTACTTTAGATGGGTCTGTTTTTGTCCAGTGTGTGCAGGAGGGTTTTCTGACACAGCATGTCGACAGGCCAACCAGGGGCGATGCCACATTGGATTTGGTACTGGGTAATGAACCCGGCCAGGTGTTAGATTTAGATGTAGGTGAGCACTTTGGTGATAGTGATCACAATTCGGTTAGGTTTACCTTAGCGATGGGCAGGGACAGGTATATACCGCAGGGCAAGAATTATAGCGGGGGGAAAGGAAATTATGATGCGATTAGGCAAGATTTAGGATGCGTAGGATGGGGAAGGAAACTGCAGGGGATGGGCACAATCGAAATGTGGAGCTTATTCAAGGAGCAGCTACTGCGTGTCCTTGATAAGTATGTACCTGTGAGGCAGGGAGGAAGTTGTCGAGCGAGGGAGCCGTGGTTTACTAAAGAAGTTGAAGACGCTTGTCAAAAGGAAGAAGAAGGCTTATGTTAGGATGAGACGTGAATGCTCAGTTAGGGCGCTTGAGAGTTACAAGCCAGCCAGGAAGGATCTAAAGGGAGAGCTAAGAAGAGCAAGGAGAGGACACGAGAAGTCATTGGTGGATCGGATCAGGGAAAACCCTAAGGCTTTCTATAGGTATATCAGGAATAAAAGAATGACTAGAGTTAGATTAGGGCCACTCAAGGATAGTAGTGGGAACTTGTGTGTGGAATGAGAGGAGATAGGGGAAGCGTTAAATGAAAATCTTTCGTCAGTATTTACAGTAGAGAAAGAAAATGTTGTCGAGTAGAATACTGAGATTCAGACTACTAGGTTGGATGGGATTGAGGTTCACAAGGAGGAGGTGTTAGCAATTTTGGAAAGTGTGAAAATAGATAAGTCCCCTGGGCCAGATGGGATTTATCCTAGGATTCTCTGGGAAGCCAGGGAGGAGATTGCAGAGCCTTTGTCCTGGATCTTTATGTCGTCATTGTCGACAGGATTAGTGCCGGAAGACTGGAGGATAGCAAATGTTGTCCCCTTGTTCAAGAAGGGGAGTAGAGACAGCCCTGGTAATTATAGACCTGTGAGCCTTACTTCGGTTGTGGGTAAAATGTTGGAAAAGGTTATAAGAGACAGGATTTATAATCATCTTGAAAAGAATAAGTTCATTAGCGATAGTCAGCACGGTTTTGTGAAGGGTAGGTCGTGCCTCACAAACCTTATTGAGTTTTTCGAGAAGGTGACCAAACTGGTGGATGATGGTAAAGCAGTGGATGTGGTGTATATGGATTTCAGTAAGGCGTTTGATAAGGTTCCCCACGGTAGGCTATTGCAGAAAATACGGAAGTATGGGGTTGAAGGTGATTTAGAGCTTTGGATCAGAAATTGGCTAGCTGAAAGAAGACAGAGGGTGGTGGTTGATGGCAAATGTTCATCCTGGAGTTTAGTTACTAGTGGTGTACAGCAAGGATCTGTTTTGGGGCCACTGCTGTTTGTCATTTTTATAAATGACCTGGAAGAGGGTGTAGTAGGGTGGGTTAGTAAATTTGTGGATGACACGAAGGTCGGTGGAGTTGTGGATAGTGCCGAAGGATGTTGTAGGGTACAGAGGGACATAGATAGGCTGCAGAGCTGGGCTGAGAGATGGCAAATGGAGTTTAATGCGGAAAAGTGCGAGGTGATTCACTTTGGAAGGAGTAACAGGAATGCAGAGTACTGGGCTAATGGGAAGATTCTTGGTAGTGTAGATGAACAGGGAGATCTTGGTGTCCAGGTACATAAATCCCTGAAAGTTGCTACCCAGGTTAATAGGGCTGTTAAGAAGGCATATGGTGTGTTAGCTTTTATTAGTAGGGGGATCGAGTTTCGGAGTCACGAGGTCATGCTGCAGCTGCACAAAATTCTGGTGAGACCGCACCTGGAGTATTGCGTGCAGTTCTGGTCACCGCATTATAGGAAGGATGTGGAAGCTTTGGAAAGGTTGCAGAGGAGATTTACTAGGATGTTGCCTGGTATGGAAGGAAGGTCTTACGAGGAAAGGCTGAGGGACTTGAGGTTGTTTTCGTTGGAGAGAAGGAGGAGGAGAGGTGACTTAATAGAGCCATACAAGATAATCAGAGGGTTAGATAGGGTGGATAGTGAGAGTCTTTTATCTCGGATAGTGATGGCAAACACGAGGGGACATTGCTTTAAGTTGAGGGGTGATAGATATCGGACAGATGTTAGAGGTAGTTTCTTTACTCAGAGAGTAGTAGGGGCGTGGAACGCCCTGCCTGCAACAGTAGTAGGCTCGCCAACTGTAAGGGCATTTAAATGGTCATTGGATAGACATATGGATGAAAATGGAACAGTGTAGGTCAGATGGTTTCACAGGTCGGCGCAACATCGAGGGCCGAAGGGCCTGTACTGCGCTGTAATGTTCTAATCTAATCTACTGGTCACCAAACACTGTATCGCAGCTGAGTCCCCTAATGCTGTCATAGAGTTAGTGACCACTTCCACAGGGGAAAGAATGTGCTTCTAGCTCTGTGCAATGTCCTGTGCCATGTTGGAGCCGGAGTCCTCCATGTTCCTTGACAGTGATAACAGAGTGTCTGACAGGCCTGTCAATGGACAAAGTATCTCAGTGTACATGTCGATCAGCATTCTCCTGCATGCTGTTCCAGCAATGTTTATATCTGAGTCCTGTGTATAATAACTCGTTTGTGACCTTGCCCTCCGGTGAGCTGGCACATGAACTATCCTTTCCCCGTGGCCTGGCTGCAGCTCACTCGTGCTCGGTGACTCACCACGTGCAGATTCTGACTCTATACCAGCCTCTACAGCACACACAGTGTAAGTATTTGAGCTGTTGGCTGTGAGTATCAGAGCAAGTGATGGGGCTTCACCATCAGTGCTGTGCTGCTGCTCTTTCTCTGTCTCCTGGAGCTGCTGTGACTGGGAAGCTGGCAGTTTTCAGTTATCGTTGGAAAGTATAAAATCAGAAGGGGAGGGTTGGGTTGAGGGATTGGGGGTGGGATGGAAAGCAGGAGGTCCATGGTCCCACCATCTGCAGCTTGTACATCATCCCAGACAGCAGGATGAGGGGGAGGTGGGAGTTAAGAAGGGACATCAGGCAGGTGCATAACATCATCCTGAATGCTCTCGGTCATGTCGGATGCTACGGGCTCTGTCACAGCCGGTCCCATGATGTGGAGAACCATCTCCTCCCTTTGGCTCAGGGGATGAAGGTCTGCCTGGCCCCCGCCGGTTCACTTCTTCGCCTGTGATTATGGGCCACCTTGTCCTGTAAGAGATGGGATGGAATATCAGTAATTGTGTTTCACTGTATTTGGGTGATGTGCCTGCCATAGCTGAATAGCTGGAGGTATGTGGAGGCAGTGAGAGGTGGGTATGAGGCTGGTATCAGTGGAAGGTGTGTGAGGGTGAGGTGGAGTATGTGAATGTTTGGTGTGAGTCCTGAGTGTTAGGTGCTCCTGATGGGTGAGTGATGGGGGTGTGGTGCATTGAGCAGTGTGAGATGTTGGTGATGTTGGGGGTAGGAGATGCCATTTGGAGATGAAGTCACTGACATCGAACACCCGTGTGAGCTCATTAAACTTCTTCTGGCACTGCTGCCACGTCCTCGGGCCCACACCTCTTGCATTGACATCCCTGGCCACCTTCTCCCAGTCCCTTCAGAGAGCGTTACTTGAGGGCCTCGGCCGCACGCCATGGAAACATAGCCTCTTTCCTCCTGTCACCCTCCATGACTAAGGCCTCCAGCACCACATCCGTGAACTGCAAAGCCCGCTATAGTTTTTTAGTTTTAGTGTTAGAGATACAGCACTGAAACAGGCCTTCGGCCCACCGTGTCTGTGCCGATCATCAACCAGCCATTTATACTAATCCTACACTAATTCCATATTCCTACCACATATTCCTACCTGTCCCTATATTTCCCTACCACCTACCTATACTAGGGGCAATTTATAATGGGAAATTAACCTATCAACCTGCAAGTCTTTGGCATGTGAGAGGAAACCGCAGCACCCGAAGGAAACCCACGCAGACACAGGGAGAACTTGCAAACTCCACACAGGCACTACCCAGAATTGAACCCGGGTCGCTGGAGCTGTTAGGCTGCAGTACTAACCACTGCACCACTGTGCCGCCCTAATGTTCCATTTACCTTGTTTCCAATTGCAGAATTCACAGTCAGCACACGCAGACTCCTGTGATTCAGTGCAGCTTCCCTTTAAGAGGGACAGACTGCCTTTAAAAGCTGAATGCTGGCTGAAACACGAGCCAGCCTCACACACAGTTCTGTCCCAGTTAACAGTGCAGACAGACAACAGTGCGGGTCACCCTGGGCAGCAAGTAGAATTCATGGAAATGAGGAGACAGCAGAAGCTTTGTGTGTCACCTGCCTCAACAAGAACGGGCACGGGCAGATCATGAATCACAAACCCGACGCACAGTAGGAGGATATTCGGCCCATTGTGTTAGTGCAGTCTCTTTGAAAGGGATATCTAATTAGTTCCTCTCCCCTCCTCTTGCCCCACATTCCAGCTTTTTAAATTCCAATTCATGTATTTGCTGAATTCTCTTTTGAAAGATATTATTGAATCTGCTTCCACCATGTTTTCAGGCAGTGAATTCCAGATCCCAACAACTTGCTGTGTAAGAAAATTCTCCTCATTTCACCTCTGGTTCTTTGTCAATTACCTTCAATCTGTGTCTTCTTAATACTGAACTTTCTGACACTGGAAACAGTTTCACATTAATTACTCTATCAAAACCCTTCATGATTTTGAATTCGATATTAAATCTCCCCTTACCCTTCACTGCTCTAAAGAGAACAATCCCAGCTTTTCCAATCTCTCCACGTAACTGAATTCCCAGGTCCCTGGTACCATTCTAGTAAATCATCTCTGTATCTTCACTAAGTCCTTGACATCCTTACCAAAGTGTGGTGATCAGAATTGGACACAATTCTCCAGCTGGGACCTAACAAAGAATGTATAAAAATCAGCATTTCCTCCTGAGTTTTATTACTCTGTGCCTCTCTCTAACACCAAGGAAACTACATGTTACCTTCAAAGATCTGTGTGTGTACACCCCCAGTTCTCTCTAATACTGCACCCACTTTATAATGGTACCATTGAGTTTATATTGTTTCTCCTCATATTTCCTACCCAAATGTCTCACTTCACACTTCACTGTGTTAAATTACATCTGCCATGTTCCTGTACATTTCACCAGTCAGTCTCTGTCCTGCTGAAGTCTGTTACTATCATTCACACTCTTTATTAACATTTCTAAGTTTCCTGTCATCTGGAAACTTTGACATTATCCCGTCTGTACACAAGCCCATTACATTAACATACAGCAACAGTGATCCCAACAGTGACCCTGGGGAACCCCACTGTGTACTTCCCTCCAGACCGAACAACAACCATTCTCCAATACTCTCCGTTTTCTGTCACGGAGCTAAGTTCCTGCTTGCTGGCATTGAAAATAAAAAAAGCACTTCCATTTATGTAACGCCTTTATGACCACTGCATGTCCCAAAGCGATTTACAACCAACGCGTACCTTTTAATGTTTAGTCAGTCTTGTAATGTAGGAAAAACACAGCCAATTTCCGCACAGCAAGATCCCACAAGTAGCAGTGTGATCATGATCAGATCTGTATTTGTGATGTTGATTTGAGGGGGAAATGTTGGCCATGACACTGGGAATAATTCCGCTGACCTTCTAAATAATTCCATGGGATCTTTCCATCCCATGAGTGGGCAGACGGGGCCTGGCTTTACCTTTTCTTTGATAAGGCGGCACCTGTGACAGTGCAGCACTCCCTCAGTACTGCACTGCAGTGTCAGCCTTGATTCTTGTGATCAAGTCCTGCAGTGACATTTGATCCTTGAAGCTTGTGACTGATTGGGGAGAGAGCGACAAACTGAGCCACTGCTAACATTGGTCCTTTAATCCCATGTGTTTCTAATTTGGTAACATGGTTGTGATGTAGTACTTTATCAAACGCCCGTTTAAAGGATAGGAATATTGGGAAAGTACAGGCAGGAACAATCATAGGAATTATAGAATAGCATTGCACTGAAGGAGGCCATTTGGTCCATCAAGTCTGTGCTGTCACTTTTGAAGAGCTTCCAGTTAGTCCCTCACCCGGGCTCTTTCCCAGATTCTTCCATTTTTTCTGCCTTAAGATATCTATCCGATTCCCTTTTGGAATCTACTATTGAATCTGTATCCTTCAGCCTACCAGACCACACATTGCAAATCCGAAACACCCATTGCATAAAAAAATCCCCGTGTCCCCTCTGCTTCTTGTTTTCAATCACCGTAAATCTGTGTCCTCTGGTTAATGGCCCCTCACACATTGGAAACAATTTCATTTTATTTAATTTATATGAACTCCACATAATCTTAAACATTTCGATCAGATCTCCTTTTGAATTTCCCTGCTCTAAGGTGAACAATCCCAGCAACATAACTGTAATCCCTCATCCCTGGAAATGTTCCAGTGAAATCCCCTCTCCAAAGGTTTAATGTCCTTCCTAAAGTGGGTTTTCCATTATTGGACACAATAGTCCAGGTGCAGATGAACTAGTCTTTTCTATGGGATTAATATATCATCCTGACTATTCTACTCTGTGTCTCTATTAATAAAGCCTAAGCAAGATCCCACAAGTAGCAGTGTGATCATGATCAGATCTGTTTTTGTGATGTTGATTTGAGGGGTAAATGTTGGCCAGGACACTGGGAATAATTCCGCTGACCTTCTAAATAATTCCATGGGATCTTTCCATCCCATGAGTGGGCAGACGGGGCCTGGCTTTACCTTTTCTTTGATAAGGCGGCACCTGTGACAGTGCAGCACTCCCTCAGTACTGCACTGCAGTGTCAGCCTTGATTCTTGTGATCAAGTCCTGCAGTGACATTTGATCCTTGAAGCTTGTGACTGATTGGGGAGAGAGCGACAAACTGAGCCACTGCTAACATTGGTCCTTTAATCCCATGTGTTTCTAATTTGGTAACATGGTTGTGATGTAGTACTTTATCAAACGCCCGTTTAAAGGATAGGAATATTGGGAAAGTACAGGCAGGAACAATCATAGGAATTATAGAATAGCATTGCACTGAAGGAGGCCATTTGGTCCATCAAGTCTGTGCTGTCACTTTTGAAGAGCTTCCAGTTAGTCCCTCACCCGGGCTCTTTCCCAGATTCTTCCATTTTTCTGCCTTAAGATATCTATCCGATTCCCTTTTGGAATCTACTATTGAATCTGTATCCTTCAGCCTACCAGACCACACATTGCAAATCCGAAACACCCATTGCATAAAAAAAATCCCCGTGTCACCTCTGCTTCTTGTTTCCAATCACCGTAAATCTGTGTCCTCTGGTTAATGGCCCCTCACACATTGGAAACAATTTCATTTTATTTAATTTATATAAACTCCACATAATCTTAAACATTTCGATCAGATCTCCTTTTGAATTTCCCTGCTCTAAGGTGAACAATCCCAGCAACATAACTGTAATCCCTCATCCCTGGAAATGTTCCAGTGAAATCCCCTCTCCAAAGGTTTAATGTCCTTCCTAAAGTGGGTTTTCCATTATTGGACACAATAGTCCAGGTGCAGATGAACTAGTCTTTTCTATGGGATTAATATAACATCCTGACTATTCTACTCTGTGTCTCTATAAATAAAGCCTAAGCAAGATCCCACAAGTAGCAGTGTGATCATGATCAGATCTGTTTTTGTGATGTTAATTTGAGGGGTAAATGTTGACCAGGACACTGGGAATAATTCCCCTGACCTTCTAAATAATTCCATGGGATCTTTACATCCACCTGAGAGGGCAGACGGGGCCTGGCTTTACCTTTTCTTTGATAAGGCGGCACCTCTGACAGTGCAACACTCCCTCAGTACAGGACTGCAGTGTCAGCCTTGATTCTTGTCATCAAGTCCTGCAGTGACACTTGATCCTAGAAGCTTGTGATTGAAAGTGGCGAGAGTTACAAACTGAGCCACGGCTGACATTGACCCTTTAATTCCATGTGTTTCTAATTCGGTAACACTGCTGTTATGTGGTACCTTCTCAAACACCTGTTGAAAGGATAGGAATATTGGGAAAGTACAGACAGGAACAATCATAGAATCATAGAATTGCACAGCCCTGAATGATGTTATTCTGCCCATCAATTCAGTGCTGGCCCTTTCAAAGAGCAATCCAGTTACTCCCACTCCCTGACTCTTTCACTATATCCTAACATTTCTTCTGCTTCAGATATTTATCCAATTCCCATTTGGGATCCACTGTTGAATCTGTATCCATCAGCCTATCAGACATTGTATTCCAAATCCAAACCACTCAGAAACAAAAATGCTCATGTCTGCTTCTTTTACCAATCACCTTAAAACTGTGTCTCTGGTTAGCGGTCCCTTGGACATTGGAAACAGTTTCTCTTTATTTAATTTATCTAAACCCTTCCTAATGTTAAACACCTCAATGAAATCTCCTCTGTGAGTTCTCTGCTCTAAGCAGAACAATCCCAAATACACAACTGTAATCCCTCATGCCTGGACAAGTTCTAGTAAAACAGTTCTGTCACCTCTCCAAAGGCTTCATGTCCTTCCTAAAGTGTGGTTCCCAGTATTCGACACAAGACTTCATGTGCAGCTGAACTAGTATTTTATATATGTTTCACATGATGTCCTTGCTTTTGTTCATTTTGCCTCTTTTTAGAAAACCTAGGATCCCATATATTTATTAACTGTTTCGCTACCCTTTCGTGCCAGCTTCAAAGATTTGTGTACAAACACCCCAGATGTCTCTGTTATTTCACCACCTTTATAGTTGTACCATTTAGCTTGTCGTGTCTCTCCTCATTCATCCTTTCAAAATGTATTACCTCACACATCTGCAATGCCAATTAAATATTTAGAAGATTGAAGCCATTGTTTTCTGTCTCTGCTCCAAACATTTCCGAGCTACACACTCCATCCCTCTCCTTTGTAAATGCTTGAGACGAAGTCAAACTGTTCAGAAACGTGGGTACATAGTTAACCTTGAGATGCCTGGCGATGGGCTTCCGATCAAATATTCACACCATCAGTAAAACGGCTTATTTCCACCCAATAGTGAGGAAGGATATTAGCTCTGATGATGTGGAGTCTGTATGGGAAGAGCTGAGAAACACTAAGGGGCAAACAACGTTAGTGGGTGTTATATATAGACCCCCAAACTGTGGTGGTGATGTGGGAATGGTCTTAAACAGGAAATTGGAGATGCATGCGATAAAGCAACATCTGTAATTATGGGTGAGTTTAATCTGCATATAGATTGGTCAAATTTGTCACAATAACGTCAAGGAGGAATTCATGGAATGTATATGGGATAGTTTTCTGGACCAATACGTTGAGGAACCAACCAGAGAACAGGCCATAATAAAAACAAAATACTGCGGATGCTGGAAATCTGAAATAAAAACAAGAAATGCTGGAATCACTCAGCAGGTCTGGCAGCATCTGTGGAAAGAGAAGCAGAGTTAACGTTTCGGGTCAGTGACCCTTCTTCGGAACTGACAAATATTAGAAAAGTCACAGATTATAAACAAGTGAGGTGGGGGTGGGGCAAGAGATAACAAAGGAGAAGGTGCAGATTGGACCAGGCCACATAGCTGACCAAAAGGTCACGGAGCAAAGGCAAACAATATGTTAATGGTGTGTTGAAAGACAAAGCATTAGTACAGATTAGGTGTAAATACACTGAATATTGAACAGCAGCAAGTGCAAACCTGAAAAAAAACTTGGAAAAAAACAGTGGGTCAGCAAACTGAACAAACTAAGATGAAATAAAATAAATGCAAACAAAGATTGTAAAAAATGTAAAAAAGAATGTTAAAAAAAGGAAGAAAAAATAACTAAAAATGAAAGTAAAATGGGGGGCTGTCATGCTCTGAAATTATTGAACTCAATGTTCAGTCCGGCAGGCTGTAGTGTGCCTAATCGGTAGATGAGATGCTGTTCCTCGAGCTTGCGTTGATGTTCACTGGAACACTGCAGCAATCCCAGGACATAGATGTGAGCATGAGAGCAGGGGGATGTGTCTGCAGGGGGGAGTTGCAAGCTGATTGGTTGGGTGAGTAGCAGCTGTTAGTGCATGTCGATATCTTTAAAAAAGTGAAAAGTTTATTTTTGTGGGAAAAGAACTCTGGTGATAAGGTGAGTACTACTGAAGTGTTTCTTTTTTTAATTCAGTGTAGTTTATTAAGAATCTTAGATTGAAGTGGGTAGAAAAAGGCCCCTCATGTAATTAGTATTTTTAAATTAAGGGTGTAACTAATTAATCTAAGGGTAGGTCATGACAGGAGAGTTCAGCCCCGTGATCTGCTCCTCCTTTGTGGGAAATCAGGGACGCTTCCAGTGCCCCTGGTGACCATGTGTGCAGGAAGTGTATCCATCTGCTGCTGCTGGCTACCCACATTACGGAGATGGAGCTGCGGGTGAAATCACTGTGGAGCATCCATAATGCTGAGGAAGTCGTGGATAACATGTTTAGCGAGGTGGTCACACCGCAGGTAATCGCTGCACAGGCAGAAAAGCGATGGGTGACCACCAGACGGAGTAGTAGGCACAGGCAGGTAGTTCAGGAGTCCCCTGTGGCCACCCCCCTCTCATACAGATAGACCGCTTTAGATACTGTTGGGCGGATGACCTCCCAGGGGAAAGCAGCAACAGCCAGGCCCGTGGGACCACAGAGGGCTCTGCTGCACAGCTGAGCAGGAAAAGGGGTGGAAGAGCTATCATGATAGGGGATTCTATCGTAGGGGGTGCAGGTAGGCGTTTCTGTGGCCGCAAAAGAGGCACCAGGATGGTATGTTGCCTCCCTGCTGCTAGGGTCAAGGATGTCTCAGAGTGGCTGCAGAAAATTCTGAAAGGGGAGAGTAAGCAGCCAGAGGTCGTGGCCCATATTGGTGCAAACGATATACACAGGAAGAGAGATAAGGTCCTGCACAGTGAATACAGGGAGTTAGGCAGAAGGTTAAAAAGTAGAACCTCTAGGGATAATCTCAGGATTTGGCCTAATCATCAGCCTCAAGAAAACGAACATCATGGGACAGGACGTCAGAAATGCTCCATCCATCAATATTGGTGACCACGCTCTGGAAGTGGTTCAAGAGTTCACCAACCTAGGCTCAACTATCACCAGTAACCTGTCTCTAGATGCAGAAATGTGTGGCGTTTGCAAGTTCTCCCTGTGTCTGCGTGGGTTTCCTCCAGGTGCTCCGGTTTCCACCCACATGCCAAAGACTTGCAGGTTGATCGGTAAATTGGCCATTATAAAATTGCCCCTAGTGGAGGTAGGTGGTAGGGAAATATAGGGACAGGTGGGGATGTGGTTGGAATATGGGATCAGTGTAGGATTGGTATCAGTGGGTGGTTGATGGTCGGCACAGACTCGGTGGGCCGAAGGGCCTGTTTCAGTGCTGTATCTCTAAAATAAAATCAACAACGCATGGGAAAAGCTACCACTGCTATGTCCAGACTGGCCAAGAGAGTGTTGAAAAAGGCGCACTGACAAAGAACACAAAACTCCGAGTGTATCAAGCCTGTGTCCTCAGTACCTTGCTCAATGGCAGCAAGGCCTGGACAACGTATGTCAGCCAACAGCGACATGTCAATTCATTCCATCTTCGCTGCCTCCGGAGAATACTTGGTATCAGGTGGCAGGACCGTATTTCCAACACAGAAGTCCTCGAGGCGGCCAACATACCCAGCTTATACACACTACTGAGTCAGTGGCGCTTGAGATGGCTTGGCCATGTCAGCCGCGTGGACGTTGGCAGGATCCCCAGGGACACATTGTACAGCGAGCTCGCCACTGGTATCAGACCCACCGGCCGTCCATTTCTCCGCTTTAAAGACGTCTGCAAACGCGACATGAAGTCCTTTGACATAGATCACAAGTTGCGGGAGTCAGTTGCCAGCGATCGCCAGAGCTGGCGGGCAGCAATTAAGGCAGGGCTAAAGTGTGGCGAGTCGAAGAGACTTAGCAGTTGGCAGGAAAAAAGACAGAAGTGCAAAGGGAGAGCCAACTGTGTAACAGCCCCGACAAACAAATTTTTCTGCAGCATCTGTGGAAGAGCCTGTCCCTCTAGAATATGCCTTCATCGCCACTCCAGGCGCTGCTCCACACACCACTGACCACCTCCAGGCGCTTATCCATTGTTTCTCGAGACAAGGAGGCCAAAGAAGAAGAAGAATCTCAGGATTACTCCCTGTGCCACGTGCTAGTGAGGGTAGGAATAGGAGGATTAGGCAAATGAATGTGTGGCTGAAGAGCTGGTGTAGGCGGGAGAGCTTCAGCTACTTGGATGATTGGGATCTCTTCTGGTGCAGAGGTGACCTGTACAAGAGGGTCAGGTTGCGTCGAAACTGGAAGGGGACCAATATCCTTGCGGGGAGATTTGTTAGTACTACTCGGGAGGGTTTAAACTAGTCTTGCAGGGGGGTAGGACTCAAAGTAGTAGTCTCTCCGATGAGGTAGTTGAGGTAAATGTAGAGGTTAATGCAAGAAAGTCCAGTAGGCAGGCCGGGCAGGGGCCGGACAGGGAGCGTGGAAGATCTGGTAGGCTAAACTGCATGTACTTTAATGTAAGAGGCCTTACAGATAAGGCAGATGAACTCAGAGCATGGGTCAGTACATGGGATTTTGATGTTGTAGCTATCACAGAAACGTGGTTGAGGGATAGGCAAGACTGGCAGCTCAATGTTACGGGGTACCGATGCTTCAGGTGGAGTTAAGAGAGGATGGGGAGTTGCACTATTGATTAGGGAGCGCATCACGGCAGTAGTTAGAGAGGATATCCCGGGGGGAATGTCCAGTGAGGCCATTTGAGTAGAGCTTCGAAATAAGCAAGTGGTGATCACTTTGATGGGATTATACTATCGGCCCCCCAATAGTCAGAGGGAATTGGAGGAGCATATATGTAGGGAAATCACAGATAGGTGTAGGAATTATAAGGTTGTGATCGTAAGTGATTTTAACTTCCCTAATATTGACTGGGACTGTCTTAGTGCTAAGGGATCAGATGGGCAAGAATTTGTTAAGTGTGTCCAGGATAGTTTTCTGAAACAGTATGTGGATGGCCCTACGAGAGAAAAGGCTGCACTCGACCTCCTCTTAGGAAATGAAGATGGGCAGGTAGATGATGTGTCAGTGGGGGAGCACTTTGGGACCAGTGACCATAACTCTATTAGCTTCAAGATAGTTATGGAAGAGGATAGGACTGGTCCTCAGGTTGAAGGCCCAAATTGGAGGAAGGTTCATTTCGATGGCATCAGACAGGAACTCTCAAAAGTTGAATGGCAGATACGGTTTGCAGGTAAAAGGACGTCTGGCAAGTGGGAGGCTTTTAAAAGTGAGATAGGAATAGTTATGGGCTGG
Source organism: Heterodontus francisci (assembly GCF_036365525.1). NCBI lineage: Eukaryota > Metazoa > Chordata > Chondrichthyes > Heterodontiformes > Heterodontidae > Heterodontus > Heterodontus francisci. The sequence continues at coordinate 2,013,310 of NW_027140293.1, forward strand.
CATATTCCTGTTAGATGCAAAGGCAAGGCTGGCAAGTTTAGGGAACCTTGGTTGACAAGGGATCTTGAGGTTCTGGCCAGGACAAAGGAGGAGGCATATGTCAGGTATAGACAGCGGGGATCACACGAGTCCCTCGAGGAGTACAGGGGATGTAAGAGTACTCTTAAGAAGGAAATTAGGAGGGTGAAAAGGGGCCATGAGATTTCGCTGGCAGATAAGCTAAAGGAGAATCCTAAAATATTCTATAAGTAGATTGAGAGGAAAAGGGACGCTCGGGAGAGAGTAGTCCCCTTAAGGAACAGTGTGGTAATCTATGTGTGGAGCCACGGGAAATGGGCGAGGTCTTAAATGAATACTTTGCATCTATATTTACCATGGAGATGACATGGAAGCTAGTGATTTCAAGGGAGGGAACAGCAATATCCTGGAGCATATCAACATTACAAAGGAGGCGGTGTTGGAGGTTTTGAAGCGCATTAAGGTGGATAAATCCCCCAAGGCCTGACCAGGTGTATCCTGGGATGCTATGGGTAGAAAGGGAGGATATTTCTGGAGCCCGAGCAGAGGCTTTTGCATTATCGTTAGCCACGGGTGAGATACCGGAAGACTGGAGGATAGCTAATGCTGTGCCTTTATTTAAGAAGGGCAGCAGTGATAAGCCAGGGAACTACAGGCCGGTGAGCCTTACATCAGTGATGGGAAAGTTATTGTAAGGGATTCTGACAGACAGGATTTATTTGCATCTGGAAAGGCAACGTCTGATTCGGGATAGTCAGCATGGCTTTGTGCGTGGGAATCATGTCTCACGAATTTGACTGAGTTTTTTGAGGAGGTGACCATGAGGATTGACGAAGGCAGGGCGTGGACGTTGTTTACATTGACTTTAGCAAGGCCTTTGACAAGGTCCCGCATGGTCGGCTGGTCCAGAAGGTTCGAACACATGGGATCCAGGGTGTGCTAGCCAATTGGATACAACATTGGCTTGGTAATAGGAGGCAGAGGGTGGAACTGGAGGGTTGTTTTATAGATTGGAGGCCGGTGACCAGTGGTGTGCCGCAGGGTTCGGTTCTGGTTCCTCTCTTGTTTGTCATATATATTAATGACTTGGATGTGAATGTAGGGGGCATGATTGGTAAGTTTGCAGATGATACAAAAATTGATGGAATAGTAGAAAGTGAAGAAGGTTGTCTAAGGTTACAACAGGATATAGATAAACTTGGAAAGTGGGCAATGGATTGACAAATGGAATTTAACACAGATAAGTGTGAAGTGATGCATTTTGGGAAGTTAAACCAGGGCAGGACAGAGACAGTGAATGACAGGGCCTGGGGAGTGTTGTTGAGCAGCGAGACGTTGGGGTGCAAGTACATAGTACCATGAAAGTGGCAACACAGCTCGGCAGAGTGGTGAAGAAGGTGTATGGCATGCTTGTCTTCATCAGCTGCGCATGGTGTACAAGAGTTGGGATGTCATGTTGCAGTTGTACATAACATTGGTTCGGCCGCATTTGGAGTACTGTGTGCAGTTCTGGTCGCCGCACTATAGGAAAGATGTGATTAAGCTAGAGAGGGTGCAGAAAAGATTCATAAGGATGTTGCCTGGTTTGGAGGGCTTGAGTTATGAAGAGAGATTGGATAGGCTGGGTCTGTTTTCCCAGGAACGAAGACGGCTGAGAGGGGACATTATAGAGGTATATAAAATTATGAGAGGCATAGATGGGCAGATAGCCAGAGTCTGTTTCCCATGGCAGGGCTGACTAAAACTGGAGGGCATAAATTAAAGGTGAGATAGAGGAGGTGTAAAGGGGATCAAAGGGGTAAATTTTTCACAGAAATAATAGTGGGTATCTGGAATGAGCTGCCAGAGGAGGAGGTGGAGGCAAGACCAGCAGCAACATTTAAGAGGCATCTGGACAGGTATTTGAATGTGCAAGGCATAGACGGATATGGAATTAATGCAGGCACGTGGAATTAGTAGAGATAGGCATTATGGTCGGCATGGACACAGTGGGCCGAATGGCCTGTTTCTATGCTGCACGAATCTATGACTCTAAGATGGAGAGTGACGTAGTTGATTCTCAGACTCGGGTCGTGAATCTTAATAAAGGAAACTATGAATGTATGAGGCACGAGTTGGCTATGATGGATTGGAAACGTTACTTAAAGGGATGACGGTGGATTGGCAATGGCAAATATTCAAAGAGCACATGGATGAACTGCAACAATTGTTTACTCCTGTCTGGCGCAAAAGTAAAATGGGAAAGGTAGCCAAACCATGACTTACAAGGAAAATTAAAGATCATATTAGATCCACGGAAGAGGCAGATACATTCGACAGAAAGGAATAACAGACCTGAGGATTGGGAGCAGTTTCGAATTCAGCAAAGGAGGACCAAGGGATTGATTAAGAAGGGGAAAAAAAAGTACGGGAGTAAGCTTGCGGGGAACATACAACCTGACTGTAAAGGTTTCTGTAGTTATGTAAAGAGGAAAGGATTGGTTAAGAAAAATGTAGGTCCTTACAGTTAGAAACATGGGAATTTATTATGGGAAACAAAGAAATGGCTAACCAACTAAATGCATACTATGATTCTGTCTTCACAAAGGATGGCACAAATATCTTACCAGAAATGTTGGGGAACACAGGGTTTAGTGAGAGGAAGGAATCGAAGGAAATCAGTATTAGTCGAGAAATTGTGTTGGGGAAGTTGATGTTATTGAAGGCCGATAAATCCTCAGGGCCTGGAAATCTACATCCCAGATTACTTAAGGAAGTGACCTAGAAATAGTGGATGCTTTGGTGGTCATCTTTCAAGATACTTTCGACTTTGGAACAGTTCCAGCTGATTGGAGGGCAGCTACTGTAACCCCACCATTTAAAAAGGGAGGTAGAAATAAAGCAGGGCATTATAGACAAGTCAGCCTGACGTCGGTAGTGGGGAAAGTTCTAGAGTCCATTATCAAAGTTTTTATGGCAGAGCACTTGGAGAACAGTGTTAGAATCGGATAGCGTCAGCATGGATTTACGAAAGGGAAATCATGCTTGATAAATCTATCAGAATATTCGAGTATGTAACTAATAGAGTGGATGAGGGGGAGTCAGAGAATGTGGTTTATTTGGACTTTCAGAAGGCTTTCGACAAAGTCCCACATAAGAGATTAGTGTGTAAAATTAAAATGCATGGGATTAGTGGTAGTGTATTACAATAGATAGAAAATTGGTTGGCAGATGGAAAAAAAGAGGAGTGATAAACGGATCTTTTTTCCAAAAGGCAGGCAGTGATTAGTGGCGTACCCCAGGGACCGGCGCTAGGACCCCAGCTATTCACACTCTATATTAATGATTTAGATGCGGGAACGAAATGTAATATCTCCAAATTTTCAGCAGACACAAAACTGGGTGGGAGGGTGAGTTGTGAGGAGGATGCAAAGTGGCTTCAGGGTGATTTGGACAAGTTGAGTGAGTGGGCTATTGCATGGGAGATGCAGTATAATGTGAATAAATGTGAGGTTATCCACATTGGTAGCAAAAACAGGAAGGCAGATTATTATGTGAACAGCTATAAACTGAGAGAGGGGAATATGCAACGAGACCTGGGTGTTCTCGTACACCAGTCACTGAAGGTAAGCATGCAGGTGCAACAGGCGGTAGAAAAAGGCAAATGTTATGTTGGCCTTCAGAGAGACAGGATTCGAGTACAGGAGGAGGGATGTCTTGCTGCAATTATACAGGGCCTTGGTGAGGCCGCACTTGGAATATTGTGTGCAGTTTTGATCTCCTTCTCCGAGAAAGGATGCTCCTGCTATAGAGAGAGTGCAATGAAGGTTTATCAGACTGATTACTGGGATGGCAGGACTGATGTATGAGGAGGGTTAGGATTATATTCGCTGGAGTTCGGAAGATTGAAGAGGGATCTCATAGAAACCTATAAAATTCTAACAGTACTTGACAGGCTAGTTGCAGGAAGGTTGCTCCCGATGGTGGGGGAGTCCAGAACCAGGGGTCATAGTCGAAGGATATGGGGTAAACTTTTCAGGACTGAAATGAGGAGAAATTTCAACACCCAGAGAGTGGTGAGCCAGTGAAATTACGTCATCACTCCCATGTACAAGAGGGATTGGAATATGCTGGCCAGTGCCTCTGCTACTTCCACCATTCCATCCCTCAGCAACACTCGTGCATCCCATCCAGACTGGGTAAATGATCTACTTTATTGTGATACAAAAAGTGCTGTATTGAAAACGGTTAACTGAATCTGTTTGTTCAGTGACTGCAAATAATGTCAGTCTCCATGGACCCTAATTGTGTCACTGGAGGTTTGCCATCTTCTATTAATAAGGGGCTCCCATGTGTTGTCCCATAGTTTCAGCCAGAACATCAACCCCGGCACAACAGAGATCAGCGGCTCCAGAGAGAGAGAAAGGATAGATCAGAATCTGAGAACAACAGATTGGAACGTTACAACAATGGGTCAGAATCTGAGAACAATAGATTGGAATGTTACAACAATGGATCAGAATCTGAGAACAATAGATTGGAATGTTACAACAATGGACAGGAGTTTATCCTCGGATCTTTACTACCTTTCTACATATTATGATTTTTACTCATTAAACACTCGGATCCGTCTCGCACTGAAGATTATTCAATACATTTACTATCCCATCCTGGCTATTACTGGTGTCCCTGGTAAGTCTCTCTATCTAGCTATTAATTCTATAAACCACGTTTAACAGCATTACTGCTCCTGTAATTTACTCTGCACTTTTTGCTGCCGTTGTATTCCTGGTGAATATGTCCAGCTATTAGCTCTATAAACCATTGCCAACTTTATTGGATTTCTTGACATTTGCTCTCTCATCTTTACTGCTGTTGCTGTCTCTATTTCCCGGTAGGGCATCTATAAACCCCGTTTCACTGAAATATGTAAATTTTGGGAAGACTGAAGCCAGTGTCATTGGTGTCCATCACAAACTCCATCCCCTATCTGTGAAACAAATACACCACCCTGCCCAATATCTGAGGCTGAACCAGACTGTTTGCAATCGGTGTGTTCTATTTAAACCTGAGCTGAGTCCATCTCCATATTCTCTCCATTGCCAACCCTGTCTACGACAACCTCTTTAATATCCCCCACCTCCACCTCTGTCTCAGCCAATCTGCTGCAAACACCCTCACCTGTACCTTTGTTAAATCCACACTTAACTATTCCAATTCTATCCTGGTCACCCTCCCAGTTATAAACCTCCATAAACCACAGCCCATCCAGATCTCTGCTGCCTGTATCCGAACTCACACCAAATCCCGATCACCCATCACCCCTGTGCTCACTGACCTACATTGGCTCCATGTCTGGCAGCACCTAAATTTTAATATAGTCATTCTTGTGTTTGAATCCCTCCATGGCCTCACCCCTCCAATTAGTCCCATTATCCTGCCCATTCTCATATTCCTGAAAATGTTTTGACTTCAATCTTTTCTCATTTCTCCTTCTGAAGTGAATTCCTTTCACACTGTATCTGTCCCGAGCCACTATTTTAGACTCTACAGCACGACTGGTGCTGATGGTACAGAAGCTGGAATCCATATAGAGATGTGAACTGCACAGCCGGGCACTTCAACTGCGGCCTGCACAATGCCCCAAGCTGGGCAGGGCTCTCGCTCAATCGTACCATGTATGTGTTGCTGCTCTGAGGATGGTTTTGAAGGTGTTGTCAATGTACCATACCGGCAGCTTTGATGTACGTCTTTGAAACTTGGTCTGTACATGTCCACTGACCGCCTGTGTTAGTCACTCTCAGCTGAACATACATTCAGCAACATGGGGAAACCCATCTAGTATTATTTAAAAGGACCAGGCATCCAACTTACAGGTGAGGGGCTTTTGACTTACTTCTATTATTGTAAAGTTAGTGGAGGTGCTGTGGATGGTTTGTTGGAGGTTGTGTTGTGAGCTGCTGCAGACATTCAGGGAGGACAGAGGATTTGGTGACCCAATGCTGCACGAGGTATGGCCTATCAGGGGAAAACAGCAGCAGCCAGAGCAGTGGCACCACGGCTGGCACTGTTGATCAGCAGGGAGGGACAAAGCGCAGAAGAGCAATAGTTATATGGGACTCGATAGTCATGGGCACAGATAGGCGCTTCTGTGGACGTGAAAGAGTCTCCAGGATGGTATGTTGCCTCCCTGGTGCCAGTGTCAAGGATGTCTCTGAACGGACAGCGGGCATTCTGAAGGGGGAGGGTGAACAGCCAGAGGTTGTGGTACACATCGGCACCAATGACATAGGCAGGAAGAGTGATGAGGTCCTGCAGGGGGAGTTTAGGAAGTTAGGTAGAAAGTTAAAAAATAGGACCTCGAGGGTTGTAATCTCTGGATTACTCCCTGTGCCACGTGCCAGTGAGGCTAGAAGTAGGAAGATAGTGCAGCTAAACACGTGGCTGAGCAGCTGATGTAGAAGGGAGGGTTTCAGATATCTGGACCATTGGGCTCTCTTCAGGGACAGATGGGACCTGTCTGAAGGACGGGTTGCATATAAACTGGAGGGGCACTAATATTCTTGCTGCAAGTTTTTAGCGTCACTCGGGAGGGTTTAAACTAGTGTAGCAGGGGGGTGGGAACCAGAGCAGTAGGACAGCTAGTGAAATAAATGAGGAGGACATAGTAAAGAAGGCCAGCAGGACTAAGAGGAAGAGCAGGCAGGGAGATGTTGCTGAGCACAGCGGGACTGTTGTTCTGAAGTGCATTTGTTTCAATGCACGAAGTATAACAGGTAAGGCAGATGAACTTAGAGCTTGGATTAGTACTTGGAAATATGATGTTGTTGCTATTGCAGAGACTTGGTTGAGGGAAGGGCAGGATTGGCAGCTAAATGTTCCAGGCTTTAGAAGCTTCAGGCGGGATAGAGGGGGATGTAAAAGTGGTGACGGAGTTGCATAACTGGTTAAAGAGAATATCGCAGCTGTACTGCGGGAGGACAAATCAGAGGGGTCATGCAGCGAGGCAATATGGGTGGAGCTCAGGAATAGGAAGGGTGCAGTCACGATGTTGGGTGTTTACTACAGGCCTCCCAACAGCCAGCGGGAGGTAGAGGAGCAGATATGTAGACAGATTCTGGAAAGATGTAAAGGTAACAGGGTTGCAGTGGTGGGTGATTTTAACTTCCCCTATATTGACTGGGACTCACTGAGTGCCAGGGGCTTGGATGGGGCAGAATTTGTGAGGAAAATCCAGGAGGGCTTCTTGAAACAGTATGTATATAGTCCAACGAGGGATGGGGCCATTCTGGACCTGTTGTTGGGGAATGAGCTCGGCCAGGTGGTCGAAGTTTCAGTGGGGGAGCATTCCCGGAACAATGATCATAATTCCATAAGTGTTAAGGTACTTGTGGATAAGGATAAGAGTAGTCCTCGGGTGAAGGTGCTAAATTGGGGAAAGGCTAATTATAACAATATTAGGCAGGATCTGAAGAATTTAGAATGGGGGAGGCTGTTTGAGGGTAAATCAACATCTGACATGTGGGAGTCTTTCAAACATCAGCTGATTAGAATCCAGGACCAGCATGTTCCTGTGAGGAAGAGAGACAAGTTTGGCAGGTTTCGGGAAGCCTGGATAACACGGGATATTGTGAGCCGCGTCAAAAAGGAAAATGAAGCATTTGTAAGGTCTGGATGGCAAGGAACAGACGAAGCACTTGAGGAATATAAAGACAGTAGGAAGGAACTTAAGCAAGGAGTCAGGAGGGCTAAAAGGGGTGATGAGAAGTCATAGGCAAACAGGATTAAGGAAAATCCCAAGGCTTTTTATACATTTATAAAGAGCAAGAAGGTAACCACGGAAAGGGTTGGCCCACTCGAGGACAAAGATGGGAATCTGTGCGTGGAGCCAGAGGAAATGGGCGAGGTGCTAAATGAGTACTTTGCATCAGTATTCACCTAAGAGAAGGACTTGGTGGATGATCAGCCGAGGGAAGGGAGTGCAGATAGTCTCAGTCATCTCATTATCAATAAGGAGGGGGTTTTGGGTGTCTTGCAAAGCAATAAGAGAGATAAGTCTCCAGGGCCTGACGGGATCTACACTAGAATACTGAGGGAGGGAAGGGAAGAAATTGCTGGGGCCTTGACAGAAATCTTTGCATCCTCATTGGCTACAGGTGAGGTCCCAGAGGACTGGAGAATAGCCAATGTTGTTCCTTTGTTTAAGAAGGGTGGCAAGGATAATCCAGGATATTATAGGCCGGTGAGCCTTACGTCAGTGGTAGGGAAATTATTAGAGAGGATTCTTCGGGACAGGATTTACTCCCATTTGGAAACAAACGAACTTATTATCGAGACAGCATGGTTTTGTGAAGGGGAGGCCGTGTCTTACTAATTTGATTGAGTTTTTTGAGGAAGTGACGAAGATGATTGATGAAGGAAGGGCAGTGGATGTTATCTATATGGACTTTAGTAAAGCCTCTGACAAGGTCCCGCATGGCAGACTGGTACAAAAGGTGAAGTTACACGGGATCAGAGGTGAGCTGGCAAGATGTATACAGAACTGGCTCGGTCATAGAAGACAGAGGGTATCAGTGGATGGGTGTTTTTCTGAATGGAGGGATGTGACTAGTGGTGTTCCGCAGGGATCAGTGCTGGGACGTTTGCTGTCTGTAGTATATGTAAATGATTTGGAGGAAAACGTAGCTGGTCTGATTAGTAAGTTTGTGGACAACACAAAGGTTGGTGGAGTTGCAGATAATGATGAGGATTGTCAGAAGATACAGCAGGATATAGATCAGTTGGAGACTTGGGCGGAGAAATGGCAGATGGAGTTTAATCCGGACAAATGTGAGGTTATGCATTTTGGAATGTCTAATGCAGGTGGGAGGTTTACAGTAAATGGCAGAACACTTAGGAGTATTGACAGGCAGAGAGATCTGGGCGTACAGGTCCACAGGTCACTGAAAGTGGCAACGCAGGTGGATAAGGTAGTGAAGAAGGCATACGGCATGCTTGCCTTCATCGGTCGAGGCACAGAGTATAAAAATTGGCAAGTCATGTTGCAGTTGTACGGAACCTCAGTTAGGCCACACTTCGAATTTTGCGTGCAATTCTGGTCGCCACACTACCAGAAGGACTTGGAGGCTTTGGAGAGGGTACAGAGGAGGTTTTCCGGGATGTTGCCTGGTCTGGAGGGCATTAGCTATCTGGAGAGGTTGGAAAAACTCCGATTCTTTTCACTGGAACGATGGAGGTGGAGGGGCGACATGATAGAGGTTTACAAAGTTATGAGCGGCATGGACAGAGTGGATAGTCAGAAGCTTTTTCCCAGGGTGGAAGAGTCAGTTACTAGACGACATAGGTTTAAGGTGAGAGGGGCAACGTTTAGAGGGGATGTGAGAGGCAGATCTTTTACACAGAGGGTGGTGAGTGCCTGGAACTTGCTGCCGGGGGAGGTGGTGGAAGCAGATACGATAGCGACGTTTAAGAGACATCTTGACAAATACATGAAGAGGAAGGGAATAGAGGGATATGGGCCCCTGAAGTGCAGAAGGTGTTAGTTTAGGCAGGCATCAAGGTCGGCGCAGGCTTGGAGGGCCGTATGGTCTGTTCCTGTGCTGTACTGTTCTTTGTTATTTGTTCTTGACTGTGGTTGCAGTGTCCCTGGGTCGGTAACATGACCAACAAATGGAGTAGAGGCTTCAGAGAGGGGAAGCTCTGTAAAGTTGAGAGGAGGAGGGGGTTCTGCCTTACCCACCCTGCGTTTTCCAAGAGCACTTTTCCTATGCACACCAAACCCAGGAGCAGAGTGTGAGGTAAGTCTGATTCAATTAGGAGGTGGTCACAGAGCTGTGTCACCTCCTGCAACGTGACCTGGAGCCTCACACCAGGGTGAGGACGGAGTTGTCAGTGGCTGTTAAGGTCACAGTTTCATTGAACTTCCATGTGTCTGAATATTTCCAGGCAGGAGCAGGAGACATATCAAACATAGAGTCATGGAGAGTGATAGATACATTTATGGCAGAGAAGAAGGCCATTCAGCCCCTCGGTGCCTGCTCCCTGTGGAACAATCCAGTCAGTACCACTCTCCCAGTCAGTCCCCGTATCCCTCCAAGATCATCTCCTTCGGGTGTCCATCCAGTATCCTTTTGAATTCATTGTCTCTAATGATGAAGTCCAAGATCTGATATGCTTCACTAAACACTCTCCTAATATGTCCTGCCAATTTCAAATATCAATACATATGCAGACCCAGGTCCCTCTGTTCGTGCACAATCTTTAGAACTGTGTCATTAAGTCTATATTACCTTCCTATTCCTTCTGACAAAATACATCATCTCACACTCCGTTGTAAGAAATTCCACCTGCCACTTCTCTGTCCATTCTGCTAGCCTATCTATATCCTGCTACAGGTGGTTTGCAACATCCTCACTGTTTACCACACCTCCAATATTGGTATCATCGGAAAATTTTGAAATTCTACTCTGTATTCCAAGATCCATGTAACTCATATATAGCAAAAAAACAAACAGTGGTCCTAAGCACTGACCCTTGGGGAACATCACTGTCTACCATCCTCCAGTCTGAAAAACAACCATTTAACACATTTCTCTTTTTTATGTGATATGGACAATTTTTGATCCAATTAGATGCTATTCCATGAGGTTCAATTTTGTTAGCCAAGCTTCTGTGTGTTTCTTCGTCAAATAATTTCATAAAATCCACAGAGACAACATCCACCACATTCCCTTCATCAACCTTCTCTGATTTTCTAAATAAATTCAATTACTTCATCAAGCATGATCTGCCTTTTAGAAATCCGTGCTGACAATCCTTAATTAATTCAATCTCTCCAAGTGTGTGTTGTCCTTTTCCCCTGATTGTTGTTTCTAAAACTTTCCTCACAACTGATGTTAAACTAACTGGCCAGTAGTTACTAGGCCTGTGTGTTGTCCATTGATAATTCTGGGAAGTGAGGGTGACCATCTATGTCATCAATATCTCCCTCGGCAGGGAGAAGCAGGATGAAAGATCCCGTGGCTTTGTCAGGATAGCGGGATTCCTGATGGTGTAGGTGGCTCTGCGGGGACCCCATGTCAACCCATGGGTTGAGGTACAGGGACTGAAATAACTCTCACTCCATCAATGTGCAGTTGGTGTGTGAGCATGGCCAGTACGTCATGTTGGTGAATGTCCACTATCCTGGCAGCAGCCACCATACCTTCATTCTGAAGCAGTCAGCCGGAACCCAACACATCGGGGCTCCATGAAGAACCAGAATGTGGCTCCGTGGAGACAAAGAAACCCCCTCTAGACACAGCCCATGCTTCTACACCCTCAATCCACCTCCCACCATCAACCGTTAGTTACGCAAAAAGTGTGTGTATGATATGAGCAATGGAGTCGCCAGGAACATGGTGGAACAGACCATCGGTGTGATGAAGCAATGCTTCCGATGTTTGAACCGCTCGGGCAGAGCCCTCCAGTACACACTGGAGCAGGTGTCTGAGTTCATGGTGTTCTGCTGCACCCTTCATATCATCACCATCATGAGGACACAGGCATTGGCACCAGGAATCCAGAGGCCAACACAGGAGGAGGTGGGAGGGAAGATATTTCCTGGATGCCTTCGACCCGGACAGGCTGTCGGAGAGTCCCTGCTAAGATTCCAGTTCCCATAGGACAACTTCCCTTTCCAGCCATGAATTCCCCATTCTCCACCATTACACCCATCTGAGACGCTCCATCACAGTGTCACCTTGGTCAGCATCCTGTAATAAAAACATCAGAGAATTATTGCAGCACTGAAGGACCAATTCAGCCTTTCGTATCTGCACTGGGTCACCGAAAGAGTAATTCACCTAATGCCGTTCCCTGCCTTCTTCCTGTAATCCTGCACATTCTTCCTGCTCATATAACAATCTATTCAGCTTTAATTGAACCTGCCTCCACCACACTCTCAGGCAGTGAATTCCAGACTCTAACCACTCACAGTGTGAAAAAATATTTTCCTCAGGTCGTCTTTGCTTCTTTTACCCATGACTTTAAATCTGTGCCCTTTCGTTCTCGATCCTTTCACGAGTGGGAACTGTTTCTCTCTATCTACTCTATGCCGACACCTCAAGATTTTTGAAACCTCTAATAAATCACCTCTGAGCCTTCTCCGAGAAAAACAGTCCTAACTTCTCAAATCTATCTTCATAACTGAAATTCCTCATCCTGGGAATGATTCTGGTCAATCTTTTCTGTACTCTCTCCAATGCACTCACGTCTTTCCTCAAGTGTGGCACCCAGAACTGGACGCAATACCACAGCTGAGGCTGAAATAGTGTCTTATATAAGCTCAACATAACTTCCTTGCTCTTGTACTCTCTGACCCTATTAATAAAGCCCAGGATACTGCATGCTTTATTAAACACTTTCTCAACCTGTCCTGCCGCCTTCAATGACTTCTGCACATATACTCACAGGTTTCTCTGCTCCTGAAAACCCTATAGAATTGTATATTGTCACCCCATGTTCTTCCTACCAACATGAATCACTTCACATTTCTCAGTATTGAACTTCATCTGCCACCTGTCTGCCCATTCCACCAACTTGTGTGTGTCCTTTTGAAGTTCTACACTATCCTCCTCACAGTTCACAATGCTTCCAACGTTCGTAACAGCTGCAAACTTTGATATTGTGCCCTGTACACCCAGGTTTAGGTCCTTAATATATATCAGGAAAAGCAAGGATCCCAACACTGATCTCTGGGGAACTCCACCACAAACCTTCCTCCAGCCTGTAAAACATCCATTAACCACTCCTCTTTGTTTCCTGTCACTCAGCTAATTTCGTATCCATGTTGCTAAGTTCCCTTTTATTCTATGAGCTACAAGTTTGCTCACAGGTCTGTTGTGTGGCATTGTATCAAAAGGTTTTTGCATGCAAGGAATAGTTAAATGTCTGGAATGCACTGCTTGAGAATGGTGGAGGCAGGTTCATTTGAAACTGAATGGACCGTTATATGAAAATCAATGTACACCACATCAACAGAATTGCCATCATCAACTCTATCTGACACCACCTCAAACATCTCCAGCAAATTAGTTAAACATGATGTTCTCTCAAGAAATCCATGCTGGCTTGTTTAATTAACTCGCATTTGTCCATGTGACTATTAGCTTTGTCCAAGATTATTTCTTTCTGGAAGTTTTCCCACCACCGAAGTTTAACTGACAGGCCTGTAGTTGCTGGCCTTATCTTTACACACTTTTTTGAACAAGGGTGTAACGGTTGCAATTCTCCAGTCCTCTGGCATCACCCGCAAGTCTAAGAAAGACTGAAAAATTATGTCCAGTGCCTCTGCGATTTCCACCCTCACTTCCCTCAGTATCCTTGGATGCATATCATCTGGTCCTGGTGCTTTATTCAATTTAAGTCCACACAGCCTATCTAATACTTCCTCTTTATCAATTTTAAACCCCACTAGTGTCTGACTTACCTCCTCTTTCAACATTGCCTGGGTTGCATCTTAGAATCATAGCAAGTTTTTGGCACAGAGAGAGGCCACTTGGCCCATCGTGTCTATGCTGTCCAAAAAACGACCCATCCATTCTGATCCTAACTTCCAGCATTTGATAGATTACAGCACTTGAGGTGCATATCCAGACACCTTTTGAATGGGTTGTGGGTTTCTGCCTCAACTACCCTTTCAGAAAGTGTGTTCCAGACTCCCACCACCCGCTGGGTTAAAAATAAAATCCGCAGCTCACTTTTAATCTTTCTGCCAATCACTTTAAGTCCATGCCCCCTCGTCACTGACCTCTTTGCGAAGGTGAATGGACCCTTCACCTCCACTCTGTCCAGGCCCCTCCCGGTTTTGTACATTTCAATCAGATTTCCCCTCAGCCTTCTCTATTCCAAGGAGAACAAACCCAGCCTGTCCAATCTTTCCTCATAGCTGCATTTTTCCAGTCCTGGCAACATCCTCGTAAATCTCCTGTGTACCCTCTCTGGTGCAATTACATCCTTTCTGTAATGAGGTGAGCAGAACTGCACACAGTCCTCAAGTTGTGTCCTAACCAATGAGTTATAGAATTCTAGCATAACCTCCCTGGCCGTATATTCTATACCTCGGCTAATAAAGGAAAGGATTCCATATCTTCTTCCTTGGTAAAGGCAGGTGGAAATTATTCATTTAGTACCTCAGCTATATCCTCTGCCTCCATGTGCAAATCCCCTTTATGGTCCTGAGTCAGCCCCATTATTCCTTTTACTACCCTTTTACTATTTAGGTGCCTATAGAAAACTTTGGAATTTCCTTCAATGCTCGCCTCTTTTCATGCTCACTCTTTGCTTCACTTATTTGCTTTTTCACTTCCCCTTTGGACCTTCAATATTCAGCCTGCTTCTCAATAGTGTTTTCTACCTGATGTCTGTGATATCAGACATAAACTTGTCAACTTTTCGTGCGACCTTCAAAGATCTGTCTGAATACACACCAAGTCTCTCTGTTCCTGTCTCCTCATTTAAACAATACCAATTTGTTTCTGTTGCCTTCCCTTACACTTCCTGCCCAAATGTCTCACTTCACACTTCACTGTGTTAACTAATATTTGCCATCCGCCAGCCCATTTCACCAGTCAGTCTCTGTCCTCCTGAAGTGTGTTACTATCCTTCTCATTGTTTATTAACATTTCTGCCTTTCCTGCCATCTGAAATATTTGACATTATCACCTCTGTACACAAGCCCATTGCATTAACATGCAGCAACAGTGACCCTGGGGAACCCCACTGTGTACTTCCCTCCAGACTGAGCAACAACCATTCTCCACTATTCTCTACTTTCTGTCACTGAGCTAATTTCCCGCATGCTGACATTGAAAATAAAAGAACAGACTTCCATTTATGAAACGCCTTTCATGACCACTGCATGTCCCAAAGTGATTTACAGCCAATGAATACTTCTGAAAATCGAAGTCACTCTTGTAATGTAGGAAACAGGCAGACAATTTCTGCACAGCAAGATCCCACAAGCAGCAATGTGCTAATGATCAGATCTGTTTTTGTGATGTTGATCAAAGGAAACATTTTGACCAGGACACCGGGAATAATTCCCCTGCCCTGCTTCTACATAGTGCGATGGGATCTTTAACATCCACCTGAGAGGACAGACTGCAACTTGGTTTAAAGTTTCATTCGATAGACTGTACCTCTGACAGTGCAACACACCCTCAATACTGCACTGCAATGTCAGCATTGATTCTTGTGATCAAGTCCTGCAGTGACACCTGATCCTGGAAGCTTGTGACTGAAAGGGGAGAGAGCTACAAACTGAGCCACGGCTGATATTGGTCCTTTTATCCCATGTGTTTCTATTTCGGTAACATGGCTTTTATGTGGTACTTTATCAAACTCCTTGTGAAAGGAGAGGAACATTGTGAAAGTCCAGGTGGGAACCATCATAGAATCATAGAATAGCACAAGCTGAATGAGGTCATTCGGCCCATCAAGTCTGTGCTGGCCCTTTCAAAGAGCAATCCAGTTAGTCCCACTCCCTGGCTCTTTCACTATATCCTTGCATTTTTTCTTCTTCAGATATTTATCCAATTCCCTTTTGGGATCTACTATTGAATCTGTATCCATCAGCCTATCAGACAGTGCATCCCAAATCCAAACCACTCAGAAACAAAAATCCTCATGTCTGCTTCTTTTACCAATCGCCTTAAATTTGTGTCTCTTGGACATTGGAAATAGTTTCTGTTTATTTAATTTATCTAAATCCTTCCTAATGTTAAACACCTCAATCAAATCTCCTCTGAAAGTTCTTTGCTCTAAGCAGAACAACCCCAGCAACATAACTGCAATCCCTCATGCCCTGACAAATTCTAGCAAAACAGTTCTATACCCTCTCCGAAGGCTTCATGTCCTCCCTAAAGTGTAGTTCCCAGTATTCGACACAAGACTCCAGGTGGAGCTGAACTAGTATTTTATATATGTTTCACATAATGTCCTTGCTTTTGTTCTTTTTGCCTCTATTTATAAAGGCTAGGATCCCATACATTTATTAACTGTCAAGATAACCTTTCCTGCCACCTTCAAAGATTTGTGCACAAACACCCCAGGTGTCTCTGTTATTTCACCACCTTTATAGTTGTACCATTTAACTTGTATTGTCTCTCCTAATTCATCCTTTCAAAATGTATTACCTCACACATCTGAAATGTCAATTAAATATTGAGAGGATTGAAGCCATTGTTTTCTGTCTCTGCTCCAAACATTTCCTAGTTATACACTCCATCCCTCTCCAATGTAAATGTTTGAGACGAAGCCAAACTGTTCACAGACTTAGTTACATAGTTAAGCCTGAGATGTCTTGAGATGAGCTTCTGACCAAATATTCACACTATCAGTAAAACGTACTATCTCCACCCCCGGTGGAGTTGCATTGCTGGTTAAAGAGTAAATTAACGCAATCGTGAGGCAGGATATTAGCTCTGACGATTTCGAATATGTATGGGTAGAGCTGAGAAACATGAAGGGGCAAAAAACGTTATTGGGGTTTGTATATAGACCCCCAGACTGTAGTGCTGAATTTGGGAATGGCAATGAACAGGAAATTAGAGACGCATGTGATAAAGGAACATCTGTAATGAGTTTCTTGAATCTGCATATAGATTGGGAAAATCAAATTGGTCACAATACATTGTGGAGGAATTGCTGGAGAATATACGGGATGGTTTTCAGGACCAATTCTTTGAGCAACCAGCTGGAGAACAGGCCATCCTAGACTGGTTATTGTGTAATGAGAGAGGAATAATTAACAATCTAGATGTGCGAGATCCCTTGGGGATGAACGACCATAATATGATAAAATTCTTCATCACGATGGAGAGTGACCTAGTTGATTCTGGCACAAAAGTAAAACGGAAAAGGTAGCCAAATCATGGCTTCCAAGGTAAATTAGAGATAGCATTCGATCCAAGGAAGAGGCATATAAATTTGCCAGGAAAAACAACAGACCTGAGGATTGGGAGCAGTTTAAAATTCAGCAAAGGAGCACCAAGGGATTGATTGAAAAGGGGAAAATGGAGTACGAGAGTAAGCTTACGGGTAACATAAAAACTGACTGTACACGAATCTATACGTATGTGAAGAGGAAAAGATTGGCGAAGACAAATGAAGGTCTGTTACAGTCAGAAACAGGGGAATTTATTATGGGAAACAAAGAAATGGCTGACCAACTAAATGCATACTTTAGTTCTGTCTTCACAAAGGAGGACGCCAATATCATACCAGAAGTGTTGGTGAATACAGGGTTCAGTGAGAGAGAGGAACTGAAAGATGTCAGTATTAGTAGAGAAATGGTGTTGGAGAAGTTGATGGTATTGAAGGCCGATAAATCCCAGGTCCTAGTAATTTACATCCCAGAGTACTTAAGGAAGTGGCCCTGGAAATAGTGGATGCATTGGTGGTCATCTTCCAAGATTCTATGGACTCCGGAACAGTTCCTACAGATTGGAAGGTAGCTAATGTTACCCCACTATTCAAAAAGTGAGTAGCGAGAAAGCAGGATATTGTAGACCAGTCAGCCAGACATCGATCGTGGGAAAAATCCTAGAGTCCATTATCAAAGATTTTGCAGCAGAGCACTTGGAGAACAGTGGTGGAATCGGACAGAGTCAGCATGGATTTACGAAAGAGAAATCATGCTTGATAAATCTACTAGAATTCTTCGAGGATGTAACTAGTAGAGTTGATGAGGTGGATCCAGTGGATGTGGTTTATTTGCACTTTCAGAAGGCTCTCGCCAAAGTTCCACGTAAGGGATTAGCGTGTAAAATTAACGCGCATGGGATTGGGGGTAGTATATTGCGATGGATAGAAAATTGGTTGGCAGACAGGAAAGAAAGCATTGGAACATACAGATCTTTTTCTGAATGGCAGGCAGTGACTCGTGGGGTACCGCAGGGATCGGAGCTCGGACCTCAGTTATTCACAATATATATTAATGATTTAGATGAGGAAACTAAATGTAATATCTACAGATTTGCAGATGATACAAAATTGGGTGTGAGGGTGAGTTGTGAGGGGGATGCAGAGAGGCTTCCGGGTGATTTGGACAAGTTGAATGAGTGGGCAAATGCATGGCAGATGCAGTATAATGTGGATAAATGCGAAGTTATCCACTTTACTAGCAGAAACAGGAAGGAAAAATATTATCTGCACGGTTATAAACTGAGGGAGAGTAATATGCAGCGAGACCTGGGTGTTCTCGTACACCAGTCACTGAAGGTAAGCATGCAGGTACAACAAGGCGGTCGAAGAAGGCGAATGTTATGTTGGCCTTCACAGAGACAGGATTCGAGTACAGGAGCAGGGATGTTTTGCTGCAATTATGCAGGGCCTTGGTGAGGCTGCACTTGGAATATTGTGTGCAGTTTTGGTCTCCTTATCTGAGGAAGGCTGTTCTTGCTACAGAGGGAGTGCAGTAGAATTTTACCAGACTGATTCCTGGGGTGGTAGGACTGTCGTATGAGGAGAGATTGAGTCGGTTAGGACTATATTCACTGGAATTCAGAAGAGTGAGGAGGGATCTCATCGAAACCTATAACATTCTAACGGGACTTGACAGGGTATATGCAGGAAGGATGTTCCCGATGGTGCGGGACTCCCGAACCAGGGCTCATAGTCTAAGGATACGGGGTAAAACTTTCAGGACTGAGATGAGGAGAAGTGTCTTCACCCAGAGTGTGGTGAGCCTGTGGAAAGCTGTCATCACGCCCATATCCAAGGGGGATTGGAATATTCTGGCCAGTGCCTCTGCTATTTCCACCATTCCTTCCCTCAGCAACCCTCATACATCCCATCCAGACTGGGTAAATGTTCAACTTTTGTGTGGGACAAAAAGTGTTGGATTGAAAAGAGTTAACTGAATCTGTTTGTTCCGTGACTGTAATTAATGTCAGTCTCCATGGACCCTAATTGTGTTTTCCATGTTCTATTAATAAGGGGCTTCCTTCAATATGTTATTCCATAGTGTCAGTGGGAACATCAGCCCCGGCACTTACAGAGATCAGCTGCTACAGAGAGATAGAGAGAGGATAGATCAGAATCTGAGAACAAAAGACTGGAATGTTACAGCAATGGGTCAGAATCTGAGAACAATAGATTGGAATGTTACAACAATGGGTCAGAATCTGAGAACAATAGATTGGAATGTTACAGCAATGGGTCAGAATCTGAGAACAATAGATTGGAATGTTACAACAATGGGTCAGAATCTGAGAACAATAGATTGGAATGTTACAACAATGGGTCAGAATCTGAGAACAATAGATTGGAATGTTACAACAATGGGTCAGAATCTGAGAACAATAGATTGGAATGTTACAACAATGGGTCAGAATCTGAGAATAATAGATTGGAATGTTACAACAATGGGTCTGAATCTGAGAATAATAGATTGGAATGTTACAACAATGGGTCAGAATCTGAGAACAATAGATTGGAATGTTACAGCAATGGGTCAGAATCTGAGAACAATAGATTGGAATGTTACAACAATGGACAGGATTTTATCCTCGGTTATTTACTCTCTTTCTCCATATTATGATCGGATGTCATTAAACCTCTGTATCTATCTCGCACTGAAGATTATTCAATACATTTACTATCCCATCCTGGCTATTATTGGTGTCCCTGGTAAGTCTCTCTATCTAGCTATTAATTCTTTAAACCATGTTTAACTGCATTACTGCTCCTGTAATTTACTCTGCCCTTCTTGCTGCAGTTGTTATGCCTGGTGAATATCTCCAGCTATTAGCTCTATAAACCATTGTCAACTGTATTACAGTTCTTGTCATTTACTGTCTCATCGTTGCTGCTGTTGTTGTCTCTATTTCAGGCTAGGAGATCTGTAAACCCTGTTTCAATGAAATACTGTTCTGTAATGTAAATTTTGGGAAGACTGAAGCCAGTATCATTGGTCTCCATCACAAACTCCATCCCCTATCTGGGAAGCACATACTCCACTCTGCCCAATATCTGAGCTTGTACCAGACAGTTTACAACTTCTGTGTTATATTTAAACCTGAGCTGAGTTCATCTCCATATTCTGTCCAACACCAACCCTGCCTACTAACACCCCTGTAATATCACCCGTCTCCACTTCTGCCTCAGCCCATCTGCTGCATAAACCCTCATTCGTGTCACCGTTAAATCCACACTTGACTATTCCAATTCTATCCTGGTCACCCTCCCAGTTATAAACATCCATAAACCACAGTCCATCCAGAACTCTGCTGCTTGTATCCTAACTCATACCAAATCCTGATCACCCATCACCCCATGCTCACTGATCTACATTGGCTACGAGTCTGGGAGCACCTTAATTTTAATCATTCCTGTGTTTGAATCTCTCCATGGCCTCACCCCTCCAGATAGTCCCATTTCCCTGTCCATTTCCCATATTCCTGCAACTCTTTTGACTTCAATCTTTTTTCAGTTCTCCTTTTAAGTGCATTTATTTCCCTCTGTATCTGTCCAGAGCCGCGATTTTAGACTTTGCAGCACTACTGGTGCTGACGGTACAGAAGCTGGGATACATAAAATGATGAGAACTGCAGAGCCCACCACTGCTAGTGCACAATACACCATGCTGGGCAGGGCTCCAGTAAACTCGTATCATCTATGTTCTATTCGTGTGGTCTTCACTGCCGGCCACTTCTAGTGTGGCCAGCACAGTGTCCCAATCTGGGCGGGGCTCTAGCTCAATCGTACCGGATATGTGTTGTTCCTTTGAGGTTGGATTTGAAAGTGATGTCAATGTACCAAACCGGGAACTTTGATGTACGTCTTTGAAACTTGGTCTGTGCATGTCCACTGACCGCCTGTGTTAGTCACTCTCAGCTGAACATACATTCAGCAGCACGAGGTACCCCCTCTAGTCTTATTTAAAAGGACCAGGCATCCAACTTACAGGTGAGAGGCTTTTGACTTACTTCTGCTATTGTAAAGTTGGTGGAGGTTCTGTGGATGGTTTTCTGGAGGTTGTGTTGTGAGCTGCTGCAGACATTCAGGGAGGATTTGGTGACCCAACTCTGGACGAGGTATGGGGACTGTAGTTACAGTGTCTCTGGGTCTGTAACATGACCAACACATGGAGCAGAGACTGCAGAGAGGGGAAGCTCTGTAAAGAGGGAGGAGGAGGGGGCGTTGCCAACCCACCCTGGGTTTTCCAAGATCAATTTTCCTACCTACACCTAACCCAGGAGCAGTGTGTGAGGTGACTCTGATTCAATCAGGAAGTGGTCACAGAACTGTGTCACCTCCTGTAACACGACCTGAAGCCTCTCACCAGGGTGAGGACGGAGCTGTCAGTGGCTGTTAAGGTTACAGCTTCAATGAAACTCTATGTATCGGGATCTTTCCAGGCAGGAGCCGGAGACATATCCAACATACAGTCCACAGAGAGCGCGAGGGTCATAGAGTAATTTACAACACAGAAGAAGGCCATTCGGTCTCTCCATGCCAGCTCTGTTTGGAACAATCCATGCAGTCCCACTCCCCCGCTCAATCCCCGTATCCCTGCAAGTTCATTTCCTTCAGGTGTCCAACCAGTTTCCTTTTGAAATCATTGATTCTCTCGGCTTCCACCAGCCTCCTTTTAATATTCTCATTCTTGAGTCTGAATCACTCCATGGCCTCACCACTCCATTAGTCCCATTCTCCTGTGCATTTCCCATATTTCTGCAAATAATATGCCTTCAATCTTTTCTCAATTCTCTTTTTAAAGTGAATTTCTTTCTCTCTGTATCTGTTCCTAGCCACGATTTTCAACTCGACAGACCCAATGGTGCTGAGGGCACAGAAGATGGGACCCAAAAAATGATGCGAACCACACAGCTGGCCACTTCTAGTGTGGTCAGCACAGTGTCCCATGGTGGGCTGTACATTTGTGTGGTCAGCACAGTGCCCAATGGTGGACAGAGCTCTAGTATGGTCAGCACAATGCCCCATGCTGGACAGGGCTCTAGTATGGTCAGCACAGTGCCCCATGCTGGACAGAGCTCTAGTGTGGACAGCACAATTCCCCATGCTGGTCAGGGCTCTAGTATGGTCAGCACAATGCCCCATGCTGGACAGGGCTCCAGTATGGTCAGCACAATGCCCCATGCTGGACAGGGCTCTAGTATGGTCAGCACATTGCCCCATGCTGGACAGGGCTCTAGTATGGTCAGCACAATGCCCCATGCTAGACAGGGCTCCAGTATGGTCAGCAAAATGCCCCATGCTGGACAGAGCTCTAGTATGGTCAGCACAATGCCCCATGCTGGACAGGGCTCGAGTATGGTCAGCACAGTGCCCCATGCTGGACATGGCTCTTGTATGGTCAGCACAATGCCCCATGCTGGTCAGGGCTCTAGTATGGTCAGCACAATGCCCCATGCTGGACAGGGCTCTAGTATGGTCAGCACATTGCCCCGTGCTGGACAGGGCTCTAGTATGGTCAGCACAATGCCCCATGCTGGACAGGGCTCTAGTATGGTCAGCACATTGCCCAGTGCTGGACAGGGCTCTAGTATGGTCAGCACAATGCCCCATGCTGGACAGAGCTCTAGTATGGTCAGCACAATGCCCCATGCTGGACAGGGCTCTAGTATGGTCAGCACAATGCCCCATGCTGGTCAGGGCTCTAGTATGGTCAGCACAATGCTCCATGCTGGACAGGGCTCTAGTATGGTCAGCACAATGCCCCATGCTGGTCAGGGCTCTAGTATGGTCAGCACAATGCCCCATGCTGGACAGAGCTCTAGTATGGTCAGCACAATGCCCCATGCTGGTCAGGGCTCTAGTATGGTCAGCACAATGCCCCATGCTGCACAGGGCTCTAGTATGGTCAGCACAATGCCCAATGCTGGATAGGGCTCTGGTATGGTCAGCACAGTGCCGCATGCTGGTCAGGGCTCTAGTATTATCAGCGCAATGCCCAATGCTGGATAGGGCTCTAGTATGGTCAGCACAATGCCCCATGCTGGTCAGGGCTCTAGTATGGTCAGCACAATGCCCCATGCTGGACAGAGCTCTAGTATGGTCAGCACAATGCCCCATGCTGGACAGGGCTCTAGTATGGTCAGCACAATGCCCCATGCTGGACAGGGCTCTAGTATGGTCAGCACAATGCCCCATGCTGGTCAGGGCTCTAGTATGGTCAGCACAATGCCCCATGCTGGTCAGGGCTCTCGTATGGTCAGCACAATGCCCCATGCTGGACAGAGCTCTAGTATGGTCAGCACAATGCCCCATGCTGCACAGGGCTCTAGTATGGTCAGCACAATGCCCCATGCTGCACAGGGCTCTAGTATGGTCAGCACAATGCCCAATGCTGGATAGGGCTCTGGTATGGTCAGCACAGTGCCGCATGCTGGTCAGGGCTCTAGTATTATCAGCACAGTGCCCCATTCTGGACAGGGCTCCAGTGTGGTCAGCACAATGCCCCATGCTGGACAGGGCTCTATTGTGGTCAGCCCAGTGCCTCATGCTGGACAGGGCTCTAGAGTGGTCAGCCCAGTGCCTCATGCTGGACAGGGCTCCAGCGAGTCATACTATGCTTGTGATACTCATGTGAGGATAGTTTTGAATGTGACTTCAATGTCCCAACCAGACAGCTTTGAGTACGTCTTTGAAATCAGGTCTCGGCATGACCACTGTCTGCTTGTGTTAGTCACTGTCAGCTGAATGTACATTTAGCATCACAATGAATCCCCTCTAGTGTTATTTAAAAGGACCAGGCATCCAACCTACAGGTGAGGGGCTTTTGACTTACTTCTGCTATTGTAAAGTCAGTGCAGGTGTTGTGGATGGGTTTCTAGAGGTTGTGTTGTGAGCTGCTGCAGACATTCAGGGAGGACAGAGGATTTGGTGACTCAACTCTGTACGAGGTATGGGGACTGTAGTTACAGTGTCTCTGGATCTGTAACATGACCCACAAATGGAGCAGAGACTGCAGAGAGTGGAAGCTCTGTAAAGAGGGAGGAGGGACTCTTCCCTACCCACCCCGGGTTTTCCAAGAGCTCTTTTCCTACCTACAATTAACCCAAGAGCAGTGTGTGAGGTGACTCTGATTCAATAAGGAGGTGGTCGCAGAGCTGTGTCACCTCCTGTAACACGACCTGTAGCCACACACCAGGGTGATTACGGAGCTGTCAGTGGCCGTTAAGGTCAGTTTCATTGAAAGTCTATATATCTGGATCTTTCCAGGCAGGAGCAGTAGACACATACAGCATAGACTCGTAGAAATCAATGGAGTCGTAGAATCATGCACAACACAAAAGGAGGCCTTCTCTCGCTGGAGTAATCCAGTCAGTGCCACTCCCAGCTCATTCCTCATATACCTGCAAGTTAATTTCATTCAGTTTCCATTTGAAATCATTGATTGTCTCGGCTTCCACCACTCTCATGGGCAGTGAGTTCCAGCTCATTAACATCAACTGTGTAAAAAAGTTCTTTCCTCATTTTCCCCCTGCATCTCTTACCCAAACCTTCCATCTGTGTCCCCTAGTCTTTGTTTCATCTGTTAATGGGAACAGTTTTTCCATGTCCTTCTTATCTAAGCCTATCATAATCTTGTACAGCTCTATCACATCTCTCTCAATCTCCTTTACTCCAGGGAGAACAACTCCGTCTTCTCCAAACTAACCTTCTATCTAACACCCCTCCGTCCCTGGAGCCATTCTATTAAATCTCCTCTGCACCCTCTCAAGGACCTTCACATCCTTCCTAAAGTGTGGTGACCTGAACTGGACACAGTTCTCTAGTTGGGGCCTAACCAAAGCTTTATGAAGGTTCTGCATAACTTCCCTTATTGTGTATCTTTGTCTCTCATGATAAATCCCAAGATAGAACATAGAACATAGAACAGTACAGCACAGTACAGGCCCTTCGGCCCACGATGTTATGCCGAACCTTTAACCAACTCTAAGATCAAACTAACTGCCTACCCTTCATTCTACTATCATCCATGTACCTATCCACGAGTCGCTTAAATGCCCCTAATTTATCTGCTTCTACTACCACCGCTGGCAGCGCATTCATCACACACCCACCACTCTCTGTGTTAATAACCTACCTCTGACATCTCCCCGAAACCTTCCTCCAATCATCTTAAAATTATGCTCCTTGATGATAGCCCTTTCCGCCCTGGGAAATAGTCTCTGGCTATCCACTCTATCTATGCCTCTCATCATCTTGTACCCCTCTATCAAGTCACCTCTCATCCCTCTTCTCTCCAATGAGAAAAGCCCTAGCTCTCTCAATCTTTCTTCGCAGGACATGCCCTCCAGTCCAGGCAGCATCCTGGTAAATCTCCTCTGCACCCTCTCTAAAGCTTCCACATCCTTCCTATAATGAGGCGACCAGAACTGAACACAATATTCCAAGTGTGGTCGATACGTTTTGCTAAACACTCACCAAACAGGTCCTGCCTCGATCAATGCATATGGAGCCCCAGATCCTTCTGTTCCTGCATAAACGTTAGAACTGTGCCATTCAGTCTATATTGCCTTCCTATTCCTTCCATCCAAATGCATCAGCTCACACTCCTCTTTATTAAATTCTACCTGCCACTTCTCTGCCCATTCTGCTAGCCTATCTATATCCTGTTGCAGGCAGTTTGTATCATCCTCACTGCTTACCACTCCTCCAAGTTTGGTATCTTCGGAAAATTTTGAAATTCTACTCTGCATTCGAAGATCCATGTCATTTACATACAGCAAAAATAAATAAATAAATCAGTATTCCTAGCACTGACCCTTGGGAAACATCACTGTCTACCATCCTCCAGTCAAAAAACAACCATTTAACACAAGAATCTTTTTGCTGTCCTTTGGACAATTTTTGATCCAATTGGATGCTATTCCATGAGCTTCAATTTTATTAACCAAGCTTTTGTGTGGTTCTTCATCAAATACTTTCATAAAATCCATGTAGACAACATCCATCACATTCCCTTCATCAACCTTCTCTGATCATCGAAATCAATTCAATTAGTTCGTCATGCATAATCTGTCTTTTAGAAATCCGTGCTGACAATCCTTAAATAACTCAAACCTTTCCAAGTGTGTGTTGCCCTTTTTCCCTTATTATTGTTTCTAAAACCTTACTCACCACTGATGTTACAGTAACTGACCAGCAGTTGCGAGGCCTGCGTGTTGTCCATTGATAATTCTGGGAGGTGAGGTTGACCATCTATGTCATTATTTCTCCCTCAGCAGGGAGAAGCAGGATGAGAGATCCCGTGGCTTTGTCAGGATAGTAGGATTCCTGATGGTGTAGGTTGCTCTTCCGGGCCGCAATTTCAATAGGGAGAGTCACAGAAACTGGAAGAACTCTTACTCCATTAATGTCCAGTTGGTGTGAGAGCATGCCCAGTACATCATATTGGTGAATGTCCACTATGCTGGCTGCAGCCACCATACCTTCATTCTGAAGCAGTCAGCCGGTCCCAACACTTCGGTCGCCATGCAGATTCAGAATGTGGCTCCTCGGAGACAAAGGAAACCCCCTCTGGACACAGCTCATGTTTCTACTCCCCCAAACCACCTCCCACCGCCAACCAACATCACACAATTAACTTGTGTATAACGTGGGCAATGGGGTCACCAGGAATAGACCATCGGTGTGATGAAGCAATGCTTCCGATGTCTGAACCGCTCGGGAGGAGCCCTCCACTACACACTGGATCAGGTGTCCAAGTTCATGGTGTTCTGCTGCACCCTTCATGTCATCAACGTCATGAGGACACAGTCATTGGCACCAGGATACCGGAGGACACTTCAGGAGCTGGAGGAAGCAGGGAGGATATTTCCTGGATGCCCTCGACCCGGACAATTCTTGCTAAGATTTCGGTTCCCACAGGACAACTTCCCTTTCCCACCATGGATTCCCCATTCTCCACCATTACACCCATCTGAGACGGCACATTACAGTGTTATTACCGCACAAAAGGAACTATTCATCCCGTTGTGTCTGCACTGGCTCTCCGCATGAGCAATTCACCTAATCCCATTCCCTGCCTTTTCCCCGTAACCCTGCACATTCTTTCTTCTCAGATACCAGTTTATTCAGCTTTAGCATGTTTATAGATGTGGTCACCCCTCTGCTTAAGAGTATGCAGGGAGAGAGGGAATGGGTGATCACCAGACAGTCAAAAAGAATCAGGCAGGTAGTGCAGGTGACCGCTGAGTGCATCTCACTCTCCAACAGGTATTCAGTTCTGAATACTGAGGAAAGTGATGCTTCACCTGGAGAGTACAGCCAGAGCCAAGTCCATGGCACCACGAGTGGCTCAGCTGTAGAGTGGGATACAGGGATGACGGAAAGAGCCAGAGTGATCGGTGGTTCAATAGTCAGGGGAACAGACAGGCGTTTCTGTGGCCGCAGACGTGAATCTAGGTTGGTGTGTTCCTATCTGTTGCCAGGGTCAAGGATGTCACTGAGCGACTGCAGAGCATCCTGAAGGTGAAGGGGAACAGCCAGAAGTCGTGGTTCACATCGGAACCAATGACATAGGTAGAAAGAGGAATGTTGTTCTGTGGTCAGAATTTGGGAGCAAGGGAAGAAATTGACAAGCAGGACGTCAAAAGTAGCAATCTCCGGATTACTCCCAATGCCATGCACAACTGAGCACAGAAATAGAAAGATAAGACAGATGGATGTTTGGCTGGAAATATG
Organism: Heterodontus francisci; assembly: GCF_036365525.1. Taxonomy (NCBI): domain Eukaryota; kingdom Metazoa; phylum Chordata; class Chondrichthyes; order Heterodontiformes; family Heterodontidae; genus Heterodontus; species Heterodontus francisci. Next base: position 2,041,006 of record NW_027140293.1, read on the forward strand.
ATGCAGAAAGGAGGGCTTCATATTCCTGGGACACTGGGACCGGCTCTGGGCGAGATGGGTCCTGTATAGGCCGGATGATTTGCACCTGAACAGAGTCGGGACTGGGTTCCTTGTGGAACGTTTTGCTAGTACTGTTGGGGAGGGTTTAAACTAGTTTGGTAGGGGGATGGGGACCTGAGGGTAGACTCAGCTGGGGCAAAATCAGAAATGAAAATGGAAGGCGGAAAATTAATGGATGAGTCTGGAAGACAGAGGAAACAAAGGTTATAAAATAAAGATGAAGAGCTTAGCAGTGCTCAAGGGTATCTATTTCAATGCAAGGGGTATAGCAAATAAAGCAGATGAGCTGAGGGCACAGATAGACACGTGGTAGTATGATATCATAGCTATTGCAGAAACATGGCTTAAGGAGGGACAGGAATGGCAGCTCAACGTTCCTGGTTACGGGGTTTTCAGACGCGATAGGGAAGGTGATAAGAAAGGAGGGGGAGTGACAAGTTTGGTCAAGGTATCTATTGCAGCTGTGAGGAGGGATGATATGTTGGAAGGTTCATCAAGTGAGACCATATGGATTGAGCTGAGGAACCAAAAAGGGACAATCACACTGCTGGGAGTGTTATCTCGACAGCCAAATAGTCAGGGGGAGATAGAAGAGCAGATATTTAGGCACCTCTCTGAGAAGTGCAAGAACAATAGGGCAGTAATAGTAGGGGATTTTAATTACCCCAATATTAACTGGGATAATTTTAGTATGAAAAGAATTGAGTGAGCAGAAATCTTGGGGTGCATTCAGGAGAACGTTTTTGACCAGGATGTAACAAGTCCAACAAGAGAGGGTGCGGTTTTAGACATTGTTTTAGGAAATCAAGATGGGCAGGTGGAGGAGTGACAGTGGGGGAGCATTTTGGTGGGAGTGATCATAATTCAGTAGTTTTAACACAATTACGGACCAGGACAAGAGATATATCAGCAGTTAGAGTTCTTAATGGGGCAAGGCTGATATTACTAAACTGTGGAGCGAAAGTGGACTGGAAACAGCTGCTTGAAGGTAATTCAGTCTCAGAGCAGTGGGAGGCATTCAAAGGGGAGATTCAAGAGGTTCAGGATAAGCATGTTCCCACAAAGAAAAAGGGTGAGTCGGCCAAATCTCGAGTCCCATGGATGTCAAGGTGCCGACAGGGTAGGATAAGACAGAAAAGGGAAGCATATATCCGACACTGAGAACTCAATACTAGAGAAAGTTGAGAGGAGTTTAGAAAGTGGTGGGGTCAAATCAAAAAGGAAATTCGGAAAGGAAAGAGAGGGAATGAAATAATATTGGCAAGCAAAATCAAGGTGAACCCAAAGATGTTTTCTCAATACATTACGAGTAAGAGGTTAACTAAGGGGAGAGTAGGACCCATAATAGATCAGAAAGGTAACCTTTGTATAAGGGTGGAAGATATTGGTATGGTTCTTTATTGAACACTTTGCGGATGTCTTCAGAAAAGAGGGGGAATTTAGATATTGTCGTTAAGGAGGAGGAGTGTGAATTATTGGATATGATAAACATAGGGAGAGAGGAAGTATTAATGGGATTAGCATCCTTGAAAGTTGAAAAATAACTACAGCCGGATGAAATGTACCCCAGGCTGTTCAAAGAAGCAAGAGAAGAAATAGCAGAGGGTCTGCCCACCATCATTTTCCAATCCTCACTAGATACAGTTTTGGTGCTGGAGTATTGGAGAATTGCTAACATTGTACCTCTGTTTAAAAAGGGAGCGAAGGATAGTCTGAATAATTACAGGCCAGTCAGTCTAACCTCAGTAGTGGGCAAATTATTGGAATCTATTCTGAGAGACGGGATAAAGTGTCACTTCCCGACGCACAGGTTTATCAAAGATAGTCAGCATGGATTTGTTAAGGGACGCTCTTATTTGACCAAATTGATCGAATTTTTTGAAGATGTTGCAAGGAATATAGATGAGGGTAGTGCAGTTGATGTGGTCTACATGGATTTTAGCAAGGCTTCTGACAATGCCCCACATGAGAAACTGGTTCAAAAAATAAAATCCAATGGCATCCAGAGAAATGCAGCAAGGCGGATACAAAATTGGCTCAGTGGCAGGAAACAAAAGGTAATTATTGACAAGTATTTTTGCGACTGGAGGACTGTTTCCAATATCATTCCACAGGGCTCAGTAATGGGTCACCTGCTTTCTGTTGTCTATATTAAAGATTTAGACGTAAATGTAGGGGGTATGATCAAGACTTTTGCAGACGACACAAAGATTGGCCATGTGGTCGATAGCGAGAAGGCTGCAGGAAGATATTGACGGTCTGGTCAGATGGGCAGCAAAATGGGATTCGACCCGGATAAGTGTGAGGAGCTCAAACAAGCAAAGGAATACACGATTACTAGGACAATACTGAGAAGTATAGAGCAAGTAAGGAGCTTTGGAGTGAATGCCCACATATCCCTGAAGATAGCAGGATTCGTCAATAAGGCAGTTAAGAATGCATATGGAATCATTTCCCTTTTTAGCTGAGGTATAGAATGTAAGAGCTGGGAGGTTTTGCTGGAACTGTATAAAACATTGGTTAGGCCACATCTTGAATACTTTGTGCAGTTCTGGTAACCACATTACAGAAAGGAAGTAATTGCACGAGAGAGGGTACACAGGAGATTTATGAGGATGTTGCTTGGACTGGAAAAATGCAGCTATGAGGAAAGATTGGATAGGCTGGGGTTGTTCTCCATGGAACAGAGAAGGCTGAGGGGAGATCTGATTGAAATGAACAGCATTTTGTGGAGCCTGGATAGAGTGGAGGTGGAGGCTCTATTCACCTTAGCAGAAAGGTCAGTGACTAGGGGACATAAATTTAAAGTGATTGGTAGAACTTTCAGAAGGGAGTTGAGGAAAAACATGTTCACCCAGAAATACAAAATTGTCTCAGTGACAGGAAACAAAGGGTAATTGTTGACGGGTATTCACTGGAGGACTTCCCCGTGGTTTTCCACAGGGCTTGGTACTGGGTCCCTTGCTTTTAGTGAGGGTCTGGAACTCACTTCCTGAAAGGATGGTTGAGGCAGAAACCCTCTACTGATTCAAAAAGAGTCTGAATGTGCACCTCAAGTGTCATAATCTGCAGACCTATGGATTAAATGCTGGAAGGTGGGATAAGAATACGTGGATAACTTTTCGGCTGGCACAGACACGATGGGCCAAGTGGCCTCTTTCTGTGCCTTAAATTTTCTACGATTCTATGATTCTATAACACGAATCACGCTATCCTCGTTAACACTCACAATTCTGTCAACAAACTATCAAGATGATCAGAAATGATTTTCCATGAAGCTATCCGTGCTGCTTGTCATTTATTAAGACATGATTTTACAAGTAAGAAATATTTTTGCGCTGGGTTATGGCCTCCAGAATTTTCCAAGAATCAACATTAGACTGATAGTTACAGGACTTATCCAACCTCCCCTTCTTTAAACAGGGTGTAACGTTTACAGCCCTTCAGTTCTCTGGCATCATTTTTTTTTATTCATTCATGCGATGTGGACATCGCTGGCCAGGCCAGCATTTATTGCCCATCCCTAATTACCCTTGAGAAGGTGGTGGTGAGCTGTCTTCTTGAACCACTGCAGTCCACGTGGGGTAGGTACACCCACAGTGCTGTTAGGAAGGAAGTTCCAGTATTTTGACCCAGCGACAGTGAAGGAACGGCAAGATAGTTTCAAATCAGCATGGTGTGTGGCTTGGAGGGGAACTTGCTGGTGGTGGTGTTTCCATACATATGCTGCCCTTGCTCTTCTATGTGGTAGAGGTTGTGTGTTTTGAAGGTGCTGTCTAAGGAGCCTTGGTGTGTTGCTGCAGTGCATCTTGCAGATGGTACACACTGCAGCCACTGTGCGTCGGTGGTGGAGGGAGTGAATGTTGTGGATGGGGTGCCAATCATGTGATGCCTTGTCCTGGATGGTGCCGACCTTCTTGAGTGTTGTTGGAGCTGCAGCCATCCAGGCAAGCAGAGAGAATTCCATCACACTCCTGACTTGTGCCTTGTAGATGGTGGACTGGCTTTGGGGAGTCAGGAGGTGAGTTACTCGCCTCAGGATTCCTCGCATATGACCTGCTCTTTTAGCCATGATATTTATATGGCTATTCCTGTTCAGTTTCTGGTCAATGGTAGCCCCTGGGATGTTGATAGTGGGGGATTCAGCGATGGTGATGTCATTGAATGTCAACGGAGATGATTCGTCAAATGCCGCCTTGATGTCAGGGCAGTCACTCATACCTCACCTCTTGAGTTCCGCTCCTTTGACCAAATTTGATCCAAGGCTGTAATGAGGTCAAGAGCTTTGTGACCCTGGCGGAACGCAAACTGAGCGTCACTGAGCAGGTTATTGCTAAGCAAGTGCCGCTTGATGGCAGTGTCGATGACACCTTCCATCACTTTTCTGATGATTGAGAGGAGGCTGATGGGGCTGCAATTGTCAGGTTGGACTAGTCCTGCTTTTTGTGCACAAGACATACCTGGGCAAGTTTCCACATTGCAGGTTAGATGCCAATGTTGTAGCTGGACTGGAACAGCTTGATGGGGGAATGGAAGTTCTGGAGCACAGGTATTCAGTACTATTTCCGGAATATTGTGAAGGCTCATAGCCTTTGCAGTATCCAGTGCCTTCAGTAGTTTCTTGATATCATGCGGAGTGAATTTAACCCTGAGAAACAGTACTGTATACTCCCCTCCACCTCCAGTCTGAACAATGACTGTTCACCACTTCTCGCTGCTTTCTGTCCCTGAGTCAGTGTCATATCCACACCATCACTGTCACATTAATCCATGTCATAACAAGTCTATGAAATGTCATTTGATTACAGGCCTTCTGAAAATCTACATCCATAAGTGGATATACATGAGTAGGGGCGGAAGATGTTGCCAAGGTTCTTACAAAGTACTTTGTATCTGTCTTAACAAAAGTGGGGGCGTTGCAGGTATTGTGGATAAGGAGGAGGAGTGTGAATTATTGGATGTGATATACATAGGAGAGAGGAAGTATGAATGGGATTAGCATCCTTGAAAGTTGATAAATCACCAGGGCCTGATGAAATGTATCCTCGGCTGTCAAATGAAGTGAGAGAGGAAATAGCAGAGGGTCTGACCATCATTTTCCAGTCCTCACTGGATGCAGGTGTAGTGCCAGAGGATTGGAGCAACGGATAGACCAAATAATTGCAGGCCAGTCAGTGTAAACTCAGTAGTGGGAAAATGATTGGAATCTATTCTGAGAGACAGGATAAACTGTCACTTAGAAAGGCTCAGGTCAATCAAGGACAGTCAGCATGAATTTGATAAGGGAAGATATTGTTTGAACAACTTGATTGAATTTTTCAACGAAGTAGTAAGGATGATAGATGAGGGTAGTGCTGATGATATGGTCTCCATGGATTTTGGCAAGGCTTTTGACAAGGTCCCATGTGGCATACTAGTTAAAAAAATAAAATCCCATGGAATCCAGGGAAATGCAGCAAGCTGGATACAAAATTGGCTCAGTGGCAGGAAACAAAGGGTGTTTTACTGACTTGAGGTCTGTTTCCAGTGACGTTCCATGGGGCTCAGTACTGGGTCCCCTGCTTTTTGTAGTATATATTAACGATTTGAACGTAAATGTAGGGGGCATGATCAAGATGTGTGCAGATGGCACACAAATTAGCCATGTGGTAGATAGCAAGGAGGATAGCTGCAGGAAGATATTGATGGCAGAAAAGTGTCAAATGGAATTCAACCGGTTAAGTATGAGATGATGTAATTGAGGTCAAACAAGGCAAAGGGATAGACGATTAATAGGAAAATGCTGAGAAGCGTAGAGGAAGTGAGGGACCTTGGAGTCAATGTCCGCTGATGTCTTGGAGGTAGCAGGTCAGGTCGATAGGTGGTTCAGAAGGCATATGGAATCCTTTCCTTTATTAGCTGAGGTATAGAATACAAGAGCAGGGAGGTTATGCTGGAACTGTATAAATCATTGGTTAGGTCACAACCTGAGTACTGTGTGCAGTTCTGGTCACCTCATTACACAAAGGATGTAATTGCACTCGAGAGAGTACAGAGGAGATTTACAAGGATGTTTGCCAGGACTGGAAAAATGCAGCTATGAAGCAAGATTAGATAGGCTGGGGTTGTTCTACTTGGAACAGAGAAGGCTGAAGGGAGATCTGATTGAAATGGACATAATTTTGAGGGGCTTGGATAGACGGGAGGTGACGACTCTATTCACCTTAGCAGAGAGATCAGTGACTAGGGGGCAGTGACTTAAAGTGCTCGGCAGAAGGATTAGCGGGGAGTTGAGGAGAAACTTGTACACCCAAAAATACAAAATTGGCTCAGTGGCAGGAAACAATGGGTCATTGTTATAATAAAAGCAAAATACTGCGGAAGCTGTAAATCTGAAGTAAGAACAATAAATGCTGGAAATACTCAGCAGGTCTGGCAACATCTGTGGAGGGAGAAGCAGAGTTAAGTTTTCAGATCAGTGATGAATGGTCACGGACCTGCCACATTAACTCTGCTTCTCTCTCCACAGATGCTGCCAGACCTGCTGAGTATTTCCAGCATTTCTTGTTTTTATTAAAGGGTAGTTGTTGACAAGTATTTTACTGACCGGAGAACTGTTTACAGTGGCGTTCCACAGGGTTCATTACTGCATCCCCTGTTTATAGTGAGGGTCTAGAACTTACTGCCTGAAAGGATAGTTGAAGCAGAATCCCTCCACTCAGTGAAAAGGAAACTGGATGTTCACCTCAACTGTCATTAACTGCAGGGCTGTGGATCAAATGCTGGAAGCTGGGATTTGAATAGGTGGATAATTTTTCTGCCGCTGCAGACACAATGGGACAAGTGGCCTCTTTCTGTATCTTAAACTTTCTATGATTATATTACGTGAAACAATCACAGTTACGTCCTCAACGAACTTGATCAAGATTATCAGGAATGATATTTCATTAACCTTTCCGTGCTGCTTGTCATGTATTAACCGTTGTATTACAAGCAAAATATATTTTTGTGCTGGGTTATGACCTCTAGAAGTTTCCAACCACCAACATTAGACTGATACTTACAGAGTTTACCGAACCTCCCCTTTTTAAACAGGGTGTAACGTTGACAATCCTCCAGACCTCTGGCATCACTCCCATATCCAAGGAGGGCTGAAAGATTTTGTCCAGTGCCTCTGTCATTTCCACCATTTCTTCCCTCAGTAACTCTCATAATTCCCATCCAGACTGGGTAAATGTTCTACTTTATTGTGGTACAAAAAGTGCTGAATTGAAAGGGGTTAACTGAACCAATTTGTTCAGTGACTGTAATTAATGCCAGTCTCCATGGACCCTAATGGTGTCACTGGAGGGTTTCCCTCTTCTATTAATACAGGACTCCTTTCAATGTGTTTTCTGAAAGTGTCAGCGGGAGCATCAGCTCCGGCACTCAAAGGGATCCGTGGCTGCAGAGAGATGGTGAGGAGAGATCAGAATCTGAACAATAGATTGGAATGTTACAACAATGGATCAGAATCTGAGAACAATAGATTGGAATGTTACAACAATGGGTCAGAATCTGAGAACAATTGATTGGAATGTTACAACAATGGATCAGAATCTGAGAACAATAGATTGGAATGTTACAACAATGGGTCAGAATCTGAGAACAATAGATTGGAATGTTACAACAATTGACAGGAGTTTATCCTATTGGTTTGACTATCTTACTGCGGATTGTTATTGGATAACATTAGAATTGCGGATCTATTATGCTCTGAAGATGATTCAATTTATTTACTATCCTATCCTCGTTACTATTGGTGTCCCTGGTAAGTCTCTGTATCCAACTATTAGATTCAAAAACCATATTTCACTAATTTAGTGTTCTTGTCATTTAAATCGTGAGAAGACTGAAAGCATTGTCTTCAGTTCCTGTCACAAGCACCATTCCCTGTCCATGATATGCATCCCCCTCGTTGGCCATTGCCTCAGGCTGAACCAGGAAGTTTACAACCTCTGGTATCTATTTAATGGTGAGCTGAGTTCATCCCCATATTCTCTCCATCCCCAACACGGCCAATTGTTATGGCCAGGTGAGGAGGGGTCAGAGTGGCTCTTCTTTTTGTGACTGCAACAGTGTTTGTCCTTTATAAACAGTGCAATAGTAACGTCTCATTGAGTGTTTTACATTTTACCTTTGGTATGATGGTGAAGGAACTGATTCGACAGGTTCTCTTGAGTTTAAACATGGAAGAGGTGAGTTTATAATACTTAACAATATAAACCCGATCTAAATAAAATCATTAAAAAAACACAACACACAGTTACACACACAGTCACACGAGAATCACACACACACAAACAAGTAGATTACAGAGTGAGAAGTAAATTTGTGGTTGGATTTGAGTCCAGACTAAATTTAAAAAAAAACTCATTCTGTGATGTTGGGCGATTCCGTGGTCTTCCCGCTGAAGTTCTATTCTTGACGTCTTTTGCTTGTCGAAGTGAGGTTTGTGGCTGGTCCACATTGCTCAGGGTTTTCTTTGAGGCAGACTTGTAGGTGGCTTTCTTCCCCTGGTTACTCTGTCTGTAGCAATCTGTAGGCTTGAGGGGCCCACAGTCGAATGTGGTTTTCAAACTTGTGATGTTCGGTGGAGAGAGAGTCGGAGAGAGAGAGGTGGGGGGGGGGGGGGTGGGGTGGTCACAGCCCTTCTGCTTCTGCACAGTTTGAATCACTGGCTTGTCTGTCTTTGTCCAGGGGAATCTCCCAGCTTTCACACAGATGGAGAGAAGGTCTCATGACTGCCTCAGTGCATTCTCTGGACCCTTCTAATGATAGAAGATGGAAACTTCTATCTCCCCAGGGTTCAGGATGCCAGTATTTATACTTGGAGGAGTTTGCTCTTTGAAATTCAATGTGTCAGGGTAGCCTTGTATGCCGTGTTAATGAATGTAATCTTCGGTAATTCAATCACTAGAGCAAGCCAATGATATAGGTCCAGGCTCATCAGACATGTGTCTCCTGTCGTAGGCCTTGGAATGTGAAAAGATGTTTCAGATACCAATTGCGGTGGCCATCTTGGCTGCTAGCTTTTTCAAGGTTAACTGTCGGATGTTTTCTATTAAAAGTTTAGTGTAAGTTTCCAATCGATGAATTAAAATTCCTCATTTGGCATATTGTGTTATCTTGACACCACCACAGCTCATGGAAAGAAATGTGATAATAGGAACATTTCATTAGAGAATTGTGGGAAGAAAACGAAAGAAATACACATTCATTCTCAATAATCACTTCTCAAATTCACACATTAATCTTAGAATTACTGCAGCTGACATTGTCTGTTACAGCTGTACTGATTTAATTTTTTTGGCGTTTTGTCTGGGATGGTTATGTGTCGGGTTCGACCCTGGACAATGCATCACCAATTGCCTGTTTTCCTTTTCTCTCCTCTAATGAAGTTTTAACTACTCAGGTACTAAGCACCTTGATAATCTTTCTCCCTAAACCGGCAGTGTGCCATAAATTGTTTTTTTAGACCATGTGAGGTGTCTGAGATTTCCTCTGGGCCTTTGTTCTTGCTGAGTTCGGCTTTGAAATTGTTGGGTTTGATGAGCTTTGGGTTTGGGACCTTATCATTGGGTTCTTCAGTGGGTAGATCCACACTGACCTTACTTTTAGCTTTCTGGTGAGGTACACAAGTGCTGTTTACTTTTTGTTATTTTCCCTTCACTTTTCCCTTAACTATGGGAAGGAACATTTTTTTTATCTACCCTATGTCATTTGCGACATTACTGCTAGCAGGTGCCTATCCAGCTTTCACTGCACTCTCCAGCGGCACTTCGACTATGGGAGGCATCGCCCTCACCATACACATGTCTTTTTAGGACCTTTCCTTGTCCTTGCACGTTTCTGTAAATGCTGTTAGCAGCCTTTTTAGGGTGCATCTTTGACCTGCATTTAATGAGGAGAGTGTGTGGTCCAATTTATCTAACATTTCAGGGTTGGCTCATCGGAGAGTAGAGGGTTCCAGTTGGGAATACTCCTGGCCCTTCTCTAACCTGTCCTCACTGTCCTTTTCAATCCTCCCCTCCTGACTGTCTGACAGATCTGTACTTGTCTGTCCCCTCCACAGCATTTACTTTTTTTCCTTTGGTCTGGGTTGTCAATTAAATAATTTACCTGACTATTCCTTTTGCCACTATTTATGGACCACTGAACTGGGCTTGAAGGGGTTCGCCGTGCATTGGGAGTATTAACACTACATGGTTTCTGGGATGACATGTTCCAGCCTTGGCACTTTTGTCTGCTTACCTTTTCATAGCTGCCTGTGAGATCTTTTGCTGCTCCTGAGCCATTGCACAGCCTGTCGTGAGCCGCTCCCAGAGCACGGAAATGTTGTCTAACATGGAAGACTCATCCCTGTGTCCCGAAAACGTCTTCTTGATTAATTTAAGAGGACCACTCACCTCGTGACCATAAACTAATTCAAAGAGACTAAAGCCAGTGGAATCATTAGATAAGTCTCGGTAACCAACAGGAGAAATCCCATCCCTTTGTCCCAGTCATGGGGTTGCTCATTGCAGTATGTCCTGATCATTGTCTTTAGGGTCTGGTGGTCCTGCTCCAAAGCCCATTGTGACTGTGGATAGTAGGCTTAGGACTTTATTTATTTACTTATTTTATTTATTTAGAGATGCAGCACTGAAATAGGCCCTTCAGCCCACCGAGTCTGTGCCAACCATCAACCACTCATTTATACTAATCTTACATTAATCCCATATTCCTACCACATCCCCACCATACCTCAACTCCCCTACCACCAACCTATACTAGGGCCCTATCAACCTGCAAGTCTTTGGCTGTGGGAGGAAACCGGAGCACCTGGTGAAAACTCACGTGGTCACAGGAAGAACTCGCAAACTTCGCACAGGCAGTACACAGAATCGAACCAGGGTCGCTGGAGTTGTGAGGCTGCGGTGCTCCAGATTACCCATGACCTTTTCAAAAATACTGGACATAAAATGTGTGCCCTGATCCGACTGGATCGCAGCAGGAAGCCCATATAGGGTTAAGAATTGAGTTAGCGCCTTCACCACCTCCTTGGCAGAGATAGTTCTTCGGGCGAATGGCCTCTGGGAATCGGGTCACCACATCCATAATGGTGAGAAGATACTGGTAGTCCCGTTATATTTTCAGCAGGGGTCCCACACAATATACCAGCACTCTGCTGAAGGGTTCCCCACAACCTGGCACGTGAGACCAATTTTACAGTAATCCACCACATCTTTGTGGAATTGTGGCCAGTCAAAATGCTGTCTTCTGCGGTCTTCGATTTTTCATATACTGACATGTCCATCCATTAGAAGTTCGTGGGCCATTGTTAATATTTCTTAAAGGGACTTCAGCGGCACCACTATCTGGTGAACCACTGTCCACTCTTCATCCGCTGTTCTGTGAGGAGGTCTCCACTTCCTCATTAGCTCCTCATTCTTTAAATAGTAACAGTCTGCAACTCCCTCTGCTTCAGTTTTGGTTTGGAAAGTCTGTGCTATTTTTTAACGTTGGGTCGGGTTGTGGAGCCTCAAAAAAGGAAGAACTGTTTAACACATCCTTTGGGTCCTCTAACTTCCCAACGAAGGTTTCAGACAACCAGACAGTAGGGTCATCCGTCTGCAGTGTCAGTTCAGGGGATTGTTTGGCCATGGACCGAGTCACCACACAATCAGGGATTTCTGCTGTAACTACTCTGTCTGCCGGACCTCTTTTGGTCTCTCTAGAACTACTGGGGAAGCTGCCACCTTATCCCCTGTCAGATCATTACCCAGGAGCAGTTCGACCCATCAATCAGTCAACTAGGGACAATCCGCATGGGAAAGGGTCATGAAACTGGGTCAAACTCCAAGTGCACCGGATATAAGGGTATGGACATATACTGTCTTCCGATACCTTTCACTAACGCTCTAGCATTCACTGCACTTTCTTTTTCCCAGCAGAAGGAGTGGCTGGCCCCTGCATCCTTGAGTATGACTATTGGTTTACTTCCCTCACTCAAGGGGTATGGTTTCACTTTTCCTTAGGATACAAATTCCTGGTAGCTCTCAAGGATTTTGTTTATTTTTCCCGCCCTCTCTGTGGTAGGTTTAATGGGTCTGACTGCCACAGTTGGAGGCACAGCCTGATCTGTTGTGATTTCCATCAGGGCCCTTTTTCCTGCTATGATCTGGTGGACCCTGATTAATCCTCCAGGTTTTCCCCGTCACTTGCATCATTCAGCTCGATGGCTACCTACCTTATTACACTGGAAACACACAGGTCTTCGGCCGTTTCTCCTGCTCTCAGTACCGTCCTATTTGACCTGAGGATGGACCGCCGTGTGTCCAGCCTTTCCCCCTTGCCCTTGGCTGTTCGTGTTTCTATAACCCCCCCATCTTTTATTCTCGGGTCTTTGTGGTGACCAGGGAAGTGTTTCCCTTTGGGGTTACGGCTTTGTGTCCAAGGGAAAATTCATCACCAGCATTGCAACTTGTCCAGCTCTTTGAACCATTTGTTCCTCTTTGTGGGTTTTAATGGGAGGGGGAGCGAGTTTGTGAACTCCTTGAGATGGATCACCACTCTGAGTGTTTCTATCCACTGGTCAAAAGTAAACACAAAAACTGACTTTAAATATTCTTTAGCTACCTAAAAATGAAACATTTGGCGAAGACAAATGTGGGTCCAATACAGGCAGTGTCAGGGGAATGTACAATGGTGAATAGAGAAATGGCAGTGAAACTAAATGATTACTTTGTGTCTGCCCTCATTGAGGAAGATACAAGGAAATTTCCAGAATTAGAGATCCAAGGGATTAGGGAGATTGAGGAAGTGAAGGAAATTAATATTAGTCAGAATGTTGTATTGGAGAAATTAATGGGGCTGAAGTTTGATAAGGCGCCAGGATCTGATATTCTGCATCCCAGCGTGTGGGAAGAGATAGCTATGGAGATAGTGGCTGCATTGGTGATCATCTTCAAAAATTCTATAGATTCTGGACAGGTTCCTGTAGATTGGAAGGTAGGAAATGTCACCCCAATATTTAAGAAGGGAGGGAGAGAGAAAACAGGGAATTATAGACCTGCTCTCATACATCAGTCGTTGGGAAAATGCTGGGATTTCATTCTAAAGGATGTGATCAATGGACAGTTGGATAATAATCTGTTCAGGCATCGTAAACATGGATTTATGAATGAGAAATCATGTTTGGCGAACCTGTTGGAGTTTTGTTGGGCATGCTACTAACAGAATTGATAAAGGGGAGTCGGTGGACGTGTTCTCCTTGGATTTTCAGAAGGGTTTTGATAAAGTCCCCCACAGGAGGTTGGTTAGCATCATTAAAGCACATGGGATAGGAGGTAATATACTGGCATGGATTAAAGATTGTTTAACAGGCAGAAAACAGTGAGTAGGAAGAAACGGGTCGCTCTCACTGTGGCAGCTGTGACTATTTGGGTACCGCAAGGATCAGTACTTGGGCCCCAGCTGTTAACAATATATGTCAATGATTTGGATGTGGGGACCAAATGTAGTATTTCCAAGTTCGCAGATGACACAAAACTAGGTGGGAATGCATGTTGTGAGGTAGATGCAATGCGTCTTCAAGGGGATTTGGACAGACATTGTGACTGGGCAAGAACATGGCAAATGGAATGTAATATGGGCAAATATGAGGTTATCCACATTGGTAAGAGGAACAGATGTGCAGAGTATTTCTTAAATAGTGAAAAATTAGAAAGTGTAGATGTACAAACGGACCCGGGTGTCAGTTAATCACTGAAAAAGATGCAGGTGCAGCAAGCAATTAGGAAGGCTAATGGTATGTTAGCCATTATCAGGAGATGATTTGAGTACAGGAGTAGTGAAGTCTTGCTTCATGTGTGTAGAACCTTGCTTAGACCACACCTGGAATATTGTGTGCATTTTGGGTGACTTGACTTTAGGAAGGATATTATTGCCATCGAGGGAGCGCAATGAAGGTTCACCAGACTTGTTCCCGGGATGGCGGGAATGTTCCATGAAGAGAGATTGGGGAAACTGGGCCTGTATTCTCGAGAGTTTCAAAGAATGTGTCGGGATCTCATTGAAACGTACGAAATAATTAAAGGGATAGACAGCGTAGACGTATGTACGAAAATTCCCCTGGTTGCGGAGTCCAGAACTAATGGATATAATTTCAAAATAAGGGGGAAGCCATTTAGGACAGAGACGAGGAGAAAACTTTGACTCAGAAGTTTCTGAATCTTTGGAATTCTGCATCCCAGGCGGATGTGGAATCTCAGTCGTTGTATATATTTAAAGTATAGATTGACAGATTTCTAACTACAAATGACAAAAAAGGGGATATGGAGATTATGTGTGAAAAAGGCATTGAAGTGGATGATCAGCCATGGTCATATTGAATGGTGGAGCAGCCTCGATGGGCTGAATGGCCTACTCCTGCTCCTATGTCCCGATGTTCGGAAGCAGCTTAACTCTTTCAAACTCGAGGTCAGTTTAGTCAGGCTGCTTTCTGAGGGTTTGGAATGTTTGACGGTACACTTCCGGTATTATTTCATGTACACCCAGGATAGCAATTTTAATCATCTCATAATCTGATCAACTTTCATCTGGCAATAGTGAATAAATCTCATGGGATTTTCCTGTTATTTTGTTTTGGAAAAACAGTGTCCAGCTCTCTGACGGCCATTTCAGTTGCATTACAAGCTTTTCACAATTGACGAAAAATTCTGCCACATCCTCCGCATTGAACTTTGTCATGAACTGGGAGAACTTTAAGAGATCAGCACATGGTCCTGAGCTAGGGGCAGCTCCCACACTAGCTGTGCCTTCACTGGGTGTATGGGTCTTCCTCTAGTTGTTTGAGCCGGCTGACCTCCCTTTCCTCATTCTCATTCTGGAACACTCTGACTTTTTCCCTTTCTTGACACTCACTCTGCTCCTTCTCGCTCTCTCTGGAATTCTAATTCTAGTCTATTCTGTTCTAGTTCTACCTCAGCTAACATTATTCCATCTGTTAGTGATTCTAACCCTGTTTGAGTCTTCAGCTTCAAGTGAAATATGGTTGGCCAAAAGTCTTAGGATTTCGGGTTTCCTACCTTTTGGACGGATAGTAATCCCTAACTGTCCAGCTACATTACTCAACTTTTCAACAGACAGGCCTTTTAACCTGGACCAAGTTACTTCACTCTGTATGCAACTCCTTTATTGGGAATGTAACTCCTTTAGTCAGAAAGGGAGGGAAACAGAAAACAGGAAACTACAGGCAAGTTAGCATCACATCTGTCTGAGGTAAAATGTTAGAAGCTATTATCAAAGACAGTGTAGCCGGCACTTAGAAAAGTTCAACGTAATCAGGCAGAATCAAAATGGTTTTATGAAAGGGAAATCATGTTTAATCAATTTGTTGGAGTTCTTTGACGAGGTACCATGTGCTGTGGAGAAAGGGGAACCGGTGGATGTACTGTCCATAGATTTCCAGGAGGCAATTGATAAGGTGCCACATCAAAGGTTTTGTGAAAATAAAAGCTCATGGTGAAGGGGGTAACATGTTGGCATGGATAGAAGATTGGTTAGCTAACAGAAAACAGGCAGTAGGCATAAATGGGTCACTTTCTGGCTGGCAAGATGTAACGAGTAGTGTGCCACAGGGATCAGTGCTGGGACCTCAACTTTTTACAATTTATATAAATGACTTGGATGAAGAGACCGAAGGCATGGTTGCTAAATTTGCTGATGACACAAATATGAGTAAGAAAGTAACATGTGACGGGGACATAAGGAGGCTGCAAATGAATATAGATAGGTTAAATGTGTGCGTGAAGACCTGGGAAATGGACTATAATGTGGGAAAATGGGAAATTGTCCATTTTGGCAGGAATTATAAAAAAAGAAGCATATTATCTAATGGTGAGAGATTGCAGAGCTCTGAGATGCAGAGGGATCTTGGTGTCCGTGTGCATGAATCACAAAAGGTTGGTATGCATTTTCAGAAAGTAATTAGGAAAGCTAATAGAATGTTATCGTTTATCGCAAGGATAATTGAATACAAAAGTAAGGATGCTATGCTTCAGCTATAGAGGGCATTGGTGAGACCACATCTGGAGTACTGTGTACATTACTGGTCTCCTTATTTAAGGAAGGATGTAAATGCATTGGAAGCAATTCAGAAAAGGTTTACCAGACTAATACCTGGAATGGGTGGACTGTCTTATGAGGGAATATTGGACAGGCTCGGCTTATATCCACTGGAATTTAGAAGGGTAAGAGGCGACTTGATTTGAACATCGAAGATCATGAGCGGTCTTGACAGGTTGCATGTGGAAAGATGTGTGTATCTTGGTGTATCTAGAATTAGGGGTCACTATTTAAAAATGAGGGCCTGCCCATTTAAAACAGAGATGAGGAGAATTTTTTTTCTCTGAGGGTTGTGAGCCTTTGGAATTCTCTTCCTCAAAAGGCAGTGAAAGAGAGACTTTACGTACGTGTAAGGCAGAGATAGATAGATTTTTGATAAGCAAGGGGGTGAAAGATTATCGAGGGTAGGTGGTAATGTGGAGTTGAGGTTTCAATCAGATTGGTCATTATCTTATTGAATGGCAGAGCAGGCTTGAGGGGCCGAGTGGCCTACACCTGCTCCTAATTCATATGGTCATATGTTCGTATGCTCTGTCTTCGAACGTGGGCATTTCAGTGTTCCAGCAGTGAAAGCCACAATAAAACCTTCATTGACATTTTAAGTTTTTTCTCAGGATCAATTGTTTTCCCTACTTCCAATTTCTCATTTGTTGTTGGTTTACGATCACTCGAACCTCCAGATTTCTGTGACAGCCAGGTGAGGAGGGGTCCCAGGCTCCCCTCTTGTCTTATATCTTATTTCACCACAACAGAGTTTATTCCTTTTTAGCCGTGGACCAGCTGACCAACTCAGTGAGTGTTTTACCTTTTATCTTTGTTGTGATCGTGAAAGAGCCAATAGGAGAGGTTTTCCTGCGCTTAAACAAGAGATGAGTTTATTATACTTAACAATCTAAGCTGTATCTAAATAAAATAATAAGAAAATACGCTTCACATTCACGCACACACTCACACGAGAATCACACACAAATAAATTCGAGTGAGAAATAAATTTGTGATGGATTAGTGTCCAGAATAAATAAATTTTAAAGAAAAACGTCTGTGACGTTGGATAATTCTCTGGTCTGCATTTTTCCACCTTTAGTTATGCGTTTCATGTCATCTGCAAGAGTTGAAATTATGTTTTTTTTTTTTACGTATACGTTTGTGTCATTTATATATCTATCTATGTGCCAGGAAGAGCACTGGTTCTGATACCAAAACCTGCGAAACAGCACTGCAAACTCCCCCTCCCCAGTCTGAACAATGTCTGTTCACCACTTCTCTCTGCTTTCTGTCCCTGAGTCAGTATCATATCCACACTGTCACTGTCACATTAATCCATATGTTCCATTTTTCATAACAAGTCTATGAAATGGCATTTGATCACCGGCCTTTTGAAAGTCTGTACACATAACACAAAACATGTTGTCCTCATCAACACTCACAGTTATGTCATCAACGAACTTGATTAAGATTATCAGACATGATTTTCCATTAAACTATCCATGCTGTTTGTCATTTATTATCCCATGTTTTCACAAGAAAGATAGATTTTTGTGCTGGGTTCTGGCCTCTTGTAATTTCCAACCACCGACATTAGACTGACTGGTCAGTAGTTACAGGATTTATCTAATCTCTCCTTTTGTAACAGGGAGTAACATTTACAGCCCTCCAGTCCTCTGTCATGACTCCTATATCCAAGGAGGATTGGAAAACTCTGACCAGTGCCTCTGCTATTTCCACCATTCCTTCCCTCAGCAACCGTCTCCATTGTTTTATCAAAGAACTGCAGACAGTTCAGTTTTCCTAATCTGTGTATTGAATGACACTTGATCAAACACATTTTGAAAGTCTATAAATATAACTTAAATCACACCACCCTCATCAACCCTCTCCATTGTTTCATCAAAGAACTCCATCAAGTTTAACTCACCACCACCTCTCTCCTCTCCTCCACTGTTGTTAAATGATCAAACTGCTTATCTGATATCCAGTACTGGATGAGCAGAAATATCCTCCAATTAAATATTGGGAAGATTGAAGCCATTGTTTTCCCTGCCTACTCCAACTCTGTTCCCTTGCTATTGATTCCATCCCTCTCCCTGGTAACCGTCTGAGATTCAGACAGTCTGTTTGCAACCTTGGTGTCAAATTCGGGACAGCATTAATAGGCACATGGACAAATGTGGGTCATTTAAGGAAAATCAGCATGGATTTGTTAAGGGGAAAATGGTGTTTAACAAACTTACTGGCGTTTTTTGAAGAGGTAAAAAGGAAGCCTGATGAGGGCAATGCTGTGATGTGGTGTAAATGGAATTCCAAAAAGCATTTGATAAAGTGTCACACAACAGTCTTGTGAGCAAAGGTACAGTTAATCAAATGAAAAGGACAGTAGCAACATGAAACTAAACTGGTTTAGTGACAGGAAACAGAGATTAATGATTAATGGATGCTTTTCGGGCTGGAGAAAAGTTTGTAGTGGAATCAAAACAAAATACTGCAGATGCTGGAAATCTGAAATAGAATCAGAAAGTGCTGGAAATGCTCAGCAGTGTCTGTGGAGAGAGAAATAGAGTTAATGTTCCAGGCTTGTGACCTTTCATCAGAACTGGCTTAGGTTAGAAATGTAATAGGTTTTAAGCAAGTGAAGCGGGAGTGGAGGGTGTAAACACAAGGACACAAATGTAGCCATGAGAGCAGGGGTGGGGGATGGAGTGTGTTGAAATGACAAGCGAGCGGAAGCTCGGGGTCATGCTTTTGGACTGAGCGGAGGTGTTTCACAAAGCGGTCACCCAATCTGCGTTTGACCTGCTGTGGTATTCCAGTGAACATCAATGCCAGCTCGAGGAACAGCACCTCATTGTCCATTCTACAGACTTCTGGAGTAAACATTGAGTTCAATAATTTCAGAGAATGACTGGTCCATTTTTATTATTATTTTGTTTCATCAGTTTTTTTTTACCATGTGCCAGACTTAAACTGGGATTTTTATGTTGGTGCTTTTAGCTCGGGCTGTTCATTATTCTGTCATTTAACACCTGCTCTGCACTAATGCTTTGTCTTTCACCACACCATGAGCACACTTTCTTTGCCTTTGCCCCATGACCTCCTGGTCAGTTAATCTCTCTGACCCTCTGTTCTATCAACACCCCTTTTGCTCCATTTTGCCCCATCCCTGCTTTATCTGCTTCAAACTTGATATTTCTAACCTTTTCCAGTTCTGATGAAAGATCACAGATCTGAAACATTAACTCTGTTTCTCTCTCTCAACTCAGATGGTGCCAGACCTGTTGAGTATTTCCAGCACGTTAAGTTTTTTTTATTTAAGATTTGTGGTGGAGGTCCCCGGGGATCAGTGTTAGGACCCTTTTTCTTCCTGACATATATTAATGACCTGGACCTTGGTGTACAGGGCACAATTTCAAAGTTTGTAGATGATACAAAACTTGGAAACATTGTGAACTGTTAGGAGGATACCATAAAACTTAAAAAGGACATAGACAAATTGGTGGAATGGGCAGACTGGTGGCAGATGAAGTTCAATGTGGGGAAATGTGAAGTGATTCATTTCGTAGGAAGGACATGGAGGGAAAATATAGAATAAAGGTTACAATTCTAAAAGGGGTTCAGGAGCAGAGGGACCTGGGTGTATGTGTGCATCGGTCATTGCAGGTGGCAGGACAGGTTGAGAGAGTTTTTCATAAAGCCTACAGTATCCTGTTGCATGGAATACAAGAGCAAGGGGGTTGTTTTGAACTTGTACAAGACACTAGTTCGGCCTCGGCTGCAGCGTTACGTGTAGTTCTGGGCACATTAGATAACGTGAAGACATTGGAGAGTGTGAAAAAACATTCACAAGAATGGTTCCAGGGATGAAGAATACCAGCTAAGAAGATAGACTGGAGAAGTTGGAACATTTTCCTTGGAGAAGAGAAGGCTGAGAGGAGAGTTGATAAATTATGAGGTGTCTGGACACAGTTGATAGGGAAAAACTGTTCCCACACCTGAAAGGATCGAAAACGAGAGGACAAAGAACTAAAGTAATTGGTAAAAGCAGCAGAAGTGGCATGAGGAAAACATTTTCATACAGCGAGTGTTAAGGCCTGGAATGCACTGCCTGAGAGTGTGATGTAGGCAGATTCAATCGAGGCATTCAGGAGGAAATTGGATAGTTATCTGAAAAGGAAGATTGTACAGAGTTACAGGGAGAAGGCAGGGGAGTGACACTAGATGAATTGCTCTTTTGGAGAGCCAGTGCAGACACGATGGACAGAATGGCCACCTTCTGTGCTGTAACAATTTTGTGACTCTGTGGTATTCGACCACAAAATGAGCTTCCAACCTTATATTCGTGCCATCACTATGGCCACCTATTTCCACCTCAATAACATCGCCCAACTTCACCCCTGTCTCAACTCATCTGCTGGTGAAGCTCTCCTTCATGCTTTCATTACCTGTAGACTAGACAATTCAAACTCATTCTCCCACATTCTACTATCTGTAAACTCGAGGTCATCTAAAACTCTGCTGCCTGTGTGTTAACTCACAACAAGTCCCATTCCCCGATCACTGACCTACATCAGCTCACAGTCAAACAATGTCTTGATATTAAAATTCTCAACACGTTTTCAAATCCCTCCATTGCCTCATCCCTCACTATCTCTGTAATCTTCTCCTGCCCGACAACCCTCTGATATATCTCTGCTCCTCTAATTCTGGCCTCTTGTGCATTCCTGATTTTAATTACTCCACCATCGCTGGCCGCACCTTCAGTTGCCTCGGTCCAGAGCTCGGGAATATCCTCCCTACACAGCTCTACCTCTCCACCTCACTTTTATCCTTTCAGACACTCCTTTAAAAGTTGCCTCTTTGACCAAGCTTTTGGTCTCCAAACCTAATATCTGCATTTGTGGTTCAGTGTTATACTTTGTTTCATAATGGTGCTGTGAAGTACCTTGGGATAAGTTCTTGTTGAAGTTTTCCAGACATGATTTGTCATTAACATATCCGTGCTGCTTGAAATTTATTATGCTATGTTTTTCCAACCAACGAATATTTCTGTTCTGGGTTGTGAAATTTCCCCACCACTGACGTCAGATGGACTGGACAGTACAGGGTCTACTCCATCTCTCCATTTGTAATCAGTGTGTAACATTTACAACCCTCCTGTCCTCTGTCACCACTCCCATATCCAAGGAGAATTGAAAAATTATGTCATGTGCCTCTACCAGTTCCACCATTCCTTCCTTCAGCAACCCTTATACATCCCATCCCTACTGGGTAAATGTTCTACTTTATTCTGGTACAAAAGGTGTTGGATTGAAAGGGGTTAACTGAAACAGTTTGTTTAGTGACTGTAATTAATGTCAGTCTCCATGGACTCTAATTGTGTCACTGGAGGGTTTCCCTCTTCTATTAATAAGGGACTGCTTTCAATGTGTTATTCCATAGTGTTAGCGGGAGCATCAGCCCCAGCACTAACAGGGATGAATAGCTCCTGAAAGAGGGAGAGGATAGATCAGAATCTGAGAACAATAGATTGAAATGTTCCAACAATGGATCAGAATCTGAGAACAATTGACTGGAATGTTACAACAATGGTTCAGAATCTCAGAACAATAGACTGGAATGTTACAACAATGGGAAGGAGTTTCATCTGGGAGTTTGACTCTCTTTCTGCAAATTACAGTCGGTTCTCATTAGACTATCGGATCTTTCTCGCATTGAAGATTATGCAACACTTTTACTATCCTATCCTTGCTATTATCGGCGTCCCTGGTAAGTCTCTCCATCTAGCTATGAATGTTATAAACTAAGTTTAGCAACATTAATGTTCTTGTCATTTACTCTGCCCTCCTTGCTGCATTTGTTATCCCTGGCAAAACTCTATCTCCGGCTATGAGATCTATAAACCATTGCTACTTGTATTAGAGTTCATGTAAGTTACTCTACCATCTTTTCTGCTGTTGCTGCCCCTGCTAAGTCTCTATTTCCCGCTAAGTGTTTCACTGTTTCACTGAAATAATGTTCTTTCAATTTAAATTTTGGGAAGATTGGAGCTCGTGCCATCAGTCTCCATAGGAAATTCTGTCCATATCCATGAACACGTACCCCCAACTGGCTAATATATGAGGTTCAAACAGACAGTTTGCATCCTCTGCGTTCTATGTAACCCTGAGCTGACTTCTGACCCCTTCATCTCTCCAGGACCAACCCTGCCGACCACCAGCTCTGTAATATCACCCGTCTGCCTCAGCTCATCTGATACATAAATCCTCATCTGTGCCCTTGTTAACACAGATAGAAACACATAGAAACACACATAGAAAATAGGAGCAGGAATAAGCCATTCGGCCCTTCGAGCCTGCCCAGCCATTCATTATGATCATGGATGATCATCCAACTCAATGACTTGTTCCCGCTTTCCCCCATATCCTTTGATCCCTTTCATCCTAAGAGCTATATCTAACTGCTTCTTGAAAACATGCAATATTTTGTCCTCAACTGCTTCCTGTGGTAGCGAATTCCACAGGCTCATCACTCTCTGGGTGTAGGAATTTCGCATCTCAGTCCTGAAAGGTTTACTTCATATCCTTTGACTATGACCCCTGGTTCTGGACTCCCCCACCATCGGGGACATCCTTCCTGTATCTGCTTTGTCAAGTCCAGTTAGAATTTTATAGGTTCCTATGAGATCCCCGCATCATTCTTCTGAACTCCAGCGAACATAATCCAAACCGACTCAATCTCCACTCATACGTCAGTCCCGCCATCCAGGGAATCAATCTGGTAAGCCTACAGCAAGAACATCCTTCCTTAGATAAGGAGACCAAAGCAGCACACAATATTCCACGTGTGGCCTCACCAAAGCCCTGTATAATTGCATCCCTGCACCTGTACTCGAATCCTCTCGCTGTGAAGGCCAACGTACCATTTGCCTTCTTTACTGTCCTTTGCACCTGCATGCTTACCTTCAGTGACTGGTGTACAAGTACACCCAGCTCTCCTTGCATATTCCCCTCTCTCAGTTTATAGCCATTCAGATAATAATCTGCCTTCCTGTTTTTGCTACCAAAGTGGATAACCTCACATTTATCCACATTGTACTGCATCTGCCATGCATTAGCCCACTCACTCAAATTGTCCAAATCGTCCTGAAGCCTCTCTTCATCCTCCTCACAACTTACCATCCCACTCAGTTTTGTGTCTTCTGCAAATTTGGAGATATTACATTTATTTCCCTCATCGAAATCAGGAATATATATTGTGAATAACTGGGGTCCTAGCACCGATCCCTGTGGTACCCAACTCGTCACTGCCTGCCATTCGGGAAAAAAAGACCCATTAATTCCTCCTCTCGGGTTTCCTGTCTGCCAACCAATTTTCTATCTATCACAATACACTAGCACCAATCTCATGCGCTTTAATTTTACAGGCTAATCTGTTATGTGGGACTTTGACGAAAGCCTTCTGAAAGTCCAAATAAACCACATCCACTGGCTCCCCCTCATCAACTCTACTGGTTACATCCTCGAAGAATTCTTGTAGATTTGTCAAGCATGATTTCCGTTTCGTAAATCCATGCTGACTCTGTCCGATTCTACCACTTTTCTACAAGTGCTCTGCTATAAAATCGTTGATAATGGACTCTAGAACTTTCCCCACTACCGACGTCAGGTTGACTGGTCTATAATTCCCTGCTTTCTCTCAACCTCCCTGGGGTTACATTAGCTACCCTCCAATCTGCAGGAAATGTTCCAGAATCTATAGAATCTTGGAAGATGACCACCAATACATCCATTATTTCTCGGACTGATTCCTTCAGTACTCTGGGATGTAGATTATCAGGCCCTGGGAATTTATCGGCCTTCAATACCATCAATTTCTCCAACACCATTTCTCTACTAATACAGATTTCCTTAAGTTACTCTCTCTCACTAAACCCCGTGTTCCCCAACATTTCTGGTATGATATTTGTGTGCTTATTTGTGAAGCCAGAACCAAAGTATGCATTTAGTTGGTCAGCCATTTCTTTGTTCCCCATAATTAATTCCCCTGTTTCTGACGGTAAGGGACCTACATTTGTCTTGACCAATCTTTAAATCTGTTAAATCCACTCTTGACTATTCCAATTATATCCTGGTCACCCTCCCAGTTATAAACCTTGATAAAGCACAGCCCATCTAGAATCTGCTGCCTGTAAACTAATTCGCACCAAATCCTGATCACCGATCACCCCAAATCCTGATCACCCATCACCCCAAATCCTGATCACACATCACCCCTGTGCTCACTGATCTACTTTGGCACCGGGACCGGCAGCACCTTAAATTTAATATTTTCATTCATGTGTTTGAACCTCACCCTCAATTAGTCTCATTGCCCTGTCCATTCCCATATTGCTGCCTTCAAGTCTTTTCTTCAATTCCCATTTAAAAGAAGGCTTCTTTCCCTCTGTCTCTGTCTATGGCAGGTATTCTCAGCTCTGCAGTGTCACTGGGCCCAATTCCATGGACGTTTGGATCCATTAAATGGTATGAGCTGAGCTGCCGGTCACTTCCTGTGCTCCAGGCCTGGACAGGGCTCTTGTCCCTGTTCACCAAGTATGTGCTGGTAGTGTGCAGAGGGATCGGATCTGACACCAATCAGCCATTCCAGCAGCTTTGCTATACGTCTTTGAAACGAAGTGATGTGGGCGGGGAGGGGGGGGGGGGGTACATTGAGCAGTGTGAGAGGTTGGTGGTGTTGAGTGTATGAGATGCCATGTGGAGACGAATTCACTGACATTGACCAACAGTGTGAGCTCATTAAACTTCTTCTGGCTCTGCTGCCAGGTCCTCGGGGCCAGACCTCTTGCATTGACCTCCCTGGCCACCTGCTCCCATTCCCTTCGGAAGACGTTCCTTAAGGGTCTCCGCCCCACCCCACAGAAACATGACCTCTCTCCTACGGTCACCTCCATGACTAAGGCCTCCAGCACCACAGCTGTGAACAGCAGAGCCCTCTTTGTGTCCTTGTATTCCATTTACCTCGTCTCCAATTGCAGCATTCACAGTCAGCAGCAGCAGCCTTCTGTGATTCAGTGCAGCTTCCCTTTAAGAGGGACAGACTACCTTTAAGAGCTGAATCCTGGCTGAAGCACGTGCCAGCCTCACACACAGTTAGGTCCCTGTTAAGCTTGCAGGTAGACAGCAGTGCGGGTCACCCTGGGCAGCACGTAGAATTCATGAAAATGAGGAGACAGCAGGAAGCTTGTGTGTCACCTGCCTCAACAGGAACGGGCACGGGCAGATCACGAATCACAACCCCTACCCCTGAAAACTGGTACAAACTTCTCTTCCACTCTGTCTCTATTTTCCTTCCCCTCTTTCACCCTTTCTCCCTCTACCTCTGTGTCTCTTGTTCATATAATCAGAGATTGATGCAGCACAGAAGAAGGCTATTCGGTCCGTTGTGTCAGTGCTGTCTCTTTGAAAGAGATATCTAATTAGTTCTACTCCCTCCTCTTTCCCCAGACTCCTATTGTTTTTTTTCCTTGTCAAGTTTTTGTTAAATTCCCTTTTGAAAGATATCATTGAATCTGATTCCACCATGATTTCAGGCAGTCAAATCCAGATCACAACCATAGAACGACAGGCCCAAATATCCATGGAAAGGTTACGGCACAGAATAAGGTTATTCAGCCCATCGTGTCTCTGCTGGCTGAAAAAACTAGTCACCCAATCTAATCCCATCTTCCATCCGCTGGTCCATGGCCTTGCCAGTTGCAGCACCTCAGGTGTAGGTCCAGGTACCTTTTAAAATAATTGATGGCTTCTGGCTCCATCACCGTTCCTGGCATTGAGTTTCAGACACCCACCACCCTCTGGGTGAAAAGGTTTTTCCTCATGTCCCCTCTGATCCGTCTACCAATCACTTTAAAACTGTGCCCCCTGGTAATTGACCTCTCTGCTAGGGGAAACAGGTCCTTCCTGACTACTCTACCTGGGCGCCTCATAATTTTGTACAACTTAATCAAGTCACCCCTCAGTCTCCTTTGTTCTAAAGAAAACAATCTTAGCAGCACAGTACACAATACTCCAGCTGTGGCCTAACCAGTGTTTTATACAATTCCAGCATTACATCCCTACTTTTGTATTCTATATATCGGCCAGTAAAGGAAAGCATTCCATATGCCTTCTTCACCTCTCTGTCTACCTGTCCTGCCACCTTCCAGGACCTGTGGACATAAACTCCAAAATCTCTAACATCTTCTGCACCTTTCAATATCCTCCTGTCTGTTGTGTATTCCCTCGCTTTATTTGCCCTTCCCAAATGCATTACCTCACAGTTCCCCAGATTGACTTTCATTTGCCATGTTTCCATCCACTCAACCAAACCATTTAAACCATTGATATCATTCTGGAGTCTACAGCTATCTTCTTCACTATTAACTACATGACCAATTTTTGTGTCATCAGCACATTTTCCAATCATATCTCCCACATTTAAGTCCAAATCATTAATATACATCACAAATTGCAATGGACCCAACACTGAGACCTGTGGAACGCCACTAGAGACCGCTTTCCATTCACAAAAAACATCTGTCGACCATTACCTTTTGTTTCCTGACATTGATCCAATTTTGGATCCAACTTGACACATTCCCCTGTATCTCATAAGCTTTTACTTTTCTGAAGTGTCTGCCACGTGGGACCTTACTAAAATCCATGTAGACCACATCCATTGCACTACCTTTATCAATCTTTCTTGCTCCTTCCTCACAAAACTTAATTATGTGAGTAAGGCAAGACCTTCCATTAACAAATCCATGCTGACTATCCCAGATTAATCTTTGCCTTTCTCAGTGACAGTTTATCGTAGCTCTGAGAATTTATTCTAATAATTTGCCCACCGATATCCGACTAAAGGCCTGCTCGGGTCTGGAAATAAAACCCGACCGAACCCGACAGAACAACATCGGACCCGAGTCCGAGCCGGCCCGAGCCTGACCCGACCATATTGCACTCACTGTACTTAGCACTTTTGGATGGAATGGAAGGAAGCTGCATCATGAGCGCGGTGACATCATAGAGGTACTCACTTGCTCACTGCGCAGACTCAGAGTCTGTTGAGTCCAGATGCACGTTTCCCTCCTTGACGTCCCAGACTCCCAGCTCAGGCAGGCTTTTCAAATGTTGATGCTTACTTACTCAACTTCCCTTTTCCTCACAGCCGATCCAAATGTAGTACTGTGTGTGTCCGACCCAACCCGAGTCCGAAAACCGGATCCGGAAGAGCGATCCGATCCATCCCGAACCCGACATATGTCGTCGGGTCTTGTCCGGTTTGGGTCGGGTAGCAGGCCTTGAGCTCAGACTGAAACGCCTATAATTATTTGGCTTATCCTTGGCACCATTTTAAAACATTGGTACTACGTTCACAGACCTCCAATGGTCTGGTGCCTCTCCTGTATCTAGTGAGAATCTGAAGATGATCTTCGGAGCATCTGCTATTTCCTCCCTGGCTTCCTTTAATAGCCTGGAATACAATTCATCTGGTCCTGGCGATTTATCCACTTTCAAGGATGTCAGACCCTCTAGTACTTCCTCTCTCATTATGCTTATCATATCTAATATTTCACAGTCCTCCTCTTTAACTATAATGTCTGCATCATCTCTCTCCTTTGTGAAGACAGAGACTCAGTAAGAACCCTGCCCACATCTTCTGCATCCACGCATAAACTACCTTGTACATCTCTGATATGCCCTCCCCTTTCTTAGTTATCCTTTTATTCCTAATGTACTGGGTTTTCCTTGATTCTACCTGCCAATATTTGTTGATGTCCTCTCTTTACTTTTCTAATTACCTTTTTTACTTAACCCCTGCACTTTCTTTCCTCCTCTCGGCTTTCTAAAGTATTGTTTTTTTGTGACTGTCATAAGCTTCCTTTATTCTGATTTATCTTACCCTGTATGTTTCCAGATAACCGGGGGCTCTAAATTTGACAACACACTGTGCAAGAAAATTATCTTCATTTTGCCTCTGGTTCTTTGCCAATTACCTTAAATGTGCATCTTCTTAATGATGTTGGGAGCACAGTCCCAGCAAATACAGACCATTTAGTTTGACATCAGTAGTGGATAATGTATTTCAAACAATAATTAGCGAAGAAATAACAGAAACTTGGAGCGGTTTGAGTTAATGAAGGATAGCAAGCACGTATTTGTAGGAAGACAGGAGCAGGAGTAGGCCAATCAGCCCATCGAGCTTGCTCCGTTATTCAATTGGATCATGTCTGATCATCTACCTCAACGTCACTTTCCCGTGCTATCCCTGCATCCGTTGATGTCATTTGTCTCCCAAAATCCATTGATTTCTGTCTTGAACATTCTCAGTGTCGATCTTCCACACCCTCTGTGGCAGTGAATTCCAAAGATTTACAATCCTCTGAGTGAAGAAATTCTTCTTCATCTCAGTCTTAAATTGCTTACCCATTATTCTGAGATTATGTCCCCTGGTTCAAGACACCCCAGCCAGGGGAAACATCCGATCTGCATCCACCCCGTCACCCCCTGTAAGAATTTTGTATGAGATCACTTCTTATTTTTTGAAACTCTGGAGAATGCAGACCCAGTTTCTCAATCTCTCCTCGTACGACAATCCTGCCATCACAGGGATAGTCTGCCTAACCTCCGTTGCACGCCCTGTATGGCAAATATATCCTTCTTTAGACAAGGAGACCAAGACTGTGCGCAATATTCCAGGTGTGGTCTCACCAAAGTTGAATACAATTGCAGCCAGATATCATTACTCCTGTACTAAAAAACCCCTTGAGATGGAGGCCAACATACCATTTGCCTTCCACATTGATCGGTGCACCTGCATACTCGCTTTCAGTGACTCATGAACAAAGACATTCATATCCCTTTGGAAATCAACACTTCCCATCCTCTCACCCGTCAAAAAATATTCTGTTTTTCTGTTTTTGTTTTACCGGAGTGGAGCACTTGATACTTATTCATATTATATTCCAGCTGCCATGTTCTTGCCCATTCACTTAGCCTGTCCAAATCCACTTGAAGCCTCCTTGCATCCTCTTCACAACCTACTTTCCCACCTCGTTTTGTATCATCAGCAAACTTGTAAATATTACATTTGGTCACCACATTCAAATAATTTATATAGATTGTGAACAGCTGTGGCCCTTGTGCTGATCCTTGTGGTACCCCCACTCATAAGAGCCTGCCATCCTGAGAATGACCCGTTTATTCCTACTCTCTATTTTCTGTCTGTTAACCAATTCTCAATCCATACCAGTATTTTACCCCAATCCCATGTGCTGTAATTTTGTTTACTAACCTCCTGTGTGAGACCTTATCAAAAGCCTTCTGTAAATCCAAATACACCACATCCACTGGTTCTCCTTTAGTAATGTTGCAACACCCTCAAAAAACGTCAGCAGATTTGTTGCACATGATGCCTCTTTCATAAATCCATGTTGACTCCGCCAATTTTACCATTATTTTCTAGATGTCCAGTGATCACATCCTTTACAATAGATTCTAACATTTTTCCTATTACTGACGTTCAACTAACAGGTCTGTGGTTCTCATTCTCCCTCTCCCACCCTTCTTAAATAGTGAGTTTACATTAGCTACTTTCCAGTCTTTAGGATCTCTTACAGAATCTATGGAAGTTTGAAAGATGCCACCCAATACATCCACCATCTATAATGCCACCTCCTTCAACACTCTGGGATGTAGCTCACCTGGTCGAGGGATTTATCAAACTTCAATCCAGTTAACATTTCAAGTACTACCTCTTTACCAACACTAAATTGCCAATTTGCTCTTCGTACCTTCATAGTTCCCCTTGTTCAAATTGAACACCCCAGTTTCAGAATTATCAAATTCAAATGGAATGTGAAATGTTATCATAATATGGTCATTATTTCCCAAAAGCTGCTTTACAGCAATGTTATTAACTAATGCTGTCTCGTTACATAAAATAGCCCGATTAGTTAGTCCTTCAATGTACTTCTCCAGAAACCCATCTCGTACACACTCGAGTAAAGGCAGATCATACTTCACTCACGTAGTTGAAGGTTTTGATGAAGTAACAGAGACGGTTGATGAAGGGAATGCCGAGGATGTTGTGTCTATGTATCTTAAGAAAATGTTTGATAAGGTACCACATAAAAGGCTGGTTAGTAAAATTGAGGCTCATGGAATAAGAGGATCATTGTCAAATTGAATTAAGGACAGGAAACAGTGAGTTGTAATAAATTGTTGTTTTTAAGTGTGGAGGATGGTAGACAGTGGGTGTCCCCCAAAGGTCAGTGTTGGGACCAATGCGTTTTTGCGATATCGAAATGAATTAGATATTGCAATACAGAGTAGAATCTCCAAATTTGCCTAAGACATCATCTTTCAGATTTCTGAGCCAGACCCGATGCTGATCACATGTCTTTGAGTGCACATTCTCTCTCTCCAGCTCTCTGTCACAATTCTTACCCAGACTTCGCAATAACCACAGGTATTTGACAGATTGTAATCTCTCCCTGTCTCCAAATCTCCTACACATTCCCAGTAATGATCGCTGAGCTGAGTTTGTCATTTCTCACAAACCAAGTAAACTAAGCCTGTGATCCAGATCTCTGTTATCCCTCTCCTGCACTACTGTAAGAGCTTATCAACGGTCACAGATTAACCAAAAGGAGGGAGAAGGTTCACAAGCAGCAAATTCACTAATGACAGTTCAAATACAGCACAACTTCAGATTAGAAACAGTAGACATATTAGAACATTACAGCGGAGTACAGGCCCTTCGGCCCTCGATGTTGCGCCGACCTGTGAAACCATCTGACCTACACTATTCCATTTTCATTCATATGTCTATCAAATGACCACTTAAATGCCCTTAAAGTTGGCGAGTCTACTACTGTTCCAGGCAGGGCGTTCCACGCCCCTACTACTCTCTGAGTAAAGAAACGACCTCTGACATCTGTCCTATATCTATCACCCCTCAACTTAAAGCTATGTCCCCTCGTGTTTGCCATCACCATCCGAGGAAAAAGACTTTCACTATCCACCCTATCTAACCCTCTGATTATCTTATATGTCTCTATTAAGTCACCTCTCCTCCTCCTTCTCTCCAACGAAAACAACCTCAAGTCCCTCAACGTTTCCTCGTAAGACCTTCCCTCCATACCAGGCAACAGCCTAGTAAATCTCCTCTGCACCCTTTCCATAGCTTCCACATCCTTCCTATAATGTGGTGACCAGAACTGCACGCAATACTCCAGGTGCGGTCTCACCAGAGTTTTGTACAGCTGCAGCATGACCTCGTGGCTCCGAAACTCGATCCCCCTACTAATAAAAGCTAACACACCATATGCCTTCTTAACAGCCCTATTAACTGGGTAGCAACCTTCAGGGATTTATGCACCTGGACACCAAGATCTCTCTGTTCATCTACACTACCAAGAATCTTCCCATTAGCCCAGTACTCTGCATTCCTGTTACTCCTTCCAAAGTGAATCACCTCGCACTTTTCCGCATTAAACTACATTTGCCATCTCTCAGCCCAGCTCTGCAGCCTATCTATGTCCCTCTGAACCCGACAACATCCTTCGGTACTATCCACAACTCCACCGACCTTAGTGTCATCCGCAAATTTACTAACCCACCCTTCTACACCCTCTTCCAGGTCATTTATAAAAATGACAAACAGCAGTGGCCCCAAAACAGATCCTTGCGGTACACCACATATGACCTGTAACAGGTGAGAAAGTCTTTCTGGCTATGGATCAAACGTTACAACCTATTATAAAAGACGTTATAGCAGCGCACGTAGAGAAATTCAACGTGATCAGGCAAAGTCAACATAGTTTGGTGAAAGGGAAATCATGTTTAACCAATTTATTGGAACTCTTTGTTGAAATAACATGCGCTGTGGATGAAGGCGAACCAGTGGATTTACTGTTCTTAGGTTACCAGAAGACATTTGATAATGTGCCACATCAAAGGTTATTATGAAATATAATAGCCGTGGTATAGGGGGTAACATATTGGCATGGATAGAAGATCGGCTAGCTAAGAGGAAACAGAGAGTAGACATGAATTGGTAATTGTTTGGTTGGCAAGATGTAATGAGTGGTTGCCACAGGGATCCGTGCTGCGACATCAACCTTTTACAATTTATATAAATGACTTGGATGAAGGGTCCAAAGGTATGTTTGCTAAATTTGCTGATGACACAAAGATAGGTCGGAAGGTACGTTGTGCAGAGGACATAAGGAGGGTAAAAAGGGATGTAGATAGGTTAAGTGAGAGGGAAAAGATCTGACAAATGGAGTATAATACGGGGAAATGTGAAATGGCCCATATTGGCAGGAAGAATTTAAAAAATAAACATAATATATGAATGGTGAGAGAAAACAGAGCTCTGGGATGCAAAGGGATTTTGGTGTCCTAGTTCATAAATGGCAAAAGTTAGCATGAAGGTTCAGCAAGTATTTAGGAAAGCTAATAGAATTGTTTTTTTAAGAGAGTAGTTAAATGCAAAGGTAGGGAGGTTATGTTTCAGTTGTACAGGCATTGATGAGACTGCATCTGACGTATTGTGTAAAATACTGGCCATCTTATGGAAGGAAGGATGTAAAGGCTTTGGACGCAGTTTAGAGAAGGTTTACTAGACTAATACCTGGAATGGGTGTGCTGTCTTATGAGGAAAGGCTGCAGAGGCGAGGCGTACATCAGCTGGAGTTTAGAAGAGTAAAATGCGACTTATAGAAAGATATCAGATCCTAAGAGGGTCAGAGCAAGTGAAGTCGACAGAGAGAGAAACAGAAAAAGGGAGAGAGTGAGGGGGAGAGAGTGGTCACATCAGCTCATCTGCTGCTGAAACCCTCATCCCTGCCTTTGTTACCTCGAGATTTGACTATTCCAACACACGCCAGGATGGTCTCCCACATTCTACTCTCTGTAACCTTGTGGTCATCCAAAACTCTGCTGCCATCTTCTAATTTACACTAAATTCTGTTCACCCAGCATCCCTGTGCTCAGTGACCTACATTGGCTCTTGGTCCAGTAACACCTCCGTTTTAATATTCTCACACGTGTGATCAAATCCCTCCATGCCCACACCCTTCTGATTGTCCCAATCCCCTGTCCATTTCCAATATTCCTGAAGCTTGTTTATCTGAAAGTCTTTTGCTACTTTCCTTTTTATAGTCCATTTCTTTCCCTTAGTCTCTCTCCCTGTCCACACATTTCATCTCTCCAGTTCCACTGGTGATGTGGAAGTTTGGATCCATAAAATGGTGTGAGCTGCACTGCCGGTCACATCCAGCGCATTGTACAGGACACCCAGGCTGGCCGGGGTGCGAGCGTGGGTGTAACGGGTGTGTGTCTGTAGAGTGAGGAGGGGTCTGAATATGGTGTCAATCAGCCATTCCAGCAGCTGTGACGTACATCTTTGAAACTTGGTCTGTGCATGTGCACTGACCGCCTGTGTTAGTCACTCTCAGCTGAATGTACATTTAGCAGCACGAGGAACCTCCTCCAGTGTTATTTAAAATTACCAGGCATCCAACTTACAGGTGAGGGACTTCTGACATACTTCTGCTATTGTAAAGTTAGTGGAGGTGCTGTGGATGGTTTTCTGGAGATTGTGTTGTGAGCTGCTGCAGACGTTCAGGGAGGGCAGCGGATTTGGTGACCCAAATGTGGACGAGGTATGGGAACTGTAGTTACAGTGTCTCTGGGTCTGTAAAATGACCAACAAATAGAGACGAGGCTGCAGAGAGGGGAAGCTCTGTAAAGAGAGAGGAGGATGGGGCTCTGTCCTACCCACCCCGGATTTTCCAAGCGTACCTTTCCTATTTCCACCTCAGTTCATCGCCTCACTTCACCCCTGTCTCAGCCCATCTGCTGCTAAAACCTCAATCATGCCTTCGTCACCTCTCGATGTGATTATTCCAACTCACTCCTGGCTGATCTCTCACATTCTGCTCTCTGTAAGCTTGAGGTCATCCAAAACTCTGCGGCCCATGTCTTAGTTCAAACCAAGTCCCGTTCATCTATCACTGACCGTCATTGGCTCCAAGCCCAGCAATGTGTTGATGTTAAAATTCTGATCCTTGTTTTCAGATCATGTTCTCACCTCCATTTTCTCACCCCTCCCTATCTCTGTAACCTCCTCCAGTTGCACAACCCACCGAGATATCTGTGCTCCTCTAATTCTGGCCTCTTGTGCATCCCTGATTTTATTCACTGCACCACTGGTGGCCGTTCCTTCAGCTGCCGGGGCCCCATGCTCTGTAATATCCTCCCTACACCTCTGCACCTTGCTTTCCTCCTTTAAGACACTCCTTAAAACCTACCACTTTGACCAAGCTGTTGGTCATCTGACCGAATATCTCCTGTTGTGTCTCAGTGTCATACTTTGTTTCATAATACTCATGTAAAGCACCTTGGGATGCTTTGTAACGTTAAAGTCACTATATAAATATAAATTGTTGTTGTTGTTGTTGAAGTTTGCCAGTCATCATTTGTCATTAGCATATCCAAGTTGCTAACTAGTTACTACCCACTGTTTTTCTCAGCAACAAATATTTTTCTCCTCGAAATTTCCCCAGTCATGACACAAGTCTGACTGATCAGTAATTACAGGGTTTACACCATCTCTCCTTTTTTAAACAGGGTGCAACATTTACAATCCTCCAGTCCTCTGTCATCACACCTACATCCAAGGAGGATTGGAAGTTTCTGGCCAGTGCCTCTGCTATTTCTACCATCCCTTCTCTCAGAAACCCCCATCCTGACTGGGTAAATGTTCCAGTTTATTGCAACACAATAAGTGTTGGATTGAAAGGGGTTTACTGAACTTGTTTGTTCAGTGACTAATTAATGCCAGTCTCTATGGACCCTAATTGTGTCACGGGAGGGTTTACCTCTTCTATTAATAAGGGACTCCATTCAATGTGTTCTCCCATAGTGTCATTGGGAGCATCGTCTCCGGCACTAACGGGTATCAGCGGCGCCAGAGAGAGGGAGAGGATAGATCAGAATATGAGAACAATAGATTGAAATGTTACAACAATGGGCAGGTGTTTATCCTGGCATCTTTACATTCTTTCTACTTATTTTGATCAGCTACCATGAGAATCTAGCATCTATCATGCACTGAGGATTAGTCAATACATTTACTATCCCAGTCCTCGCTATTGTTGGTGTTCCTGATAAGTCTCTATATCCAACTCTTCATTCGATAAACCATTTTCAACTGCATTACTGTACATGTCATTTACTCTGACCTTGTTGCTTTTGGTATCCCTTATAAACATCTATCTCCAGCTATTATATAGTGCCGAAGGATGTTGTAGGTTACAGAGGGACATAGATAGGCTGCAGAGCTGGGCTGAGAGATGGCAAATGGAGTTTAATGCGGAAAAGTGTGAGGTGATTCACTTCGAAAGGAGTAACAGGATTGCAGAATACTGGGCTAATGGGAAGATTCTTGGTAGTGTAGATGAGCAGAGAGATCTTGGTGTCCAGGTACATAAATCCCTGAAAGTTGCCACCAGGTTAATAGAGCTGTTAAGAAGGCATATGGTGTTTAGTTTAGTTTAGTATAGAGATACAGCACTGAAACAGGCCCTTCGGCCCACCGAGTCTGTGCCGTCCATCAACCACCCATTTATACTAATCCTACCCTAATCCCATATTCCTACCACATCCCCACCTGTCCCTATTTTTCCCTACCACCTACCTATACTAGGGGCAAATTATAAAGGCCAATTAACCTATCAATCTGCAAGTCTTTGGCAAGTGTGTTAGCTTTTATTAGTAGGGGGATCGAGTTTAGGAGCCACGAGGTCATGCTGCAGCTGTACAGAATTCTGGTGCGGCCGCACCTGGAGTAATGCGCGCAGTTCTGGTCACCGCATTACAGGAAGGATGTGGAAGCTTTGGAAAAGGTGCAGAGGAGATTTACTAGGATGTTGCCTGGTATGGAGGGAAGGTCTTACGAGGAAAGGCTGAGGGACTTGAGGTTGTTTTCGTTAGAGGGAAGGAGGAGAAGAGGTGACTTAATAGAGACATATAAGATAATCAGAGGGTTGGACAGGGTGGATAGTGAGAGCCTTTTTCCTCGGATGGTGATGGCAAACACGAGGGGACATAGCTTTAAGTTGAGGGGTGATAGATATAGGACAGATGTCAGAGGTAGTTTCTTTACAAAGAGAGTAGTAGGGGCGTGGAACGCCCTGCCTTTAACAGTAGTAGACTCGCCAACTTTAAGGGCATTTAAGTGGTCATTGGATAGACATATGGATGAAAATGGAACAGTGTAGGTCAGAAGGTTTCACAGGTCGGCGCAACATCGAGGGCTGAAGGGCCTGTACTGCGCTGTAATGTTCTATGATCTATGTTCTATTACCTTTATCAACCATTGCTAACTGTATTAGGGTTTGTGTAAATTACTCTCTCATCTTTGCTTCTCTTGCTGCCCAGGTAAGACTCTAGCTCCAGCGATGAGATATGTAAACCCTGTTTCACGGAAATACTGATCTGGAATTTAATTTTTTTCGAAGACTGAAGCCAGTGACATTGGTCTCCATAAGAAACTCCATCCCCTATTTGTGAACCCGTACCCCTCACTGGCCAATGACTGTGGCTGCACCAGATGGTTTACAAACTCTGTAGTCTTTTAAACCTGAGCTGAGTTCATCTCCATATTCTCTCCATCACCACATCTGCCGACTACCACCTCTGTAATGTCAGCCATCTCCACCTCTGCCTCAGCCCATTTGCTGCATAAACCATCATCCATGTCATTGTTAAATCCACACTTGACTATTCCAATTCTATCCTGGTCACCCTCCCAGTTATAAACCTCCATAAACCACAGCCCATCCAGAATTCTGCTGCCTGTATTCTAACTCACACCACATCCCGATCATCCATCACCCGGATCTACATTGGCTCCTGGTCTGGAAGCACCTTAATTTTAATATTCTCATTCTTGTGTTTGAGTCCCTCCATGACCTTACCCCTCGAATTAGTCCCATTCCCCTGACCATTCCCATATTCCTTTTGGCCTTCTAGTCTTTTCTGTTACCTTTACTTGCCCTCTGTAGGTTTATCTGGCCACAATTTTCAGCTTTCAGCTTTATAAAGCCACTGGGCCCAAAGACATGGCCGCTTGGATCCATAAAATGGTATGAGCTGAGCTGCTTGTCACTTCCAGTGCTCCAGCCTGGTCTGGGCTCTAGACCCAGTTCCCCAAGCAGGTGCTGGTAGTGTGAGGAGGAGTTTGAAGTGACATCAATCAGCCATTCCAGCAGCTTTGATGTACGTCTTTGTAACTTGGTCTGTGCTTGTCCACTGACCACCTGTGTTAGTCACTCTCAGCTGAACATACATTCAGCAGCACGATGAACCCCCTCGAGCTTTATTTAAAAACATCAGGCATTTAACTTACAGGTGAGGGGCTTTTGACCTACTTCTGCTACTGTAAATTTAGTGGAGGTGTTGTGGATGGTTTTCTGGAGGTTGTGTTGTGAGCTGCTGCAGACATTCATGGAGGACAGAGGATGTGGTGATCCAACTCTGTACGAGGTATGGGGACTGTTGTTTCTATGTCTCTGGGTCTGTAACATGACCAACTAATGGAGTAGAGGCTGCAGAGATGGGAAGCTCTGGAAAGAGGGTGCTCTGCCCTATTCACCCCGGGTTTTCCCAGATCACTTTCCTACCTACACCTAACCCAGGAGCAGTGTGTGAGGTGACTCTGATTCAATAAGTAGGTGGTCACAGACTTGTGTCACCTCCTGCAACACGACCTGGAGCCTCACAACAGAGTGAGGACAGAGCGGTCAGTGGCTGTTAATTTCACAGTTTCATTGAACATCTATGTATCGGATCTTTCCAAGCAGGAGCGGGTGACATATCCAACGTAGAGTCATAGAGGGTGATGCAGTCACTTATGGCACTGAAGGAGGTTGTTCTGTCCATCATGTCCATGCTGGCTCTCCATAGAGCAATCCAATCAGTCCCAGTGCCCCAATGTCCCAATACCTGTAGCAAATCAATTTCCTTCAAGTGCCCATCAGCTTTCTTATAAAATCACTGATTTTCTCCGCGTCCACCACACTTGTGGGCAGTGAGTTCCAGATCATTAACACATGCTGCATAAAAACATTTTTTCCACTTACTCCCCTTGCATCTCTTGTCCAAAACCTTCAATCTGTGTCCCCTCGTCCTTCTTCCATCAGTTAATAGGAAACGTTTTTATCTTGTCTAAATCACCTAAATTTGTCATAATCTTGTAACCTAACCTTGTAACTAAAATCCTCCATCCCTGGAACCATTCTGCTAAAACCCCTCTGCATCATTTCAAGGACCTTCACGATCTTTCTGAAATATGGTGACCAGAATTGGACACAATAGTCCAGCTGAGACCTAACCAGAGACTTTTAAACATTCATCATAACTTCTCTCCGTTTGTACTCAATACCTCTATTTATGAAATGTAAGATTATATGTGTTTTACTAACCACTCTCTCAATATGTCCTGTCACCTTTAAAGATGGATACACATGCACCCACAGATCTCTCTGTTCCTGCACACTGTGTCCAACTGTGCTATTAAGTCTATATGATCTTCCTATCCCTTCTGTCAAAATACATCACCTCACACTTGTCTCACACTTCCATCTGCCACTTGTCTGCTCATTCTACTCAGTATCTGTGTCCTGTCACAGGTGGTTCTGAACATCCTCACTGTTTGCCACTGCTCCAACCTTGGTATCAGAGACAGATTTTGAAGTTCCACTGGGTACTCCAAGATCCAAGTCATTTATACACAGCAAAATAAAACAGTGGTCCTGGCACTGACCCTGGGGAAACACCCACTGTCCAACATCCTGCAGTATGAAAAGCAGCCATTTACTATGACACACTGTTTTCTGCACATTATCCATCTTTTTTATTCAATTGTACACTGACCCTCCCATTCCATGAGACTCGATGCTGGTAATTTACCTTTTATATGGTACTTTAGCAAACACATTCTTCAAACTAATATAGACAACATCCAGCACATTCGCCAACTTTAAGGGCATTTAAGTGGTCATTGGATAGGCATATGGATGGAAATGGAATAGTGTAGGTCAGATGGTTTCACAGGTCGGCGCAACATGGAGGGCCGAAGGGCCTGTACTGCGCTGTAATGTTCTAATTCTAATTCTAATTCCCTTCATCAACCTTCTCTGTTACATCATCAAAAATATCAATTTGATTTGGCAAGCATGACTTTCCTTTTGTAAATCTAAGCTGGCTATCCTTAATTAACTCAGACCTCTCCAAAAGACTGCTGTTATCCCCGATTATTTCTAAAACCTTCCTCACCACAGATCTTAAATAACTGACCTGTAGTTACTAGGCCTATGTGTTGTCCATTGATAATTCTGGGAGGTGACGGTGAGCACCTATGTCATCATTTTCTTCCTCAGCAGAGAGAAGCAGGATGAGAGATCCCGTAGCTTTGTCAGGATAGTCACATTCCTGATGGTGTAGGTTGCTCTGAGGGGCCCCCATGTCAACGGGGAGAGGTACAGGAACTGAAAGAACTCTCGCTCCATTAATGTACAGTTGGTGTGTGAGCATGCCCAGTACATCATGTTGGTGAATGTCCACTACCCTGGCAGCAGACACCATACCTTCATTCTGAAGCAGTCAGCCGGTCCCAACACTTCGGGGCTCCATGAAGAACCAGAATGTGGCTCCTTGGAGACAAAGGAAAGCCCCTTCTAGACACAGCCCATGTTTCTACAGCTACAAACCACCTCCCACCGTCAACCGTAATTACGCAATTAACATGTGTTTAATGTGAGCAATGGAGTCGCCAGGAACATGGTGGAAGAGACCATCGGTGTGATGAAGCAATGCTTCCGAAGTCTGAACCGCTCGTGTTGGAGGGGGGGGGGGCGGCCTCCAGTACTCACTGGAGCAGGTGTCCAAGTTCATGGTGTTCTGCTGCACCCTTCATATCATCACCAGCATGAAGACACAGACATTGGCACCAGGAATCCAGAGGACACCTCAGGAGGAGGAGGCAGGGAGGATATTTCCTCGATGCCTTCGACCTGGACAGGGTGTCGGAGAGTCTCTGCTAAGATTCCAGTTCCCAAAGGACAACTTCCCTTTCCAACCATGAATTCCCCATTCTCCACCATTACACCCATCTGAGACGCCCCATCACAGCGTTCCCTTGGTCAGCATCCTGTAATAAAAGCATCAGAGAATTATGACAGCACAGAAGGACCAATTCAGTCTTTCGTGTCTGCACAGGCTCTCCGAATGAGCAATTCACCCAGTGCCGTTCACTGCATTCTCCCTGTAACCCTGCACATTCTTCCTTCTCATATAACGGTCTATTCAGCTTCAATTGAACCTGCCTCCACCACACTCTCAGGCAGTGCATTCCAGACTCTCACCATGCAATGTGTGAAAAAATATTTTCCTCAGGTCGTCTTTGCTTCTTTTACCCATGACTTTAAATCTGTGCCCTCTCGTTCTCGATCCTTTCACGAGTGGGAACTGTTTCTCTCTATCTACTCTGTCCAGCCACCTCATGATTTTTGAAACCTTTAATAAATCACCTCTCAGCCTTCTCCGAGAAAAACAGTCCGAACTTCTCAAACCTATCTTCATAACTGAAATTCCTCATCCTGGGAATAATTCTGGTGAATCCTTTCTGTACTCTCTCCAATGCCCTCACCTCTTTCTTCAGGTGTGGCACCCAAAACTGGACACAATGCTCCAGCTGAGGCTGAAATAGCGTCTTATAAAAGTTCAACATAACTTGCTCTTGTACTCTATGCCCCTATTAATAGAGCCAGGATACAGTATTCTTTATTAAACACTTTCTCAACCTGTCCTGCCACCTTCAATGACTTATGCACATATACACACAGGTCCCTCTGCTCATGAACACCCTATAGAATTGTAGATTGTCACCCCATGTTCTTCCTACCAACATGAATCACTTCACATTTCTCAGTATTGAACATCATCTGCCACCTCTCTGCCCATTCCATCAACTTGTGCGTGTCCTTTTGAAGTTCTACACTATCCTCCTCACAGTTCACAACGCTGCCAACTTTCATAACAGCTGCAAACTTTGAAATTGTGCCCTGTACACCCTGGTTTAGGTCCTTAATATATATCAGGAAAAGCAAGGATCCCAACACTGATCTCTGGGGGACTCCAATGCAAACCTTCCTCCAGCCTGTAAAACATCCATTAACCACTACTCTTTGTTTCCTGTCACTTAGCTAATTTCGTATCCATGTTGCTGATGTCCCTTTTATTCTATGAGCTACAAGTTTGCTCACAGGTCTGTTGTGTGGCATTGTATCAAAAGGTTTTTGCATGCAGGGAATAGTTAAATGTCTGGAATGCACTGCTTGAGAATGGTGGAGGCAGGTTCATTTGAAACTGAATAGACCGTTATATAAAAGTCAATGTACACCACATCAACAGAATTGCCGTCATCAACTCTCTCTGATACCACCTCAAACATCTCAGTAAATTACTTAAACATGATGTTCTCTCACGAAATCCATGCTGGCTTGTTTAATTAATTAATAGTCCATGTGACTATTAGCTTTGTCCAAGATTATTTCTTTCTAGAAGTTTTCCCACCACCGAAGTTTAACTGACAGGCCTGTAGTTGCTGGCCTTATCTTTACACCCTTTTTTGAACAAAGGTGTAACGTTTGCAATTCTCCAGTCCTCTGGCATCGCCCCCAAGTCTAAGAAAGACTGAAAAATTATGGCCAGTGCCTCTGCGATTTCCACCCTTACTTCCCTCAGTATCCTTGGATGCATATCATCTGGTCCTGGTGCTTTATTCAATTTAAGTCCAGACAGCCTATCTAATACTTCCTCTTTATCAATTTTAAACCCCACTAGTGTCCGACTTACCTCCTCTTTCAACATTGCCTGGGTTGCATCTTAGAATCATAGAAAGTTTATGGCACAGAGAAAGGCCACTTGGCCCATCGTGTCTATGCTGTCCAAAAAACGACCCATCCATTCTGATCCTACCTTCCAGCAATTGATAGATTACAGCACTTGAGGTGTATATCCAGACACCTTTTGAATCAGTTGTTGGTTTCTGCCTCAACTACCTTTTCAGAAAGTGAGTTCCAGACTCCCACCACCTGCTGGGTGAAAAATAAAATCCGCAGCTCCCTTTTAATCTTTCTACCAATCACTTTAAGTCCATGCCCCCTCGTCACTGACCTCTTTTCGAAGGTGAATAGACCCTTCACCGCCACTCTACCCAGTCGTCTCTCGGTTTTGGACATTTCAATCAGATTTCCCCTCAGCCTTCTCTATTCCAAGGAGAACAACCCCAGCCTGTCAAATCTTTCCTCATAGCTGCATTTTTCCAAACCTGGCCACATCCTCATAAATCTTCTGTGTACCCTCTCTGGTGCAATTACATCCTTTCTGTAATGAGGTGAGGAGAACTGCACACAGTACTCAAGTTGTGTCCTAACCAATGAGTTGTACAATTCTAGCATAACCTCCCTGCTCGTATATTCTATACCTCGGCTAATAAAGGAAAGGATTCTATATCTTCTTCCTTGGTAAAGACAGGTGGAAATTATTCATTCAGAACCTCAGCTATACCATCTGCCTTCATGTGCAAATCCTCTTTATGGTCCTGAGTCGGCTCCATTGTTCCTTTTACTACCCTTTTACTATTTAGGTGCCTGTAGAAAACGTTGGGATTTCCTTCAATGCTCGCCTCTTTTCATGCTCACTCTTTGCTTCACTTATTTGCTCTTTTACTTCCCCACTGGACCTTCAATATTCAGCCTGCTTCTCAATAGTGTTTTCTACCTGATGTCTGTTATATCAGTCATAAACTTGTCAACTTTTCGTGCGACCTTCAAAGATCTGTCTGAATACACACCAAGTCTCTCTGTTACTGTCTCCTCATTTAAACAATACCAATTTGTTTCTGTTCCCTTCCCTTGCACTTCCTACCCAAATGTCTCACTTCACACTTCACTGTGTTAACTAATATTTGCCATCCGCCTGCAAATTTCACCATTCAGTCTCTGTCCTCCTAAAGTCTGTTACTATCCTTCTCATTGTTTATTAACATTTCTGCCTTTCCTGCCATCTGAAATATATGACATTATCACCTCTGTACACAAGCCCATTGCATTAACATGCAGCAACAGTGACCCTGGGGAACCCCACTGTGTACTTCCCTCCAGACTGAACAACAACCATTCTCCACTATTCTCTACTTTCTGTCACTGAGCTAATTTCCCGCATGCTGACATTGAAAATAAAAGAACAGACTTCCATTTATGAAACGCCTTTCGTGACCACTGCATGTTCCAAAGTGATTTACAACCAATGAATACTTCTCAAAGTGAAGTCACTCTTGTAATGTAGGAAACAGGCAGACAATTGCTGCACAGCAAGATCCCACAAGCAGCAATATGATAATGATCAGATCTGTTTTGTGATGTTGATTGAAGGAAACATTTTGACCAGGACACCGGGAATAATTCCCCTGCTCTGCTTCTACATAGTGCGATGGGATCTTTAACATTCACCTGAGAGGACAGACTGCAACTTGGTTGCGATAAAGGAAAATCTGTAATTATGGGTTTCTTGAATCTGCATATAGATTGGGCAAATCAAATTGGTCAGAATACACTGTGGTGGAATTCCTGGGGAATATGCGGGATGGTTTTCGGGGCCAATTCTTTGAGGAACCAGCTGGAGAACAGGCCATCCTAGACTGGTTATTGTGTAATGAGAGAGGAATAATTGACAATCTAGTTGTGCGAGATCCCTCGGGGATGAACGACCATAATATGATAGAATTCTTCATCGCAATGGAGAGTGACCTAATTGATTCTGAGACTAGAGTCGTGAATCTTAATAAAGTAAGCTACGAAGGTATGAGGCATGAGTTGTCGATCATACATTGACAACTTAAAGAGATGACGGTGGAAAGGCAATGGCAAACATTCAAAGAGCACATTGATGAACTGCCACAATTGTTTACTCCTGTCTTGGCGCAAAAGTAAAACGTAAAAGGCAGCCAAATCATGGCTTACAAGGAAAATTAGAGATAGCATTAGATCCAAGGAAGAGGCAAATACATTTCCCAGAAAAAAACAACAGACCTGAGGATTGGGAGCATTTTAAAACTCAGCAAAGGAGCACCAAGGGATTGATTGACAAGTGGAAAATGGAGCTCGAGAGTAAGCTTGCAGGGAACATAAAAACTGACTGTAAACGAATCTATAGGTATGTGAAACAAAAACAAGAAATGCTGGATTCACTCAGCAGGTCTGGCAGCATCTGTGGAAAGAAAAGCAGAGTTAACGTTTCGGGTCAGTGACCCTTCTGCTTTTACTATAGGTATGTGAAGCGGAAAAGATTGGTGAAGACAAATGTTGGTCCGTTACAGTCAGAAACAGGGACATTTATTATGGGAAACAATTAAATGGCTGACCATTTAACTGAGAGAGGGGAATATGCAGCGACACCTGGGTGTTCTCGTACACCAGTCACTGAAGGTAAGCATGCAGATGCAACATTCGGTAGAAAAAGGCGAATGTTATGTTGACCTTTATAGCGAGAGGATTCGAGTACAGGAGCAGGGATGATTTGATGCAATTATACAGGGCGTTGGTGAGGCTGCACTTGTAATA
This sequence comes from Heterodontus francisci, assembly GCF_036365525.1. Taxonomy (NCBI): domain Eukaryota; kingdom Metazoa; phylum Chordata; class Chondrichthyes; order Heterodontiformes; family Heterodontidae; genus Heterodontus; species Heterodontus francisci. The sequence continues at coordinate 2,085,923 of NW_027140293.1, forward strand.
TTGTGTGTAGTTTTGGTCTCCTTATCGGAGGAAGGATGCTCTTGCTATAGAGGGAGTACAGTAGAGTTTTACCAGACTGATTCCTGGGATGGCGGGACTGACGTATGAGGAGTGATTGAGTCGGTTAGGACTATATTCACTGGAATTCAGAAGAGTGAGGAGGGATCTCATCGAAACCTATAACATTCTAACATGACTTGTCAGGTTAGATGCAGGAAGGATGTTCCTGATGTTGGGGGAGTCCAGAGCCAGGGGTCATAGTCTAAGGATACGGGGTAAATCTTTCAGTACTGAGATGAGACGTTTCTTCACCCAGAGAGGTGTAAGCCTGTGGAAATCTGTCATCACGCCCATATCCAAGGGGGATTGGCAGATTCTGGCCAGTGCCTCTGCTATTTCCCCCATTCCTTCCCTCAGCAACCATCATACATCCCATCCAGACTGGGTAAATGTTCAACTTTATTGTGGTACAAAAAATGTTGGATTGAAAAGGGTTAACTGAATCTGTTTGTTCCGTGACTGTAATTAATGTCAGTCTCCATGGACCCTAATTGTGTTTTCCATCTTGTATTAATAAGGGGCTTCTTTCAATGTGTTATTCCATAGTGTCAGTGGGAGCATCAGCACCAGCACTAACAGAGATCAGCTGCTCCAGAGAGATAGAGAGAGGATAGATCAGAATCTGAGAACAAAAGACTGGAATGTTACAACAATGGGTCAGAATCTGAGAACAATAGATTGGAATGTTACAACGGTGGACAGGAGTTTATCCTCGGTTATTTACTCTCTTTCTACATATTATGATCGGATGTCATTAAACGATCGTATCTATTTCACATTGAGGATTATTCAATACATTTACTATCCCATTCTGGCTATTATTGGTGTCCCTGGTAAGTCTCTCTATCTAGCTATTAATTCTTTAAACCATGTTTAACTGCATTACTGCTCCTGTAATTTACTATGCCCTTCTTGCTGCTTTTGTCTGCCTGGTGAATATCTTCAGCTATTAGCTCTATAAACCATTGTCAACTGTATTACAGTTCTTGTCATTTACTCTCTCTGCTACTTTTGCTGTCTCTGTTTCAGGCTAGGAGATCTGTAAACCCTGTTTCACTGAAATACTGTTCTGTAATGTAAATTTTGGGAAGACTGAAGCCAGTGTCATTGGTCTCCATCTCAAACTCCATCCCCTATCTGGGAAGCACATACTCCACCCTGCCCAATATCTGAGCTTGAACCAGACTGTTTACAACTTCTGTGTTACATTTAAACCTGAGATGAGTTCATCTCCATATTCTCTCCAAAACCAAGTGTGCCTACTACCACCTCTGTGAAATCACCCATCTCCATTTCTGCCTCAGCCCATCTGCTGCATAAACCCTCATCCGTGTCACTGTTAAATCCACACTTGACTATTCCAATTCCATCTTGGTCACCCTCCCAGTTATAAACCTCCATAAACCACAGCCCATCCAGAACTCTGCTGCCTGTATCCTAACTCACACCAAATCCCGATCACCCATCACCGCTGTGCTCACTCATCTACATTGGCTCCCAGTCTGGCAACACCTTAATTTTAATATTCTCATTCTTGTGTTTGAATCGCTCCATGGCCTCACCCCTCCATTTATTCACTTTCCCCTGTCCATTTCACATATTCCTGCAAATCGTTCGACTTCACTCTTTTTACAGTTCTCCTTGTAAAGTGAATTTATTGCCCTCTGTATCTGTCCCGAGCCACGATTTTAGACTCTGCAGCAAGACTGCTGCTGACGGTACAGAATTGGGATCCATAAAGAGATGTGAATCGCACAGCTGGTCACTTCCGGTGCAGTCTGCACAATATCCCACGCTGGGCGGGGCTCCAGCCCAGTCGTATCATCTATGTGCTGTTAGCGTGGTCTTCACAGCAGGCCACTTCTACAGTGGCCTGCACAGTGTCCCAAACTGCGCAGGGCTCTCGCTCAATTGTACCTTGTATGTGTTGTTCCTTTGAGGGTGGATTTGAATGTGATGTCAATGTACCATAGCAGCAGCTTTGATGTACTTCTTTGAAACTTGGTCTGTACATGTTCACTGACCGCCTGTGTTATTCACTCTCAGCTGAACATTCATTCAGCTGCACGAGGAACCCCCTCTAGTGTTATTTAAAAGGACCAGCATCCAACATACAGGTGAGGGGCTTTTGACTTACTTCTGCTATTGTAAAGTTAGTGGAGGTGCTGTGGATGGTTTTCTGGAGGTTGTGTTGTGAATTGCTGCAGACATACACGGAGGACAGAGGATTTGGTGACCCAACTCTGGACGAGGTATGGGGACTGTAGGTACAGTGTCTCTGGGTCTGTAACATGACCAACAAATGGAGCAGAGGCAGCAGAGAGGGGAAACTCTGCAAAGAGAAAGGAGAGGGGGCCCTACCCACCCCGGGTTTTCTAAGAGCACTTTTCCTACCTACACCTAAACCAGGAGGTGACTCTGATTTAATAAGGAGGTGGTCACAGAGCACTGTTACTTCCTGTAACACAACCTGGAGCCTCAGACCAGGGTGAGGACGGAGCTGTCAGTGGCAGTTAAGGTCACAGATTAATTGACCTTCTGTGTATCTGGATCGTTCCTGGCTAGAGCAGGAGACATATCCAACATTGAGTCACAGAGAGTGATAGAGACATTTACAAGACGGAAGGAGGCCATGCGGCTCCTCCATGCCAGCTCTCTGTTGAACAATCCAGTCAGTCCCACTCCCCCGCTCAATCCCCGTATCCCTGCAAGTTCATTTCCTTCAGGTGTCCATCCAGTTTCCTTTTGAAATCATTGATTGTCTTGGCTTCCACCACCCTCATGGGCAGTGAGTTCCAGTTCATTACCATCCACTGTGTAAAAAGGTTCTTCCTCATATTCCCCCTGCATCTCTTACCCAAAACCTTCCATCTGTGTCCCCATGTCCGTGTTTCATCAGTTAATGGGAATAGTTTTTCCTTGTCTATCTTATCTAAGTCTATCATAATCATGTACACCTCTATCAAATCTCTCTCAATCTCCTTTACACCTGGAGAACAACTCCATCTTCTCCAAACTCACTTTGTAACTAAACTCCCATCCCTGGAATCATTCTGGTAAATCTCCTCTGCACCCTCTCAGGGACTTTAACATCCTTCCTCCAGTGTGGTGACCGGAACTGGACACAGTTCTCTCGTTGGGGTCTAACCAAAGCTTTATGAAGTTTCTGCATAACTTTCCTTATTTTGTATCTTTGCCTCTAATGATGAAGCCCAAGATCTGATATGATTTGCTAAACACCCTCCTAATATGTCCTGGCACCGTCAAAGATCAATGCATATGGAGCCCCAGGTCCCTCTGTTTCGGCACAGTCTTTAGAACTGTGTCATTAAGTCTATGTTGCCTTCCTATTCCTTCTGACAAAATGGATCATCTCACACTCCTCTTTATTAAATTCTACCTGCCACTTCTCTTTCTATTCTGCTAACCTATCTGTATCATGTTGCAGGTGGTTTGTGACATCCTCCCTGTTTACCACACCTACAAGATTGCAATCATCAGAAAAAATTTAAATTCTACTCATTATTCCAAAATCCATGTCATTTATATGTAGCAAAGAAAAAGCACAGTGTTCCTCGCACTGACCATTGGGGAATATCACTGTCTACCATCCTACAGTCTGAAAAACAACCATTTAACACATTTCTCTTTTCTCTGTCATTTGGACTATTTTTGAACCAATTCGATGCTATTTCTGAGCTTCAATTTTATTAACCAAGCTTGTGTGTGGTTGTTCATCAAATAATTTCAAAAAATCCATTTATACAACATCCAACACATTCCCTTCATCAACCTTCTCAGATTATCAAAATAAATTCAATTAGCTCAGTCAAGCAAGATCTGCCTTTTAAAAATCCGTGCTGATAATCCTTAAATAACACAAACCTCGCCAAGTGTGTGTTGATTTTTCCCCTGATTATTGTTTCGAAAACATTACTCAACACTGATGTTAAACTAACTGACCAGTAGATGCTAGGCCTGTGTGTTGTACATTGATAATTCTGGGAGGTAAGGGTGAACATCTGTGTCATCATTTTCTCCCTCAGCAGGGAGAAGCAGGATGAGAGATCCCGTGGCTTTGTCAGGAGAGCGGGATTCCTGATGGTGTAGGTGTCTGCGCGGGGCCCCCATGTCAAGGGGGAGAGGTACAGGAACTGAAAGTACTCTCACTCCATGAATGTGTGTGTGAGCATGCCCAGTACATCATGTTGGTGAATGTCCACTATCCTGGCAGCAGCAAGGATACCTTCATTCTGAATCAGTCAGCCGGTCCCAATACACCGGGGCTCCTTGCAGAACCAGAATGTGGCTTCTCGGAGGCAAAGGAAACCCCTCTAGACATAGCTCATGTTTCTACACCCCCAAACCACATCCCACACCAACCAACCTCACACAATTAACATGGGTATAATGTGAGCAATAGAATCACCAGGAACATGGTGGAACAGACCAACGTTGTGATGAAGCAATGCTTCCGATGTCTGAACCGCTCAGGGGGATCCCTCCAGTACACACTGAAGCAGGTGTCCAAGTTCATGGTGTTCTGCTGCACCCTTCATATCATCACCATCATGAGGACACATGCATTGGCACCAGGAATCCGGAGGCTACCTCAGGAGGAGGAGGCAGGGAGGATATTTCCTGGATGCCTTCCAGCCGGACAGGTTGTCGGAGAGTCCCTGCTAAGATTTCGGGATCCATAGGACAACTTTTCTTTCCCTCCATGGATGCCCCATTCTCCACCATTACAACCATCTGAGATGCCCCATCACAGTGTTATTACATCACAGAAGGAACTATTCAGCCATTCCTGTCTGCACCGCCTCTCCGAATGAGTAATTCACCTAATCCCATTCCCTGTTTTCTTCCCGTAACCCTGCACATCCTTCCTTCTCATATACCAGTTTATTCAGCTTTAGCATGTTCATAGATGTGCTCACCACACTGTTGAAGAGCATGCAGGGAGAGAGGGAATGGGTGATCAGCAGGCAGTCAAAAATTATCAGGCAGGTCGTGCCGAAGACCCCAGAGTGCATCTCAGTCTCCAACAGGTATTCAGTTCTGAATACTGAGGAAAGTGATGCTTCACCTGGGGAGAGCAGCCACAGCAAGTCCATGGCACCACGGGTGGCTAAGCTGCAGAGCGGGATACAGGGATGACTGGAAGTGCCATAGTGACAGGTGAGTCAATAGTCAGGGCAACAGACAGGCGTTTCTGTGGCCACAGACGTGAATCCAGGATGGTGTGCTGCCTCCCTGGTACCAGGGTCAAGGATCTCACTCAGCGACTGCAGAGCCTCTTGAAGGAGGAGGGGAACAGCCAGAAGTCGTGGTCCACATAGGAACCAACGACATAGGTAGAAAGAGGGATGTGGTCTTGCAGTCAGAATTTAGGGAGCTAGGGAAGAAATTAGCAAGCAGGACATCAAACATAGTCAAAAAGTAGAACTCTCCAGATTACTCCCAGTGCCAGGTGCAACTGAGTATAGAAATAGAAAGATAAGGCAGAAGAATGTGTGGCTGGAAAGATGATGCAGGAGGGAGAGATTCATATTCCTGGGACACTGGGACCGGCTCTGGGGGAGATAGGACCTTTACAGGCCGGACGGGTTGCACGTGAACAGAGCCAGGACTGGGTTCCTTGCGGAATGTTTTGCTCGTACCGTTGGGGAGGGTTTAAACTAGTTTCGCAGGGGGAATTGGGACCTGAGGGTAGACTCAACTGGGACAAAATCAGAAATGAAAATGGAAGGTGGCAAATTAATGGATGAGTCTAGAAGACAGAGGAAATGAGGGTGAGAAAATGAAAAAAAAGGTTTGGCATTGTTCAAGGGTATCTATTTCAATGTATGGAGTGCTGCAAATAAAGCAGATGAGCTGAGTGCAAAGATAGACATGTGGCAGTATGATATCATAGTTATTACAGAAACATGGCTTAAGGAGGGACAGGAATGGCAGCTCAACGTTCCTGGTTCCCGGGTTTTCAGACGCAATAGGGAGGGGGTTAAGAAAGGAGGGGAATGGCAATTCTGGTCAAGGAATCTTTTGCAGCTGTGAGGAGGGATGACATGTTGGAAGGTTCATCAAGTGAGGCCATATGGATTGAGCTAAGGAACCAAAAAGGGGCAATCTCACTGCTGGGAGTGTGATCTCGACAGCCAAATCGTCAGAGGGAGATAGAGGAGCAGATAAGTCGGCAAGTCTCTGAGAAGTGCAAGAACAATAGGGCAGTAATAGTAGAGTATTTTAATCACCCCGATGTTAACGAGGATAGTTTTAGTATGAAAAGAATTGAGGGAGCAGAATTCTTGAGGTGCATTCAGGACAACATTTTTGTCCAGCATGCAGAAAGTCCAACAGGAGAGGGTGCAGTTTTCGACTTTGTTTTAGGAAATGACGATGGGCAGGTGGATGGATTGTCAGGGGAGAGCATTTTGGTGGGAGTGATCATAATTCAAACAGTTATAACATAACTATGGAAACGTACAGACATAGAATAGGAGTTAGAGTTCTCAATTGGGGCAAGGCCAATTTTACTAAACCGAGGAGCGAAAGTGGACTGGAAACAGCGAACTGAAGGTAACTCAGTCTCAGAGCACTGGGAGGCATTCAAAGTGGAGATTCAAGGGGTTCAGGGTAAACATGTTCCCACAAAGGAAAAGAGTGAGGCGGCCAAATCTAGAGTCCCATGGATGTCAAGGATCCTATATGGTAAGATAAGACAGCAAAGGAAAGCATATATCCGACAGTGAGAACTCAATACTACAGAAAGTTGAGAGGAGATTAGAAAGTTGAACCACGAAAGAGGTGAGTTTATTATACTTAATAATATAAAACACATCCACACGAGAATCACACAGAAATAGATTACAGAGTGAGAAGTAAATGTATGGTTGGATTGGAGTCCAGAATAAATATAAAAATAAAATACCCATTCTGTGAGGTTGGACGATTCGGAGGTCTTCTGGCTGAAGTTGTATTCTTGAAGTCTTTGGCTATTGGAAGTGTCCTTTGTGGCTGGCCCACATGGCTCAGAGATTTCTTGGAGGCAGACTTGTAGGTGTCTTCCTTTCCCTGATGTCTCTGTCTGTAGTAATCTATAGACCTGGAGGGACCACAGTCGGATGTGATTTTCAAAATTGTGATGTTATCTGAAGAGAGAGAAGGGACACAACCCTTCTGCTTCTGCACAATTTGAACCACTGGCTTGTCTGTCTTTGTCCAGCAGAAACTAACAGCTTTCACAGAGATGGGCAGAAGGTCTCATGACTGCCTCACTGTATTCTCTAGACCCTTATAATGAGATTCAAGGTTGGAAACTTCTATCTCCCCAGGGTTCATGATACCAGTACTTACACTTGGAGGAGTTTGCTCTTTCAAAGTCAGTGTGTCAGGGTGGCCTTGTATACCATGTTAATGATTGTAAGCTTAGGTAATTCAATCGCTAGAACAAGCCAGTGATTTGGGTCCAGGCTCATCAGACGTGTCTCCTGTTGTAGGCCTTGGAATGTGAAAAAGTATTTCAGATGCCAATTGCGGTGGCCATCTTGGCTGCCTGTTTTTTCAAGTTTAACTGTCGGATTTTTCCATTAAATGTTTAGTGTAAGTTTCCAATCTATGAATTAAAATTCATCATTTGGCATATTGTGTTATCTTGACACTGCAAATGTGATAATAGGAGCATTTCATTGCAGAATTGTGGGAAGAAATAGACGGACACACACATTTATTCCCAATAATCACTTCTCAAATTCACACATTAATCTGAGAATTACTGCAGCTGACATTTTCTGTTACAGTTGTGCTGATTTAATTGTGTTGGAGTTTTTTTCTGGGATGGTTATGTGTCGGGTTCGACCCTGGACAATGCATCAACAGCTACTATATATTTTTTTATCTCTCCTGCAATGAAGCTTTAACCATTCAGGTTCCTGCACCTTGATAATCTTTCTCCCTAAACGGACAGTGAGTAATAACTTGTTTCTTTCACCCCTGTGAGGTGTCTGAGATTTCCTCTGGGCCTTTGTTCTTGCGGAGTACTGCTTTGAAATTGTTGGGTTTGATTAGATTTGGGTTTGGGATCTGATCATTGGGTTCTTCAGTGGGTAGATCCACACTGAGCTCACTTTTAGCTTTCTGGTGAGGTACACAAGTGCTGTTTACTTGAGGGTATTTTCCCTTCACTTTTCCCTTTACTATGGGGAGGATCTTTTTTTCTAATCTGCCCTTTATCCTCTGGGATATTAGTGCTCGCAGATGTCTGTCCAGCTTTCACTGCATTCTCCTGCGGCACTTCGACCACGTAAGGCATCTCACTCACCATTGGCATGCATTTTTGGGAACTTTCCTTGTCCTTGCATGTTTATGTAAATGCTGTTCGCAGCCTTTTTAGGGTGCCTCTTGGACCTGTATTTAAGGAGGAGAGTGTGGGGATGTATTTATCTAACATTTCAGGGTTCACTAATCGGAGAATAGGAAATTCCAGTTGGTATTCCTCCTGGCCCTCCTCTAACCTGTCCTCACGATTCTTTTCAATCCTTCCCTCCTGACCGTCTGACAGATCTGTAGTTGTCTGTCCCCTCCACAGCCTTTACTTTTTTTTTCCTTTGGTCTGTGGTGTCAATTAAATAATTTACCCGCTATTCCTTTTGCCACTCGATGTGGACCACTGAACCGGGATTTCAGGGATTCTCCCTGCATTGGGAGTAGTAACAATACATGGTCTCTTGGCTGAAATGTTCTAACCTTGACATTTCTTTATGTTTACATTTTCACAGCTGCCTGGGAGATCTTTAGTTGTTCCTGCGGCACGACACAGGCTCCCGTGAGCCACTCCCAGAGCATGGAAATGTAGTCTAACACGGAAGCCTCATTCCTCTGTCCCCAAAACTTCTCCTTGATTAATTTAAGAGGAACTCTCATCTCGTGTCCAAAAACTAATTCAAAGAGACTAAAGCCAGTGGAATCATTGGTTAAGTCCCTGATAGGCAACAGGAGAAATCCCAGCCCTATGTCCCAGTCATGGGGTTTCTCATAGCAGTATGGCCTGATCATTGGTTTAGGGTCTGGTGGTACCGCTCCAGAGCCCCTTGTGACTGTGGTTGGTAAGCCTTGGACTTTAGCTGGTTTATGTCCAGATTACCCATGACCTTTTCAAAAGGATTAGACATAAAATGTTTACCCTGGTCCATCTGGATCTCAGCAAGCAGCCCATATCGGGTATAGAATTGGGTTAGCCCCTCCACTACTACATTGGCAGAGATAGTTCTTCCGGAGAATGGTCTCTGGGAATCGGGTCACCACATCCATAATGGTGAGAAGAGACTGGTATCCCTCTATTGTTTTCTTTAGGTGTCCCACACAATCCACCAACACTCTGCTGAATGGTTCCTGTTGGAGAAATACAGATTATGCCAAAATTATTGAACAAATTCTCCGGACTCAGACTTTGAGAATAAACACTTTATTGCATGATATCATGGGGCGCACACCTTACCTAAAGGCGGTCCAGTGCCACTCCATTGAACAAAGGAAATCCACAACGGATATACAATTACTCATTCCATCCCAGCTGGACATAATCCAATCATAACGGTTATTGATTACATACATTATACATATTACCAATTAGATTACTCATTAGGCATCATGTGGTTACGTGATCAGCTCGTGCAAGCCCCCTGATCATCTTGTGATGTTCCCAGACCCCCTTATCAACTATCCTTGAGTCTTCACAATGAATCCTTCTACCTTTATCAAGCTTGCATTCCTGATTGCTTCGTGCAGTCTGCAGTTACACAAAACTGCTGTCTTATGCACTGATATGGGGGCCCTCCTTGGTCAGGCTAATTGGCTGTGCTAAGCAGTACCTTGCTCAAGGCTGCAAGCTAACTAACTTGTCCCACAATGCCTTGGGTAAATACTCCATTCTGTAACAATATGTGGCTATACTTTCAACTTGTATATGAGTGTATAAATATATTCACTAGGAATATATTAATCTACTTACTCAAATAACAGTTCAGCATAACTGCTCCCACAGTTCCCCAAAAGCTGGTATGGGAATTAGGGGTGAAGGTTTTACTGCAGACTGAGGCTTCCCCACAACCTGGCACGTCTGACCAGTTTTACAGAACTCTACCACATTTTTGTGGAGTTGTGGCCAGTCAGAATGCTGTCTTATGTCGGCTTCGATTTTTCATACACCGACATGTCCAGCCATTGGATGTTCGTGGGCCATTCTTAATATTTCTTTAAGGTACCTCAGCAGCACCACTGTCTGGTGAACCACTGTCCTCTGTTCATCCGCAGGTCTGATGAGGAGATCTACACTTCCTCATCAGCACCTCATTCTTTAAATAGTAGCACTCTGCAACTCCCTCTGCTTCAGTTTTTTTCAGTCGGGTCATCCATCTGCAGTGTCAGTTCAAGGGATTGTTTGGCCATTGACCGAGTCACCACACTATCAGGGAGAATGTCAGGGACCTTCTCCTGTAACTGCTCTTTCTCCCTGTCCTCTTTTTATTTCTCGAGAACTGCTAGGGAAGCTGCACCTTTCCCTCTGTCAGATTATTACCTGGGATTAGGTCGATCTATCCACCAGTAAACTAGGTACAATCTCCATGGTTACCGGTCCTGAAACTAGGTCACACTCCAACTGCACCCGATATAAAAGTATGGACATATACCATCTTCCGATACCATTCACTAACACTCTAGCATTCACTGCACGCTCGGAGGAAGGTCATGCCTTTTCCCAGCAGAAGGGATTGGGTCGCCCCTGTATCCCTCAGTATGACTACGGGCTTGCTTGCCTCATTGGAAGGGTACAGGGACACTTTTTCTTGGGATACAAATTCCAGGAAACTCTCGGTGATTTTGTTAAGTTTTCCCGCTCTCTCTGTGGTAGGTTTACTGGGTCTGACTGCCGCAGTTAGAGGCACAGTCTGATCTGCCGTGCTTTCCATTGGGGCCCGTTTTCCAGCACTGATCTGGTGGACTCTGATTAATCCTACAGGTTTTCCCCGTCATTTCCATCATTCAGCTCGACGGTGAGCGGCCTTATTACAGTGGAAACATACAGATCTTCGGCCATTACTCCTGGTCTCAGTACCGTCCTATTTGGCTTGAGGATGGGCCCCCGTGTGTCCAGCTTTTCCTTCTAGCCCATGGCTAGCCGGGATCCAATCATCCTCCTTTTATTCTCTGGTCTTCGGGGAGACAAGGGAAGTGTTTCCCTTTGGTGTTAAGGCCTTGTGTACAAGAGAAAATTCATCAGCCTACAAAGCAACCAGCCTGGCTCTTTCAACCTCTTGCCCCTCTTTGTGGGTTTTAATGGGATGGAGAGCGAGTTTTTGAACTCCTCGAGAACGATCTCAGGTTTACATATGTGGGCTCTATCTTGAGTGTCAATATCTACTGGTCAAAAGAAAACATAAAAACAGACCGTAAAATCTTCTATAGATACATAAAAAGGAAACGTTTGGTTAAGACAAATGTGGGTCCATTGCGGCAAAGTCAGGGGAATTTATAATGGGGAACAGAGAAACGGCAGAGAAGCGAAATGATTATCTTGTGTCTGTCCTAACTGAGGGAGATACAAGAAATCTCCCAGAATTAGAGATCCAAGGGACTCGGGAGAATGAGGACGTGAAGGAAATTAGTATTAGTAAGAAGGCTGCATTGGAGAAAATAATGGGGCTGAAGGTTGACAAGGCCCCAGGATATGATATCCTGCATCTCAGAGTGTTGAAAGAGGTAACTATGGAGATAGTGGGTGCATTGATGATCATCTTTCAAAATTCTGTAGAGTCCAGAGCGGTTCCTGCAGATTGGAAGGTAGCAAATGTCACTCCACTATTAACGAAGGGAGGGAGAAAGAAAACCGGACATTAAGGATCTGTTAGCCTGACATCAGTCGTTGGTAAAAATCTGGAATCTATTCCAAAGGATGTGATAAATGGACACATGGATAATAATGATCTGATTGGGCATAGTCAACATGGATTTATGAATGGGAAATCATTCTTGACGAACCTGTTGGAGTTTTTATTGAGGATGTTACTATCCGAATTGGTAAAGGGGAGTCCTTGGACGTGGTATGCTTGGATTTTCCGAAGGCTTTCGATAAAGTATCCCACAAGAGATCGGTTAACAAAATTAAAGCACATGGAATAGGGGATAATATATGTGTATGCATTAAGGATTGGTTAACAGGCAGAAAGCAGAGAGTAGGAATAAATGGTGCATTCTTGCGTTCGCCAGCTGCGACTAGTGGGGTGCTGCAGGGATCAATGCTTCGGCCCAAGCTGTTCACAACATATATCAATGATTTGGATATGAGGACAAACGTAATATTTCCAAGTTCACAGATGATACCAAAATAAGTGCGAATGCATGCTGTGAGGAAGATGCAAAGCGGTTTCAAGGGAATTTGGACAGACTTAGTGAGTGGGCAAGAACATGGCAGAGGCAATATAAAGTGGACAAATGTGAGGTTATCCACTTTGGTAGGAGGAACAGATGTGCAGAGCATTTCTTAAATGGTAAGAGATTGGAAAGTGTAGATGTACAAAGGGACCAGGGTATCCTTGTCAATAAGTCACTGAAAGCTAACATGCAGGTGCAGCAAGCAATTAGGAAGGCTAATGGTATGTTAGCCTTTATCACAAGAGGACTTGTGTACAGGAGTAGTGAAGTCATGCTTCAATTGTCTAGAATCTTGGTTTGACCACACCTGGAGTGCTGTGTGCAGTTTTGGTCCCCTTACCTTAGGAAGGATATTATTGCCGTAGAGGGAGTGCAACGAAGATTCACCAGACTTGTTCCTGGGATGGCGGGACTGTCCTGTGAAGAGAGAGTGGGGAAACTGGGCCTGTATTCTCTCATGTTTCAAAGACCGAGAGGTCATAGAACATAGAACAGTACAGCACAGTACAGGCCCTTCGACCCACGGTGTTGTGCCGAACCTTTAACCTACTCAAGATCTAAGTAACTACCTATGCTTCATTCTACTATCGCCCATGTACCTAGCAAAGAGTCGCTTAAATGCCCCTAATGTATCTGCTTCTACTACCACCGCTGGCAGCGCATTCCACGCACCCACCATGATCTCATTGAAACCTACATAATACTGAAATGGCTAGACCGGGTAGATGCTGGTAAAATGTTTCCTCTGGTTGGGGAGTCTAGAACCAGCAGATACAATTTTAAAATAATAGAGAAGCCAGTTAGGACAGAGATGAGGGGAAGTTTCTTTACTCAGAAGGTTGTGATCTTTGGAATTCTCTACCCCAGAGGGCTGTGGAATCTCAGTCATTGTGTATGTTTAAAGTGGAGATTGACAGTTTTCTAAATACCAGTGACATAATAGGATATGGGGATATTGTGGGAAAAAGGCATTGAAGTGGATGATCAGCCATTATGATATTGAATGGCGGGCCAGGCTCGATGGGCTGAATGTCCTACTCCAGCTCCTATGTTCCGAAGCTGCTTACCTCTTTCAAACTCGAGGTAAGTTTAGTCAAGCCGATTTCGAAGGGTTCAGAATTTCTGCTGGTACACCTCTGGTACTATCTCGTATGTACCCAGGATAGCATTTTTAGTCATCATAAATCTGATGAACTTTCATCTGGAAACAGTAAATAAACCTTTTCCTGTTAATTTATTTTGCAAAAACAGTGTCCTTCTCTCTGCGGGCTATTTCAGCTGCTTTGCAAGTTTTTCAAAAGTGACAAAAAATTCTGCCATCCTCCTCATTGAACTTTCTCATGAACTGGGAGATCTTTAAGAGCTCGGCGCATGGTCCTGATCTCGGGGTAGCTCCCTCACTAGCTGTGCCTTCACTGGGCGTATTGGGTCTTCCTCTAGTTGTTTGAGCCACCTCAACTCCCTTTCTTCCTTCTCCTTCTGGAATACTCTTACTTTTTCCCTATCACTTTGCTCTTTCTCGCTCTCTCTGAAATTCTAATTCTAGTCTGTTCTGTTCTAGTTTTACCATAGCTGACATTACTCTATCTGTTAGTAATTCTAACCCTGTGTGAGTCTTCAGCTTCAAGTGAGAAATGGTTGCACACGGGTCTTAGGATTTCGGGTTTCCGAGCTTTTGGACGGAGAGTAACCCCTAACTGTCCAGCCACATTACTCAACTTTCCACAGATGCTGCCAGACCTGCTGAGTGAATCCAGCATTTCTTGTTTTTGTTTCAGATTTCCAGCATCCGCAGTATTTTGCTTTTAATTTGTTACTCAACTTTTCAACTGATAGGATGTTAACCTGTACCGAGTTACTTTACTCTGTATGTAACTCCTTTATTGCAAATGGAACTCCTTTATTCAAAAAGACAGGGAGACAGAAAGCAGGAAGCTCCAGGCTAGTTAGCTTTATATCTGTCTTGCAGAAAATGTGAGACGTTATTATTAAAGACGTAATAGCAGACACTTAGAAAAATCAGATAATCAGGCAGAGTCAACATGGTTTTCTGAAAAGGAAATCATGTTCAACAAAAGTTATTCGATTTCTTTGAAGAAGTAGCATGTGCTGTGGAGAAAGGGAACCAGGTGGATGTACTGTACTTAGAGTTCAAGAATGCATTTGATAAGGTGTCACATCAAACGTTATTGCTCATGGTATCGGGGGTAACATATTGGCATGGATAGAAGAATTGCTAGCTCACAGGAAACAGAAAGTAGGCATAAATGGGTCATTTTCTGGTTGGCAAGGTGTAATGAGTGGTGTGACACAGGAATCAATGTTGGGGCCTCAACTTTTTACAATTTATAGAAATGACTTGGATGAATGGACCAAAGGTATAGTTGCTAAAATTGCTGATGACACAAAGTTTGGCAGTAAAGTAAGTTGTGAAGAGGACATCAGGAGGTTAAAAATGGAATATAGATAGGTGAAGTCAGTGGGCAAAGATCTGGCAAATGGAGTACAATGTGGAAAAATGTGAACTTGTCCATTTTGGCAGGAAGAATAAAAAAGAATCATATTATCTAAATGGTGAGAGATTGCAGAGCTCAGAGATGCAGAGGGATCTGGGTGTTCTACTGCATGAATCGCAAGAGGTTAGTATGCAGGTACAGCACGTTATTAGGAAAGCTAATAGAATGTTATCGATTATCATGAGGGGAATTGAATACAAAAGTAGGGAGATTATGCTTTAGCTGTACAGGGCATTGGTGAGACCACATCTGGACTACCGTGTACAGTACTGGTCTCCTTATTTAAGGAATGATGTAACTGCATTGTAAGCAGTTCAGAAAAGGTTGACGAGACTAATACTTGGATTGGGTGGATTGTCTTAGGAGGAAGGATTGGACAGGCTAGGATTGTATCCGCTGCAGTTTAGAAGAGTAAGAGGCGACTTGACTGGAACATATACGATCATGAGGGGTCTTGACAGGGTGCATGTGGAAAAGGATGTTACCCATTGTGAGAGAATCTAGAGCTAGGGGTCACTATTTAAAAATAAGGAGACGCCCATTTAAAACAGGAAAGAGGAGAATTTCTTTCTGTCAGAGGGTTGTGAGATTTTGGAATTCTCTTCCTCAAAAGGCAGTAGAAGCAGAGTCTTTAAATATTTTAAAGCAGAGGTAGATAGATTTTTGATAAACAAGGGGGTAACAGGTTATCAGAGGTAGGTGAGAAGTTAAAGTTGAGGTTAAAATCAGATTAGCGATGATCTTATTAAATGGCAAGGCAGGCTTGAGGGGCCGAGTGGCCTACTCCTGCTCTTAATTCGTATGTTCACGTGTTCGTTTGCGCTGGCTTCGGAGGGTACTGGCTTCGAATGTGGATATTTTAGTGCTCTAGCAGTGGAAAACACAATAAAACTGCTTTGAAATGTGTAATTGTTTTCTCAGGATCAGTTGTTTTTGCCACTTCTCTGGCCAAAGGAGGGGTACCAGAGGACTGGTGGACAGCGAATGTGGTACCATATTCAAGAAGGGTAGCAGGGATATACCAGGTAATTACTGGCCAGTGAGTCTAACATCAGTGGTTGGGAAACTATTGGAAAAAAATCTGAAGGACAGGATTAATCTCCACTTGGAGAGGCAGAGATTAATCAGGGATAGTCAGCATGGCTTTGTCAGGGGGAGATCGTGTCTAAAAAACTTGCTTGAATTTTCGAGGAGGTGACTAGATGTGTCAATGAGGATAAAGCAGTTCATGTAGTCTACATGAACCTCAGTAAGGCTTTTGATAACGTCCCGCATGGGAGATTGGTTAAGAAGGTAAGAGACCATGGGATCCAGGGTAATTTGGCAAATTGGATCCAAAATTGGCTTAGTGGCTAGAGGCAGAGGGTGATGGTTAAGCGCTGTTTTTGCGAGTGGAAGCCTGTGACCAGTGGTGTACCACCGGGATCGGTGCTGGGACCATTGCTGTTTGTAGTATGCATCAATGATTTAGACGTGAATATCGGAGGCATGATCAGTAAGTTCGCAGATGACACGAAAATTGACGGTGTTGAAAATAGTGAGGAGGGAAGCCTTAGATAACAGGACGATATAGATGGGCTATTAAGATGGGCAAACAGTGGCAAATGGAATTTAATCCTGAGAAATGTGAGATGATGCATTTTGGGAGGAATAGCAGGGCAAGGGAATATACAATGCAAGGGAGGACCCCTGGAAGTACAGAGGGTCAGAAGGACCATGGTGTACTTGTCTATAGATTACTGAAAGCAGCAGTACAAGGAGATAAGGTGGTTAGGAAGGCATATGGGACACGTGCCTTGATTGGCCAAGTTATAGAATGTCAGAGCAGGGAGGCTATGATGGAGCTGTATAAATCGCTAGTGAGGGCACAGCTGGAGTACTGTGTACACATCTGGTCACCACACTATAGGAAGGATGTGATTGCACTGGGGAGGCTGCAGAGGAGATTCACCAGGATGTTGCCTGGGCTGGAGAATTTCAGCTATGAAGAGAGACTGGATAGGCTAGAGTTGTTTTCCTTAGCGCAGAGATGGCTGACTGGGGACCTGACTGAGGTGCACAAAATTATAAGGACTGAGATAGGAAGAAACCTTTTCCCTTATCAGAAGTGTCAATAACTAGGGGGGCAAAGACTGAAATTAAGGGGCAGGAGGTATAAAGAAAATTTGAGGAAAAATTATTTTCACCCAGAGGGTGGTTGGAATCTGGAACACATGCCTGAAGGGGTGAAGGTCAGGAAGCCTCACAACAACGTTTAAGATGTATTTAGATGAGCATTTGAAACGCCATACCGTACAAGATTACGGGCCAAGTGCTGGAAAATGGCATTAGAATAGATAGGCCTGATGGCGGGCGTGGACACGGTGGGCCAATGGGACAGTTTCTATGATGTGTAACCCTGTGACTCCAATTTCTCGTTTGTTGTTGGGTTATGGTCACTGGAACTTCCAGATGTCTGTCGAAAGCAGATGAGGATGGGTCCCAGTCTCCCCATTTGTCCTCGTGTTTATTTGATCACAACAAGGTTTATTCATTTTTAACAGTGGACGTGCTTAACACCTCTGTGATTGTTTGTTGTGATCGTGAAAGAACCAATCAGACACGTTTTCTTGAGATTAAACTAGAAGTAAGTTTATTACATTTCAAAATTCTAATTGAATCTAAATAAAATAATTAAAATATACTGCATTCACGCAGACACTGACACGATAACCACACACAAATAAATTAGAATGAGAAATAAATTGTGGTTGGATATGAATCCGGAATAATTCTTTAAAAAACAAGGTCTGTGAGGTTGGATGATCCTGTGGTCTGTGCGTTTGCCACCCTTAGTTATGAGTTTCATGTCATCTGAAAGACGTGAAATTATGTTTTTCTTTACATAAAGGTCTATGTCATTCATATATCTATTTGTATGTCAGGAACAGCGCTAGTTCCAATACGGACCCCTGAGACACAATACTGTATACTCCCCCTCTCCCAGTCTGAACAATGTCTGTTCACCACTTCTCTCTGCTTTCTGTCCATGAGTCAGTGTCATATCCACACTATCACTGTCACATTAATCATTGTGTTCCATCTTTCATAACAATTCAACGAAATGTCATTTGATCACAGGCCTTTTGAAAGTCCATATACATAAGACAAAACACATTATCCTCATCAACACTCACAGTTATGTCATCAACTAACTTGATTAAGATTATCAGACATGATTTTCCATTACCCTATCAGTGCTGAATGTCAAAGAACAAACAAATAACAGTACAGCACAGAAACAGACCATTCAGCCCTCCAAGCCTGCTCCGATCACGATGCCTGCCTAAACTAAAACCTTCTGCACTTCCGGGGTCCGGATCCCTCTATACCCATCTTATTCACGTATTTGTCTAGATGCCTCTTAAACGTCTCTACGGTAACTGCTTCCAACACCTCCCCCGGCAACAGGTTCCAGGCAGTCACCACCCTCTACGTAAAGAACTTGCCTCGCACATCCCCTCTGAACTTTGCCCCTCTCACCTTAAACCTATGTCCCCAAAAACTGACTCTTCCACCCTGGGAAAAAGCTTGTAACTATCCACTCTGTCCATGCCGCTCATAACATTGTAAACCTCTATCATGTCGCCCCTCCACCTCCGTCGTTCCAGTGAAAACATTCCGAGTTTATCCAATCTCCTCTCATAGCTAATACCCTCCAGACCAGGCAACATCCTGGTAAACCTCTTCTGTACCCTCTCCAAAGCCTCCACGTGCTTCTGGTAGTGTGGCGACCAGAATTGCATGCAATATTGTAAGTGTGGCCTAACTATATTTCTGTACAGCTGCAGCATGACTTGCCTATTTTTATACTCGATGCCACGACCGATGAAGGCAAGCATGCCGTATGCCTTCTTGACTACCTTATCCACCTGCGTTGCCACTTTCAGTCACCTGTGGATCTGTACGCCCAGATCTCTCTGCCTGTCAATACTCCTAAGCGTTCTGCCATTTACTGTAAACTTCCCAACTGCATTAGACCTTCTAAAATGCATTACCTCACATTTTTCCGGATTAAACGCCATCTGTCATTTCGCCACCCAAGTCGCCAACCGATCTATATCCTGTTGTATCCTCTGACAATCCTCATCACTGTCCGCAACTCCACAAACCTTTGTGTCGTACTTATCAGACCAGCTACATTTTCCTCCAAATCATTTATATATACTACAAACAGCAAAGGTCCCAGCACTGATCCCTGTGGAACACCACTAGTCACATCCCTCCATTCAGAAAAGCACCCTTCCACTGCTACCCTCTGTCTTCTATGACTGAGCCAGATCTGTATCCATCTTGCCAGCTCCCCTCTGATCCCATGTGACTTCACATTTTGTATCAGTCTGCCATCTTGTCAAAGGCTTTACTGAAGTCCATATAGATAACATCCAATGCCCTTCCTTCATCAAATATCTTCGTCACTTCCTCAAAAACTCAATCAAATTAGTGAGATCCGACCTCCCCTTCACAGAACCATGCTGCCTCTCGCTAACACGTCCATTAGTTTCCAAATGGGAGTAAATCCTGCCCCGAAGACCCTCTCTAATAATTTCCCTACCACTGACGTAAGGCTCACCGGCCGATAATTTCCTGGATTATCCTTGCTACCCTTCTTAAACAAAGGAACAACAGTGGCTATTCTCCAGTTCTCTGGGACCTCACCTGCCACCAATGAGGATGCAAAGATTACTGTCAAGGCCCCAGCAATTTCTTCCCTTGCCTCCCTCAGTATTCTGGGCCTGATCCCATCAGGCCCTGGGGACATATCTACCTTAATGCTTTGCAAGACACCCAACGCCTCCTCCTTTTTTATAATGAGATGATTGAGACTATCTACACTCCCTTCCCTAGGCTCATCATCCAGCAAGTCCTTCTCCTTGGTGAATACTGATGCAAAGTACTGATTTCGTACCTCGCCCATTTCCTCTGGCTCCATACGTAGAATTCCCTTCTCTGTCCTTGAGTGGGCCAACCCTTTCCCTGGTTACCCTCTTGCTCTTTATATACGTATAAAAAGCCTTGGGATTTTCCTTAATCCTGTTTGCCAATGACTTCATATAAACCCTTTTCGCCCTCCTGAATCCTTGCTTACGTTCTTTCCTACTGTCTTTATATTCCTCAAACGATTCGTCTGTTCCTAGCCTTCCAGCCCTTACAAATGCTTCCTTTTTCTTTTTGACTAGACTCACAATATCCTGCGTTATCCAAGGTTCCAGAAACTTGCCAAACTTATCGCTCTTCTTCACAGGGACATCCTGGTCCTTGATTCAAATCAACTGACGCTTGAAGACTCCCATATGTCAGATGTTGATTTCCCCTCAAACAGCCGCCCCCAATCTAAATTCTTCAGTTCCTGCCTAATATTGTTATAATTAGCCTTCCCCCAATTTAGCACCTTCACCCGAGGACTACTCTTATCCTGATCCACAAGTACCTTAAAACTTATGGAATTATGGTCACTGTTCCGGAAATGCTCCCCGACTGAAACTTCGACCACCTGGCCGGGCTCATTCTCCAATACCAGGTCCAGTACGGCCCCATCCCTAGTTGGACTATCTACGTATTGTTTCAAGAAGCCCTCCTGGATGCTCCTCACAAATTCTGCCCCATCCAAGCCCCGAGCACTAAGTGAGTCCCAGTCAATATTGGGGAAGTTAAAATCACCCACCACTGCAACCTTTACATCTTTCCAAAATCTGTCTACATATCTGCTCCTCTACCTTCAACTGGCTGTTGGGAGGCCTGTAGTAAACCTCCAACATCGTGACTGTACCCTTTTTATTCCTGAGCTCCACCCATATTGCCTCGCAGCATGCCCCCTCCGAGGTGTCCTCCTGCAGTACAGCTGTGATATTCTCCTTAACCAGTAATGCAACTCACCCACCCCTTTTACACCCCGTATATCCCGCCTAACGCTTCTAAAGCCTGGAGCATTTAGCTGCCAATCCTGCCCTTCCCTCAACCAATTCTCTGTAATAGCAACAACATCAGATTTACAAGTACTAATCCAAGCTCTAAGTTCATCTGCCTTACCTGTTATACTTCTCGCATTGAAACAAATGTACTTCAGACCGCCAGTCCCGCTGTGCTCCGCAACATCTCCCTGCCTGCTCTTCCTCTTCGTCTTACTGGCCTTATTTACTTGTTCCCCCTCATTTATTTCACTTTCTGTCCTTCTGCTCTGCTTCCCACCCCCTGCCACACTAGTTTAAACCCTCCCGAGTGACGCTAGCAAACCTCGCAGCCAGGATATTTGTGCCCCTCCAGTTTAGATGCAACCCGTCCTTCTTGTAAAGGTCCCATCTGTCCCAGAAGAGATCCCAATCGTCTCGATATCAGAAACCCTCCCTTCTGCACCAGCCATTCAGCCACGTGTTTAACTGCACCATATTCCTATTTCTATCCTCACTGGCACGTGTTATTTATTATACCCTGTTTTCCCAAGCAAGATGTCTATTTGCACTGGGCTACGGCCTCTAGAAATTACCAAACACCAACATACACTGACTGGTCGGTAGTTATAGGGTTTATCGAATCTCTCCTTTTGGAAACAGGGTGTGACATTTATAGCCTTCCAGTCCTCTGACAACTCTTTCATATCTAAGGAGGATTGTAAGATTCTGGCCAGTGCCCCTGCTATGTCCACCATTCTTTCAATCAACAAACCTCATATATCCTATCTAAACCGGGTAAATCTTTTACTTTATTGTGGTACAAAAAGTGTTGGATTGAAAGGGGTTGACTGAACCTGTTTGTTCAGTGACTGTAATTAATGTCAGTCACTATGGACACGAATTGCATCACTGGAGGGTTTCCCTCTTCTATTAATAATGGGCTCCATTCAAAGTGCTATCCCATAGTTTCAGTTGGAGCATCAACCCTGACACGAAGAGGGATCCGTGGCTACAGTGAGATGGAGAGGTTAGATCAGATTCTGATAACAATGAATTGGAATCTTACAGCAATGGGTCAGAATCTGAGAACAATAGATTGGAATGTTACAACAATGGGTCAGAATCTGAGAACAATAGATTGGAATGTTACAACAATGGGTCAGAATCTGAGAACAATAGATTGGAATGTTACAACAATGGGTCAGAATCTGAGAACAATAGATTGGAATGTTACAACAATGGGTCAGAATCTGAGAACAATAGATTGGAATGTTACAACAATGGGTCAGAATCTGAGAACAATAGATTGGAATGTTACAACAATGGGTCAGAATCTGAGAACAATAGATTGGAATGTTACAACAATGGGTCAGAATCTGAGAACAATAGATTGGAATGTTACAACAATGGGTCAGAATCTGAGAACAATAGATTGGAATGTTACAACAATGGGTCAGAATCTGAGAACAATAGATTGGAATGTTACAACAATGGGTCAGAATCTGAGAACAATAGATTGGAATGTTACAACAATGGGTCAGAATCTGAGAACAATAGATTGGAATGTTACAACAATGGGTCAGAATCAGAGAACAATAGATTGGAATGTTACAACAATGGGTCAGAATCTGAGAACAATTGATTGGAATCTTACAACAATGGGCAGCAGGAGTTTATCCTATTGGCTTGGCGAAATTGCTGCAGATTATTTTTGGATAACATTAGAATGGCGGATCTATTTTGCACTGAAGATGATTGAAACGATTTACGATCCCATCCTCGCTATTATTGGTGTACCTGGTAAGTCTCTGTATCCAACTATTGGATCTACAAAGACTGCCCGGTGTCCAATCCTCAGGCTTGTGGGGTATCAGTGGACCCTCATTCAGTGTCTACCCCTGTCCACCTCAAAGACTGCCCTGTGTCCAATCCTCAGCAGAGAGAAGCAGGATGAAAGGTCCTGTGACTTTGTCAGGATATCGGGATTCGTGATGGTGTAGGTGGCTCTGCGGGGTCCCCTTGACAACGGGGAGAGATACAGGAACTGGTGGAACTCTCACTACATTAATGTGCAGTTGGTGTGTGAGCATGCCCAGTACATCATGTTGGTGAATGTCCACTATCCTGGCACCAGCCAGGATACCTTCATTCTGAAACAGTCAGCTGGTCCCAATATTTCGGAGCTCCATGGAAAACCGGAATGCGGTTCCTCAGAGACAATGGACCCCCCCACCCCAGACATGGCTATACCTCCTACATCCCCAAACCCACTTTCCACTGCCAGTCAAGCAAACACTCCAGCAGGAACACAGTGGAACAGACCATCGGTGTGATGAAGCAATGCTTACAATGTCTGAACCGCTCGGGGGGAGCCCTCCAGTCCACACTGGAGCAGGTGTCCAAGTTCATGGTGTTCTGCTGCACCCTTCATATCATCACCATCATGAGGACACAGTCATTGGCACCAGGAATCCGGAGGTTCCCTCAGGAGGAAGCGGAGGAGGCAGGGAGGATATTTACTGCTTGCCTTCGACCCGGACAGGCTGTCGGAGAGTCCCTGCCAAGATTCCAGATACCACAGGACAACTTCCCTGTCCCACCATGGATCCCCCCCATTCTCCACCATTACACCCATCTGAACGCCCCGTGACAGCGTCCCCTTGGTCACCATCCTGCAATAAAAGCCACCAACAAAAACCTTTTCATTAACATCTCTATCCATCACCAATTAAACAAACAAAACTGAACTATTCACACTTGTGTATTCCCTTGGTGCCTGTCTTGTGAGTTCCCTCGATCTGCCTTGTGCTCCTACACAGTGTTTCTCTAGTGACTGCAGCATGGCTGGTGAAAGGCTGCTGACTTTCACTGGGGGGTGACTGCAGATTGCCTTTGAGGACGTCCTCGAGCGGCTCTGGGCACTGAGGGCTCGGATTCAGACTGCACCACCTCGATATGGGCAGCAGCAGCCTGGGATGGCTGATGAGTAACAGCAAGGACATTGGTGGAGTGACAGTGAAGGGAGAACAAATACTGTCATCCTGAGAGAGGAAAGCAGGTTCATGCTCCACGGAGCCACTGTAAATCCCACTTGATGACACCTCAGCAATCCATGTAATCCACCGGATCACTGAGACACTGGGTGTCTGCCGTCTGTGCTGCTGTGGAAGCTGAGACAATGGGGCTCATTCTGGGGTAGGTGGGACCTCTACAAACAGGATGGTCGTCACCTGAACCAGGGGGGTACCAATATTCTGGGGGGGAGATTTGCTAGTGCTCTTCGGGGGGGTTTAAACTAATTCAGCAGGGGAATGGGAACCTAAATTGTAGTTCCAGTGTACAGGATGTTGAGAGTAGTGAGGTCAGGGATAAGGTTACAAGGACGCAAGAGGGCACTGGCAAGCAAGAACTTGGTTTAAAGTGTGTCTACTTCAACGCCAGGAGCATCCGGAATAAGGTGGGTGAGCTTGCAGAATGGGTTGGTACCTGGGATTTCGATATTGTGGCCATTTCGGAGACATGGGTAGAGCAGGGGCAGGAATGGATGTTGCAGGTTCCGGGATTTAGATGTTTCAGTTAAAACAGAGAAGGTTTTAAAAGAGGAGGGGGTGTGGCATTGTTAATCAAGGAGAGTATTACAGCGGCAGAAAGGACTCGTCTACTGAGGTAGTATGGACCGAGGTTAGAAACAGGAGAGGAGAGGTCACCGGTCTTCTATAGACCTCCGAATAGTTCCAGAGATGTAGAGGAAAGGATAGCGAAGATGATTCTTGACAGGAGCGAGAGTAACAGGGTAGTGGTTATGGGGGACTTGAACTTTCCAAATATTGACTGGAAATACTATAGTTCGAGTACTTTAGATGGGTCTGTTTTTGTCCAGTGTGTGCAGGAGGGTTTTCTGACACAGCATGTCGACAGGCCAACCAGGGGCGATGCCACATTGGATTTGGTACTGGGTAATGAACCCGGCCAGGTGTTAGATTTAGATGTAGGTGAGCACTTTGGTGATAGTGATCACAATTCGGTTAGGTTTACCTTAGCGATGGGCAGGGACAGGTATATACCGCAGGGCAAGAATTATAGCGGGGGGAAAGGAAATTATGATGCGATTAGGCAAGATTTAGGATGCGTAGGATGGGGAAGGAAACTGCAGGGGATGGGCACAATCGAAATGTGGAGCTTATTCAAGGAGCAGCTACTGCGTGTCCTTGATAAGTATGTACCTGTGAGGCAGGGAGGAAGTTGTCGAGCGAGGGAGCCGTGGTTTACTAAAGAAGTTGAAGACGCTTGTCAAAAGGAAGAAGAAGGCTTATGTTAGGATGAGACGTGAAGGCTCAGTTAGGGCGCTTGAGAGTTACAAGCCAGCCAGGAAGGATCTAAAGGGAGAGCTAAGAAGAGCAAGGAGAGGACACGAGAAGTCATTGGTGGATCGGATCAGGGAAAACCCTAAGGCTTTCTATAGCTATATCAGGAATAAAAGAATGACTGGAGTTAGATTAGGGCCACTCAAGGATAGTAGTGGGAAGTTGTGTGTGGAATGAGAGGAGATAGGGGAAGCGTTAAATGAAAATCTTTCGTCAGTATTTACAGTAGAGAAAGAAAATGTTGTCGAGTAGAATACTGAGATTCAGACTACTAGGTTGGATGGGATTGAGGTTCACAAGGAGGAGGTGTTAGCAATTTTGGAAAGTGTGAAAATAGATAAGTCCCCTGGGCCAGATGGGATTTATCCTAGGATTCTCTGGGAAGCCAGGGAGGAGATTGCAGAGCCTTTGTCCTGGATCTTTATGTCGTCATTGTCGACAGGATTAGTGCCGGAAGACTGGAGGATAGCAAATGTTGTCCCCTTGTTCAAGAAGGGGAGTAGAGACAGCCCTGGTAATTATAAACCTGTGAGCCTTACTTCGGTTGTGGGTAAAATGTTGGAAAAGGTTATAAGAGACAGGATTTATAATCATCTTGAAAATAATAAGTTCATTAGCGATAGTCAGCACGGTTTTGTGAAGGGTAGGTCGTGCCTCACAAACCTTATTGAGTTTTTCGAGAAGGTGACCAAACTGGTGGATGATGGTAAAGCAGTGGATGTGGTGTATATGGATTTCAGTAAGGCGTTTGATAAGGTTCCCCACGGTAGGTTATTGCAGAAAATACGGAAGTATGGGGTTGAAGGTGATTTAGAGCTTTGGATCAGAAATTGGCTAGCTGAAAGAAGACAGAGGGTGGTGGTTGATGGCAAATGTTCATCCTGGAGTTTAGTTACTAGTGGTGTACAGCAAGGATCTGTTTTGGGGCCACTGCTGTTTGTCATTTTTATAAATGACCTGGAAGAGGGTGTAGTAGGGTGGGTTAGTAAATTTGTGGATGACACGAAGGTCGGTGGAGTTGTGGATAGTGCCGAAGGATGTTGTAGGGTACAGAGGGACATAGATAGGCTGCAGAGCTGGGCTGAGAGATGGCAAATGGAGTTTAATGCGGAAAAGTGCGAGGTGATTCACTTTGGAAGGAGTAACAGGAATGCAGAGTACTGGGCTAATGGGAAGATTCTTGGTAGTGTAGATGAACAGGGAGATCTTGGTGTCCAGGTACATAAATCCCTGAAAGTTGCTACCCAGGTTAATAGGGCTGTTAAGAAGGCATATGGTGTGTTAGCTTTTATTAGTAGGGGGATCGAGTTTCGGAGTCACGAGGTCATGCTGCAGCTGTACAAAATTCTGGTGAGACCGCACCTGGAGTATTGCGTGCAGTTCTGGTCACCGCATTATAGGAAGGATGTGGAAGCTTTGGAAAGGTTGCAGAGGAGATTTACTAGGATGTTGCCTGGTATGGAGGGAAGGTCTTACGAGGAAAGGCTGAGGGACTTGAGGTTGTTTTCGTTGGAGAGAAGGAGGAGGAGAGGTGACTTAATAGAGCCATACAAGATAATCAGAGGGTTAGATAGGGTGGATAGTGAGAGTCTTTTATCTCGGATAGTGATGGCAAACACGAGGGGACATTGCTTTAAGTTGAGGGGTGATAGATATAGGACAGATGTTAGAGGTAGTTTCTTTACTCAGAGAGTAGTAGGGGCGTGGAACGCCCTGCCTGCAACAGTAGTAGACTTGCCAACTGTAAGGGCATTTAAATGGTCATTGGATAGACATATGGATGAAAATGGAACAGTGTAGGTCAGATGGTTTCACAGGTCGGCGCAACATCGAGGGCCGAAGGGCCTGTACTGCGCTGTAATGTTCTAATCTAATCTACTGGTCACCAAACACTGTATCGCAGCTGAGTCCCCTAATGCTGTCATAGAGTTAGTGACCACTTCCACAGGGGAAAGAATGTGCTTCTAGCTCTGTGCAATGTCCTGTGCCATGTTGGAGCCGGACTCCTCCATGTTCCTTGACAGTGATAACAGACGGTGGGACAGGCCTGTCAATGGACAAAGTATCTCAGTGTACATGTCGATCAGCATTCTCCTGCATGCTGTTCCAGCAATGTTTATATCTGAGTCCTGTGTATAATAACTCGTTTGTGACCTTGCCCTCCGGTGAGCTGACACATGAACTATCCTTTCCCCCTGGCCTGGCTGCAGCTCACTCGTGCTCGGTGACTCACCACGT
Source organism: Heterodontus francisci (assembly GCF_036365525.1). Taxonomy (NCBI): domain Eukaryota; kingdom Metazoa; phylum Chordata; class Chondrichthyes; order Heterodontiformes; family Heterodontidae; genus Heterodontus; species Heterodontus francisci. The sequence continues at coordinate 2,113,460 of NW_027140293.1, forward strand.
GCAGATTCTGACTCTATACCAGCCTCTACAGCACACACAGTGTAAGTATTTGAGCTGTTGGCTGTGAGTATCAGAGCAAGTGATGGGGCTTCACCATCAGTGCTGTGCTGCTGCTCTTTCTCTGTCTCCTGGAGCTGCTGTGACTGGGAAGCTGGCAGTTTTCAGTTATCGTTGGAAAGTATAAAATCAGAAGGGGAGGGTTGGGTTGAGGGATTGGGGGTGGGATGGAAAGCAGGAGGTCCATGGTCCCACCATCTGCAGCTTGTACATCATCCCAGACAGCAGGATGAGGGGTAGGTGGGAGTTAAGAAGGGACATCAGGCATGTGCATAACATCATCCTGAATGCTCTTGGTCATGTCGGATGCTACGGGCTCTGTCACAGCCGGTCCCATGATGTGGAGAACCATCTCCTCCCTTTGGCTCAGGGGATGAAGGTCTGCCTGGCCCCCGCCGCTTCACTTCTTCGCCTGTGATTATGGGCCACCTTGTCCTGTAAGAGATGGGATGGAATATCAGTAATTGTGTTTCACTGTATTTGGGTGATGTGCCTGCCATAGCTGAATAGCTGGAGGTATGTGGAGGCAGTGAGAGGTGGGTATGAGGCTGGTATCAGTGGAAGGTGTGTGAGGGTGAGGTGGAGTATGTGAATGTTTGGTGTGAGTCCTGAGTGTTAGGTGCTCCTGATGGGTGAGTGATGGGGGTGTGGTGCATTGAGCAGTGTGAGATGTTGGTGATGTTGGGGGTAGGAGATGCCATTTGGAGATGAAGTCACTGACATCGAACACCCGTGTGAGCTCATTAAACTTCTTCTGGCACTGCTGCCACGTCCTCGGGCCCACACCTCTTGCATTGACATCCCTGGCCACCTTCTCCCAGTCCCTTCAGAGAGCGTTACTTGAGGGCCTCGGCCGCACGCCATGGAAACATGGCCTCTTTCCTCCTGTCACCCTCCATGACTAAGGCCTCCAGCACCACATCCGTGAACTGCGAAGCCCGCTATAGTTTTTTAGTTTTAGTGTTAGAGATACAGCACTGAAACAGGCCTTCGGCCCACCGTGTCTGTGCCGATCATCAACCAGCCATTTATACTAATCCTACACTAATTCCATATTCCTACCACATATTCCTACCTGTCCCTATATTTCCCTACCACCTACCTATACTAGGGGCAATTTATAATGGGAAATTAACCTATCAACCTGCAAGTCTTTGGCATGTGAGAGGAAACCGCAGCACCCGAAGGAAACCCACGCAGACACAGGGAGAACTTGCAAACTCCACACAGGCAGTACCCAGAATTGAACCCGGGTCGCTGGAGCTGTTAGGCTGCAGTACTAACCACTGCACCACTGTGCCGCCCTAATGTTCCATTTACCTTTTTTCCAATTGCAGAATTCACAGTCAGCACACGCAGACTCCTGTGATTCAGTGCAGCTTCCCTTTAAGAGGGACAGACTGCCTTTAAAAGCTGAATGCTGGCTGAAACACGAGCCAGCCTCACACACAGTTCTGTCCCAGTTAACAGTGCAGACAGACAGCAGTGCGGGTCACCCTGGGCAGCAAGTAGAATTCATGGAAATGAGGAGACAGCAGAAGCTTTGTGTGTCACCTGCCTCAACAAGAACGGGCACGGGCAGATCATGAATCACAAACCCGACGCACAGTAGGAGGATATTCGGCCCATTGTGTTAGTGCAGTCTCTTTGAAAGGGATATCTAATTAGTTCCTCTCCCCTCCTCTTGCCCCACATTCCAGCTTTTTAAATTCCAATTCATGTATTTGCTGAATTCTCTTTTGAAAGATATTATTGAATCTGCTTCCACCATGTTTTCAGGCAGTGAATTCCAGATCCCAACAACTTGCTGTGTAAGAAAATTCTCCTCATTTCACCTCTGGTTCTTTGTCAATTACCTTCAATCTGTGTCTTCTTAATACTGAACTTTCTGACACTGGAAACAGTTTCACATTAATTACTCTATCAAAACCCTTCATGATTTTGAATTCGATATTAAATCTCCCCTTACCCTTCACTGCTCTAAAGAGAACAATCCCAGCTTTTCCAATCTCTCCACGTAACTGAATTCCCAGGTCCCTGGTACCATTCTAGTAAATCATCTCTGTATCTTCACTAAGTCCTTGACATCCTTACCAAAGTGTGGTGATCAGAATTGGACACAATTCTCCAGCTGGGACCTAACAAAGAATGTATAAAAATCAGCATTTCCTCCTGAGTTTTATTACTCTGTGCCTCTCTCTAACACCAAGGAAACTACATGTTACCTTCAAAGATCTGTGTGTGTACACCCCCAGTTCTCTCTAATCCTGCACCCACTTTATAATGGTACCATTGAGTTTATATTGTTTCTCCTCATATTTCCAACCCAAATGTCTCACTTCACACTTCACTGTGTTAAATTACATCTGCCATGTTCCTGTACATTTCACCAGTCAGTCTCTGTCCTGCTGAAGTCTGTTACTATCATTCACACTCTTTATTAACATTTCTAAGTTTCCTGTCATCTGGAAACTTTGACATTATCCCGTCTGTACACAAGCCCATTACATTAACATACAGCAACAGTGATCCCAACAGTGACCCTGGGGAACCCCACTGTGTACTTCCCTCCAGACCGAACAACAACCATTCTCCAATACTCTCCGTTTTCTGTCAGGGAGCTAAGTTCCTGCTTGCTGGCATTGAAAATAAAAAAAAGCACTTCCATTTATGTAACGCCTTTATGACCACTGCATGTCCCAAAGCGATTTACAACCAACGCGTACCTTTTAATGTTTAGTCAGTCTTGTAATGTAGGAAAAACACAGCCAATTTCCGCACAGCAAGATCCCACAAATAGCAGTGTGATCATGATCAGATCTGTATTTGTGATGTTGATTTGAGGGGGAAATGTTGGCCATGACACTGGGAATAATTCCGCTGACCTTCTAAGTAATTCCATGGGATCTTTCCATCCCATGAGTGGGCAGACGGGGCCTGGCTTTACCTTTTCTTTGATAAGGCGGCACCTGTGACAGTGCAGCACTCCCTCAGTACTGCACTGCAGTGTCAGCCTTGATTCTTGTGATCAAGTCCTGCAGTGACATTTGATCCTTGAAGCTTGTGACTGATTGGGGAGAGAGCGACAAACTGAGCCACTGCTGACATTGGTCCTTTAATCCCATGTGTTTCTAATTTGGTAACATGGTTGTGATGTAGTACTTTATCAAACGCCCGTTTAAAGGATAGGAATATTGGGAAAGTACAGGCAGGAACAATCATAGGAATTATAGAATAGCATTGCACTGAAGGAGGCCATTTGGTCCATCAAGTCTGTGCTGTCACTTTTGAAGAGCTTCCAGTTAGTCCCTCACCCGGGCTCTTTCCCAGATTCTTCCATTTTTTCTGCCTTAAGATATCTATCCGATTCCCTTTTGGAATCTACTATTGAATCTGTATCCTTCAGCCTACCAGACCACACATTGCAAATCCGAAACACCCATTGCATAAAAAAAATCCCCGTGTCACCTCTGCTTCTTGTTTCCAATCACCGTAAATCTGTGTCCTCTGGTTAATGGCCCCTCACACATTGGAAACAATTTCATTTTATTTAATTTATATAAACTCCACATAATCTTAAACATTTCGATCAGATCTCCTTTTGAATTTCCCTGCTCTAAGGTGAACAATCCCAGCAACATAACTGTAATCCCTCATCCCTGGAAATGTTCCAGTGAAATCCCCTCTCCAAAGGTTTAATGTCCTTCCTAAAGTGGGTTTTCCATTATTGGACACAATAGTCCAGGTGCAGATGAACTAGTCTTTTCTATGGGATTAATATATCATCCTGACTATTCTACTCTGTGTCTCTATTAATAAAGCCTAAGCAAGATCCCACAAGTAGCAGTGTGATCATGATCAGATCTGTTTTTGTGATGTTAATTTGAGGGGTAAATGTTGACCAGGACACTGGGAATAATTCCCCTGACCTTCTAAATAATTCCATGGGATCTTTACATCCACCTGAGAGGGCAGACGGGGCCTGGCTTTACCTTTTCTTTGATAAGGCGGCACCTCTGACAGTGCAACACTCCCTCAGTACAGGACTGCAGTGTCAGCCTTGATTCTTGTCATCAAGTCTTGCAGTGACACTTGATCCTAGAAGCTTGTGATTGAAAGGGGAGAGAGCGACAAACTGAGTCACTGCTGACATTGACCCTTTAATCCCATGTGTTTCTAATTCGGTAACACTGCTGTTATGTGGTACCTTCTCAAACACCTGTTGAAAGGATAGGAATATTGGGAAAGTACAGACAGGAACAATCATAGAATCATAGAATTGCACAGCCCTGAATGATGTTATTCTGCCCATCAATTCAGTGCTGGCCCTTTCAAAGAGCAATCCAGTTACTCCCACTCCCTGACTCTTTCACTATATCCTAACATTTCTTCTGCTTCAGATATTTATCCAATTCCCATTTGGGATCCACTGTTGAATCTGTATCCATCAGTCTATCAGACATTGTATTCCAAATCCAAACCACTCAGAAACAGAAATGCTCATGTCTGCTTCTTTTACCAATCGCCTGAAATCTGTGTCTCTGGTTAGCGGTCCCTTGGACATTGGAAACAGTTTCTCTTTATTTAATTTATCTAAACCCTTCCTAATGTTAAACACCTCAATGAAATCTCCTCTGTGAGTTCTCTGCTCTAAGCAGAACAATCCCAAATACATAACTGTAATCCCTCATGCCTGGACAAGCTCTAGTAAAACAGTTCTGTCACCTCTCCAAAGGCTTCATGTCCTTCCGAAAGTGTGGTTCCCAGTATTCGACACAAGACTCCAGGTGCAGCTGAACTAGTATTTTATAAATGTTTCACATGATGTCCTTGCTTTTGTTCATTTTGCCTCTTTTTAGAAAACCTAGGATCCCATATATTTATTAACTGTTTCGCTACCCTTTCGTGCCAGCTTCAAAGATTTGTTTACAAACACCCCAGGTGTCTCTGTTATTTCACCACCTTTATAGTTGTACCATTTAACTTGTCGTGTCTCTCCTCATTCATCCTTTCAAAATGTATTACCTCACACATCTGCAATGTCAATTAAATATTTAGAAGATTGAAGCCATTGTTTTCTGTCTCTGCTCCAAACATTTCCTAGCTACACACTCCATCCCTCTCCTTTGTAAATGCTTGAGACGAAGTCAAACTGTTCAGAAACGTGGGTACATAGTTAACCTTGAGATGCCTGGCGATGGGCTTCCGACCAAATATTCACACCATCAGTTAAACGGTTTATTTCCACCCGCGGTGGAGTTGCATTGCTGGTTAAAAACGGAATTAACACAATAGTGAGGAAGGATATTAGCTCTGATGATGTGGAGTCTGTATGGGAAGAGCTGAGAAACACTAAGGGGCAAAAAACGTTAGTGGGTGTTATATATAGACCCCCAAACTGTGGTGGTGATGAGGGAATGGTCTTAAACAGGAAATTAGAGATGCATGCGATAAAGCAACATCTGTAATTATGGGTGAGTTTAATCTGCATATAGATTGGTCAAATTTGTCACAATAACGTCAAGGAGGAATTCATGGAATGTATATGGGATAGTTTTCTGGACCAATACGTTGAGGAACCAACCAGAGAACAGGCCATAACAAAAGCAAAATACTGCGGATGCTGGAAATCTGAAATAAAAACAAGAAATGCTGGAATCACTCAGCAGGTCTGGCAGCATCTGTGGAAAGAGAAGCAGAGTTAACGTTTCGGGTCAGTGACCCTTCTTCGGAACTGACAAATATTAGAAAAGTCACAAATTAAAAGCAAGTGAGGTGGGGGTGGGGCAAGAGATAACAAAGGAGTCGGTGCAGATTGGACCAGGCCACATAGCTGACCAAAAGGTCACGGAGCAAAGGCAAACAATATGTTAATGGTGTGTTGAAAGACAAAGCATGAGTACAGATTAGGTGTAAATACACTGAATATTGAACAGCAGCAAATGCAAACCTGAAAAAAAACCTGGAAAAAAACAGTGGGTCAGCAAACTGAACAAACTAGGATGAAATGAAATAAATGCAAAAAAAGATTGTAAAAAATGTAAAAAAGAATGTAAAGAAAGGAAGAAAAAATAACTAAAAATGAAAGTAAAGTGGGGGGCTGTCATGCTCTGAAATTATTGAACTCAATGTTCAGTCCGGCAGGCTGTAGTGTGCCTAATCGGTAGATGAGATGCTGTTCCTCGAGCTTGCGTTGATGTTCACTGGAACACTGCAGCAATCCCAGGACAGAGAAATGACCATGAGAGCTGGGGGGAGTGTCTGCAGGGGGGAGTTGCAAGCTGATTGGTTGGGTGAGCAGCAGCTGTTAGTGCATGTCGATATCTTTAAAAAAGTGAAAAGATTATTTTTGTGGAAAGAAACTCTGGTGATAAGGTGAGTACTACTGAAGTGTTTCTTTTTTTTAATTATTAAGAACCTTGGTTTGAAGTGGGCAGAACAAGGCCCCTCATGTAATTCGTATTTTTTAAATTAAGGGTGTAACTAATTAGTCTAAGGGTAGGTCATGACAGGAGAGCTCAGCCCCGTGATCTGCTCCTCCTGCCCTTTGTGGGAAATCAGGGACGCTTCCAGTGTCCCTGGTGACCATGTGTGCAGGAAGTGTATCCATCTGCAGCTGCTGGCTACCCACATTACGGAGATGGAGCTGCAGGTGAAATCACTGTGGAGCATCCATAATGCTGAGGAAGTCGTGGATAACATGTTTAGCGAGGTGGTCACACCGCAGGTAATAGCTGCACAGGCAGAAAAGCGATGGGTGACCACCAGACGGAGTAGTAGGCACAGGCAGGTAGTGCAGGAGTCCCCTGTGGCCACCCCCCTCTCATCCAGATAGACCACTTTGGATACTGTGGGAGGATGACCTCCCAGGGGAAAGCGGCAACAGCCAGGCCCGTGGGACCACAGAGGGCTCTGCTGCACAGCAGGGGAGGAAAACGGGTGGAAGAGCTATCATGATAGGGGATTCTATCGTAGGGGATGCAGGTAGGCGTTTCTGTGGCCGCAAAAGAGACACCAGGATGGTATGTTGCCTCCCTGCTGCTAGGGTCAAGGATGTCTCGGAGTGGCTGCAGAAAATTCTGAAAGGGGAGAGTGAGCAGCCAGAGGTCGTGGCCCGTATTGGTGCAAACGATATACACAGGAAGAGAGATAAGGTCCTGCACAGTGAATATAGGGAGTTAGGCAGAAGGTTAAAAAGTAGAACCTCTAGGGATAATCTCAGGATTTGGCCTAATCATCAGCCTCAAGAAAACGAACATCATGGGACAGGACGTCAGAAATGCTCCATCCATCAATATTGGCGACCACGCTCTGGAAGTGGTTCAAGTGTTCACCAACCTAGGCTCAACTATCGCCAGTAACCTGTCTCTAGATGCAGAGATGTCTGGCGTTTGCAAGTTCTCCCTGTGTCTGCGTGGGTTTCCTCCGGGTGCTCGAGTTTCCTCCCACATGCCAAAGACTTGCAGGTTGATAGGTAAATTGGCCATTATAAAATTGCCCCTAGTGGAGGTAGGTGGTAGGGAAATATAGGGACAGGTGGGGATGTGGTTGGAATATGGGATTAGTGTCGGATTGGTATCAGTGGGTGGTTGATGGTCGGCACAGACTCGGTGGGCCGAAGGGCCTGTTTCAGTGCTGTATCTCTAAAATAAAATCAACAACGCATGGGAAAAGCTGCCACTGCTATGTCCAGACTGGCCAAGAGAGTGTTGAAAAAGGCGCACTGACAAAGAACACAAAACCCCGAGTGTATCAAGCCTGTGTCCTCAGTACCTTGCTCAATGGCAGCAAGGCCTGGACAACGTATATCAGCCAACAGCGACGTGTCAATTCATTCCATCTTCGCTGCCTCCGGAGAATACTTGGTATCAGGTGGCAGGACCGTATTTCCAACACAGAAGTCCTCGAGGCGGCCAACATCCCCAACTTATACACACTATTGAGTCAATGGCGCTTGAGATGGCTTGGCCATGTCAGCCGCATGGAAGTTGGCAGGATCCCCAGGGACACATTGTACAGCGAGCTCGCCACTGGTATCAGACCCACCGGCCGTCCATTTCTCCGCTTTAAAGACGTCTGCAAATGCGACATGAATCCTTTGACAGAGATCACAAGTTGCGGGAGTCAGTTGCCAGCGATCGCCAGAGCTGGCGGGCAGCAATTAAGGCAGGGCTAAAGTGTGGCGAGTCGAAGAGACTTAGCAGTTGGCAGGAAAAAAGACAGAAGTACAAAGGGAGAGCCAACTGTGTAACAGCCCCGACAAACACATTTTTCTGCAGCATCTGTGGAAGAGCCTGTCCCTCTAGAATACGCCTTTATCGCCACTCCAGGCGCTGCTCCACACACCACTGACCACCTCCAGGCGCTTATCCATTGTTTCTCGAGACAAGGAGGCCAAAGAAGAAGAAGAATCTCAGGATTACTCCCTGTGCCACGTGCTAGTGAGGGTAGGAATAGGAGGATTAGGCAAATGAATGTGTGGTAAAGAGCTGGTGTAGGTGGGAGAGCTTCAGCTACTTGGATGATTGGGATCTCTTCTGGTGCAGAGGTGACCTGTACAAAAGGGTCAGGTTGCGTCGAAACTGGAAGGGGACCAATATCCTTGCGGGGAGGTTTGTTAGTACTACTCGGGAGGATTTAAACTAGTCTTGCAGGGGGATAGGACTCAAAGTAGTAGTCTCTCCGATGAGATAGTTGAGGTCAATGTAGAGGTTAATGCAAGAAAGTCCAGTAGGCAGGCCGGGCAGGGGCCGGACAGGGAGCGTGGAAGATCTGGTAGGCTAAACTGCATGTACTTTAATGGAAGAGGCCTTACAGATAAGGCAGATGAACTCAGAGCATGGGTCAGTAGATGGGATTGTGATATTGTAGCTATTACAGAAACGTGGTTGAGGGATAGGCAAGACTGGCAGCTCAATGTTACGGGGTACCGATGCTTCAGGTGGAGTTAAGAGAGGATGGGGAGTTGCACTATTGATTAGGGAGCGCATCACGGCAGTAGTTAGAGAGGATATCCCGGGGGGAACGTCCAGTGAGGCCATATGAGTAGAGCTTCGAAATAAGCAAGCGGTGATCACTTTGATGGGATTATACTATAGGCCCCCCAATCGTCAGAGGGAATTGGAGGAGCATATATGTAGGGAAATCACAGATAGGTCTAGGAATTATAAGGTTGTAATAGTAAGTGATTTTAACTTCCCTAATATTGACTGGGACTGGCTTAGTGCTAAGGGATCAGATGGGCAAGAATTTGTTAAGTGTGACCAGGATAGTTTTCTGAAGCAGTATGTTGATGGCCCTACGAGAGAAAAGGCTGCACTCGACCTCCTCTTAGGAAATGAAGATGGGCAGGTAGATGATGTGTCAGTGGGGGAGCACTTTGGGACCAGTGACCATAACTCTATTAGCTTCAAGATAGTTTTGGAAGAGGATAGGACTGGTCCTCAGGTTGAAGTCCCAAATTGGAGGAAGGTTAATTTCGATGGCATCAGACAGGAACTCGCAAAAGTTGAATGGCAGATACGGTTTGCAGGTAAAGGGATGTCTGGCAAGTGGGAGGCTTTTAAAAGTGAGAAAGGAATAGTTATGGGCTGGCATATTCCTGTTAGATGCAAAGGCAAGGCTGGCAAGTTTAGGGAACCTTGGTTGACAAGGGATGTTGAGGGTCTGGTCAGGACAAAGCAGGAGGCATATGTCAGGTATAGACAGCGGGGATCAAACGGGTCCCTCGAGGAGTACAGGGGATGTAGGAGTACACTTAAGAAGGAAATTAGGAGGGTGAAAAGGGGCCATGAGATTTCGCTGGCAGATAAGCTAAAGGAGAATCCTAAAATATTCTATAAGTATATTGAGAGGAAAAGGAACGCTCGGGAGAGAGTAGGTCCCCTGAAGGAACAGTGTGGTAATCTATGTGTGGAGCCACGGGAAATGGGCGAGGTCTTAAATGAATACTTCGCATCTGTATTTACCATGGAGATGACATGGAAGCTAGTGATTTCAAGGGAGGGAACAGCAATATCCTGGAGCATATCAACATTACAAAGGAGGAGGTGTTGGAGGTTTTGAAGCGCAGTAAGGTGGACAAATCCCCCAAGGCCTGACCAGGTGTATCCTGGAATGATATGGGTAGAAAGGGAGGAGATTTCTGGAGCCCGAGCAGAGATTTTTGCATTATCGTTAGCCACGGGTGAGATACCGGAAGACTGGAGGATAGCTAATGCTGTGCCTTTATTTAAGAAGGGCAGCAGTGATACGCCAGGGAACTACAGGCCGGTGAGCCTTACATGAGAGTGATGGGAAAGTTATTGGAAGGGATTCTGACAGACAGGATTTATTTGCATCTGGAAAGGCAACGTCTGATTCGGGATAGTCAGCATGGCTTTGTGCATGGGAATCATGTCTCAGGAATTTGATTGAGTTTTTTGAGGAGGTGACCAAGAGGATTGACGAAGGCAGGGCGATGGACGTTGTCTACATGGAACTTAGCAAGGCCTTTGACAAGGTCCCGCATGGTCGGCTGGTCCAGAAGGTTCGAACACATGGGATCCAGGGTGTACTAGCCAATTGGATACAACATTGGCTTGGTAAGAGGAGGCAGAGGGTGGAACTGGAGGGTTGTTTTTTAGATTGGAGGCCGGTGACCAGTGGTGTGCCGCAGGGATCGGTTCTGGGTCCTCTCTTGTTTGTCATATATATTAATGACTTGGATATGAATGTAGGGGGCATGATTGGTAAGTTTGCAGATGATACAAAAATTGATGGAATAGTAGAAAGTGAAGAAGGTTATCTAAGGTTACAACAGGATATCGATAAACTTGGAAAGTGGGCAATGGATTGGCAAATGGAATTTAATGCAGACAAGTGTGAAGTGATGCATTTTGGGAAGTTAAACCAGGGCAGGACATATACAGTGAATGACAGGGCCTGGGGAGTATTGTTGAGCAGCGAGACCTTGGGGTGCAAGTACATAGTACCATGAAAGTGGCAACACAGCTCGGCAGAGTGGTGAAGAAGGTGTATGGCATGCTTGTCTTCATCAGCTGCGCATGGTGTCCACGAGTTGGGATGTCATGTTGCAGTTGTACATAACATTGGTTAGGCCGCATTTGGAGTACTGTGTGCATTTCTGGTCACCGCACTATAGGAAAGATGTGATTAAGCTAGAGAGGGTGCAGAAAAGATTCATAAGGATGTTGTCTGGTTTGGAGGGCTTGAGTTATGAAGAGAGATTGGATAGGCTGGGTCTGTTTTCCCACGAGCGAAGACGGCTGAGAGGGGACATTATAGAGGTATATAAAATTACGAGAGGCATAGATGGGCAGATAGCCAGAGTCTGTTTCCCATGGTAGGGGTGACTAAAACTGGAGGGCATAAATTAAAGGTGAGATAGAGGAGGTGTAAAGGGGATCAAAGGGGTAAATTTTTCCAGAAATAATAGTGGGTATCTGGAATGAGCTGCCAGAGGAGGAGGTGGAGGCAGGAACAGCAGCAACATTTAAGAGGCATCTGGACAGGTATTTGAATGAGCAAGGCATAGACGGATATGGAATTAATGCAGGCACGTGGAATTAGTATAGATAGGCATTATGGTCGGCATGGACGCAGTGGGCCGAATGGCCTGTTTCTATGCTGTACGACTCTGTGACTCTAAGATGAAGAGTGACGTAGTTGATTCTGAGACTAATGTCGTGAATCTTAATAAAGGAAAGTATGAAGGTATGAGGCACCAGTTGGCTATGATGGATTGGGAAACGTTACTTAAAGGGATGACGGTGGATTGGCAATGGCAAATATTCAAAGAGCACATGGATGAACTGCAACAATTGTTTACTCCTGTCTGGCGCAAAAGTAAAATGGGAAAGGTAGCCAAACCATGGCTTCCAAGGAAAATTAGAGATCATATTAGATCCACGGAAGAGGCATATACATTTGCCAGAAAGGAAAAACAGACCTGAGGATTGGGAGCAGTTTGGAATTCAGCAAAGTAGGACCAAGGGATTTATTAAGAAGGGGAAAATAAAGTACACGAGTAAGCTTGCGGGGAACATACAACCTGACTGTAAAGGTTTCTGTAGGTATGTAAAGAGGAAAGGATTGGTAAAGACAAATGTAGGTCCTTACAGTTAGAAACATGGGAATTTATTATGGGAAACAAAGAAATGGCTAACCAACTAAATGCATACTCTGATTCTGTCTTCACAAATGATGACCCAAATATCTTACCAGAAATGTTGGGGAACACAGGGTTTAGTGAGAGGAAGGAACCGAAGGAAATCAGTATTGGTAGAGAAATTGTGTTGGGGAAGTTGATGGTATTGAAGGCCGATAAATCCTCAGGGCCTGATAATCTACATCCCAGATTACTTAAAGAAGTGACCTAGAAATAGTGGATGCTTTGGTGGTCATCTTTCAAGATTCATTCGACTTTGGAACAGTTCCAGCTGATTGGAGGGCAGCTAATGTAACCCCACCATTTAAAAAGGGAGGTCGAAATAAAGCAGGGCATTATAGACAAGTCAGCCTGACGTCGGTAGTGGGGAAAGTTCTAGAGTCCATTATCAAAGTTTGTGTGACAGAGCACTTGGAGAACAGTGTTAGAAACGGATAGAGTCAGCATGGATTTACGAAAGGGAAATCATGCTTGATAAATCTATCAGAATATTCGAATATGTAACTAATAGACTGGATGAGGGGGAGCCAGAGAATGTGGTTTATTTGGACTTTCAGAAGGCTTTCGACAAAGTCCCACATAAGAGATTAGTGTGTAAAATTAAAGCGCATGGGATTAGTGGTAGTGTATTACGATAGATAGAAAATTGGTTGGCAGATGGAAAAAAGAGTAGGGATAAACGGATCTTTTTCCAAAAGGCAGGCAGTGATTAGTGGCGTACCGGCGCTAGGACCCCAGCTATTCAAACTCTATATTAATGATTTAGATGCGGGAACGAAATGTAATATCTCCAAATTTTCAGAAGACACAAAACTGGGTGGGAGGGTGAGTTGTGAGGAGGATGCAGAGAGGCTTCAGGGTGATTTGGACAAGTTGAGTGAGTGGGCTATTGCATGGCAGAAGCAGTATAATGTGAATAAATGTGAGGTTATCCACTTTCTTAGCAAAAACAGGAAGGCAGATTATTATGTGAACTGCTATAAACTGAGAGAGGGGAATATGCAACGAGACCTGGGTGTTCTCGTACACCAGTCACTGAAGGTAAGCATGCAGGTGCAACAGGCGGTAGAAAAAGGCGAATGTTATGTTGGCCTTCATAGAGACAGGATTCGAGTACAGGAGCAGGGATGTCTTCCTGCAATTATACAGGGCTTGGTGAGGCCGCACCTGGAATATTTTGTGCAGTTGTGGTCTCCTTCTCCGAGAAAGGATGTTCCTGCTTTAGAGAGAGTGCAACAAAGGTTTATCAGACTGATTCCTGGGATGGCGGGACTGATGTATGAGGAGAGTTAGGATTATATTCGCTGGAGTTCGGAAGAGTGAAGAGGGATCTCATAGAAACCTATAAAATTCTAACAGGAAGGATGCTCCCGATGGTGGGGGAGTCCAGAACCAGGGGTCATAGTCGAAGAATATGGGGTAAACTTTTCAGGACTGAAATGAGGAGAAATTTCAACACCCAGAGAGTGATGAGCCAGTAAAATTACGTCATCACTCCAATGTCCAAGAAGGATTGGAATATGCTGGCCAGTGCCTCTGCTACTTCCACCATTCCATCCCTCAGCAACCCACATGCATCCCATCCAGACTGGGTAAATGATCTCCTTTATTGTGGTACAAAAAGTGCTGTATTGAAAAGGGTTATCTGAATCTGTTTGTTCAGTGACTGCAAATAATGTCAGTCTCCATGGACCCTAATTGTGTCACTGGAGGTTTGCCATCTTCTCTTAATAAGGGGCTGCCATGTGTTGTCCCACAGTTTCAGCCGGAACATCAACCCCGGCACAACAGAGATCAGCGGCTCCAGAGAGAGAGAAAGGATAGATCAGGATCTGAGAACAAATGACTGGAATGTAACAACAATGGGTCAGAATCTGAGAACAATAGATTGGAATGTTACAACAATGGGTCAGAATCTGAGAACAATAGATTGGAATGTTACAACAATGGGTCAGAATCTGAGAACAACAGATTGGAATGTTACAGCAATGGACAGGAGTTTATCCTCGGAACTTTACTACCTTTCTACATATTATGATCGGTACTCATTAAACACTCGGATCCGTCTCACACTGAAGATTATTCAATACATTTACTATCCCAGCCTGGCTATTATTGGTGTCCCTTGTAAGTCTCTCTATCTAGCTATTAATTCTATGAACCACGTTTAACAGCATTACTGCTCCTGTAATTTACTCTGCACTTTTTGCTGCCGCTGTATTCCTGGTGAATATGTCCAGCTATCAGCTCTATAAACCATTGCCAACTTTATTGGATTTCTTGACATTTGCTCTCTCATCATTACTACTGTTGCTGTCTCTATTTCCCGGTAGGGCATTGAAAACCCCGTTTCACTGAAATACTGTTCTGTTATGTAAATTTTGGGAATACTGAAGCCAGTGTCATTGGGTTCCATCACAAACTCCATCACCTATCTGTGAAACAAATACACCACCCTGCCCAATATCTGAGGCTGAACCAGACTGTTTGCAATCGGTGTGTTCTATTTAAACCTGAGCTGAGTCCATCTCCATATTCTCTCCATTACCAACCCTGTCTCCGACCACCTCTGTCAAAGCCCCCATCTCCACCTCTGTCTCAGCCAATCTGCTGCATAAACCCTCACCTGTACCTTTGTTAAATCCACACTTGACTATTCCAATTCTATCCTGGTCACCCTCCCAGTTATAAACCTCCATAAACCACAGACCATGCAGAACTCTGCTGCCTGTATTCTAACTCACACCAAATCCCGATAACCCATCACCCCTGTACTCACTGATCTACATTGGCTCCCGGTCTGGCAGCACCTTAATTTTAATATAGTCATTCTTGTGTTTGAATCTCTCCATGGCCTCACCCCTCCAGTTAGTCCCATTCTCCTGCCCATTCTCATATTTCTGAAAATGTTTTGACTTCAATCTTTTCTCATTTCTCCTTCTGAAGTGAATCCCTTTCCCACTGTATCTGTCCCGAGCCACTATTTTAGACTGTACAGCACTACTGGTGCTGACGGTACAGAAGCTGGGATCCATAGAGAGATGTGAACTGCACAGCCAGGCACTTCTAGTGCGGCCTGCAAAGTGCCCCATGCTGGGCAGGGCTCCAGCTCAATCGTACCATGTATGTTTTGTTGCTCTGAGGATGGTTTTGAATGTGATGTCAATGTACCATACCGGCAGCATTGATGTACGTCTTTGAAACTTGGTCTGTACATGTCCACTGACCGCCTGTGTTAGTCACTCTCAGCTGAACATACATTCAGCAACATGAGGAACCCTCTCTGGTATTATTTAAAAGGAACAGGCATCCAACTTACAGGTGAGGGGCTTTTGACTTACTTCTATTATTATAAAGTTAGTGGAGGTGCTGTGGATGGTTTGTTGGAGGTTGTGTTGTGAGCTGCTGCAGACATTCAGGGAGGATAGAGGATTTGGTGACCCAACTCTGCACGAGGTATGGCCTATCAGGGGAAAATACCAGCAGCCAGAGCACAGGCACCACGGCTGGCACTGTTGTTCAGCAGGGAGGGACAAAGCGCAGAAGAGCAATAGTTATAGGGGACTTTATAGTCATGGGCACAGATATGCCCTTCTGTGGACGTGAACGAGACTTCAGGATGGTATGTTGCCTCCCTGGTTTCAGGGTCAAGGATATCTCTGAACGGACAGGGGGCATTCTGAAGGGGGAGGGTGAACAGCCAGAGGTTGTGGTACACAACGGTAGCAATGGCGTAGGCAGGAAGAGTGATGAGGTCCTGCAGGGTGAGTTTAGGAAGTTAGGCAGTAAGTTACAAAACAAGACCTCGAGGGTTGTAATCGCTGGATTCCTCTCTGTGCAACGTGCCAGTGAGGCGAGAAATAGGAAGATAGTGCAGCGAAACACGTGGCTGAGCAGCTGGTGCAGGAGGGAGGGTTTCAGATATCTGGACCATTGGGATCTCTTCAGGGACAGATGGGACCTGTACAAGAAGGATGGTTTGCATAGAAACTGGAAGGGCACTAATATCCTGGCTGCAAGGTTTGCTAGCATCACTTGGGAGGGTTTAAACTAGTGTGGCAGGGGGGTGGGAACCACAGCAGTAGGACAGCTAGTGAAATAAATGAGGAGGACATAGTAAATAAGGCCAGTAGGACGAAGAGGAAGAGCAGGCAGGGAGATGTTTCTGAGCACAGCGGGACTGGTGGTCTGAAGTGCATTTGTTTCAATGCGAGAAGTATAACAGGTCAGGCAGATGAACTTAGAACTTGGATTAGTACTTGGAAATATGATGTTGATGATATTACAGGGACTTGGTTGAGGGAAGGGCAGGATTGGCAGCTAAATGATGCAGGTTTTAGAAGCTTCAGGCGGGATAGAGGGGGATGTAAAAGGGGTGGGGGAGTTGCATTACTGGTTAAGGAGAATATCACAGCTGTACTGCTCAGGACACCTCAGAGGGGTCATGCAGCGAGGCAATATGGGTGGAGCTCAGGAATCGGAAGGGTGCAGTCACGAGGTTGGGGCTTTACTACAGGCCTCCCAACAGCCAGCGGGAGGGAGAGGAGCAGATATGTAGACAGATTTTGAAAAGATGTAAAGGTAACAGGGTTGTGGTGGTGGGTGATTTTAACTTCCCCAATATTGACTGGGATTCGCTTTGTGCGGCTTGGATGGGGCAGAATTTCTGAGGAGCATCCAGGCGGGCTTCTGGAAACAGTATGTAGATAGTCCAACTAGGGATGGGGCCATTCTGGACCTGGTATTGAGGAATGAGCCCGGCCAGGTGGTCGAAGGTGCCGTGGGGGAGCATTTCGGGAGCAGTGTCCATAATTCCATAAGTTTTAAGGTACTTGTGGATAAGGATAAGAGTAGTCCTCGGGTGAAGGTGCTAAATTGGGGGAAGGCTAATTATAACAATATTAGGCAGGAACTGAAGAATTTAGATTGGGGGCGGCTGTTTGAGGGTAAATCAACATCTGACATGTGGGAGTCTTTCAAACGTCAGCGGATTAGAATCCAGGACCAGCATGTTCTGGAAGAAAGACAAGTTTGGCAAGTTTCGGGAAGCTTGGATAACACGGGATATTGTGAGCCTAGTCAAAAAGAAAAAGGAAGCATTTGTAAGGGCTGGAAGGCTAGGAACAGACGAAGCACTTGAGGAATATAAAGACAGTAGGAATGAACTTAAGCAAGGAGTTAGGAGGGCTAAAAGGAGTCATGAAAAGTCATTGGCAAACAGGATTAAGGAAAATCCCAAGGCTTTTTACACATATATAAAAAGCAAGAGTGTAACCAGGGAAAGAGTTGGCCCACTCAAGGATAGAGATGGGAATCTATGTGTGGAGCCAGAGGAAATGGGCGAGGTGCTAAATGAGTACTTTGCATCAGTATTCACTAAGGAGAAGGACTTGGTGGATGATGAGCCGAGGGAAGGGAGTGCAGATAGTCTCAATCATTTCATTAACAATAAGGAGGAGGTGTTGGGTGTCTTGCAAAGCATTAAGGTAGATAAGTCTCCAGGGCCTGATGGGATCTACCCTAGAATACTGAGGGAGGCAAGGGAAGAAATTGCTGGGGCCTTGACTGAAATCTTTGCATCCTCATTTGCTACAGGTGAGGTCCCAGAGGACTGGAGAATAGCCAATGTTGTTCCTTTGTTTAAGAAGGGTGGCAAGGATAATCCAGGAAATTATAGGCTGGCGAGCCTTACATCAGTGGTAGGGAAACTATTAGAGAGGATTATTCGGGAAAGGATTTTCTCCCATTTGGAAACAAACGAACTTGTTAGCGAGAGGCAGCATGGTTTTGTGAAGGGGAGGTCGTGTCTTACTAATTTGATTGAGTTTTTTGAGGAAGTGACGAAGATGATTGATGAAGGAAGGGCAGGGGATGTTATCTGTATGGACTTTACTAAAGCCTATGACAAGGTCCCGCATGGCAGACTGGTACGAAAGGTGAAGTCACACAGGATCAGAGGTGAGCTGGCAAGATGGATACAGAACTGGCTTGGTCATAGAAGACAGAGGGCAACAGTGGCTGGGCGTTTTTCTGAATGGAGGGATGTGACTAGTGGTGTTCTGCAGGGATCACTGCTGGGACCTTTGCTGTCTGTAGTATATATAAATGATTTGGAGGAAAATGTAGCTGGTCTGATTAGTAAGTTTGCGAACGACACAAAGGTTGGTGGTGTTGCGGACAGTGATGAGGATTGTCAGAGGATACAGCAGGATATAGATCAGTTGGAGACTTGGGCAGAGAAATGGCAGATGGAGTTTAATCCGGGAAAATGTGAGGTAATGCATTTTGGAAGGTCGAATGCAGGTGGGAGGAATACAGTAAATGGTAGAACCCTGAGGAGTATTCACAGGCAGAGGGATCTGGGCGTGCAGGTCCACAGGTCACTGAAAGTAGCAACACAGGTGGATAAGGTAGTCAAGAAGGCATACGGCAAGCTTGCCTTCATCGGACGAGGCACAGAGTATAAAAATTGCCAAGTCATGTTGCAGCTGTGCAGAACCTGAGTTAGGCCACACTTGGAATATTGTGTGCAATTCTGGTCGCCACACTACCAGAAGGATGTGGAGGCTTTGGAGAGGGTACAGAGGACGTTTACCAGGATGTTGCCTGGTCTGGAGGGCATTAGCTATGAGGAGAGGTTGGATAAACTCGGATTGTTTTCACTGGAACGACGGAGGTGGTGGGGCGACATGATAGAGGTTTACAAAGTTATGAGTGGCATGGACAGAGTGGATAGTCAAAAGATTTTTCCCAGGGTGGAAGAGTCAGTTACTAGGGGACAAAGTTTAGAGGGGATGTGCGAGGCAGGTTTTTGACACAGAGGGTGGTGAGTGCCTAGAACTTGCTGCCAGGGGAGGTGGTGGAAGCAGATACCATAGCGACGTTTAAGAGACATCTTGACAAATACATGAATAGGAAGGGAATAGAGGGATATGGGCCCCGTAAGTGCAGAAGTTGTTAGTTTAGGCAGGCATCAAGATCGGCGCAGGCTTGGAGGGCCGAATGGCCTGTTCCTGTGCTGTACTGTTCTTTGTTCTTTGTTCTTGACTAGAGTTACAATGTACCTTGATCTGTAACGTGATCAACAAATGGAGCAGAGGCTGCAGAAAGGGGAAGCTCTGTAAAGAGGAAGGAGAACCGGGTTCTGCCCGCTTATATTCAATCCTGAGCTGAGTTCATCTCCATTTTCTTTCCATCACCAACCGATTCAGCATTTCGTGTCTGGAGTGGCTCTCCGAATGAACAATTCACCTAATGCCGTTCCCTGCATTCTCCCTGTAACCCTGCACATTCTTCCTTCTCATATAATAGTCTATTCAGCTTCAATTGAACCTGCCTCCACCATACTCTCAGGCAGTGCATTCCAGACTCTAACCACTCACTGTGTGAAAAAATATTTTCCTCAGGTCGTCTTTGCTTCTTTTACCCATGACTTTAAATCTGTGCCCTTTCATTCTCGATCCTTTCACGAGTGGGAACTGTTTCTCTCTATCTACTCTATCCAGACACCTTATGATTTTTGAACCCTCTACGAAAGCACCTCTCAGCCTTCTCCGAGGAAAACAGTCCTAAATTCTCCAGCCTATCTTCATAACTGAAAATCCTCATCCCGGGAATCATTCACGTGAATATTTTCTGTACTCTCTCCAATACCCTCACGTCTTTCCTCAAGTGTGGCACTCAGAACTGGATGCAATGCCACAGCTGAGGCTGAAATAGTGCCTTATATAAGTTCAACATAACTTCCTTGCTCTTGTACTCTCTGCCCCTATTAATAAAGCCCAGGATACTGCATGCTTTGTTAAACACTTTCTCAACCTGTCCTGCCGCCTTCAATGACTGATGCACATATACACACAGGTCCCTCTGCTCCTGCATACCCTATAGAATTGTACACTTTATTGTATATTGTCTCCCCGTGTTCTTCCTATCAACATGAATCACTTCACATTTCTCTGTATTGAACTTCATCTGCCACCTGTCTGCCCATTCCACCAACTTGTGTGTGTTCTTTTGAAGTTCTACACTATCCTCCTCACAGTTCACAATGCTTCCAACTTTCGTATCAGCTGCAAACGTTGAAATTGTGCCCTGTACACCCAGGTTTAGGTCCTTAATATATATCAGGAAAAGCAAGGATCCCAACACTGATGTCTGGGGGACTCCAATGCAAACCTTCCTCCAGCCTGTAAAACATCCATTAACCACTACTCTTTGTTTCCTGTCACTCAGCTAATTTCGTATCCATGTTGCTGATGTCCCTTTTATTCCATGAGCTGCAGGTTTGCTCACAGGTCTGTTGCGTGGCATTGTATCAAAAGGTTTTTGCATGCAGGGAATAGTTAAATGTCTGGAATGCACTGCTTGAGAATGGTGGAGGCAGGTTCATTTGAAACTGAATAGACCGTTATAAGAAAGTCAATGTACACCACATCAACAGAATTGCCCTCACCAACTATCTCTGATACCACCTCATACATCTCCAGCAAATTAGTTAAACATGATGTTCTCTCAAGAAATCCATGCTGGCTTGTTTACTTAACTCGCATTTGTCCATGTGACCATTAGCTTTGTCCAAGATTATTTCTTTCTGGAAGTTTTCCCACCACCGAAGTTTAACTGACAGGCCTGTAGTTGCTGGCCTTATCTTTACACCCTTTTTGAACAAGGGTGTAACGTTTGCAATTCTCCAGTCCTCTTGCATCACCCCCAAGTCAAAGAAAGATTGAGAAATTATGTCCAGTGCCTCTGCGATTTCCACCCTCACTTCCCTCAGTATCCTTGGATACATCTCATCTGTTCCCGGTGCTTTATTCAATTTAAGTCCAGACAGCCTATCTAATACTTCCTCTTTATCAATTTTAAACCCCACTAGTGTCTGACTTACCTTTTCTTTCAACATTGCCTGGGTTGCATCTTAGAATCGTAGAAAGTTTATGGCACAGAGAGAGGCCACTTGGCCCATCGTGTCTATGCTGTCCAAAAAACGACCCATCCATTCTAATCCTGCCTTACAGCATTTGATAGATTACTGCACTTGAGGTGCATATCCAGACACCTTTTGAATGAGTTGTGGGTTTCTGCCTCAACTACCCTTTCGGACAGTGAGTTCCAGGCTCCCACAACCCGCTGGGTGAAAAATAAAATCCGCAGCTCCCTTTTAATCTTTCTACCAATCACTTTAAGTCCATGCCCCCTCGTCACTGACCGCTTTGCTCAGGTGAATGGACCCTTCACCTCCACTCTATCCAGACCCCTCCCGGTTTTGTACATTTCAATCAGATTTCCCCTCAGCCTTCTCTGTTCCAAGAAGAACAACCCCAGCCTATCCAATCTTTCCTCATAGCTGCATTTTTCCAGTCCTGGCAACATCCTCGTAAATCTCCTGTGTACCCTCTCTAGTGCAATTACATCTTTTCTGTAATGAGGTGAGCAGAACTGCACACAGTACTCAAGTTGTGTCCCATCCAATGAGTTACACAATTCTAGCATGACCTCCCTGCTCGTATATTCTATACCTCAGCTAATAAAGGAAATGATTCCATATCTTCTTCCTTGGTAAAGACAGGTGGAAATTATTCATTTAGTCCCTCAGCTATATCCTCTGCCTCCATGTGCAAATCCCCTTTATGGTCCTGAGTCGACCCAATTGTTCCTTTTACTACCCTTTTACTATTTAGATGCCTGTAGAAAACTTTGGGATTTCCTTCAGTGCTCGCCTCATTTCATGCTCACTCTTTGCTTCTCTTATTTGCTTTTTCACTTTCCCTCTGGACGTTCTGTATTCAGCCTGATTCTCAATAGTGTTTTCTCCCTGATGTCTGTTATATCAGGCATAAACTTGTCAACTTTTCGTGCGGCCTTCAAAGATCTGTCTGAATACACACCAAGACTCTCTGTTCCTGTCTCCTCATTTAAACAATACCAATTTGTTTCTGTTGCCTTCCCTTGCACTTCCTACCCAAATGTCTCACTTCACACTTCACTGTGTTGACTAGCATTTGCCATCCGCCTGCAAATTTCACCAGTCAGTCTCTGTCCTCCTGAAGTGTGTTCCTATCCTTCCCATTGTTTATCAACATTTCTGCCTTTCCTGCCATCTGAAATATTTGACATTATCACCTCTGTACACAAGCCCATTGCATTAACATACAGCAACAGTGACCCTGGGGAACCCCATTGACTACTTCCCTCCAGACTGAACAACAACCATTCTCCACTATTCTCTACTTTCTGTCACTGAGCTAATTTCCCACATGCTGACATTGAAAACAAAACAACAGACTTCCATTTATGAAACGCCTTTCATGACCACTGCATGTTCCAAAGTGAATACTTCTTAATGTATACTTCCAATGAATACTTCTTAAAGCGAAGTCACTCTTGTAATGTAGGAAACAGGCAGACAATTTCTGCACAGCAAGATCCCACAAGCAGCAATGTGATAATGATCAGATCTGTTTTTGTGATGTTGATTGAAGGAAACATTTTGACCAGGACACCGGGAATAATTCCCCTGCCCTGCTTCTACATAGTGCGATGGGATCTTTAACATCCACCTGAGAGGACAGACTGCAACTTGGTTTAAAGTTTCATTCCATCGACTGCATCTCTGACAGTGCAGCATACCCTCAGTACTGCACTGCAATGTCAGCATTGATTCTTGTGATCAAGTCCTGCAGTGATACTTGATCCTGGAAGCTTGTGACTGAAAGGGGAGAGAGCTACAAACTGAGTCACAGCTGATATTGGTCCTTTTATCCCATGTGTTTCTAATTCGGTAACATGGCTTTTATGTGGTACTTTATCAAACTCCTTGTGAAAGGATTGGAATATTGTGAAAGTCCAGGTGGGAACCATCATAGATTCATAGAATAGCACAGACATAATGAGGTCATTCGGCCCATCAAGTCTGTGCTGGCCCTTTCAAAGAGCAATCCAGTTAGTCCCACTCCCTGGCTCTTTCACTATATCCTTGCATTTTTTCTCCTTCAGATATTTATCCAATTCTCTTTTGTGATCTACTATTGAATCTGTATCCATCAGCCTATCAGACAGTGCATTCCAAATCCAAACCACTCAGAAACAAAAACCCTCATGTCTGCTTATTTTACCAATCGCCTTAAATCTGTGTCTGTTGGACATTGGAAACAGTTTCTCTTTATTTAATTTATCTAAATCCTTCCGAATGTTAAACACCTCAATCAAATCTCCTCTGAAAGTTCTTTGCTCTGAGCAGAACAACCCCAGCGACATAACTGTAATCCCACATTCCCTGACAAATTCCGGCAAAACAGTTCTGTACCCTCTCCGAAGGCTTCATGTCCTGCCGAAAGTGTGGTTCCCAGTATTCGACACAAGACTCCAGGTGCAGCTGAACTAGCATTTTATATATGTTTCACATAATGTCCTTGCTTTTGTTCTTTTTGCCTCTATTTATAAACCCAAGGATCCCGTACGTTTATTAACTGTCAAGATAACCTTTCCTGCCACCTTCAAAGATTTGTGCACAAACACCACAGGTGTCTCTGTTATTTCGCCACCTTTATAGTTGTCCCATTTAACTTGTATTGTCTCTCCTCATTCATCCTTTCAAAATGTATTATCTCACACATCTGCAATGTCAATTAAATATTGAGAAGATTGAAGCCATTGTTTTCTGTCTCTGCTCCAAACATTTCCTAGTTACACACTCCATCCCTCTCCTTTGTAAATGTTTGGGACGAAGCCAAACTGTTCACAGACTTAGTTACATAGTCAACCCTGAGATGTCTTGAGATGAGCTTCTGACCAAATATTCACACCATCAGTAAAACGGCCTATCTCCAACCCCGGTGCAGTTGCATTGCTGGTTAAAGAGGAAATTAACGCAATCGTGAGACAGGATATTAGCTCTGACGAGATCGAATATGTATGGGTAGAGCTGAGAACACGAAGGGGCAGAAAACGTTAGTGGGGTTTGTATATAGACCCCCAGACTGTAGTACTGAATTTGGGAATGGCAATGAACAGGAAATTAGAGACGCATGCGATAAAGGAACATCTGTAATGAGTTTCTTGAATCTGCATATAGATTGGGAAAATCAAATTGGTCACAATACATTGTGGAGGAATTCCTGTAGAATACACGGGATGGCTTTCAGGACCAATTCTTTGAGGAACCAACTGGAGAACAGGACATCCTAGACTAGTTATTGTGTAATGAGAGAGGAATAGTTGACAATCTAGTTGTGCGAGATCCCTTGGGGATGAGCGACCATAATATGATAAAATCCTTCATCACGATGGAGAGTGTCCTAGTTGATTCTGAGACTAGGGTCGTGAATCTTAATAAAGTAAGCTACGAAAGTATGAGGCATGAGTCGTTGATGATACATTGGGAAATGTTACTGAAAGAGATGACCCTGGATAGGCAAAGGCAAACATTCAAAGAGCGCATGGATAAACTGCAACAATTGTTTATCCCTGTCTGGCACAAAAGTAAAACGGAAAAGGTTGCCAAATCATGGCTTACAAGGTAGATTGGAGACAGCATTAGATCCAAGGAAGAGGCATATAAATTTGCCAGGAACAACAGCAGACCTGAGGATTGGGAGCAGTTTAAAATTCAGCAAAGGAGCACCAAGGGATTGATTGAGAAGGGGAAAATGGAGTACGAGAGTAAGCTTATGGGTAACATAAAAACTGACTGTACACGAATCTATAGGTATGTGAAGAGGAAAAGATTGGCGAAGACAAATGAAGGCCCGTTACAGTCAGAAACAGGGGAATGTATTATGGGAAACAAAGAAATGGCTGACCAACTAAATGCATACTTTAGTTCTGTCTTCACAAAGGAGGACGCCAATATCATACCAGAAATGTTGGTGAATACAGGGTTTAGTGAGAGAGAGGAACTGAAAGATGTCAGTATTAGTAGAGAAATGGTGTTGGTGATGTTGATGGTATTGAAGGCCGATAAATCCCCAGGTCCTAGTAATCTACATCCCAGTGTACTTCAGGAAGTGGCCCTAGAAATAGTGGATGCATCGGTCGTCATCTTCCAAGATTCCATGGACTCCGGAACAGTTCCTACAGATTGGAAGGTAGCTAATGTTACCCCACTATTCAAAAAGGGAGTAGAGAAAAAGCAGGAAATTGTACACCAGTCAGCCTGACATCGGTCGTGGGAAATATCCTGGAGTCCATTATCAAAGATTTTGCAGCAGAGCACTTGGAGAACAGTGGTAGAATCGGATAGAGTCAGCATGGATTTATGAAAGGAAAATCATGCTTGATAAATCTACTAGCATTCTTCGAGGATGTAACTAGTAGAGTTGATGAGGTGGAGCCAGTGGATGTGGTTTATTTGCACTTTCAGAAGGCTCTCGCCAAAGTTCCACGTAAGGGTTTATCGTGGAAAATTAACGCGCATGGGATTGGGGGTAGTGTATTGCGATGGATAGAAAATTGGTTGGCAGACAGGAAACAAAGCATTGGAACATACAGATCTTTTTCTGAATGGCAGGCAGTGACTAGTGGGGTACCGCAGGGATCGGAGCTTGGACCCCAGTTATTCACAATATATATTAATGATTTAGATGAGGAAACTAAATGTAATATCTCCAGATTTGCAGATGATACAAAATTGGGTGGGAGGGTGAGTTGTGGGGGGGGATGCAGAGAGGCTTCCGGGTGATTTGGACAAGTTGAGTGAGTGGGCAAATGCATGGCAGATGCAGTATAATGTGGATAAATGTGAAGTTATCCACTTTACTCGCAAAAACAGGAAGGAAAAATATTATCTTAAAGGCTATAAACTGAGAGAGGGGAATATGCAGCGAGACCTGGGTGTTTTCGTACACCAGTCACTGAAGGTAAGCATGCAGGTGCAAGAGGTGGTAGAGAAAGGCGAATGTCATGTTGGCCTTCATAGAGACAGGATTCGAGTACAAGAGCAGGGATGTTTTGCTGCAATTATGCAGGGCCCTGGTGAGGCTGCACTTGGAATATTGTGTGCAGTTTTGGTCTCCTTATCTGAGGAAGGATGCTCTTGCTATAGAGGGAGTGCAGTAGAGTTTTACCAGATTGATTCCTGGGGTGGTAGGACTGTCGTACGAGGAGAGATTGAGTCGGTTAGGACTATATTCACTGGAATTCAGAAGAGTGAGGAGGGATCTCATCGAAACCTATAACATTCTAACGGGACTTGACAGTGTAGATGCAGGAAGGATGTTCCCGATGGTGGGGGACTCCCGGACGAGGGCTCATAGTCTAAGGATACAGGGTAAAACTTTCAGGACTGAGATGAAGAGACGTTTCTCCACCCAGAGAGTGTTGAGCCTGTGGAAATCTGTCATCCCGCCAATATCCAAGGGGGATTGGAATATTCTGGCCAGTGCCTCGGATATTTCCACCATTCCTTCCCTCAGCAACCCTCATACATCCCATCCAGACTGGGTAAATGTTCAACTTCATTGTGGTGCAAAAAGTGTTGGATTGAAAAGAGTTAACTGAATCTGTTTGTTCCGTGACTGTACATAATGTCAGTCTCCATGGACCCAAATTGTGTTTCCCATCTTCTATTAATAAGGGGCTTCTTTCAATATGTTATTCCATAGTCAGTGGGAACATCAGCCCCGGCACTTACAGAGATCAGCTGCTCCAGAGAGATAGAGAGAGGATAGATCAGAATCTGAGAACAAAAGACTGGAATGTTACAACAATGGGTCAGAATCTGAGAACAATAGATTGGAATGTTACAACAATGGACAGGAGTTTATCCTCGGAACTTTACTCCCTTTCTACATATTATGATTGGATGTCATTCAACTTCCGTATCTATCTCGCACTGAAGATTATTCAATATATTTATTACCCCAGCCTGGCTATTATTGGTGTCCCTGGTAAGTCTCTCTATCTAGCTATTAATTCTTTAAACCATGTTTAACTGCATTACTGCTCCTGTAATTTACTCTGCCCTTCTTGATGCCGTTGTCTGCCTGGTGAATATCTCCAGCTATTAGCTCTATAAACCATTCTCAACTGAATTACAGTTCTTGTCATTTACTCTCTCATCGTTGCTGCTGTTGCTGTCTCTATTTCAGGCTAGGAGATCTGTAAACCCTGTTTCAATGAAATACTGTTCTGTAATGAAAATTTTTGGATGACTGAAGCGAGTGTCATTGGTCTCCAACACAAACTCCATCCCCTATCTCGGAAGCACAGACTCCACTTTGCCCGATATCTGAGCTTGTACCAGACATTTTACAACTTCAGTGTTATATTTAAACCTGAGCTGAGTTCATCTCCATATTCTGTCCATCACCAACCCTGCCTACTAACACCCCTGTAATTTCACCCGTCTCCACTTCTGCCTCAGCCCATCTGCTGCATAAACCCTCATCAGTGTCACTGTTAAATCCACACTTGACTATTCCAATTCTATCCTGGTCACCCTCCCAGTTATAAACCTCCATAAACCACAGTCCATCCAGCACTCTGCTGCCTGTATCCTAACTCACACCAAATCCTGATCAACCATCACCCCTGTGTTCACTGATCTACATTGACTCCCAGTCTGGCAGCACCTTAATTTTAATATTCTCCTTCCTGTGTTTGAATCTCTCCATGGCCTCACCCCTCCAGATAGTCCCATTTCCCTGTCCATTTCCCATATTCCTTCAACTCTTTTGACTTCAATCTTTTTTCAGTTCTCCTTTTAAAGTCAATTTATTTCCCTCTGTATCTGTCCAGAGCCACGATTTTAGGCTCTGCAGCACTACTGGTGCTGACGGTCCAGAAGCTGGGATCCATAAAATGATGAGAACCGCAGAGCCGACCACTGCTAGTGCACAATACCCCATGCTGGGCAGGGCTCCAGCAAACTCGTATCATCTATGTTCTATTCGTGTGGTCTTCACTGCCGGCCACTTCTAGTGTGGCCTGCACAGTGTCCCAATCTGGGCGGGGCTCCAGCTCAATCGTACCGGAAATGTGTTGTTCCTTTGAGGATGGATTTGAAAGTGATGTCAATGTACCATACCGGGATCTTTGATGTCCGTCTTTGAAACTTGGTCTGTGCATGTCCACTGACCGCCTGTGTTAGTCACTCTCAGCTGAACATTCATTCAGCAGAACCAAGCATCCAACTTACAGGTGAGAGGCTTTTGACTTACTTCTGCTATTGTAAAGTTGGTGGAGGTTCTGTGGATGGTTTTCTGGAGGTTGTGTTGTGAGCTGCTGCAGACATTCAGGGAGGGCAGAGGATTTGGTGGCCCAACTCTGGGCGAGGTATGGGGACTGCAGTTACAGTGTCTCTGGGTCTGTAACATGACCAACACATGGAGCAGAGACTGCAGAGAGGGGAAGCTCTGTAAAGAGGGAGGAGGAGGGGGCGTTGCCCGACACACCCCGGGTTTTCCAAGAGCAATTTTCCTACCTACACCTAACCCAGGAGCAGTGTGTGAGGTGACAATGATTCAATAAGGAGATGGTCACAGAGCTGTGCCACCTCCTGTAACACGACCTGGAGCCTCTCACCAGTGTGAGGACGGAGCTGTCTGTGGCTGTTAAGGTCACAGCTTCATTGAAACTCTTTGTATCTGGATCTTTCCAGGCAGGGGACGGAGACATATCCAACATACAGTCATAGAGTCATTTACAACACAGAAGGAGGCCATTCAGTCCCTCCATGCCAGCTCTGTGTGGAACAATCCAGTCAGTCCCATTCCCCCGCTCAATCCCCGTATCCCTGCAAGTTCATTTCCTTCAGGTGTCCAACCAGTTTCCTTTTGAAATCATTGATTGTCTTGGCTTCCACCACCCTCCTGGGCAGTGAGTTCCAGCTCATTACCATCCACTGTGTAAAAAGTTCTTCCTCATATTCCCCCAGCATCCCTTACCCAAACCTTCCATCTGTGTCCTCTAATCCTTGTTTCATCAGTTAATGGGAACAGTTTTTCCGTGTCTTTCTTATCTAAGCCTATCATAATCTTGAACACCTCTACCAAATCTCTCTCAATCTCCTTTACTCCAGGGAGAACAACTCCATCTTCTCCAAACTAACCTTGTAACTAAACATCCCGCTCCACCCCCCCCCCCCACCCCCCACCCACCCCGCACCACCCACCGCCCCCCCACCAATTCCTGGAACCATTCTGTTAAATCTCTTCTGCACCCTCTCAAGGACCTTCACATCCTTCGTAAAGTGTGGTGACCAGAACTGGACACAGTTCTCTAGTTGGGGCCTAACCAAAGCTTGATGAAGGTTCTGCATAACTTCCCTTATTTTGTATCTTTGTCTCTAATGATAAATCCCAAGATAGAACATAGAACATAGAACAGTACACACAGTACAGGCCCTTCGGCCCACGATGTTGTGCCGAACCTTTAACCTACTCTAAGATCAAACTAACTGCCTACCCGTCATTCTACTATCATCCATGTACCTATCCAAGAGTCGCTTAAATGCCCCTAATGTATCTGCTTCTACTACCACCACTGGCAGCACATTCCACACACCCACCACTCTCTGTGTAAAAAACCTACCTCTGACATCTCCCCGAAACCTTCCTCCAATCACCTTAAAATTATGTCCCCTGGTGATAGCCCTTTCCACCCTAGGAAAAAGTCTCTGGCTATCCACTCTATCTATGCCTCTCATCATCTTGTACACCTCTATCAGGTCACCTCTCATCCTTCTTCGCTCCAATGAGAAAAGACCTCGCTCCCTCAATCTTTCTTCGTAGGACATGCCCTCCAGTCCAGGCAGCATCCCGGTAAATCTCCTCTGCACCCTCTCTAAAGCTTCCACATCCTTCTTATAATGAGGCGACCAGAACTGATCACAATATTCCAAGTGTGGTCGATACGTTTTGCAAAACACTCTCCTAACAGGTCCTGCCTCGATCAATGCATATGGAGCCCCAGATCCTTCTGTTCCTGCATAAACGTTAGAACTGTGCCATTAAGTCTATATTGCCTTCCTATCCCTTCTGTCCAAATGCATCAGCTCACACTCCTCTTTATTAAATTCTACCTGCCACTTCTCTGTCCATTCTGCTAGCCTATCTAGATCCAGTTACAGGCAGTTTGTATCATCCTCACTGCTTACCACTCCTCCAAGTTTGGTATCTTCGGAAAATTTTGAAATTCTACTCTGTATTCCAAGATCCGTGTCATTTACATACAGCAAAAATTATTAAATAAATCAGTATTCCTAGCACTGACCCTTGGGTAACATCACTGTCTACCATCCTCCAGTCTGAAAAACAACTATTTAACACATTTCTCTTTTTGCTGTCCTTTGGACAATTTTTGATCCAATTGGATGCTATTCCATGAGCTTCAATTTTGTTAACCAAGCTTTTGTTTGGTTCTTTATCAAATACTTTCATAAAATCCATGTGGACAACATCCACCACATTCCCTTCATCAACCTTCTCTGATCATCAAAATAAATTCAATTCGTTCATCAAGCATAATCTGCCTTTTAGAAATCCGTGCTGACAATCCTTAAATAACTCAAACCTCTCCAGGTGTGTGTTGCCCTTTTTCCCTTATTATTGTTTCTAAAACCTTACTCACCACTGATGTTACACTAACTGACCAGTAGTTGCGAGGCCTGTGTGTTGTCCATTGATAATTCTGGGACGAGAGGGTGACCATCTATGTCATCATTTCTCCCTCAGCAGGGAGAAGCAGGATGAGTGATCCCGTGGCTTTGTCAGGATAGCGGGATTCCTGATGGTGTAGGTTGCTCTTCCGGGCCCCCATTTCAATAGGGAGAGTCACAGGAACTGGAAGAACTCTCACTCCATTAATGTACAGTTGGTGTGAGAGCATGCCCAGTACATCATATTGGTGAATGTCCACTATGCTGGATGCAGCCACCATACCTTCATTCTGAAGCAGTCAGCCGGTCCCAACACTTCGGTCTCCATGCTGATTCAGAATGTGGCTCCTCGGAGACAAAGGAAACCCCCTCTGGACACAGCTCATGTTTCTACTCCCCCAAACCACCTCCCACCGCCAACCAACATCACACAATTAACTTGTGTATAACGTGGGCAATGGTGTCACCAGGAATGGACCATCGGTGTGATGAAGCAATTCTTCCGATGTCTGAACCGCTCGGGAGGAGCCCTCCACTACACACTGGATCAGGTGTCCAAGTTCATGGTGTTCTGCTGCACCCTTCATATCATTACCGTCATGAGGACACAGTCATTGGCACCAGGAATCCGGAGGACACTTCAGGAGCTGGAGGAAGCAGGGAGGATATTTCCTGGATGCCCTCGACCAGGACAATTCTTGCTACGATTTCGGTTCCCATAGGACAACTTCACTTTCCCACCATGGATCCCCCATTCTCCACCAATACACCCATCTGAGACAGCGCATTACAATGTTATTACCGCACAAAAGGAACTATTCAGCCCGTCGTGTCTGCACCGGCTCTCCGCATGAGTAATTCACCTAATCCCATTCCCTGCCTTCTTCCCGTAACCCTGCACATTCTTTCTTCTCATATATCAGTTTATTCAGCTTTAGCATGTTTATAGATGTGTTCACCCCTCTGCTTAGGAGTATGCAGGGAGAGAGGGAATGGGTGATCACCAGACAGTCAAAAAGAATCAGGCAAGTAGTGCAGGAGACCCCTGAGTGTATCTCACTCTCCAACAGGTATTCAGTTCTGAATACTGAGGAAAATGATGCTTCACCTGGGGAGTACAGCCAGAGCCAAGTCCATGGCACCAATGGTGGCTCAGCTGTAGAGTGGGATACAGGGATGACTGAAAGAGCCATAGTGATCGGTGGTTCAATAGTCAGGGGAACAGACAGGCGTTTCTGTGGCCACAGACGTGAATCCAGGATGGTGTGTTGCCTCCCTGTTGCCAGGGTCAAGGATGTCACTGTGCGACAAATGAGCATCCTGAAGGTGAAGGGGAACAGCCAGAAGTCGTGGTTCACATCGGAACCAACGACATAGGTAGAAAGAGGAATGTTGTTCTGTGGTCAGGATTTGGGAGCAAAGGAAGAAATTGACAAGCAGGATGTCAAAAGTAGCAATCTCCGGATTACTCCCAATGCCATGCACAACTGAGCACAGAAATAGAAAGATAAGACAGATGGATGCTTGGCTGGAAATATGATGCAGAAAGGAGGGCTTCATATTTCTGGGACACTGGGACCAGCTCTGGGCGAGATGGGTCCTGTATAGGCCGGAAGATTTGCACCTGAACAGAGTCGGGACTGGGTTCCTTGTGGAACGTTTTGCTAGTACTGTTGGGGAGGGTTTAAAATAGTTTGGTAGGGGGATGGGGACCTGAGGGTAGACTCAGCTGGGACAAAATCAGAAATGAAAATGGAAGGCGGAAAATTAATGGATGAGTCTGGAAGACAGAGGAAACAAAGGTTATAAAATAAAGATGAAGAGCTTAGCAGTGCTCAAGGGTATCTATTTCAATGCAAGGGGTATAGCAAATAAAGCAGATGAGCTGAGGGCACAGATAGACACGTGGTAGTATGATATCATAGCTATTACAGAAACATTGGTTAAGGATGGACAGGAATGGCAGCTCAACGTTCCTGGTTACCGGGTTTTCAGACGCGATGGGGAAGGTGATAAGAAAGGAGGGGGAGTGACAAGTTTGGTCAAGGTATCTATTGCAGCTGTGAGGAGGGATGATATGTTGGAAGGTTCATCAAGTAAGACCATATGGATTGAGCTGAGGAACCAAAAAGGGACAATCACACTGCTGGGAGTGTTATCTCGACAGCCAAATCGTCAGGGGGAGATAGAACAGCAGATATGTAGGCACCTCTCTGAAAAGTGCAAGAACAATAGGGCAGTAATAGTAGGAGATTTTAATTACCCCAATATTAAGTGGGATAATTTTAGTATGAAAAGAATTGAGGGAGCAGAAATCTTGGGGTGCATTCAGGAGAACGTTTTTGGCAAGGATGTCACAAGTCCAACAAGAGAGGGTGCATTTAGACATTGTTTTAGGAAATGAAGATGGGCAGGTGGAAGGAGTAGTAGTGGGAGAGCATTTTGGTGGGAATGATCATAATTCAGTTAGTTTTAACATAATTATGGACCAGGACAAGAGATATATCAGCAGTTAGAGTTCTCAATGGGTCAAGGCTGATATTACTAAACTGTGGAGCGAAAGTGGACTGGAAACAGCTGCTTGAAGGTAATTCAGTCTCAGAGCAGTGGGAGGCATTCAAAGGGGAGATTCAAGAGGTTCAGGATAAACATGTTCCCACAAAGAAAAAGGGTGAGTCGGCCAAATCTCGAGTCCCATGCATGTCATGGTGCCGACAGGGTACGATAAGACATAAAAGGGAAGCATATATCCGACACTGAGAATTCAGTACTACTGAAAGTTGAGAGGAGTTTAGAAAATGGAGGGGTCAAATCAAAAAGGAAATTAGGAAAGGAAAGAGAGGGAATGAAATAATATTGGCAAGCAATATCAAGGTGAACCCAAAGATGTTTTCTCAACACATTACGAGCAAGAAGATAACTAACTGAGGGGAGAGTAGGACCCATAATAGATCAGAAAGGTAACCTTTGTATGAGGGTGGAAGATATTGGTATGGTTCTTTATTGAACACTTTGCGTATGTCTTCAGAAAAGAGGGGGGATTTAGATATTGTCGTTAAGGAGGAGGAGTGTGAATTATTGGATGTGATAAACATAGGGAGAGAGGAAGTATTAATGGGATTAGCATCCTTGAAAGTTGAAAAATAACCACAGCCGGATGAAATGTACCCCAGGCTGTTCGAAGAAGCAAGAGAAGAAATAGCAGAGGGTCTGCCCACCATCATTTTCCAATCCTCACTAGATACAGTTGTGGTGCTGGAGTATTGGAGAATTGCTAACATTGTACCTCTGTTTAAAAAGGGAGCGAAGGATAGTCTGAATAATTACACGCCAGTCAGTCTAACCTCAGTAGTGGGCAAATTATTGGAATCCATTCTGAGAGACGGCATAAACTGTCACTTAGAGAGGCACAGGTTTATCAAAGATAGTCAGCATGGATTTGTTAAGGGACGCTCTTGTTTGACCAAATTGATCGAATTTTTTGAAGATGTTACAAGGAATATAGATAAGGGTAGTGCAGTTGATGTGGTCTACATGGATTTGAGCAAGGCTTCTGACAAGGTCCCACATGAGAGACTGGTTCAAAAAATAAAATCCAATGGCATCCAGGGAAATGCAGCAAGTCGGATACAAAATTGGCTCAGTGGCAGGAAACAAAAGGTAATTATTGACAAGTATTTTTGCGACTGGAGGACTGTTTCCAATGTCATTCCACAGGGCTCAGTAATGGGTCACCTGCTTTCTGTTGTCTATATTAAAGATTTAGACGTAAATGTACGGGGTATGATCAAGACTTTTGCAGACGACACAAAGATTGGCCATGTGGTCGATAGCGAGAAGGCTGCAGGAAGATATTGACGGTCTGGTCAGATGGGCAGCAAAATGGGATTCGACCCGGATAAGTGTGAGGAGCTCAAACAAGCAAAGGAATACACGATTACTAGGACAATACTGAGAAGTGTAGAGCAAGTAAGGAACTTTGTAGTGAATGCCCACATATCCCTGAAGATAGCAGGATTGGTCAATAAGGCAGTTAAGAATGCATATGGAATCATTTCCCTTTTTAGCTGAGGTATAGAATGTAAGAGCTGGGAGGTTTTGCTGGAACTGTATAAAACATTGATTGGGCCACATCTTGAATACTTTGTGCAGTTCTGGTAACCACATTACAGAAAGGAAGTAACTGCACGAGAGAGGGTACACAGGAGATGTATGAGGATGTTGCTCGGACTGGAAAAATGCAGCTATGAGGAAAGTTTGGATAGGCTGGGGTTGTTCTCCATGGAACAGAGAAGGCTGAGGGGAGATCTGATTGAACTGAACAAAATTTTGTGGAGCCTGGATAGAGTGGAGGTGAAGGCTCTATTCACCTTAGCAGAAAGGTCAGTGACTAGGGGACATAGATTTAAAATGATTGGTAGAACTTTCAGAAGGGAGTTGAGGAAAAACATGTTCACACAGAAATACAAAATTGTCTCAGTGACAGGAAACAAAGGGTAATTGTTGACGGGTTTTGACTGGAGGACTTTCCCGTGGTTTTCCACAGGGCTTGGTACTTGGTCCCTTGCTTTTAGTGAGGGTCTGGAACTCAGTTCCTGAAAGGATGGTTGAGGCAGAAGCCCTCTACTGATTCAACAAGAGTCTGAATGTGTACCTCAAGTGTCATAATCTGCAGGGCTATGGATTAAATGCTGGAAGGTGGGATAAGAATAGGTGGATAACTTTTCGGCTGGCACAGCCACGATGGGCCAAGTGGCCTCTTTCTGTGCCTTAAATTTTCAACGATTCTATGATTCTATAACACGAATCACGCTATCCTCGTTAACACTCACAATATGTCAACAAACTATCAAGACTATCAGAAATGATTTTCCATGAAGCTATCCGTGCTGCTTGTCATTTATTAAGATATGATTTTACAAGTAAGAAATATTTTTGTGCTGGGTTATGGCCTCCAGAATTTTCCAAGAATCAACATTAGACTGATAGTTACAGGACTTATCCAACCTCCCCTTCTTTAAACAGGGTGTAACATTTACAGCCCTCCAGTTCTCTGGCATCATTTTTTTTATTCATTCATGGGATGTGGACATCGCTGGCCAGGCCAGCATTTGTTGTCCATCCCTAATTACCCTTGAGAAGGTGGTGATGAGCTGCCTTCTTGAACCACTGCAGTCCACGTGCGGTAGGTACACCCACAGTGCTGTTAGGAAGGAAGTTCCAGTATTTTGACCCAGCGACAGTGAAGGAACGGCAAGATAGTTTCAAATCAGCATGGTGTGTGGCTTGGAGGGGAACTTACAGGTGGTGGTGTTTCCATACATCTGCTGCCCTTGCCCTTCTATGTGGTAGAGGTTATGTGTTTTGAAGGTGCTGTCTAAGGAGCCTTAGTGTGTTGCTGCAGTGCATCTTGCAGATGGTACACACTGCTGCCACTGTGCGTTGTTGGTGGAGGGAGTGAATGTTGTGGATGGGGTGCCAATCATGTGATGCCTTGTCCTGGATGGTGCCGAGCTTCTTGAGTGTTGTTGGAGCTGCAGCCATCCAGGCAAGCAGAGAGAATTCCATCACACTCCTGACTTGTGCCTTGTAGATGGTGGACTGGCTTTGGGGAGTCAGGAGGTGAGTTACTCGCCTCAGGGTTCCTCGCAGATGACCTGCTCTTTTAGCCATTGTATTTATATGGCTATTCCTGTTCAGTTTCTGGTCAATGGTAGCCCCTGGGATGTTGATAGTGGGGGATTCAGCGATGGTGATGTCATTGAATGTCAACGGAGATGATTCGTCAAATGCTGCCTTGATGTTTGGGCAGTCACTCATACCTCACCTCTTGAGTTCCGCTCCTTTGTCCAAATTTGAACCAAGGCTGTAATGAGGTCAGGAGCTTTGTGACCCTGGCGGAACGCAAACTGAGCGTCACTGAGCAGGTTATTGCTAAGCAAGTGCCGCTTGATGGCAGTGTTGATGACACCTTCCATCACTTTTCTGATGATTGAGAGGAGGCTGATGGGGCTGCAATTGGCCAGGTTGTACTTGTCCTGCTTTTTGTGTACAAGACATACCTGGGCAATTTTCCACATTGCAGGTTAGATGCCAATGTTGTAGCTGTACTGGAACAGCTTGATGGGGGAATGGAAGTTCTGCAGCACAGGTATTCAGTACTATTTCCGGAATATTGTGAAGGCTCATAGCCTTTGCAGTATCCAGTGCCTTCAGTAGTTTCTTGATATCATGCGGAGTGAATTGAACCCTGAGAAACAATACTGTATACTCCCCTCCACCTCCAGTCTGAACAATGACTGTTCACCACTTCTCGCTGCTTTCTGTCCCTGAGTCACTGTCATATCCACATCATCACTGTCACATTAATCCATGTCATAACAAGTCTATGAAATGTCATTTGATCACAGGCCTTCTGAAAATCTATATACATAAGTGGATATACATGAGTAGGGGCGGAAGATGTTGCCAAGGTTCTGAATAAGTACTGTGTATCTGTCTTAACAAAAGTGGGGGCGATGCAGGTATTGTGGTTAAGGAGGAGGAGTGTGAATTAATGGATGTGATATACATAGGAGAGAGGAAGTATTAATGGGATTAGCATCCTTGAAAGTTGATAAATCACCAGGGCCTGATGAAATGTATCCCAGGCTGTCAAATGAAGTGAGAGAGGAAATAGCAAAGGGTCTGACCATCATTTTCCAGTCCTCACTGGATGCAGGTGTAGTGCCAGAGGATTGGAGCAACGGATAGACCAAATAATTGCAGGCCAGTCAGTGTAATCTCAGTAGTGGGTAAATTATTGGAATCTATTCTGTGAGACAGGATAAACTGTCACTTAGAAAGGCTCAGGTCAATCAAGGACAGTCAGCATGAATTTGATAAGGGAAGATATTGTTTGAACAACTTGATTGAATTTTCCAACGAAGTAGCAAGGATGATAGATGAGGGTAGTGCAGATGATATGGTCTCCGTGGATTTTGGCAAGGCTTTTGACAAGGTCCCATGTGGCATACTAGTTAAAAAAATAAAATCCCATGGAATCCAGGGAAATGCAGCAAGCTGGATACAAAATTGGCTCAGTGGCAGGAAACAAAGGGTGATTGTTGCCGGGTGTTTTACTGACTTGTGGTCTGTTTCCAGTGACGTTCCATGGGGCTCAGTACTGGGTCCCCTGCTTTTTGTAGTATATATTAACGATTTGAACGTAAATGTAGGGGGCATGATCAAGATGTGAGCAGATGGCACACAAATTAGCCATGTGGTAGATAGCAAGGAGGATAGCTGTAGGCTGCAGGAAGATATTGTTGGCAGAAAAGCACCAAATGGAATTCAACCGGTTAAGTATGAGATGATGCAATTGAGGTCAAACAAGGCAAAGGGATAGACGATTAATAGGAAAATGCTGAGAAGCGTAGAGGAAGTGAGGGACCTTGGAGTCAATGTCCGCTGATGTCCTGAAGGTAGCAGGTCAGGTCGATACGTGATTAAGAAGGCATATGGAATCCTTTCCTTTATTAGCTGAGGTATAGAATACAAGAGCAGATAGGTTATGCTGGAACTGTATAAATCATTGGTTAGGTCACAACCTGAGTACTGTGTGCAGTTCTGGTCACCTCATTACACAAAGGATGTAATTGCACTCGAGAGGGTACAGAGGAGATTTACAAGGATATTTGCCAGGACTGGAAAAATGCAGCTATGAAGCAAGATTAGATAGGCTGGGGTTGTTCTACTTGGAACAGAGAAGGCTGAAGGGAGATCTGATTGAAATGGACATAATTTTGAGAGGCTTGGATAGAGGGGAGGTGACGACTCTATTCACCTGAGCAGAGAGATCAGTGACGAGGGGGCAGTGACTTAAAGTGCTCGGCAGAAGGATTAGCGGGGAGTTGAGGAGAAACTTGTCCACACAAAAATACAAAATTGGCTCAGTGGCAGGAAACAATGGGTCATTGTTATAATAAAAGCAAAATACTGCGGAAGCTGTAAATCTGAAGTAAGAACAATACATGCTGGAAATACTCAGCAGGTCTGGCAACATCTGTGGAGGGAGAAGCAGAGTTAAGTTTTCAGATCAGTGATGAATGGTCACGGACCTGTCACGTTAACTCTGCTTCTCTCTCCACAGATGCTGCCAGACCTGCTGAGTATTTCCAGCATTTCTTCTTTTTATTAAAGGGTAGTTGTTGACAGGTATTTTACTGACCGGAGAACTGTTTACAGTGGTGTTCCACAGGGTTCAGTATTGCATCCCCTGTTTATAGTGAGGGTCTAGAACTTACTGCCTGAAAGGATAGTTGAAGCAGAATCCCTCCACTCAGTGAAAAGGAAACTGGATGTTCACCTCAACTGTCATTATCTGCAGGGCTGTGGATCAAATGCTGGAAGATGGGATTAGAATAGGTGGATCATTTTTCGGCCGCTGCAGACACAATGGCCAAGTGGCCTCTTTCTGTATCTTAAACTTTCTATGATTATATTACATGAGACAATCACAGTTACGCCCTCAACGAACTTGATGAAGATTATCAGGAATGATATTTCATTAACCTTTCCGTGCTGCTTGTCATGTATTAACCGTTGTATTACAAGCAAGATATATTTTTGTGCTGGGTTATGACCTCTAGAAGTTTCCAACCACCAACATTAGACTGATACTTACAGGGTTTACCGAACCTCTCCTTTTTAAACAGGGTGTAACGTCTACAATCCTCCAGACCTCTGGCATCACTCCCATATCCAAGGAGCACTGAAAGATTTTGGCCAGTGCCTCTGTCATTTCCACCATTTCTTCCCTCAGTAACTCTCATAATTCCCATCCAGACTGGATAAATGTTCTACTTTATTGTGGTACAAAAAGTGCTGAATTGAAAGGGGTTAACTGAACCAGTTTGTTCAGTGACTGTAATTAATGCCAGTCTCCATGGACCCTAATGGTGTCACTGGAGGGTTTCCCTCTTCTATTAATACAGGACTCCTTTCAATGTGTTTTCTGAAAGTGTCAGCGGGAGCATCAGCTCCGGCACTCATAGGGAACGGTGGCTGCAGAGAGATGGTGAGGAGAGATCAGAATCTGAACAATAGGTTGGAATATTACAACAATGGGTCAGAATAGGAGAACAATAGATTGGAATGTTACAACAATGGGTCAGAATCTGAGAACAATATATTAGAATGTTACGACAATGGGTCAGAATCTGAGAACAATAGATTGGAATGTTACAGCAATGGGTCAGAATCTGAGAACAATAGATTGGAATGTTACAACAATGGGTCAGAATCTGAGAACAATAGATTGGAATGTTACAGCAATGGGTCAGAATCTGAGAACAATAGATTGGAATGTTACAACAATTGACAGGAGTTTATCCTATTGGTTTTACTATCTTACTGCGGATTATTATTGGATAACACTAGAATTGCGGATCTATTATGCTCTGAAGATGATTCAATTTATTTACTATCCTAACCCCGCTACTATTGGTGTCCCTGGTAAGTCTCTGTATCCAACTATTAGATCCATAAACCATATTTCACTAATTTAGTGTTCTTGTCATTTAAATCGTGAGAAGACGATTGTCACAAGCACCATTCCCTGTCCATGATATGCATCCCCCTCGTTGGCCATTGTCTGAGGCTGAAGCAGGAAGTTTACAACCTCTGGTATCTATTTAATGCTGAGCTGAGTTCATCCCCATATTCGCTCCATCCCCAGCCCGGCCAATTGTTATGGACAGGTGAGGAGGGGTCCGAGTGGCTCTTCTTTATGTGACTGCAACAGTGTTTGTCCTTTATAAACAGTGCAATAGTAACGTCTCATTGAGTGTTTTACATTTTACCTTTGGTGTGATGGTGAAGGAACTGATTGGACAGGTTCTCTTGAGTTTAAACATGGAAGAGGCGAGTTTATTATACTTAACAATATAAACCCGATCTAAATAAAATCATTAAAAAAACACAACACACAGTTACACACACAGTCACACGAGAATCAAACACACAAACAAATAGATTACAGAGTGAGAAATAAATGTGTGGTTGGATTTGAGTCCAGACTAAATTTAAAAATAAAAACTCATTCTGTGATGTTGGGCGCTTCCGTGGTCTTCCTGCTGAAGTTATATTCTTGACGTCTTTTGCTTCGCGAAGTGAGGTTTGTGGCTGGTCCACATTGCTCAGGGTTTTCTTTGAGGCAGACTTGTAGATGGCTTTCTTCCCCTGGTTACTCTGTCTGTAGCAATCTGTAGGCTTGAGGGGCCCACAGTCGAATGTGGTTTTCAAACTTGTGATGTTAGG
The DNA here is from genome assembly GCF_036365525.1 of Heterodontus francisci. Lineage (NCBI taxonomy): Eukaryota > Metazoa > Chordata > Chondrichthyes > Heterodontiformes > Heterodontidae > Heterodontus > Heterodontus francisci. The sequence goes on from NW_027140293.1 coordinate 2,154,580, forward strand.
TGGAGAGAGAGTCGGAGAGAGAGAGAGGTGGGGGGAGGGGGGTGGTCACAGCCCTTCTGCTTCTGCACAGTTTGAATCACTGGCTTGTCTGTCTTTGTCCAGGGGAATCTCCCAGCTTTCACAGAGATGGACAGAAGGTCTCATGACTGCCTCAGTGCATTCTCTGGACCCTTCTAATGAAAGCAGTTAGAAACTTCTTTCTCCCCAGGGTTCAGGATGCCAGTATTTATACTTGGAGGAGTTTGCTCTTTGAAATTCAATGTGTCAGGGTAGCCTTGTATGCCGTGTTAATGAATGTAATCTTCGGTAATTCAGTCACTAGAGCAAGCCAATGATCCAGGCTCATCAGACATGTGTCTCCTGTCGTAGGCCTTGGAATGTGAAAAGATGTTTCAGATACCAATTGCGGTGGTCATTTGGCTGCTAGCTTTTTCAAGGTTAACTGTCGGATGTTTTCTATTAAAAGTTTAGTGTAAGTTTCCAATCGATGAATTAAAAATCCTCATTTGGCATATTGTGTTATCTTGACACCGGCACAGTTCATGGAAAGAAATGTGATAATAGGAACATTTCATTAGAGAATTGTGGGAAGAAAACGAAAGAAATACACATTCATTCTCAATAATCACTTCTCAAATTCACACATTAATCTTAGAATTACTGCAGCTGACATTGTCTGTTACAGCTGTACTGATTTAATTTTTTTGGCGTTTTGTCTGGGATGGTTATGTGTCGGGTTCGACCCTGGACAATGCATCACCAATTGCTTGTTTTCCTTTTCTCTCCTCTAATGAAGTTTTAACTACTCAGGTACTATGCACCTTGATAATCTTTCTCCCTGAAGCGACAGTGTGTAATACATTGTTTTTTTAGACCATGTGAGGTGTCTCAGATTTCCTCTGGGCCTTTGTTCTTGCTGAGTTCGGCTTTGAAATTGTTGGGTTTGATGCGCTTTGGGTTTGGGACCTAATCATTGGGTTCTTCAGTGGGTAGATCCACACTGACCTGACTTTTAGCTTTCTGGTGAGGTGCACAAGTGCTGTTTACTTTAGGGTATTTTCCCTTCACTTTTTCCTTAACTATGGGAAGGCACTTTTTTTTTATCTACCCTATGTCTTTTGCGACATTACTGCTAGCAGGTGTCTGTCCAGCTTTCACTGCACTCTCCAGCGGCACTTCGACTAGGCGAGGCATCGCCCTCACCATTGACATGCCTTTTTGGGACCTTTCCTTGTCCTTGCACGTTTCTGTAAATGCTGTTAGCAGCCTTTTTAGGGTGCCTCTTTGACCTGCATTTCATGAGGAGAGTGTGTGGTCCAATTTATCTAACATTTCAGGGTTGGCAAATCGGAGGTTGGGGGTTTCCAGTTGGGAATACTCCTGGCCCTTCTCTAACCTGTCCTCACTGTCCTTTTCAATCCTCCCCTGATGACTGTCTGACAGATCTGTACTTGTCTGTCCCCTCCACAGCATTTACTTTTTTTCCTTTAGTCTGGGATATCAATTAAATCATTTACCAGACTATTCCTTTTGCTACTCGATATGGACCACTGAACTGGGCTTTAAGTGGTTCGCCGTGCATTGGGAGTATTAACAATACATGGTTTCTGGGATGACATGTTCTAGCCTTGGCATTTCTGTCTGCTTACCTTTTCATAGCTGCCTGTGAGATCTTTTGCTGTTACTGAGCCATTGCACAGCCTCTCGTGAGCCGCTCCCAGAGCACGGAAATGTCGTCTAACATGGAAGACTCTTCTCTGTGTCCCAAAAACGTCTTCTTGATTAATTTAAGAGGACCACTCACCTCGTGTCCATAAACTAATTCAAAGAGATTAAACCCAGTGGAATCATTAGATAAGTCTCGGTAACCAACAGGAGAAATCCCATCCCTTTGTCCCAGTCATGGGGTTGCTCATTGCAGTATGTCCTGATCATTGTCTTTAGGGTCTGGTGGTACTGCTCCAAAGCCCATTGTGACTGTGGATAGTAGGCTTAGGACTTTATTTATTTACTTATTTTATTTATTTAGAGATGCAGCACTAAAATAGGCCCTTCAGCCCACCGAGTCTGTGCCAACCATCAACCACTCATTTATACTAATCTTACATTAATCCCATATTCCTACCACATCCCCACCATCCCTCAACTCCCCTACCACCAACCTATACTCGGGCCCTATCAACCTGCAAGTCTTTGGCTGTGGGAGGAAACCAGAGCACCTGGTGAAAACTCACGTGGTCACAGGAAGAACTCGCAAACTTCGCACAGGCAGTACACAGAATCGAACCCGGGTCGCTGGAGCTGTGAGGCTGCGGTGCTCCAGATTACCCATGACCTTTTCAAAAATACTGGACATAAAATGTGTGCCCTGATCCGACTGGATCTCAGCAGGAAGCCCATATAGGGTAAAGAATTGAGTTAGCCCCTTCACCAATTCCTTGGCAGAGATAGTTCTTCGGGCGAATGGCCTCTGGGAATCGGGTCACCACATCCATAATGGTGAGAAGATACAGGTAGTCCCGTTATATTTTCAGCAGGGGTCCCACACAATCTACCAGCATTCTGCTGAAGGGTTCTCACAACCTGGCACATGAGACCAATTTTACAGAACTCCACCACATCTTTGTGGAATTGTGGCCAGTCAAAATGCTGTCTTCTGCGGTCTTCGATTTTTCATGTACTGACATGTCCATCCATTAGAAGTTCGTGGGCCAGTGTTAATATTTCTTTAAAGGACTTCAGCGGCACCACCATCTGGTGAACATCTGTCCACTCTTTAACCGCTGTTCTGTGAGGAGGCCTCCACTTCCTCATTAGCTCCTCATTCTTTAAATAGTAACAGTCTGCAACTCCCTCTGCTTCAGTTTTGGTTTGGACAGTCTGTGCTATTTTTTAACGTTGAGACTCAAAAAAGGAAGAACTGTTTAACACATCCTTTGGGTCCTCTAACTTCCCAACGAAGGTTTCAGACAACCAGACAGTAGGGTCATCCGTCTGCATGTGTCAGTTCAGGGGATTGTTTGGCCATGGACCGAGTCACCACACAATCAGGGATTTCTGCTGTAACTACTCTGTCTCCCGGACCTCTTTTGGTCTCTCTAGAACTACTGGGGAAGCTGCCACCTTTTCCCCTGTCAGATCATTACCCAGGAGCAGTTCGACCCATCAATCAGTAAACTAGGGACAATCCGCATGGCAAAGGGTCATGAAACTGGGTCACACTCCAAGTGCACCGGATATAAGGGTATGGACATATACTGTCTTCCGATACCATTCACTAACGCTGTCGCATTCACTGCACTTTCTTTTTGCCAGCAGAAGGATTGGCTGGCCCCTGCATCCTTGAGTATGACTATTGGTTTACTTCCCTCACTCAAGGGGTATGGTTTCACTTTTCCTGAGAATACAAATTCCTGGTAGCTCTCAAGGATTTTGTTTATTTTTCCCGCCCTCTCTGTGGTAGGTTTACTGGGTCTGACTGCCACAGTTGGAGGCACAGCCTGATCTGTTGTGATTTCCATCAGGGCCCTTTTTCCTGCTATGATCTGGTGGACCCTGATTAATCCTCCAGGTTTTCCCCGTCACTTGCATCATTCAGCTCGATGGCTACCTAGCTTATTACACTGGAAACACACAGGTCTTCGGCCGTTTCTCCTGCTCTCAGTACCGTCCTATTTGACCTGAGGATGGACCCCCGTGTGTCCAGCCTTTCCTCCTTGCCCTTGGCTGTTCGGGTTTCTATAACCCCCCCCCCCCCACCCCCCACCTTTTATTCTCGGTTCTTTGTGGTGACCAGGGAAGTGTTTCCCTTTGGGGTTACCGCCTTGTGTACAAGGGAAAATTCATCACCAGAATTGCAACTTGTCCAGCTCTTTGAACCCTTTGTTCCTCTTTGTGGGTGTTAATGGGAGGGGGAGCGAGTTTGTGAACTCCTTGAGATGGATCACCACTCTGAGGTTTCGATATGTGGGCTGTAATTTGAGTGTTTCTATCCACTGGTCAAAAGTAAACACAAAAACTGACTTTAAATATTCTTTAGCTACCTAAAAATGAAACATTTGGCGAAGACAAATGTGGGTCCAATACAGGCAGCGTCAGGGGAATGTACAATGGTGAATAGAGAAATGGCAGTGAAGCTAAATGATTACTTTGTGTCTGTCCTCATTGAGGAAGATACAAGGAAATTTCCAGAATTAGAGATACAAGGGTTTAGGGAGATTGAGGAAGTGAAGGAAATTAATATTAGTAAGAATGTTGTATTGGAGAAATTAATGGGGCTGAAGTTTGATAAGGCGCCAGGATCTGATATTCTGCATCCCAGGGTGTGGGAAGAGATAGCTATGGAGATGGTGGCTGCATTGATGACTATCTTCAAAAATTCTATAGATTCTGGAGCGGTTCCTGCAGATTGGAAGGTAGCAAATGTCACCCCACTATTTAAGAAGGGAGGGAGAGAGAAAACAGGGAATTATAGACCTGCTCTCATACATCAGTCGTTGGGAAAATGCTGGGATTTTATTCTAAAGGATGTGATAAATGGACAGTTGGATAATAATCTGTTTGGGCATCTTAAACATGGATTTATGAATGAGAAATAATGTTTGGCGAACCTGTTGGAGTTTTATTGAGGATGTTACTAACAGAATTGATAAAGGGGAGTCGGTGGACGTGTTATACTTGGATTTTCAGAAGGGTTTTGATAACGTACCCCACAGGAGGTTGGTTAGCAACATTAAAGCACATTGGATAGGAGGTAATATACTGGCATGGATTAAAGATTGGTTAACAGGCAGAAAACAGAGAGTAGGAAGAAACGGGTCGTTCTCACTTTGGCAGCTGTGACTATTTGGGTACCGCAAGGATCAGTACTTGGGCCCCAGCTGTTAACAATATATGTCAATGATTTGGATGTGGGGACCAAATGTAGTATTTCCAAGTTCGCAGATGACACAAAACTAGGTGGGAATGCATGTTGTGAGGTAGATTTAATGCGTCTTCAAGGGGATTTGGACAGAGATTGTGACTGGGCAAGAACATGGCAAATGGAATGTTATATGGGCAAATATGAGTTATCCACATTGGTAAGAGGAACAGATGTGCAGAGTATTTCTTAAATAGTGAAAAATTAGAAAGTGTAGATGTACAAACGGACCCGGGTGTCAGTAAATCACTGAAAAAGATGCAGGTGCAGCAAGCAATTAGGAAGGCTAATGGTCTGTTAGCCATTCTCAGGAGATGATTTGAGTACAGGAGTAGTGAAGTCTTGCTTCATGTGTATAGAACCTTGCTTAGACCACACCTGGAATATTGTGTGCATTTTGGGTCACTTCACTTTAGGAAGGATATTATTGCCATAGAGTTAGCGCAATGAAGGTTCACCAGACTTGTTCCCGGGATGGCGGGAATGTTCTATGAAGAGAGATTGGGAAAACTGGGCCGGTATTCTCTAGCGTTTCAAAGAATGTGTCGGGATCTCATTGAAACGTATGAAATAATTAAAGGGATAGACAGCGTAGACGTATGTACGAAAATTCCCCTGGCTGCGGAGTCTGGAACTGATGGATACAATTTCAAAATAAGGGGGAAGCCATTTAGGACAGAGACGAGGAGAAAACTTTGACTCGGAGGTTTCTGAATCTTTGGAATTCTGCATCCCAGGCGGATGTGGAATCTCAGTCGTTGAGCATATTTAAACTATAGATTGACAGATTTCTAACTACAAATGACAAAAAAGGGGATATGGAGATTATGTGTGAAAAGGGCATTGAAGTGGATGATCAGCCATGGTCATATTGAATGGTGGAGCAGCCTCGATGGGCTGAATGGCCTACTCCTGCTCCTATGTCCCTATGTTCGGAAGCTGCTTAACTCTTTCAAACTCGAGGTCAGTTTAGTCAGGCTGCTTTCTGAGGTTTTGGAATGTTTGACGGTACAATTCCGGTACTATTTCATGTACACCCAGGATAGTAATTTTAGTCATCTCATAATCTGATGAACTTTCATCTGGCAATAGTGAATAAATCTCATGGGATTTTCCTATTACTTTGTTTTGTAAAAACAGTGTCCAGCTCTCTGCCGGCCATTTCGGTTGCATTACAAGCTTTTCACAATTGACGAAACATTCTGCCACATCCTCCTCATTGAACTTTGTCATGAACTGGGAGAACTTTAAGAGATCAGCACATGGTCCTGAGCTTGGGGCAGCTCCCACACTAGCTGTGACTTCACTGGGTATATGGGTCTTCCTCTAGTTGTTTGAGCCGCCTTAACTCCCTTTCCTCCTTCTCCTTCTGGAACACTCTTACTTTTTCCCTTTCTTGACACTCACTCTGCTCCTTCTCGCTCTCTCTGGAATTCTAATTCTAGTCTATTCTGTTCTAGTTCTACCTTAGCTAACATTACTTTATCTGTTAGTGATTCTAACCCTGTTTGAGTTTTCAACTTTAAGTGAAATATGATTGGCCAAAAGTCTTAGGATTTCAGGTTTCCGACCTTTTGGACGGATAGTAATCCCTAACTGTCCAGCTACATTACTCAACTTTTCAACAGACAGGCGTTTTAACCTGTACCAAGTTACCTCATTCTGTATGCAACTCCTTTATTGGGAATGTAACTCCTTCAGTCAGAAAGGGAGGGAAACAGAAAACAGGAAACTACAGGCAAGTTAGCATCACATCTGTCTGAGGTAAAATGTTAGAAGCTATTATAAAAGATACTTAGCCAGCACTTAGAAAAATTCAACGTAATCAGGCAGAATCAAAATGGTTTTATGAAAAGGAAATCATGTTTAATCAATTTGTTGGAGTTCTTTGAAGAGGTACCATGTGCTGTGGAGAAAGGGGAACCGGTGGATGTACTGTACATAGATTTCCAGGAGGCAATTGATAAGGTGCCACATCAAAGGTTTTGTGAAAATAAAAGCTCATGTTGAAGGGGGTAACATGTTGGCATGGATAGAAGATTGGTTAGCTAACAGAAAACAGGATGTAGGCATAAATGGGTCACTTGCTGGTTGGCAAGATGTAACGAGTGGTGTGCCACAGGGATCAGTGCTGGGACCTCAACTTTTTACAATTTATTTCAATGACTTGGATGAAGAGACCGAAGGCATGGTTGCTAAATTTGCTGATGACACAAAGGTGAGTAAGAAAGTAACACGTGACTGGGACATAAGGAGGCTGCAAATCAATATAGATAGGTTAAATGTGTGCGTGAAGACCTGGGAAATGGAGTATAATGTGGGAAAATGGGAAATTGTCCATTGTGGCAGGAATTATAAAAAAAGAAGCATATTATCTAATGGTGAGAGATTGCAGAGCTCTGAGATGCAGAGGGATCTTGGTGTCCGTGTGCATGAATCACAAAAGGTTAGTATGCATGTTCAGAAAGTAATTAGGAAAGCTAATAGAATGTTATCGTTTATCGCAATGGTAATTGAATACAAAAGTAAGGATGCTATGCTTCAGCTACAGAGGGCATTGGTGAGACCACATCTGGAATACTGTGTACATTACTGGTCTCCTTATTTAAGGAAGGATGTAAATGCATTGGAAGCAATTCAGAAAAGGCTTACCTTTAGCACCTTAGCACCGCAGCCTCACAGCTCCAGGGACCCGGGTTCGATTCCGGGTACTGCCTGTGTGAAGTTTGCAAGTTCTCCCTGTGTCTGAGTGGGTTTTCTCTGGGTGCTCCGGTTTCCTCCCACAAGCCAAAGGACTTGCAGGTTGATAGGTAAATTGGCCATAATAAATTGTCACTCGTATATGTAGGTCGTAGGGACAGGTGGGGATGTTTGGTAGGAATATGGGATTAGTGTAGGATTAGTATAAATGGGTGGTTGATGTTCAGCACAGACTCTGTGGGCCGAAGGGCCTGTTTCAGTGCTGTATCTCCAATCTAATCTAATCAGACTAATACCTGGAATGGGTGGGCTGTCTTATGAGGGAATATTGGACAGGCTCAGCTTCTATCCACTGGAATTTAGAAGGGTAAGTGGCGACTTGATTTGAACATCTAAGATCATGAGCGGTCTTGACAGGTTGCATGTGGAAAGATGTGTGTATCTTGGTGTATCTAGAATTAGGGGTAACTATTTAAAAATGAGGGCCCGCCCATTTAAAACAGAGATGAGGACAATATTTTTTTCTCTGAGGGTTGTGAGCCTTTGGAATTCTCTTCCTCAAAAGGCAGTGGAAGAGAGACTTTACCGACGTTTAAGGCAGAGATAGATAGATTCTTGATCAGCAAGGGGGTGAAAGATTATCGAGGGTAGGTGGTAATGTGGAGTTGAGGTTTCAATCAGATTGGTCATGATCTTACTGAATGGCAGAGCAGCCTTGAGGGGCCGAGTGGCCTACACCTGCTCCTAATTCATATGTTCATATGTTCGTATGTTCTATCTTCGAACGTGGGCATTTCAGTGTTCCAGCAGTGAAAGCCACAATAAAACCTTCATTGACATTTTAAGTTTTTTCTCAGGATCAATTATTTTCCCTACTTCCAATTTCTCATTTGTTGTTGGTTTACGATCACTCGAACCTCCAGATTTCTGTGACAGCCAGGTGAGGAGAGTCCCAGGCTCCCCTCTTGTCTTATATCTTCTTTCACCACAACAGAGTTTATTCCTTTTTAGCAGTGGACGTGCTGACCACCTCAGTGAGTATTTTACCTTTTATCTTTGTTGTGATCGTGAAAGAGCCAATAGGAGAGGTTTTCCTGAGCTTAAACAAGAGGTGAGTTTATTATACTTAACAATCTAAGCTGTATCTAAATAAAATACTAAGAATATACGCTTCACATTCACGCACACACTCACACGAGAATCACACACAAATAAATTAGCGTGAGAAATAAATGTGTGATGGATTAGTGTCCAGAATAAATAAATTTTAAAGAACAACGTCTGTGAAGTTGGATAAATCTCTGGTCTGCATTTTCCCACCTTTAGTTATGCGTTTCATGTCATCTGCAAGAGTTGAAATTATGTTTTTTTTTACGTATACGTTTGTGTCAATTATATATCTATCTAGATGCCAGGAAGAGCACTGGTTCTAATACGGAAACCTGTGAAACAGCACTGCATACTACCCCGCCCCCAGTCTGAACAATGTCTGTTCACCACTTCTCTCTGCTTTCTGTCCCTGAGTCAGTATCATATCCACACTGTCACTGTCACATTAGTCCATATGTTCCATTTTTCATAACAAGTCTATGAAATGGCATTTGATCACCGGCCTTTTGAAAGTCTGTACACATAACACAAAACATGTTGTCCTCATCAACAGTCACAGTTATGTCATCAACGAACTTGATTAAGATTATCAGACATGATTTTCCATTAACCTATCTGTGCTGTTTGTCATTTATTATCCCATGTTTTTCCAAGAAAGATATATTTTTGTGATGGGTTCCTGCCTCTTGTAATTTCCAACCACCGACATTAGACTGACTGGTCAGTAGTTACAGGATTTATCTGATCTCTTTTTGTAACAGGGAGTAACATTTACAGCCCTCCAGTCCTCTGTCATGACTCCCATATCCAAGGAGCATTGGAAGATTCTGACCAGTGCCTCTGCTATTTCCACCATTCCTTCCCTCAGCAACCGTCTCCATTGTTTTATCAAAGAACTGCATAAAGTTCAGTTTTCCTAATCTGTCTATTGAATGACACTTGATCAAACACATTTTGAAAAGTCTATAAATATAACTTAAATCACACCACCCTCATCAACCCTCTCCATTGTTTCATCAAAGAACTCCATCAAGTTTAACTCACCACCACCTCTCTCCTCTCCTCCACTGCTGTTAAATTATCAAACTGCTTATCTGATAGCCAGTACTGGATGAGCAGAAATATCCTCCAATTAAATATTGGGAAGATTGAAGCCATTGTTTTCATTGCCTACTCCAACTCTGTTCCCTTGTTATTGATTCCATCCCTCTCCCTGGTAACCGTCTGAGATTCAGACAGTCTGTTTGCAACCTTGGTGTCATATTCGGGACAACATTAATAGGCACATGGACAAATGTGGGTTAATTAAGGAAAATCAGCATGGATTTGTTAAGGGAAAATGGTGTTTAACAAACTTACTGGCGTTTTTTGAAGAGGTAAAAAGGAAGCCTGATGAGGGCAATGCTGTGATGTGGTGTAAATGGAATTCCAAAAAGCATTTGATAAAGTGTCACACAGCAGTCATGTGAGCAAAGGTACAGCTAATCAAATGAAAAGGACAGCAGCAACATGAAACTAAACTGGTTGAGTGACAGGAAACAGAGATTAGTGATTAATGGATGCTTTTCGGGCTGGAGAAAAGTTTGTAGTGGAATCAAAACAAAATACTGCAGATGCTGGAAATCTGAAATAGAATCAGAAAGTGCTGGAAATACTCAGCAGTGTCTGTGGAGAGAGAAACAGAGTTAATGTTCCAGGCTTGTGAGCTTTCATCAGAACTGGCTTAGGTTAGAAATGTAATAGGTTTTAAGCAAGTGAAGCGGGAGTGGAGGGTGTAAACACAAGGACACAAATGTAGTCATGAGAGCGGGGGTGGGGGATGGAGTGTGTTGAAATGACAAGCGAGCGGAAGCTCGGAGTCATGCTTTTGGACTGAGCGGAGGTGTTCCACAAAGCGGTCACCCAATCTGCGTTTGACCTGCTGTGGTGTTCCAGTGAACTTCAATGCCAGCTCGAGGAACAGCACCTCATTGTCCATTCTACAGACTTCTGGAGTAAACATTGAGTTCAATAATTTCAGAGAATGGCTGGTCCATTTTTAGTATTATTTTGTTTCATCAGTTTTTTTTTTTTACCATGTGCCAGACTTAAACTGGGATTTTTATGTTGTTGCTTTTAGCTCGGGCTGTTCATTATTCTGTCATTTAACACCTGCTCTGCACTAATGCTTTGTCTTTCACCACACCATGAGCACACTTTCTTTGCCTTTGCCCCATGACCTCCTGGTCAGTTAATCTCTCTGACCCTCTGTTCTATCAACACCCCTTTTGCTCCATTTTGCCCCATCCCTGCTTTATCTGCTTCAAACTTGATATTTCTAACCTTTTCAAGTTCTGATGAAAGAACACAGATCTGAAACATTAACTCTGTTTCTCTCTCTCAACTCAGATGGTGCCAGACCTGTTGAGTATTTCCAGCACGTTAAGTTTTTTTATTTAAGATATGTGGTTTAGGTCCCCGGGGATCAGTGTTAGGACCCTTTTTCTTCCTGACATATATTAATGACCTGGACCTTGGTGTACAAGGCACAATTTCAAAGTTTGTAGATGATGCAAAACTTGGAAACATTGTGAACTGTTAGGAGGATACTATAAAACTTAAAAAGGACATAAACAAATTGGTGGAATGGGCAGACAGGTGGCAGATGAAGTTCAATGTGGAGAAATGTGAAGTGATTCATTTCGTAGGAAGGACATGGAGGGAAAATATAGAATAAAGGTTACAACTCTAAAGGGGGTTCAGGAGCAGAGGGACCTGGGTGTATATGTGCATCGGTCATTGCAGGTGGCAGGACAGGTTGAGAGAGTTTTTCATAAAGCCTACAGTATCCTGTTGCATGGAATACAAGAGCAAGGGGTTTGTTTTGAACTTGAATAAGACACTAGTTCGGCCTCGGCTGCAGCGTTGCGTGTAGTTTTGGGCATATTAGATAACGTGAAGACATTGGAGAGTGTGAAAAAACATTCACAAGAATAGTTCCAGGGATGAAGAATACCAGTTATGAAGATAGAATGCAGAATTTGGAACATTTTCCTTGGAGAAAAGAAGGCTGAGAGGAGATTTGAAAAACGTCTGCAAAATTATGAGGTGTCTGGACACAGTTGATAGGGAAAAACTGTTCCCATTCCTGAAAGGATCGAAAACGAGAGGACAAAGAATTAAAGTGATTGGTAAAAGCAGCAGAAGTGACATGAGGAAAAAATGTTCATACAGCGAGTGTTAAGGTCTGGAATGCACTGCCTGAGAGTGTGGTGTAGGCAGATTCAATCGAGGCATTCAGGAGGAAATTGGATAGCTATCTGAAAAGGAAGATTGTACAGAGTTGCAGGAAGAAGGCAGGGGAGTGACACTAGATGAATTGCTCTTTTGGAGAGCCAGTGCAGACACGATGGACAGAATGGCCACCTTCTGTGCTGTAACAATTCTGTGACTCTGTGGCATTCGACCACAAAATGAGCTTCCAACCTCATATTCGTGCCATCACTATGACCACCTATTTCCACCTCAATAAGATCGCCCAACTTCACTCCTGTCTCATCTCATTTGCTGCTGAAGCTCTCATTCATGCTTTCATTACTTGTAGACTAGACAATTCAAACTCATTCTCCCACATTCTACTATCTGTAAACTCGAGGTCATCTAAAACTCTGCTGCCTGTGTGTTAACTCACAACAAGTCCCATTCCCCGATCACTGACCTTCATCAGCTCACTGTCAAACAATGTCTTTATTTTAAAATCCTCAACACGTTTTCAACTCCCTCCATGGTCTCATCCCTCACTATCTCTGTAATCTCCTCCTGCCCGACAACCCTCTGATATATCTTTGCTCCTCTAATTCTGGCCTCTTGTGCATTCCTGATTTTAATTACTCCACCATCGCTGTCCGCACCTTCAGTTGTCTCGGTCCCGAGCTCGGGAATATCCTCCCTACACAGCTCTACCTCTCCACCTCACTTTTATCCTTTCAGACACTCCTTTAAAAGTTGCCTCTTTGACCAAGCTTTTGGTCTCCTAACCTAATATCTGCATTTGTGGTTCAGTGTTATACTTTGTTTCATAATGCTGCTGTGAAGTACCTTTGGTTAGGTTCTTGTTGAAGTTTTCCAGACATGATTTGTCATTAGCATATCCGTGCTGCTTGAAATTTATTATGCTATGTTTTTCCAACCAACGAATATTTCTGTTCTGGGTTGTGAAATTTCCCCACCACTGACTTCAGATTTACTGGACACAACAGGGTCTACCCCATCGCTCCATTTGTAATCAGGGTGTAACATTTACAACCCTCCAGTCCTCTGTCACCACTCCAATATCCAAGGAGAATTGAAAGATTCTGTCATGTGCCTCTACCAGTTCCACCATTCCTTCCTTCAGCAATCCTTATACATCCCATCCCTACTGGGTAAATGTTCTACTTTATTGTGGTACAAAAGGTGTTGGATTGAAAGGGGTTAACTGAAACTGTTTGTTTAGTGACTGTAATTAATGTCAGTCTCCATGGACTCTAATTGTGTCACTGGATGGTTTCCCTCTTCTATTAATAAGGGACTGCTTTCAATGTGTTATTCCATAGTGTTAGCGGGAGCATCAGCCCCGGCACTAACAGGGATCAATAGCTCCAGAGAGAGGGAGATGATAGATCAGAATCTGAGAACAATAGATTGAAATGTTACAACAATGGATCAGAATCTGAGAACAATTGACTGGAATGTTACAACAATGGTTCAGAATCTCAGAACAATAGACTGGAATGTTACAACAATGGGCAGGAGTTTCATCTGGGAGTTTGACTCTCTTTCTGCAAATTATGGTCGGTTCTCATTAGACTATCGGATCTTTCTCGCATTGAAGATTATGCAACACTTTTACTATCCTATCCTTGCTATTATCGGTGTCCCTGGTAAGTCTCTCCATCTAGCTATGAATGTTATAAACTAAGTTTAGCAACATTAATGTTCTTGTCATTTACTCTGCCCTCCTTGCTGCATTTGTTATCCCTGGCAAAACTCTATCTCCGGCTATGAGATCTATAAACCATTGCTACTTGTATTAGAGTTCATGTAAGTTACTCTACCATCTTTTCTGTTGTTGCTGCCCCTGCTAAGTCCCTATTTCCCGCTAAGTGTTTCACTGTTTCACTGAAATAATGTTCTTTCAATTTAAATTTTGGGAAGAGTGGAGCTCGTGCCATCAGTCTCCATAGGAAATTCTGTCCATATCCATGAACACGTACCCCTAACTGGCTAATATCTGAGGTTCAAACAGACAGTTTTAATCCTCTGCGTTCTATGTAACCCTGAGCTGAGTTCTGACCCCTTAATCTCTCCAGGACCAACCCTGCCGACCACCAGCTCTGTAATATCACCCGTCTGCCTCAGCTCATCTGATACATAAATTCTCATCTGTGCCCTTGTTAACACAGATAGAAACACATAGAAACACACATAGAAAATAGGAGAAGGAATAAGCCATTCGGCCCTTCGAGCCTGCCCAGCCATTCATTATGATCATGGCTGATCATCCAACTCAATGACTTGTTCCCACTTTCCCCCCATATCCTTTGATCCCTTTTATCCTAAGAGCTATATCTAACTGCTTCTTGAAAACATGCAATATTTTGTCCTCAACTGCTTCCTGTGGTAGCGAATTCCACAGGCTCATCACTCTCTGGGTGTAGGAATTTCGCATCTCAGTCCTGAAAGGTTTACTTCATATCCTTAGACTATGACCCCTGGTTCTGGACTCCCCCACCATCGGGGACATCCTTCCTGTATCTGCTTTGTCAAGTCCAGTTAGAATTTTATAGGTTCCTATGAGATCCCCGCATCCTTCTTCTGAACTCCAGCGAACATAATCCAAACCGACTCAATCTCTACTCATACGTCAGTCCCGCCATCCAGGGAATCAATCTGGTAAGCCTACAGCAAGAACATCCTTCCTTAGATAAGGAGACCAAAACTGCACACAATATTCCACGTGTGGCCTCACCAAAGCCCTGTATAATTGCATCCCTGCACCTGTACTCGAATCCTCTCGCTGTGAAGGCCAACGTACCATTTGCCTTCTTTACTGTCCTTCGCACCTGCATGCGTACCTTCAGTGACTGGTGTACAAGTACACCCAGCTCTCCTTGCATATTCCCCTCTCTCAGTTTATAGCCATTCAGATAATAATCTGCCTTCCTGTTTTTGCTACCAAAGTGGATAACCTCACATTTATCCACATTGTACTGCATCTGCCATGCATTAGCCCACTCACTCAAATTGTCCAAATCGTCCTGAAGCCTCTCTTCATCCTCCTCACAACTTACCATCCCACTCAGTTTTGTGTCTTCTGCAAATTTGGAGATATTACATTTATTTCCCTCATCGAAATCAGTAATATATATTGTGAATAACTGGGGTCCTAGCACCGATCCCTGTGGTACCCAACTCGTCACTGCCTGCCATTCGGGAAAAAAAGACCCATTAATTCCTCCTCTCGGGCTTCCTGTCTGCCAACCAATTTTCTATCTATCACAATACACTAGCACCAATCTCATGCACTTTAATTTTACAGGCTAATCTGTTATGTGGGACTTTGACGAAAGCCTTCTGAAAGTCCAAATAAACCACATCCACTGTCTCCCCCTCATCAACTCTACGGGTTACATCCTCGAAGAATTCTTGTAGATTTGCCAAACATGATTTCCGTTTCGTAAATCCATGCTGACCCTGTCCGATTCTACCACTTTTCTACAAGTGCTCTGCTATAAAATCGTTTATAATGGACTCTAGAACTTTCCCCGCTACCGACATCAGGCTGACTGGTCTATAATTCCCTGCTTTCTCTCAGCCTCCCTGGGGTTACTTTAGCTACCCTCCAATTTGTAGGAAATGTTCCAGAATCTATAGAATCTTGTAAGATGACCACCAATACATCCATTATTTCTGGGACCGCTTCCTTCAGTACTCTGGGATGTAGATTATCAGGCCCTGTGAATTAATCGGCCTTCAATACCATCAATTTCCCCAACACCATTTCTCTACTAATAGAGATTTCCTTAAGTTACTCTCTCTCACTAAACCCTGTGTTCCCCAACATTTATGATATGGTATTTGTGTGCTTATTTGTGAAGACAGAACCAAAGTATGCATTTAGTTGGTCAGCCATTTCTTTGTTCCCCATAATTAATTCCCCTGTTTCTGACGGTAAGGGACCTACCTTTGTCTTGACCAATCTTTAAATCTGTTAAATCCACTCTTGACTATTCCAATTATATCCTGGTCACCCTCCCAGTTATAAACCTCGATAAAGCACAGCCCATCTAGAACCTGCTGCCTGTAAACTAATTCACATCAAATCCTGATCACCCATCACCCCTGTGATCACTGATCTACTTTGGCTCCGGGACCGGCAGCACCTTAAATTAAATATTTTCATTCATGTGTTTGAACCTCACCCTCAATTAGTCCCATTGCCCTGTCCATTCCCATATTGCTGCCTTCAAGTCTTTTCTTCAATTCCCATTGAAAAGAAGGCTTCTTTCCCTCTGTTTCGGTCTATGGCAGGTATTCTCAGCTTTGCAGTGTCACTGGGCCCAATGCCATGGACGTTTGGATCCATGAAATGGTATGAGCTGAGCTGCCGGTCACTTCCAGTGCTCCAGGCTGGACATGGCTCTTGTCCCTGTTCACCAAGTATGTGCTGCTAGTGTGCAGAGGGATCTGATCTGACACCAATCAGCCATTCCAGCAGCTTTGCTATACGTCTTTGATATGAAGTGATGCGGGAGGGGGAGGGGGGGGTACATTGAGCAGTGTGAGAGGTTGGTGGCGTTGAGTGTATGAGATGCCATGTGGAGACGACTTCACTGACATTGACCAACAGTGTGAGCTCATTAAACTTCTTCTGGCACTGCTGCCAGGTCCTCGGGGCCAGACCTCTTGCATTGACCTCCCTGGCCACCTGCTCCCATTCCCTTCGGAAGACGTTCCTTAAGGGTCTCCGCCCCACCCCACAGAAACAGGGCCTCTCTCCTACGGTCACCCTCCATGACTAAGGCCTCCAGGACCACAGCTGTGAACAGCAGAGCCCTCTTTCTGTCCGAGTATTCCATTTACCTCATCTCCAATTGCAGCATTCACAGTCAGCAGCAGCAGCCTCCTGTGATTCAGTACAGCTTCCCTTTAAGAGGGACAGACTAGCTTTAAGAGCTGAATCCTGGCTGAAGCACGTGCCAGACTCACACACAGTTAGGTCCCTGTTAAGCTTGCAGATAGACAGCAGTGCGGGTCACCCTGGGCAGCACGTAGAATTCATGAAAATGAGGAGACAGCAGGAAGCTTGTGTGTCACCTGCCTCAACAGGAACGGGCCCGGGCAGATCACGAATCACAATCCCTACCCCTGAAAACTGGTACAAACTTCTCTTCCACTCTGTATCTATTTTCCTTCCCCTCTTTCACCCTTTCTCCCTCTCTCTCTTTGTCTCTTGTTCAAATAATCAGAGATTGATGCAGCACAGAAGGAGGCTATTCGGTCCGTTGTGTCAGTGCTGTCTCTTTGAAAGAGATATCTAATTAGTTCCACTCCCTCCTCTTTCCCCAGACTCCTATTGTTCTTTTTCCTTGTCATGTTTTTGTTAAATTCCCTTTTGAAAGATATCATTGAATCTTCTTCTACCATGATTTCAGGCAGTCAAATCCAGATCACAACCATAGAACGATAGGCCCAAATATCCGTGGAAAGGTTACGGCACAGAATAAGGTTATTCAGCCCATCGTGTCTCTGCTGGCTGAAAAAAACTAGTCGCCCAATCTAATCCCATCTTCCAGCCGCTGGTCCATGGCCTTGCCAGTTACAGCACCTCAGGTGTAGGTCCAGGTACCTTTTAAAATAATTGATGGCTTCTGGCTCCATCACCGTTCCTGGCATTGAATTTCAGACACCCACCACCCTCTGGGTGAAAAGGTTTTCCCTCATGTCCCCTCTGATCCGTCTACCAATCACTTTGAAACTGTGCCCACTGGTAATTGACCTCTCTGCTAGGGGAAACATGTCCTTCCTGGCTACTCTACCTGGGCCCCTCATAATTTTGTACACCTTAATTAAGTCACCCCTCAGTCTCCTCTGTTCTAAAGAAAACAATCTTAGCCTATCCAATCTTTCATCATGGATGCAATGTTCCATCACTGGCAACATTCTTGAAAATATTCTCTGTACTCTCTCCAAAGCAATTATGTCCTTCCTGTAATGTGGTGACCAGAACAGTACACAATACTCCAGCTGTGGCCTAACCAGTGTTTTATCCAATTCCAGCATTACATCCCTACTTTTGTATTCTATATATCGGCTCCAACCTTCAAGATGGCTCCTGGGCTGGAAGCTCCCTAGGAAGATCCCTTGCTGCTCAACTCTATCCATGGCCATCTGCTCCCATCTCTAACGTTTTCTCCCCCAATCTGCCCTCTTAAACTGTTTAAATTCCCCTGGCTCTTTAAATCAGTTCATTTTAGCCCTATCTAAAAGTTAACAGTTAGTTTAGTGTATGTTACCTGGACCCACTGCCCTCCCCCAGCCACACCTGCTCTTTGTTTTCTCAATGAAATTGATCCGGATGAAACTGACGAGCACAGCTGTCGATACTTCAATCTCCGATCCTGCTGTCTTCACAGTCCAGAGTGTCTGCAGCCACGGCATGCGGTAAGTCCATTGAGGTGAAGAAGGAGCTGCGGGACCCGAGAGAAGTCCTGTGAAAAGGTGCCCCGAACACCCAAAACATCCACGAACGGCCCCCCCGGCCGCAACTTCAAAGCGCCCGCGGGAGATGGCTCGGAGAGCATCTGCAGCGCACTGTCGGCAATGCTGCATGCCTTTATTTAAACCACTGCAAAAAAAAAAACCCTTAGCAAATGTAATCACCTCTAAGTCTGCCAAATGATGCTTCACCTCCCGAAGGACGTGGATGAGCTTTCCGGACGTCGATGGTGGGCACTGAGGAAATGGCTTATTACCTGCACCAGATTCCACCCCCCTCCCCCCCTTTACCCCCTTCCACCCCCCCTACCCCCGTCCCCTTCCCTGCTCCACCCTCTCAGCTCACCCCCTCACAACCCCGTCCCAGCCCGCCCCCCCTCGCACCATCTTCACCCCGCACCCCCTTCCCCTGCACCCCCCCACCCCCTCCCTCTACCCCTCTCCCTTGCATCCCCTCCTCCCACCGGCACCATCCTACACCTGTGTAGGGGCCCCAACAACCCCACTGCCTTGTGGGCGTCTCGGGAGAGACCAAGGCTAAGGGAGTAAACCCTAACAGAAAATCCGGAGCGGAACCCCGTCGGCGGTCATGTGTCACCTTTGGCATGTTTCCGGCAGTTCCTGCAGCCATACTGGTGCCAAACGTCGTGTCCTGCACTCCTTTGGACCCCACCAGAAAGGCCGAGAGGGGGGTTTTGACGACTGGGCAACTCTCAACCTCCATAAATTTGCCCAGGCATGCGCCATGGAGAGGTCACTCCATAGTTGCCTCACAGCGACTAAAACAACACGGAAGGCAGCAGTTACGGGTTATAAGTCCAGATAAATTGGCGTAGAAACTGGGCGCCACGGGTTGCCTTTGTCGGTGGGAGAGGTCATTGCACCTCACTGGACAGCTACCGCCCGCCTCAAACCGGGCAGCCCCCGGTCAATAAGGTTCTGTCCCGCCACAGTCTGCCTGCTTCAATGGGTGCTTGGAGCTCAGGGTCATTGCCCGAAAGGTGGACTGATACACCGCACCAAACAACATGAAAAAAGGAAAGAAGGTACCAGCCCTTCGCTTTGCAAGCTGGAACGTCAGAACTATGTGTCCTGGCCTGTCGGAAGACCTTACACAAATCAACGATTCTCGGAAGACCGCCATCATTAACAACGAGCTCAGTAGATTCAATGTGGACATTGCAGCACTTCAGGAGACTCGCCTCCCCGCGAGTGGCTCTCTAGCAGAGCAAGACTACACCTTCTTCTGGCAGGGCAGGGATCCTGAAGAACCAAGACAGCATGGAGTGGGCTTCGCCATCAGAAACTCCTTGCTCAGCATGATAGAGCCTCCCTCAAATGGCTCGGAACGCATACTGTCCATCCGACTGCTCACCACCTCTGGTCCAGTACACCTACTCAGCATCTATGCTCCAACACTCTGCTCCGCACCTGAAGCTAAAGACCAGTTCTATGAACAACTCCATAACATCATTAGCAGCATCCCCAACACCGAACACCTATTCCTGCTGGGGGACTTTAATGCCAGGGTTGGGGCCGACCATGACTCATGGCCCTCCTGCCTTGGGCGCTATGGCGTTGGAAGGATGAATGAGAACGGGCAGAGACTGCTTGAGTTGTGTACCTATCATAACCTCTGCATCACCAACTCGTTCTTTCACACTAAACCCTGTCACCAGGTTTCATGGAGGCACCCAAGATCACGTCGTTGGCACCAGCTAGACCTCATTGTCACAAGGCGAGCCGCCTTAAACAGTGTTCAAATCACACGCAGCTTCCACAGTGCGGACTGCGACACCGACCACTCCCTGGTGTGCAGCAAGGTTAGACTCAGACCAAAGAAGTTGCATCATTCCAAGCAGAAGGGCCACCCGCGCATCAACACGAGCAGAATTTCTCACCCACAGCTGTGACAAAAATTTCTAAATTCACTTGTAACAGCCCTTCAAAACACTCCCACAGGGGATGCTGAGACCAAGTGGGCCCACATCAGAGACGCCATCTATGAGTCAGCTTTGACCACCTACGGCAAAAGTGCGAAGAGAAATGCAGACTGGTTTCAATCTCATAATGAAGAGCTGGAACCTGTCATAGCCGCTAAGCGCATTGCACTTTTGAACTACAAGAAAGCCCCCAGCGATTTAACATCTGCAGCACTTAAAGCAGCCAGAAGTACTGCACAAAGAGCAGCTAGGCGTTGCGCAAACGACTACTGGCAACACCTATGCAGTCATTATCAGCTGGCCTCAGACACCGGAAACATCAGAGGAATGTATGATGGCATGAAGAGAGCTCTTGGGCCAACCATCAAGAAGATCACCCCCCTCAAATCTAAATCGGGGGACATAATCACTGACCAACGCAAACAGATGGACCGCTGGGTTGAGCACTACCTAGAACTGTACTCCAGGGAGAATGCTGTCACTGAGACTGCCCTCAATGCAGCCCAGCCTCTACCAGTCATGGATGAGCTGGACATACAGCCAACCAAATCGGAACTCAGTGATGCCATTGATTCTCTAGCCAGCGGAAAAGCCCCTGGGAAGGACAGCATTACCCCTGAAATAATCAAGAGTGCCAAGCCTGCTATACTCTCAGCACTACATGAACTGCTATGCCTGTGCTGGGACGAGGGAGCAGTACCCCAGGACATGCGCGATGCCAACATCATCACCCTCTATAAAAACAAAGGTGACCGCAGTGACTGCAACAACTACCGTGGAATCTCCCTGCTCAGCATAGTGGGGAAAGTCTTTGCTCGAGTCGCTCTGAACAGGCTCCAGAAGCTGGCCGAGCGCGTCTACCCTGAGGCACAGTGTGGCTTTCGTGCAGAGAGATCGACTATTGACATGCTGTTCTCCCTTCGTCAGATACAGGAGAAATGCCGTGAACAACAGATGCCCCTCTACATTGCTTTCATTGATCTCACCAAAGCCTTTGACCTCGTCAGCAGACGTGGTCTCTTCAGACTACTAGAAAATATCGGATGTCCACCAAAGCTACTAAGTATCATCACCTCATTCCATGACAATATGAAAGGCACAATTCAACATGGTGGCTCCTCATCAGAGCCCTTTCCTATCCTGAGTGGTGTGAAACAGGGCTGTGTTCTCGCACCCACACTTTTAAGGATTTTCTTCTCCCTGCTGCTTTCACATGCGTTCAAATCCTCTGAAGAAGGAATTTTCCTCCACACAAGATCAGGGGGCAGGTTGTTCAACCTTGCCCGTCTAAGAGCGAAGTCCAAAGTACGGAAAGTCCTCATCAGAGAACTCCTCTTTGCTGACGATGCTGCTTTAACATCTCACACTGAAGAATGCCTGCAGAGTCTCATCGACAGGTTTGCGTCTGCCTGCAATGAATTTGGCCGAACCATCAGCCTCAAGAAAACGAACATCATGGGGCAGGATGTCAGAAATGCTCCATCCATCAATATTGGCGACCACGCTCTGGAAGTGGTTCAAGAGTTCACCTACCTAGGCTCAACTATCACCAGTAACCTGTCTCTAGATGCAGAAATCAACAAGCGCATGGGTAAGGCTTCCACTGCTATGTCCAGACTGGCCAAGAGAGTGTGGGAAAATGGCGCACTGACACGGAACACAAAAGTCCGAGTGTATCAGGCCTGTGTCCTCAGTACCTTGCTCTACGGCAGCGAGGCCTGGACAACGTATGTCAGCCAAGAGCGACGTCTCAATTCATTCCATCTTCGCTGCCTTCGGAGAATACTTGGCATCAGGTGGCAGGACTATATCTCCAACACAGAAGTCCTTGAAGCGGCCAACACCCCCAGCTTATACACACTACTGAGTCAGCGGCGCTTGAGATGGCTTGGCCATGTGAGCCGCATGGAAGATGGCAGGATCCCCAAAGACACATTGTACAGCGAGCTCGCCACTGGTATCAGACCCACCGGCCGTCCATGTCTCCGTTATAAAGACGTCTGCAAACGCGACATGAAATCGTGTGACATTGATCACAAGTCGTGGGAGTCAGTTGCCAGCATTCGCCAGAGCTGGCGGGCAGCAATAAAGACAGGGCTAAATTGTGGCGAGTCGAAGAGACTTAGTAGTTGGCAGGAAAAAAGACAGAGGCACAAGGGGAGAGCCAACTGTGCAACAGCCCCAACAAACAAATTTCTCTGCAGCACCTGTGGAAGAGCCTGTCACTCCAGAATTGGCCTTTATAGCCACTCCAGGCGCTGCTTCACAAACCACTGACCACCTCCAGGCGCGTATCCATTGTCTCTCGAGATAAGGAGGCCCAAAAGAAAAAAAAAAAAGAAAGAATATCGGCCAGTAAAAGAAAGCATTCCATATGCCTTCTTCACCTCTCTGTCTACCTGTCCTGCCACCTTCCAGGACCTGTGGACATAAATTCCAAGGTCTCGAACTTCTTCTACCCCTTTCACTATCCTCCTGTCTGTTGTGTATTCCCTCGCTTTATTTGCCCTTCCCAAATGCATTACATCACAGTTCCCCAGATTGACTTCCATTTGCCACTTTTCCATCCACTCAACCAAACCTTTTAAACCATTGATATCATTTTGGAGTCTGCAGCTATCTTCTTCACTATTAACTACAAGACCAATTTTTGTGTCATCAGCAAATTTTCCAATCATACCTCCCGGATTTAAGTCTAAATCATTGATATACATCACAAATTGCAATGGACCCAACACTGAGACCTGTAGAACGCCACTGGAGACCGCTTTCCATTCGCAAATAACATCTGTCGACTATTACCTTTTGTTTCCTGACATTGATCCAATTTTGGATCCATCTTGACACATTCCCCTGTATCTCGTAAGCTTTCACTTTTCTGAACAGTCTGCCACGTGGGACTTTACTAAAATCCATGTCGACCACATCCACTGCACTACCTTTATCAATCCTTCTTGCTACTTCTTCACAAAACTTAATTATGTGAGTAAGGTAAGACCTTCCATTAACAAATCCATGCTGACTATCCCAGATTAATCTTTGCCTTTTTAAGTGACAGTTTATCGTAGCTCTGAGAATTGATTCTAATAATTTGCCCACCGATATCCGACTAAAGGCCTGCTCGGGTCTGGAAATAAAACCCGACCGAACCCGACAGAACAACATCGGACCCGAGTCCGAGCCGGCCCGAGCCTGACCCGACCATATTGCACTCACTGTACTTAGCACTTTTGGATGGAATGGAAGGAAGCTGCTGCATGAGCGCGGTGACATCATAGAAACACTCACTTTCTCACTGCGCAGACTCAGAGTCTGTTGAGTCCAGATGCACGTTTCCCTCCTTGACGTCCCAGACTCCCAGCTCAGGCAGACTTTTAAAATGTTGATGCTTACTAACTCTACTTCCCTTTTCCTCACAGCCGATCCAAATGTAGTACTGTGAGTGTCCGACCCAACCCGAGTCCGAAAGCCGGATCCGGAAGAGCGATCCGATCCGTCCAAAACCCGACATATGTCGTCGGGTCTTGTCCGGTTTTGGTCGGGTAGCTGGCCTTGAGCTCAGACTGAAACGCCTATAATTATTTGGCTTATCCTTGGCACCATTTTTAAACATTGGTATTACGTTCACAGACCTCCAATGGTCTGGTACCTCTCCTGTATCTAGTGAGAATCTGAAGATGATCCTCGGAGCATCTGCTATTTCCTCCCTGGCTTCCTTTAATAGCCTGGGATACAATTTATCTGGTCCTGGCGATTTATCAACTTTCAAGGATGTCAGAACCCCTAGTACTTCCTCTCTCATTGTTCTTATCATATCTAATATTTCACAGACCTCCTCTTTAGCTATAATGTCTGCATCATCTCTCTCCTTTGTGAAGACAGAGACTCAGTAAGGACCCTGCCCACATCTTCTGCATCCACGCATAAACTACCTTGTACATCTCTGATATGCCCTCTCCTTTCCTTAGTTATCCTTTTATTCCTAATGTACTGATAAACCATCTTTGGGTTTTCCTTGATTCTACCTGCCAATATTTTTGACGTCCCCTCTTTGCTTTTCTAATTACCTTTTTTACTTCACCCCTGCACATTCTTTACTCCTCTCGGCTTTCTAAAGTAGTGTTTGTTTGTGACTGTCATAAGCATCGTTTATTCTGATTTATCTTACCCTGTATGTTTCCAGATAACCGGGGGCTCTAAATTTGACAACACACTGTGCAAGAAAATTCTCTTCATTTTGCCTCTGATTCTTTGCCCATTACCTTAAATCTGCATAATTTTAATGATGTTGTGAGCACAGTCCTAGCAAATACAGACCAGTTAGTTTAACATCAGTGGTGGGTCATGTTTTACAAATAATAATTAGAGAAGAAATCAACAGAAACTTGGAGGGGTTTGAGTTAATGATGGATGGCAAGCACGTATTTGTAGAAACATTAGAGCAGGAGTAGACCATTCAGCCCATCGACCCTGCTCCGTCATTCAATTAGATCATGTCTGATCAAAAGTGAAGAAATTCTTCTTCATCTCAGTCTTAAATTGCTTACCCCTTACTCTGAGATTATGTCCCCTGGTTCAAGACTCACCACCCAGGGGTGGATCTGCATCCACCCCGTCACCCCTTGTAAAAAATTTGCATGAGATCACTTCTCATTTTTTGAAAGCCGGGAGAATACAGGCCCAGTTTTCTCAATCTCTTCTCATCCGACAATCCTGCCATCCTAGGGATTGCCTGCTGAACCTCAGTTTCACTACCTGCATGGCAAATATATCCTTCTTGAGACAAGGAGACCAAGACTGTACACAATACTCCGGGTGCAGTCTCACCAAATGTGTATACAATTGCAGCCAGACATCTTTACTCCTGTACTCAAAAACCCTTGAGATGGAAGCCAACATACCATTTCCCTTCCAAACTGATTGGTGCACCTGCACACTGGCCTTTAGTGACTCATGAACAAGAAGACCCACGTCCCTTTGGAAATCAACACTTCCCAACCTCTCACCAGTCAAAAATATACTGTCTTTCTGTTTTTGTTTTACTGTAGTGGATCACTTGATACTTATTCATATTATATTCCAGCTGCCATATTCTTGCCCATTCTCTTCGCCAGCCAAATCCGCTTGAAGCCTCCTTGCATCCTCCTCACAACTAACTTTCCCACCTAGTTTTGTATCATCAGCAAATTTGTAAATATTACATTTGGTCCCCACATCCAAATCATCTATATAGATTGTGAACAGCTGTGGCCCTAGTACTGATCCTTGTGGTAACCCCACTCGGAACAGTCTGCCATCCTAAGAATGACCCGTTTATTCCCATTCTCTCTTTTCTGCATGTTAACCAATCAATCCATGCCAGCATATTACCCCAATCACATGTGCTGTAATTTTGTTTACTAACCTCCTGCATGGGATCTTATCAAAAGCCTTCTGTAAATCCAAATGCACCACACCCACTGGTTCTCCTTTAGTAATGCTGCAAGTAATATCCTCAAAAAACTTCAACAGATTTGTTACACATGATACCGCTTTCATAAATCCCCTTTGACTCTGCCAATTTTATCATTATGTTCTAAGTTCCAGTTATCACATCCTTTACAATAGATTCTCAGATTTTTCCTATTACTGATGTTAAACTAACAGGTGTGTAGTTCT
This sequence comes from Heterodontus francisci, assembly GCF_036365525.1. Lineage (NCBI taxonomy): Eukaryota > Metazoa > Chordata > Chondrichthyes > Heterodontiformes > Heterodontidae > Heterodontus > Heterodontus francisci. The sequence goes on from NW_027140293.1 coordinate 2,180,650, forward strand.
CATTCTCCCTCTCCCACCCTTCTTAAATAGTGGGGTTAGATTTGCTACATTCCAGTCTTCAGGATCTCTTCCAGAATCTATAGAAGATTGAAAGATACCAACCAATACATCCACCATCCCGATTGCCACCAGTTGTTGGGAAAATGCTGGGACTCTATTCCAGAGGATGTGATAAATGGACAGTAGGATAATAATCTGCTTGGGCATCGTAAACATGGATTTATGAATGAGAAATCATCATTGACGAACCTGTTGGAGTTTTATTGAGGCTGTTACTAACCGAATTGAGAAAGGGGAGTTGGTGGACGTGTTATACTTGGATTTTCAGAAGGTTTTTGATAAAGTATCCCACAGGAGGTTGGTTAGCAACATTAAAGTACATGGGATAGGAGGTAAATACTGGCATGGATTAAAGATTGGTTAACAGGCAGAAGACAGAGAGTAGGAAGAAACGGGTCATTCTCACTTTGGCAGGCTGTGACTGGTTGGGTACCGCAAGGATCAGTACTTGGGCCCCAGCTGTTAACAATATATGTCAATGATTTGGATGTGGGGACCAAATGTAGTATTTCCAAGTTCGCAGATGACACAAAACTAGGTGGGAATGCATGTTGTGAGGTAGATGCAATGTGTCTTCAAGGGGATTTGGACAGACATAGTGACTGGGCAAGAACATGGCAAATGGAATGTAATATGGGCAAATATGAGGTTATCCACTTTGGTAAGAGGAACAGATGTGCAGAGTATTTCTTAAATAGTGAAAAATTAGAAAGTGCAGATGTACAAACGGACCCGGGTGTCAGTAAATCACTGAAAACTAACATGCAGGTGCAGCAAGCAATTAGGAAGGCGAATGTTCTGTTAGCCTTTATCACAAGATGATTTGAGTACAGGAGTTGTGAAGTCTTACTTCATGTGTATAGAACCTTGTTAGACCACACCTGGAATATTGTGTGCAGTTTGGGTCCCCTTACCTTAGGAAGGATATTATTGCCATAGAGGGAGTGCAATGAAGGTTCACCAGACTTGTTCCCGGGATGGCGGGACTGTTCTATGAAGGGAGATTGGGGAAACTGGGCCGGTATTCTAGAGAGTTTCAAAGAATGTGTCGTGATCTCATTGAAACGTACGAAATAATTAAAGGTATAGACATCGTAGATGCATGTGCGAAAATTCCCCTGGTTGCGGAGTCCAGAACTAATGGATACAATTTCAAAATAAGGGGGAAGCCATTTAGGACAGAGATGAGGAGAAAACTTTGACTCAGAGGTTTCTGAATCTTTGGAATTCTGCATCCCAGGCGGATGTGGAATCTCAGTCGTTGAGTATATTTAAAGTATAGATTGACAGATTTCTAACTGCAAATGACAAAAATGGGATATGGAGATTATGTGTGAAAAAGGCATTGAAGTGGATGATCAGCCATGGTCATATTGAATGGTGGAGCAGCCTCGATGGGCTGAATGGCCTACTCCTGCTCCTTTGCCCCTATGTTCGGAAGCTGCTTAACTCTTTCAAACTCGAAGTCAGTTTAGTCAGGCTGTTTTTGGAGGGTTTGGAATGTTTGATGGTACACTTCTGGTACTATCTCATGTACACCCAGCATAGCAATTTTAGTCATCTCATAATCTGATGAACTTTCATCTGGCAATAGTGAATAAATCTCATGGGATTTTCCTGTTATTTTGTTTTGTAAAAACAGTGTCCAGCTCTCTGACGGCCATTTCAGTTGCTTTACAAGCTTTTCAAAAGTGACGAAAGATTCTGCCACATCCTCCTCATTGAACTTTGTCATGAACTGGGAGAACTTTAAGAGCTCAGCACATGGTCCTGAGCTAGGGGCAGCTCCCACACTAGCTGTGCCTTCACTGGGTGTATGGGTCTTCCTCTGGTTGTTTGAGCTGCCTTAACTCCCTTTCCTCCTTCTCCTTCTGGAACACTCTGACTTTTTCCCTTTCGTGACACTCACTCTGCTCCTTCTCGCTCTCTCTGGAATTCTAATTCTAGTCTATTCTGTTCTAGTTCTATCTTAGCTAACATTATTCTATCTGTTAGTGATTCTAACCCTGTTTGAGTCTTCAGCTTCAAGTGAAATATGTTTGGCCAAAAGTCTTAGGATTTCGGGTTTCCTACCTTTTGGACAGAGAGTAATCCCTAACTGTCCAGCTACATTACTCAAGTTTTCAACAGACAGGCGTTTTGACCTGTACCGAGTTACTTAACTCTGTATGCAACTCCTTTCTTGGGACTGTAACTCCTTTAGGAAGAAAGGGAGGGAAACAGGAAACTACAGGCAAGTTAGCATCACATCTGTCTGAGGTAAAATGTTAGAAGCTATTATTAAAGACAGTGTGGCTGGCACTTAGAACAATTCAACGTAATCAGGCAGAATCAAAATGGTTTTATGAAAAGGAAATCATGTTTAATCAATTTGTTGGAGTTCTTTGAAGAGGTAACATGTGCTGTGGAGAAAGGGGAACCGGTGGATGTACTGTACATCGATTTCCAGATGCAATAGATAAGGTGCCACATCAAAGGTTTTGTGAAAATAAAAGCTCATGATGAAGGGGGTAACATGTTGGCATGGATAGAAGATTGGTTAGCTAACAGAAAACAGGCAGTAGGCATAAATGGGTCACTTTCTGGCTGGCAAGATGTAACGAGTGGTGTGCCACAGGGATCAGTACTGGGACCTCAACTTTTTTACAATTTATATAAATGACTTGGATGAAGAGACCGAAGGCATGGTTGCTAAATTTGCTGATGAGACAAATATGAGTAAGAAAGTAACATGTGACGGGGACATAAGGAGGCTGTAAATGAATATAGATAGGTTAAGTGAGTGCGTAAAGACCTGGTAAATGGAGTATAATGCGGGAAATTGGGAAATTGTCCATTTTGGCAGGAATTATACGAAAAAGAAGCATATTATCTAATGGTGAGAGATTGCAGAGCTCTGAGATGCAGAGGGATCTGGGTGTCCGTGAGCATGAATCACAAAAGGTTAGTATGCATGTTCAGAAAGTAATTAGGAAAGCTAATAGAATGTTATCGTTTATCGTAAGGGTAATTGAATACAAAAGTAGGGATGTTCTGCTTCAGCTATAGAGGGCATTGGTGAGAGCACATCTGGAGTACTGTGCACATTACTGGTCTCCTTATTTAAGGAAGGATGTAAAAGCATTGGAAGCAATTCAGAAAAGGTTTACCAGACTAATACCTGGAATGAGTGGGCTGTCTTATGAGGGAATATTGGAAAGGCTCGGCTTATATCCACTGGAATTTAGAAGGGTAAGTGGCGACTTGATTTGAACATCTAAGATCATGAGCGGTCTTGACAGGGTGCATGTGGAAAGATGTGTGTATCTGGGTGTATCTAGAATTAGGGGTCACTATTTAAAAATGAGGGGTCGCCCATTTAAAACAGAGATGAGGAGATTTTTTTTTTCTCTGAGGGTTGTGAGCCTTTGGAATTCTCTTCCTCAAAAGGCAGTGGAAGAGACTCTTTAAGTGTGTGTAAGGCAGAGATAGATAGATTCTTGATAAGCAAGGGGGTGAAAGATTATCGAGGGTAGGTGGTAATGTGGAGTTGAGGTTTCAATCAGATTGGTTATGATCTTACAGAATGGCAGAGCAGTCTTGAGGGACCGAGTTGCCTACACCTGCTCGTAATTCATATGTTCATATGTTCGTATGCTCTGTCTTCGAACGTGGGCATTTCAGTGTTCCAGCTGTGAAAACAACAATAAAGCCTGCACTGACATTTTAAGTTTAGTCTACTTCAACGCCAGGAGTATCCGGAATAAGGTGGGTGAGCTTGCAGCATGGTTTGGTACCTGGGATCTCGATGTAGTTACCATTCCGGAGACATGGGTAGAGCAGGGGCAGGAATGGATGTTGCAGGTTCCGGGATTTAGATGTTTCAGTACGAACAGAGAAGATGGTAAAAGAGGAGGGGGTGTGGCATTGTTAATCAAGGAGAGTATTACAGCGGCAGAAAGGACGTTTGAGGACTCGTTTACTGAGGTAGTATGGGCCGAGGTTAGAAACAGGAGAGGAGAAGTCACCCTGTTGGGAGTTTTCTATAGACCTCCGAATAGTTCCAGAGATGTAGAGGAAAGGATAGCGAAGATGATTCTCGACAGGAGCGAGAGTAACAGGGTAGTGGTTATGGGGGACTTTAACTTTCCAAATATTGACTGGAAATACCATAGTTCGAGTACTTTAGATGGGTCTGTTTTTGTCCAGTGTGTGCAGGAGGGTTTTCTGACACAGTATGGAGACAGGCCAACCAGGGGCGATGCCACATATGATTTGGTACTGGGTAATGAACCTGGCCAGGTGTTAGATTTAGATGTAGGTGAGCACTTTAGTGATAGTGATCACAATTCGGTTAGGTTTACCTTAGCGATGGGCAGGGACAGGTATGTACCGCAGGGCAAGAATTATAGCTGCGGGAAAGGAAATTATGATGCGATTAGGCAAGATTTAGGATGCGTAGGATGGGGAAGGAAACTGCAGGGGATGGGAACAATCGAAATGTGGAGCTTATTCAAGGAGCAGCTACTGCGTGTCCTTGATAAGTATGTACCTGTGAGGCAGGGAGGAAGTTGTCGAGCGAGGGGGCCGTGGTTTACTCAAGAAGTTGAAGCGCTTGTCAAAAGGAAGAAGAAGGCTTATGTTAGGATGAGACGTGAAGGCTCAGTTAGGGCGCTTGAGAGTTACAAGCTAGCCAGGAAGGATCTAAAGGGAGAGCGAAGAAGAGCAAGGAGAGGACACGAGAAGTCATGGGCGGATAGGATGAAGGAAAACCCTAAGGCTTTCTATAGGTATATCAGGAATAAAAGAATGACTGGAGTTAGATTAGGGCCAATCAAGGATAGTAGTGGGAAGTTGTGTGTTGAATCAGAGGAGATAGGGGAAGTGTTAAATGAATATTTTTCGGCAGTATTTACAGTAAAGAAAGAAAATGTTGTCGTGGAGAATACTGAGATTCAGACTACTAGGCTAAATGGGATTGAGGTTCACAAGGAGGATCTGTTAGCAATTTTGGAAAGTGTGAAAATAGGTAAATCCCCTGGGCCAGATGGGACTTATCCTTGAATTCTCTGGGAAGCCAGGGAGGAGATTGCAGAGCCTTTGTCCTTGATCTTTACGTCGTCATTGTCGACAGGAATAGTGCCGGAAGACTGGAGGATAGCAAATGTTGTCCCCTTGTTCAAGAAGGGGAGTAGAGACAGCCCTGGTAATTATAGACCTGTGAGCCTTACTTCGGTTGTGGGTAAAATGTTGGAAAAGGTTATAAGAGACAGGATTTATAATCATCTTGAAAAGAATAAGTTCATTAGCGATAGTCAGCACGGTTTTGTGAAGGGTAGGTCGTGCCTCACAAACCTTATTGAGTTCTTCGAGAAGGTGACCAAACAGGTGGATGAGAGTAAAGCAGTGGATGTGGTGTATATGGATTTCAGTAAGGCGCTTGATAAGGTTCCCCACGGTAGGCTATTGCAGAAAATACGGAAGTATGGGGTTGAAGGTGATGTAGAACTTTGGATCAGACATTGGCTAGCTGAAAGAAGACAGAGGGTGGTGGTTGATGGCAAATGTTCATCCTGGAGTTTAGTTACTAGTGGTGTACCGCAAGGATCTGTTTTGGGGCCACTGCTGTTTGTCATTATTATAAAGATCCTGGAAGAGGGTGTAGAAGGGTGGGTTAGTAAATTTGCGGATGACACTAAGGTCGGTGGAGTTGTGGATAGTGCCGAAGGATGTTGTGGGGTACAGAGGGAGATAGATAGGCTGCAGAGCTGGGCTGAGAGATGGCAAATTGAGTTTAATGCGGAAAAGTGTGAGGTGATTCACTTTGGAAGGAGTAACAAGAATGCAGAGTACTGGGCTAATGGGAAGATTCTTGGTAGTGTAGATGAGCAGAGAGATCTTGGTGTCCAGGTACATAAATCCCTGAAAGTTGCTACCCAGGTTAATAGGGCTGTTAAGAAGGCATATGGTGTGTTAGCTTTTATTAGTAAGGGGATCGAGTTTCGGAGCCACGAGGTCATGCTGCAGCTGTACTAAATTCTGGCGAGACCGCACCTGGAGTATTGCGTGCAGTTCTGGTCACCGCATTATAGGAATGATGTGGAAGTTATGGAAAGGGTGCAGAGGAGATTTAAAAGGATGTTGCCTGGTATGGAGGGAAGGTCTTACGAGGAAAGGCTGAGGGACTTGTTGTTGTTTTCGTTGGAGAGAAGGAGGAGGATAGGTGACTTAATAGAGACATATAAGATAATCAGAGGGTTAGATAGGGTGGGTAGTGAGAGTCTTTTTCCTCGGATGGTGATGGCAAACACGAGGGGACATAGCTTTAAGTTGAGGGGTGATAGATACAGGACAGATGTTAGAGGTAGTTTCTTTACTCAGAGAGTAGTAGGGGCGTGGAACGCCCTGCCTGCAACAGTAGTAGACTCGCCAACTTCAACTGCATTTAAATGGTCATTGGATAGACATATGGATGAAAATGGAATAGTGTAGGTCAGATGATTTCACAGGTCGGCGCAACATCGAGGGCCGAAGGGCCTGTACTGCACTGTAATGTTCGAATTCTAATTCCAAAAAAAAAGTTTTTTCTCAGGATCAATTGTTTGTCCCTACTTCCAATTTCTCATTTGTTGTTGGTTTACGATCACTAGAACCTCCAGATTTATGTGACAGCCAGGTGAGGAGGGGTTCCAGGCTCCCCTCTTGTCTTATATCTTATTTCACCACAACAGAGTTTATTCCTTTTTAGCAGTGGACGTGCTGACCACCTCAGTGAGTTTTTTACCTTCTATCTTTATTGTGATCGTGAAAGAGCCAATAGGACAGGTTTTCTTGAGTTTAAACAAGAGGTGAGTTTATTATACTTAACAATCTAAGCTGTATCTAAATAAAATAATAAAAATATACGCAAAACATTCACGCACACACTCACTCGAGAATCACACACAGATAAATTAGAGTGAGGAATATATTTGTGATGGATTAGTGTCCAGAATAAATAAATTTTAAAGAAAAACGTCTGTGAAGTTGGATAATTCTCTGGTCTGCATTTTCCCACCTTTAGTTATGCGTTTCATGTCATCTGCAAGAGATGAAATTATGTTTTTTTTACGCATACGTTTGTGTCAGTTGTATATCTATCGATATGCCAGGAACGGCACTGGTCCTAATACCGACTCCTGCGAAACAGCACTGCATAATCCCCCTCCCCCAGTCTGAACAATGTCTGTTCACCACTTCTCTCTGCTTTCTGTCCATGAGTCAGTATCATATCCACACTGTCACTGTCACATTAGTCCATATGTTCCATTTTTCATAACAAGTCTATGAAATGTCATTTGATCACCGGTCTTTTGAAATTCTGTGCACATAACACAAAACATGTTATCCTCATCAACAGTCACAGTTATGTCATCAACGAACTTGATCAGGATTATCAGAGATGATTTTCCATTAACCTATCTGTGCTGTTTGTTATTTATTATCCCATGTTTTTCCAAGAAAGATATATTTTTGTGCTGGGTTCTGGCCTCGAGTAATTTCCAACCACTGACATGAGACTGACTGGTCAGTAATTACAGGATTTATATAATCACTCCTTTTGTAACAGGGAGTAACATTTACAGCCCTCCAGTCCTCTGTCATGACTCCCATATCCAAGGAAGATTGGAAGACTCTGACCAGTGCCTCTGCTATTTCCACCATTCCTTCCCTCAGCAACCGTCTCCATTGTTTTATCAAAGAACTGCATAAAGTTCAGTTTTCCTAATCTGTCTATTGAATGACACTTGATCAAACACCTTTTGAAAGTCTATAAATATAACTTAAATCACACCACCCTCATCAACCCTCTCCATTGTTTCATCAAAGAACTCCATCATGTTTACCTCACCATCACCTCTCTCCTCTCCTCCACTGCTGTTAAATTATCCAACTGCTTATCCGATATCCAGCACTGGATGAGCAGAAATATCCTCCAATTAAATATTGTGAAGATTGAGGCCATTGTTTTCCCTGCCCAGTCCAAATCTGTTCCCTTGTTATTGATTCCATCCCTCTCCCTGGTAACAGTCTCAGATTCAGACAGTCTGTTTGCAACATTGGTGTAATATTTGGGACAACATTAATAGGCATATGGACAAATGTTGGTTAATTAAGGAAAACCAGCACGGATTTGTTAAGGGAAAATGGTGTTTAACAACCTGCTGGAGTTTTTTGAAGAGGTAAAAAGGAAGCTTGATGAGGACAATGCTGTTGATGTGGTTTAAATGGAATTCCAAAAAGCATTTGATAAAGTGTCACACAACAGACTTGTGAGCAAAGTTATAGCTCATCGAATAATAAAGGACAGTAGCAACATGAAACTAAACTGGTTGAGTGACAGGCAACAGAGAGTAGTGATTAATGGATGCTTTTCGGGTTGTTGAAAAGTTTGTAGTGGAATCAAAACAAAATACTGCAGATGCCGGAAATCTGAAATAAAAACAGAAAGTGCTGGAAATACTCAGCAGTGTCTGTGGAGAGAGAAACAGAGTTAATGTTCCAGGCTTGTGACCTTTCATCAGAACTGGGTTAGGTTAGAAATGTAATAGGTTTTAAGCAAGTGAAGCGGGAGTGGAGGGTGTAAACACAAGAACAGAAATGTAGTCATGAGAGCGGGGGTGGGGGATAGAGTGTGTTGAAATGACAAGCGAGTGGAAGCTCGGGGTCATGCTTTTGGACTGAGCGGAGGTGTTCCACAAAGCAGTCACCCAATCTGTGTTTGACCTGCTGCGGTGTTCCAGTGAACATCAACGCCAGCTCGAGGAACAGCACCTCATTGTCCGAATAGGCACTCCACAGACCTCAAGACTGAACATTGAGTTCAATAATTTCAGAGCATGACTGGTCCATTTTTATTATTTGTTTTATCAGTTTGTTACCATGTGCCAGACTTAAACTTGGATTTTTATATTGGTGCTTTTAGCTCGGGCTGTTCATTATTCTGTCATTTAATACCTGCTCTGCACTAATGCTTTGTCTTTCACCACACCATGAGGACACTCTCTTTGCCTTTGCCCCACGACCTCCTGGTCAGTGAATCTCTCTGACCCTCTGTTCTATCAACACCCCTTCTGATCCATTTTGCCCCATCCCTGCTTTATTTGCTTAAAACTTATTACATTTCTAACCTTTTCCAGTTCTGATGAAGGGTCACTGACCTGGAACATTAACTCTGCTTTTCTGTCTACTCAGATGCTGCCAGACCTGCTGAGTATTTCCAGCACGTTTCGTTTTTTATTTAAGATTTGTAGTGGAGGTCCACAGGGATCAGTGTTTGGACCCTTTCTCTTCCTGACATATATTAATGACCTGGACCATGGTGTACAGGGCACAATTTCAAAGTTTGTAGATGATATAAAACTTGGAAGCATTATGAACTATTAGGAGGATAGTGCAAAACTTCAAAAGGACACAGACAAGTTGGTGGAATGGGCAGACAGATGAATTTCAATGTGGGGAAATGTGAAGTGATTCATTTCGTAGGAAGGACATGGAGAGAAAATATAGAATAAAGGTTACAATTCTAAAAGGGGTTCTGGAGCAGAGGGACCTGGATGTATATGTGCATCGGTCATTGAAGGTGGCATGACAGGATCAGAGAGCAGTTAATAAAGCCTACAGTATCCTGTAGCATGGAATACAAGAGCAAGGAGGTTGTTTTGAACTTGTATAAGACACTAGTTCGGCCTCAGCTGCAGCGTTACGTCTAGTTCTGGGCACATTAGATAACATGGAAACATTGGAGAGTGTGAAAAAACATTCACAAGAATGGTTCCAGAGATGACGAATATCAGTATTGAAGATAGACAGGAGAAGTTGGAACATTTTCCTTGCAGAGGAGAAGGCTGAGAGGAAATTTGAAAAAGGTCTGCAAAATTATGAGGTGTCTGGACAGAGTGGAAGGGAAAAACTGTTCCCATTCCTGAAAGGATCGAAAGCGAGAGGACAAAGAATTAAAGTAATTGGTTAAAGCAGCAGAAGTGACATGAGGAAAACATTTTCATACAGCGAGTGTTAAGGTCTGGAATGCACTGCCTGAGAGTGTGGTGGAGGTAGATTCAATCGAGGCATTCAGGAGGAAATTGGATAGTTATCTGAAAAGGAAGATTGTACAGAGTTACAGGGAGAAGGCAAGGGAGCAGCACTAGATAAATTGCTCTTTCGGAGAGCCAGTGCAGACTCGATGGACAGAATGGCCACCTTCTGTGCTGTAACAATTCTGTGACTCTGTGGCATTCGACCACAAAATGAGCTTCCAACCTCATATTCGTGCCATCACTATGACCACCTATTGCCACCTCAATAAGATCGCCCAACTTCACTCCTGTCTCAACTCATCTGCTGCTGAAGCTCTCCTTCATGTTTTCATTACCTGTAGACTAGACTATTCCAAGTCATTACCCACATTCTACTATCTGTAAACTTGAGGTAATCTAAAACTCTGCTGCCTGTGTCTTAACTCACAACAAGTCCCATTCCCCGATCACTGACCTACATCAGCTCACTGTCAAACAATGCCTTTATTTTAAAATTCTCAATCATATTTTCAAATCCGTCCATGGTCTCACCCCTCACTATCTCTGTAATCTCCTCCTGCCCGACAACCCTCTGAGATATCTCTACTCCACTAATTCTGGCCTCTTGTGCATTCCTGATATTAATTACTCCCCCATCGCTTGCCGCACCTTCAGTTGCCTCGGTCCCGAGCTCTGGAATATCCTCCCTACACAGCTCCACCTCTCCACCTCACTTTTATCCTTTAAGACAGTACTTTAAATCTTACCTCTTTGACCAAGATTTTGGTCTCCTAACCTAATATCTACATTTGTGGTTCAGTGTTATACTTTGTTGCATAATGCTGCTGTGAAGTACCTTGGGATACGTTCTTGTTGAAGTTTGCCAGACATGATTTTTCATTAGTATATCTGTGCTGCTTGAAATTAATTATGCTGTGCTTTTCCAACCAACGAATATTTCTGTCCTGGGTTGTGAAATTTCCCCACCACTGACGTCAGATGGACTGGACAGTACAGGGTTTGCTCCATCTCTCCATTTGTAACCAGGGTGTAACATTTACAACCCTCCAGTCCTCTGTCACACTCCCATATCCAAGGAGAAATGAAAGATTCTGTCAAGTGCCTCTACTATTTCCACCATTCCTTCCCTCAGCAATCCTTATACATCCCATCCCTACTGGATAAATGTTCTATTTTATTGTGGTACAAAAAGAGTTGGATTGAAAGGGGTTAACTGAACCTGTTTGTTCAGTGACTGTAATTAATGTCAGTCTCCATGGACTCTAATTGTGTCACTGGAGGGTTTCCCGCTGCTATTAATAAGGGACTGCTTTCAATGCGTTATCACATAGTGTTAGCGGGAGCATCAGACCTGGCACTAACAGGGATCAGCAGCTCCAGAGAGAGGGAGAGGATAGATCAGAATCTGAGAGCAATAGATTGAAATGTTCCAACAATGGATCTGAATCTGAGAACAATTGACCGGAATGTTACAACAATGGGTCAGAATATGAGGACAATAGATTGGAATGTTACAACAATGGGTCAGAATATGAGGACAATAGATTGGAATGTTACAACAATGTGTCAGACACTGAGAACAATAGATTGGAATGTTACAACAATGGTTCAGAATCTGAGAACAATAGACTGGAATGTTACAACAATGGGCAGGAGTTTCATTTGGGAGTTTGACCGTCTTTCTGCCAATTATGATCGGTTCCCATTAGAGTATCGGATCTATCTCGCATTGATGATTATGCAACACATTTACTATCCCATCCTTGCTATTATCAGTGTCCCTGGTAAGTCTCTCTATCTAGCTATGAAGGTTAGAAACCAAGTTTAGCAACATTGTCATTTACTCTGCCCTCCTTGTTACTTTTGTTATCCCTGGCAAAACTCTATCTCCAGCTATGAGCTCTATAAACCATTGCTACTTGTATCCGAGTTCATGTAATTTACTCTACCGTGTTTTCAGCTTTTGCTTCCCCTGCTAAGTCCCTATTTCCCGCTATGTGATCTGTAAACCGCGTTTCACTGAAATAATGTTCTTACAATTTTAATTTTGGGAAGAGTGGAGCTCGTGCAATCGGTCTCCTTCGGAAATTCTGTCCATATCCATGAACCACGTACCCCTAACTGGCTAATGTCTGAGGTTGAACCAGACAGTTTGCATCCTATGCGTTCTATTTAACCCTGAGCTGAGTTCTGACCCCTTATTCTCTCCATCACCTGCCCTGCCTATGACCAGCTCAGTAATATCATCCGTCTGCCTCAGCTCATCTGCTACATAAACCCTCATCTGTGCCCTTGTTAACATAGAAACATATAAAATAGGAGCAGGAGTAGGCCATTCGGCCCTTCGAGCCTCCCCCGCCATTCATTATGATCATGGCTGGTCATCCAACTCAGCAACCTGTTTGCACTTCCCCCCATATCCTTTGACCTCTTTCATCCTAAGAGCTATATCTAGCTCCTTCTTGAAAACATACAATGTTTTGGCCTCAACTGCTTCCTGTGGCAGCGAATTCCACAGACTCATCACTCTCTGGGTGTAGAGATTTCGCATCTCAGTCCTGAAAGGTTTACCCTGTATCATTAGACTATGACCACTGGTTCTGGACTCCACCACCATCGGGGACATCCTTCCTGTATCTGTTCTGTCAAGTCCTGTTAGAATTTTATAGGTTCCTATGAGATCCCCCATCATTCTTCTGAATTACAGCGAACATAATCCTAACCGACTCAATCTCTCCTCATACGTCAGTCCCGCCATCCAGGGAATCAGTCTGGTAAACCTACAGCAAGAACATCCTTCCTTAAATAAGGAGACCAAAACTGCACACAATATTCCAGGTGTGGCCTCACCAAGGCCCTGTATAATTGCAACAAGACATCCCTGCTCCTGCACTCGAATCAGCTCGCTGTGAAGGCCAACATACCATTTACCTTCTTTACTGTCCTTTGCACCTGCATTCTTACCTTCAGTGACTGGTGTACGAGAACACCCAGCTCTCCTTGCATATTCCCCTCTCTCAGTTTATAGCCATTCAGATAATAATCTGCCTTCCTGCTTTTGCAGCCAAAGTGATTAACATCACATTTATCCACATTGTACTGCATCTTCCATGCATTAGCCCAGTCACTCAATTTGTCAAAATCACACTGAAGCCTCTCTGCATCCTCCTCACAACTCACCCTCCCACCCTGTTTTGTGTCATCTGCAAATTTGGAGATATTACATTTAGTTCTCTCATCGAAATCAGTAAGATATATTGTGAATAGCTGGGGTCCTATCACCAATCCCTATGGTACCCCACTAGTGACTGCCTGCCATTCGGAATAAAATACCCATTTATTCCTACTCTTGGGTTTCCTGTCTGCCAATCAATTTTCTATCTATCACAATACACGAGCACCAATCGCATGCGCTTTAATTTTACACGCTAATCTGTTATGTGGGACTTTGTCGAAAGCCTTCTGAAAGTCCAAATAAACCACATCCACTGGCTGTCCCTCATCAACTCTACTAGTTACATCCTCGAAGAATTCTTGTAGATTTGTCAAGCGTGATATCCCTTTCGTAAATCCATGCTGACTCTGTCCGATTCTCCCACTTTTCTACAAGTGCTCTGCTATAAAATCTTTGATAATGGACTCTAGAACTTTCCCCACTACCGACGTCAGGCTGACTGGTCTATAATTCCCGGCTTTCTCTCAACCTCCCTGAAGTTGCATTAGCTAAATTCCAATCTGTAGGAAATGTTCCAGAATCTATAGAATCTTGGAAGATGACCACCAATGCATCCATTATTTATCAGACCACTTCCTTCAGTACTCTGGGATGTAGATTATCAGGCCCTGGGAATTTATCGGCCTTCAATACCATCAATTTCCCCAACACCATTTCTCTACTAATACAGATTTCCTTAAGTTCCTCTCTCTCACTAAACCCCGTGTTCCCCAACATTTCTGATATGATATTTGTATTCTCCTTTGTGTAGACAGAACCAAAGTATGCATTTAGTTGGTCAGCCATTTCTTTGTTCCCCATAATTAATTCCCCTGTTTCTGACGGTAAGGGACCTACATTTGTCTTCACCAATCTTTAAATCTGTTAAATCAACACTTGACTATTCCAATTCTATCCTGGTCACCCTCCCAGTTATAAACCTCCATAAACCACTGCCCATCCAGAACTCTGCTGCCTGTAAACTAATTCGCACCAAATCCTGATCACCCATCACCCCAAATCCTGATCACCCATCACCCCTGTGCTCACTGATCTACATTAGCTCCGGGACCAGCAGCACCTTAAATTTAATATTCTCATTCTTGTGTTTGAATCTCACCCTCAATTAGTCCCATTGCCCTGTCCATTCCCATATTCCTGCCTTCAAGTCTTTTCTTCAATTCCCATTTAAAAGAAGGCTTCTTTCCCTCTGTTTCTGTCTATGGCAGGTATTCTCAGCTCTGCAGTGTCACTGGGCCCAATGCCATGGAAGTGTGGATCCATGAAATTGTATGAGCTGAGCTGCCGGTCACTTTCAGTGCTGCATGCTAAACAGGGCTCTAGTCCCTGTTCACCAAGTATGTGCTGGTAGTGTGCAGAGGGATCTGATCTGACACCAATCAGCCATTCCAGCAGCTTTGCTATACGTCTTTGAAACTAAGTGATGGGGGTGTGGTACATTGAGCTGTGTGAGAGGTTGGTAATGTTGGGGGTAGGAGATGCCATGTGGCGATGAATTCACTGACATTGACCACCCGTGTGAGCTCATGAAACATCTTCTGGCTCTGCTGCCAGGTCCTCGGGGCCAGATTCTTGCATTTGACCTCCCTGACCACCTACTCCCATTCCCTTCGGAAGACGTTCCTTAAGGGTCTCCGCCCCACCCCACAGAAACATGCCCACTCTCCTCTGGTCAACCTCCATGACTAAGGCCTCCAACACCACATCCGTGAACAGCAGAGACCTCTCTCTGTCCTAGTATTCCATTTATCTTGTCTCCAATTGCAGCATTCACAGTCAGCAGCAGCAGCCTCCTGTGATTCAGTAAAGCTTCCCTTTAAGAGGGACAAACTACCTTTAAGAGCTGAATCCTGGCTGAAGCACGTGCCAGCCTCACACACAGTTAGGTCCCTGTTAAGCCTGCAGACAGACAGCAGCGCGGGTTACCCTGGGCAGCACGTAGAATTCATGGAAATGAGGAGGCAGCAGGAAGTTTGTGTGTCACCTGCCTCAACAGGAATGGGCACGGGCAGATCACGAATCACAATCCCTACCCCTGAAAACTGGTACAAGCTTCACTTTCACTCTGTCTCTATTTTTCTTCCCTTCTTTCACCCTTTCTCCATCTCTCTCTGTGTCTCTTGTTCATATAATCAGAGATTGATGCAGCACATAAAGAGGCTATTCGGTCAGTGCTGTCCCTTTGAAAGAGATATCTAATTAGTTCGACTCCCTCCTCTTTCCCCAGACTCCGATTGTTTTTTTTCCTTGTCAAGTTTTTGTTAAATTCCCTTTTGAAAGATATTATTGAATCTGCTTCCACCATGTTTTCAGGCAGTGAATTCCAGATCCCACCCACAGACAGATTGAACCAAATATCCATGGAAGGGTTAACGCACAAAAGGAGGCTATTCAGCCCAATGTGTCTCTGCTGGCTGAAAAAACTAGCCGCCCAATCTAATCCCATCTTCCAGCCGCTGGTCCATGGCCTTGCCAGTTGCAGCACTTCAGGTGTAGGTCCAGGTACCTATTAAAATAATTGATGTTTTTTGCCTCCACCACCGTCCTGGCAGTGAATTCCAGACACCCACCACCCTCTGTGTGAAACGGTTTTTCCTCATGTCCCCTCTGATCCATCTACCAATCAATTAAATCTGGTAATTGACCTCCCCGCTAGGGGAAACAGGTGCTCCCTGGCTACTCTATCTGGGCCCCCTCATAATTTTGTACACCTCAATCAAGTCACCCCTAAGTCTCCTCTGTTCTAAAGAAAACAATCTTAGCCTATCCAATCTTTCATCATGGATGCAATTTTCCATCACTGGTAACATGCTTGAAAATCTTCTCTGTACTCTCTCCAAAGCAATTATGTCCTTCCTGTAATGTGGTGACCAGAACTGTACACAATACTCCAGCTATTGCCTAACCAGTGTTTTATACAATTCCAGCATTATATCCCTCCTTTTGTATTCAATATATCGGCCAGTAAAGGAAAGCATTCCATATGCCTTCTTCACCACTCTGTCTACCTTTCTTGCCACCTTCCAGGAACTGTGGACAAACACTCCAAGGTCTCTAACATCTTCTACCCCTTTCAATATCCTCCTGTCTGTTGTGTATTCCTTCACTTTATTTGCCCTTCCCAACTGCATTACCTCACAGTTCCCCAGATTGACTTCCATTTGCCACTTTTCCGCCCACTCAACCAAACCATTTAACCATTGATATCATTCGGGAGTCCACAGCTATCCTCTTCACTATCAACTACATGACCAATTTATGTGCCATCAGCAAATTTCCACTCATGCCTCCCACATTTAAGTCCAAAGCATTAATATACATCACAAATTGCAAGGGACCCAACACTGAGACCTGGGAACGCCACGAGACACCGCTTTCCATTCACAAGAAACATCTGTCGACCATTACCCTTTGTTTCCTGACATTGATCCAATTTTGGAAGCAACTTGCCACATTCCCCTGTATCTCATGAGCTTTCACTGTTCTGATCAGTCTGCCATGTGGGACCTTTTCAAACGCCTTACTAAAATACATGTAGACCACATCCACTGCACTACCTTTATCAATCCTTCTTGCTCCTTCCTCAAAAAACTTAATTGTGTTAGTAAGACAAGACCCTCCCTTAGCAAATCCATGCTGACTATCCCTGATTAATCTTTGCCTTTGTAAGTGACAGTTTATCGTTGCTCTGAGAATTGATTCTAATAATTTGCCCACCGATGTCCAACTAAAGGCCTGCTCGGGTCTGGAAATAAAACCCGACCGATCCTGACAGAACAACATCGGACCCGAGCCTGACCCTACCATATTGCACTCACTGTACTTAGCACTTTTGGATGGAATGGAAGGAAGCTGCAGCATGAGCGCGGTGACATCATAGAAACACTCACTTTCTCACTGCGCAGACTCAGAGTCTGTGGAGTCCAGATGCACGTTTCCCTCCTTGACATCTCGGACTCTCAGCTGAGGATGACTTTTCAAACTATAATGCTTACTTACTCAACTTCCCTTTTCATCCCAGCCGATCAAAAGGTAGTACTGTGTGTGTCCGACCCAAACCGAGCCCGAAAGCCGGATCCGGAAGAGCGACCCGAACCCGACATATGACGTCGGGTCTCGTCGGGTTTGGGTCGGGTAACAGGCCTTTAGGTCAGACTGACCAGCCTCTAATTATTTGGCCTATCCTTCGCACCATTTTTAAACACTGGCACTATGTTCACAGACCTCCAATCGTCTACTGCCTCGCCTGTATCGAGTGACAATGTGAAGATGATCCTCAGAGTATCTGCTATTTCCCCCCTCGCTTCCTTTAACAGCCTGAGCTACGATCCATCCGGTCCTGGCGACTTATTCACGTTCAAGGATTTCAAACCCTCGAGTACTTCCTCTCTCATTCTGCTGATTGTATCTAATATTTCACAATCCTCCTCTTTAACGACAATGTCTGCATCATCCCTCTCTTTTATGAAGACAGAGACATAAAACCCATTAAGGACCCTGCCAACATCTTCTGCATCCATGCACAAACTACCTTTTACATCTCTGATAGCCCCTCCCCTTTCCATAGTTATCCCTTTATTCTTAATGTACTGATAAAACATCTTTGGGTTTTCCTTGATTTTACCTGCCAATATTTTTTCATGCCCTCTCTTTGCTTTTCTAATTTGGTTTTTTGACTTCACCCCTGCACTTTCTTTACTCCTCTCAGCTTTCCGAAGTATTATTTGTTTGTGCCTGTCATAAGCTTTCTTTTATCTGATTTATCTTACCCTGTATGTTTCTAGATAACCGGGGGCTCTAAATTTGGCAACTCACTGTGTAAGAAAATTCTCTTCATTTTGCCTCTGGTTCTTTGCCAATTACCTTAAACCTGCATCTTCTTCATGATGATGTGAGCACAGTCCTAGCAATTACAGACCAGTTAGTTGAACATCAGTAATGTTTTACAAACAATAATTAGAGAAGAAATCAACAGAAACTTGGAGAGGTTTGAGTTAATGAAGGAAAACAATCACGTGTCTGAAGGAACATCGGAGCAGGAGTAGGCCATTCAGCCCATCGACCCTGCTCCATCATTCAATTAGAATGCTTAAACACGGGTGATGTCCCGGAGGACTGGAGAATTGCTAATGTTGTCCCCTTGTTTAAGAAGGGTAGCAGGGAAAATCCAGGTAATTATCGACCGGTGAGCCTGACGTCAGTGGTAGGGAAGCTGCTGGAGAAGATGCTGAGGGATAGGATCTATTCCCATTTGGAAGAAAATGGGCTTATCAGTGATAGGCAACATGGTTTTGTGCAGGGAAGGTCATGTCTTACCAACTTACTAGAATTCTTTGAGGAAGTGACAAAGTTGATTGATGAGGGAAGGGCTGTAGATGTCATATACATGGACTTCAGTAAGGCGTTTGATAAGGTTCCCCATGGTGGGCTGATGGAGAAAGTGAAGGCGCATGGTGCCCAGGGTGTACTAGCTATATGGATAAAGAACTGGCTGGGCAACTGGAGACAGTGAGTAGCAGTGGAAGGGAGTTTCTCAAAATGGAGACGTGTGACCAGTGGTGTTCCACAGGGATCCGTGCTGGTATCACTGTTGTTTGTGAAATACACAAATGATTTGGAGGAAAGTATAGGTGGTCTGATTAGCAAGTTTGCAGACGATACTACGATTGGTGGAGTAGCAGATAGTGAAGGGGACTGTCAGAGAATACAGCAGAATATAAATAGATTGGAGAGTTGGGCAGAAAAACGGCAGATGGAGTTCAATCAGGGCAAATGCGAGGTGATGCATTTTGGAAGATCCAATTTAAGAGTGAACTATACAGTAAATGGAAAAGGTCTGGGGGAAAATTGATGTACAGAGAGATTTGGGTGTTCAGGTCCATTGTTCCCTGTAGGTGGCAACGCAGGTCAATAGAGAGGTCAAGAAGGCATACGGCATGCTTTCCTTCATTGGACGGGGGATTGAGTACAAGGGTTGGCAGGTCATGTTACAGTTGTATAGGACTTTGGTTCGGCCACATGTGGAATACTGCGTGCAGTTCTGGTCGCCACATTACCAAAAGGATGTGGATGCTTTGGAGAGGGTGCAGAGGAGGTTCACCAGGATGTTGCCTGGTATGGAGGGCGCTAGCTATGAAGAGAGGTTGAGCAGATTAGGATTATTTTCATTAGAAAGACGGAGGTTGAGGGGGGAACTGATTGAGGTATACAAAATCATGAGAGGTATAGACTGGGTGGATAGCAAGAAGCTTTTTCCCAGAGTGGGGAATTCAATTACTAGGGGTCACGAGTTCAAAGTTAGAGGGGAAATGTTTAGGGGGGATATGCGTGGAAAGTTCTTTACGCAGAGGGTGGTGGGTGCCTGGAATGCGTTGCCAGCGGAGGTGGTAGACGCGGGCACGATAGCGTCTTTTAAGATGTATCTAGACAGATACATGAATGGGCAGCAGGCAAAGAGATACAGACACTAAGAAAATAGGCGACATGTTTAGGTAGAGGATCTGGATCGGCGCAGGCTTGGAGGGCCGAAGGGCCTGTTCATGTGCTGTAATTTTCATTGTTCTTTGTTCTAGATCATGTCTGATCATCTACCTCAACGCTACTTTCCCGTGCTATCCCTGTATCCCTTGATGTGATTTGTCTCCCTAAATCCATTGATTTCTGTCTTGAACATGCTCAGTGTTGATCTTCCACAGCCTCTGTGGTGGTGAATTCCAAAGATTTACCTCCCTCTGAGTGAAGAAATTCTTCTTCATCTCAGTCTTAAATTGCTTACCCCTTATTCTGAGATTATGTCCCCTGGTTCAAGACTCACCACCCAGGGGAAACATCCGATCTGCATCCACCCCGTCACCCCCTGTAAAAATTTTGTATGAGATCACTTCACATTTTTTGAATCTCGAGAGAATACAGGCCCAGTTTTCTCAATCTCTCCTCATAAGACAATCCTGCCATCCCAGGGATAGTCTGCTGAACATCAGTTGTACTCCCTGCATGGCAAATATATCCTTCTTTAGACAAGGAGACCAAGACTGTAAGCAATACTCCAGGTGCAGTCTCACCAAGGCTGTATGCAATTGCAGCCAGACATCTTTACTCCTGCACTCAAAACCGCTTGAGATGGAAGCCAACATACCATTTGCCTTCCAAACTGATTGGTGCACCTGCACACTAGCTTTTAGTGACTCATGAACAAGGACACCCACGTCCCTTTGGAAATCAACACTTCCCAACCTCTCCCCAGTCAAAAAATATACTGTCTTTCTGTCTCTGTTTTACCAGAGTGGATCACTTGACACTTATTCATAATATATTCCAGCTGCCATATTCATGTTCGTTCACTTATCCTATCCAAATCCGCTTGAAGCCTCCTTGCATCCTCTTCACAACTTACCTTCCCACCTAGTTTTGTATCATCAGCAAATTTGTAAATATTACATTTGATCCCCACATTCAAATCATTTATATAGATTGTGAACAGCTGTGGCCCTTGTGCTGATCCTTGTGTTACTCCCACTCGTAAGAGCCTGCCATCCTGAGAATGACCCGTTTATTCCTACTCTCTCTTTTCTGCATGTTAACCAGTTCTTAATCCATACCAGTATATTACTCCCAATCCCATGCGTTGTAATTTTGTTTACTAACCTCCTGTGTGGGACCTTATCAAAAGCCTTCTGTAAATCCAAATACGCCACATCCACCGGTTCTCCTTTAGTAATGCTGCAAGTAACATCCTCAAAAGACTTCAACAGGTTTGTTGCACATGATACCCCTTTCATAAATCCAAGTTGACTCCGCAAATTTTACCATTATTTTCTAAGTGTCCAGTTATTACATCCTTTACAATAAATTCTAACATTTTCCCTATTACTGACATCAAACTAACAGGTCTGTAGTTCTCATTCTCCCTCTCCCACACTTCTTAAATTGTGGGGTTACATTTGCTACTTTCCAGTCTTCAGGATCTCTTCCAGAATCTATAGAAGTTTGAAAGATAGCAACCAATACATCCACCATCTCTATTGCCACCTCCTTCAACACTCTGGGATGCAGCTCATCTGGTCCAGGGATTTATCAACCTTCAATCCAGTTAACTGTTCAAGTACTACCTCTTTACCAACACTAAATTGCCAATTTGCCCCTCGTACCTTCATAGTTTCCCTTTTTCAGGTTTAACACCCTAGTTTCAAAATTAACATATTCAAATGGAATGTGAAATTTTATCATAATATAGCCATTATTTCGCAAAAGCCCATTTACAGCAATGTTATTAACTAACCCTTTCTCGTTCCATAAAATAGCCCGATTCTTAGTTAATCCTTCAATGTACTTCTCCAGAAACCCATCTCTTACACACTCCAGTAAAGGCAGATCATACTTCACTCATTTAGTTGAAGGTTTTGATGAAGTAACAGAGATGGTTGATGAAGGGAATGCCGTGGATTTTGTGCATATGTATTTTAGGAAAGTGTTTAATAAGGTACCACGTAAAAGGCTGGTTAGCAAAATTGAGGCTCATGGAATAAGAGGATCATTGTCAAATTGAATTAAGGACAGAAAACAGCGAGTGGTAATAAATGGTTGTTTTTAAGTGTGGAGGATGGTAGACAGTGGGTGTTCCCCAAAGGTCAGTGTTGGGACCATTGCGTTTTTGCGATATATAAATGACTTAGCTATTGGAATGCAGAGTAGAATCTCCAAATTTGCCTCAGACATCAATTTTGAGATTTCTGAGCCAGTCCCAATGCTGATCCCATGTCTTTGAGTGTACATTTTCTCTCTCCAGATCTCTGTCACAAATTCTTACCCAGACTTCGCAATAACCACAGGCTTTTGACTGATTGTAATCCCTCTCTGTCTCCAAAGCTCCTACACATTCCCAGCAATGATCGCTCAACTGAGTTTGACATTACTCACAAACCAAGTAAACTAAGCCTATGATCCCGATCTCTGTGATCCCTCTCCGACACCACTGTAAGATCTGATCAACGGTCACAGATTAACCAAAAGGAGGGAAAAGGTTCACAAGCAGTTAATTAAGTAATGACAGTTCAAATACAGGACATAATCTAATTGGAAACAGTAGACATATGACCTGTAACAGGTGAAAAAGTATTTCTGGCTACGGATTAATTGTTGGAAGCTAGGATCAAATATGTTATAGCAGGGCACGTAGATAAATTCAACGTGATCAGGCAGAATCAACATGGTTTTGTGAAAGGAAAATCATGTTTAACCAATTTATTAGCGTTCTTTGAAGAAATAACATGTGCTGTGGATAAAGGGGAGCCGGTGGATGTACTGTACTTAGATTACCAGAAGGCATTTGATAATGTGCCACATCAAAGGTTATTGTGGAATATAAAAGTCCATGGTATCGGGGGTGACATATTGGCATGGATAGAAGATAGGCTAGCTAACAGGAAACAGAGAGTAGGCATGAATTGGTCATTGTCTGGTTGGCAAGATGTAACGAGTGGTTGCCACAGGGATCAGTGCTGCGACCTCAACCTTTTACAATTTATATAAATGACTTGGATGAAGGGTCCAAAGGTATGGGTGCTAAATTTGCTGATGACACAAAGATAGGTCGGAAAGTACGCTGTGCAGAGGACATAAGGCGGCTAAAAAGGGATGTCGATAGGTTAAGTGAGAGGGAGAAGATATGACAAATGGGGTATAATAGGGGGAAATGTGAAATTGCCCATATTGGCAGGAAGAATTAAAAAAAAATAAACACAATATCTGAATGGTGAGAGACTGCAAAGCTCTGGGATGCAAAGGGATCTGGGTGTCCTAGTTCATGAATCACAAATGTTAGCATGAAGGTTCAGCAAGTGTTTAGGAAAGCTAATAGAACTGCTTATTGGGAGAGCAGTTGAATGCAAAGGTAGAGAGGCTATGTTTCAGTTGTACAGGCATTGATGAAACTGCATCTGAAGTATTGTGTACAGTACTGGCCACCTTATTTAAGGAAGGATGTAAATGCGTTGGACGCAGTTCAGAGAAGGATTTCTAGACTAATACCTGGAATGGGTGTGCTGTCTTATGAGGAAAGGCTGCAGAGGCGAGGCGTACATCAGCTGGAGTTTAGAAGTGTAAAAGGCGACATATAAGATCCTAAGGGCGGGGGGCAGAACAAGTGAGGGCGACAGAGAGAGAAACAGAAAAAGATAGAGAGTGAGGGAAAGAGAGCGGTCACATCAGCTCATCTGCTGCTGAAACCCTCATCCATGCCTTTGTTACATCGAGGCTTGACTATTCTAACACACTCTTGGCTGGTCTCCCACATTCTACTCACTGTAACCTTGTGGTAATTTAAAACTCTGCTGCCATCTTCTAATTTACATTAAATTCTGTTCACCCAACATCCTTGTGCTCACTGACCTACATTGGCTCTTGGTCCAGTCACACCTCAAATTTAATATTCTCACTCATATGATCAACTCCCTCCATGGCATCACCCCTCTGATTATCCTAAACCCCTGCCCATTTCCAATATTCCTGAAGCTTGTTTATCTTAAAGTGTTTTGCTAATTCCCTTTTTAAAGTGAGTTTATTTCCCTCTGTTTCTCTCCCTGACCACACATTTGTTCTGTCCAGCTCCACTGGTGCTGTGGAAGTTTGGATCCATAAAATGGTGTGAGCTGCACAGCCGGTCACATCCAGCACATTGTACAGGACACCCAGGCTGGCCGGGGTGCGAGCGTGGGTGCAACGTGTGTGTGTCTGTCGCGTGAGGAGGGGTCTTAATATGGTGTCAATCAGCCATTCCAGCAGCTTTGTTGTACGTCTTTGAAACTTGTTCTGTGCATGTTCATTGACCGCCTGTGTTAGTCACTCTCAGCTGAACATACATTCAGCAGCACGAGGAACCCCCTCTAGTGTTATTTAAAAGGACCTGGCATCCAACTGACAGGTGAGGGACTTTTGACTGACTTCTGCTATTGTACATTTAGTGGAGGTGCTGTGGATGGTTTTCTGGAGGTTGTGTTGTGAGCTGCTGCAGATATTCAGGGAGGACAGAGGATTTGGTGACCCAAATGTGGACGATATAGGGGGACTGTAGTTACAGTGTCACTGGGTCAGTAACATGACCAACAAATGGAGCAGAGGCTGCCGAGAGGGGAAGCAATGTGATAATGATCAGATCTGTTTTTGTGATGTTGATTGAAGGATAAATATTGACCAGGACAGCGGGAATAATTCCCCTGCTCTGCTTCTACATAGAGCGATGGGATATTTAACATCCATCTGAGAGGGCAGATGTGGCCTTGGTTTAATGTTTCATTCGAAAGACGGCACATCTGACAGTGCGACACTCCCTCAGTACTGCATTGCAGTGTCAGCCTTGATTCTTGTCATCAAGACCTGCAGTGACCCTTGATCCTACAAGCTTGTGACTGAACGGGGAGAGTGCTACAAACTGAGCCACGGCTGACATTGGTCCTTTAATCCCAAGTGTTTCTAATTTGGTAACACTGCTGTTATGTGGTACTTTATCAAACGCATGTTGAAAGAATAGGGGTATTGAGAAAATGCAGGCAGGAGCAATCATAGAAACACATAATAGCATTGCATTGAATGAGACCATTTGGTCCATTTATTCTGTGCTGGCCCTTTTGAAAAGCTTCCAGTTCGTCCCACACCCTGGCTCTTTCCCAGATCCTTCCTTTTATTCTCCTTAAGATATTTATGCATTTCCCTTTTGGAATCTACTGTTGAATCTGTTTCCTTCAGCCTATCAAACAATACATTGCAAATCCCAAACATCCATTGTCTAAAAAAAATCCTCGTGTCACCTCTGCTTCTTTTTTCCAATCACCGTAAATCTGTGTCCTCTGGTTAATTGCCCCTCTCATATTGGAAACGGTTTCACTTTATTTAATTTATCTAAATCCTTCATAATGTTAAACATCTCTATCAGATCTTCTTTTAAATTTCCCTGCTCTGAGGTAAACAATCCCAGCTCCATAACTGTAATCCCTCATCCCTGGAAATGTTCCAGTAAAACTCTTCTGTCTCCTCTCCAAACGTTTCCTGTCCTTCCTAAAGTGTGGTTCCCATATTGGACACAATACTCCAGGTGGAGCCGGACTCGTCTTTTCTATAGGTGTAACATAACATCCTGACTATTCTACTCTGTGTCTGTATTAATAAAGCCTAGGAATCTATTTGCTTCGTTAACTGTTTGTTAACCTGTCCAGCTAACGTCAAAGATTGTACACAAACACCCCATGTCTCTCTGTTATTCTCACCACCTTTAAAGTTGTGTCATTTACCTTGTATTATCTCTCCTCATTCATCCACATGCAGCTCACCATCACCTTCTCAAGGGTAATTAGGGATGGGCAATAAATGCTGGCCCAGCCAGCGACACCCACAATCCATGAATAAATAATATCAACAAAATCTTCCCACAAAGTATCACCTTACATATCTGCCATGCCAATTAAATATTAGGAAGAATTAAGCCACTGTTTTCAAACCCCACATCAAACATTTCCTAGCAACAGACTCCATCCCTCTACTTGCCAACTCTTTGAGACTAAACCAAACTGTTCACAAAGTGATGTCATAGTTGACCCTACAATGAGCTTCCTGCTAAATATTCGCACTATCACTAAAACAGCCTATTTCCACCTCCGTATCTTCAGCCAGCTTTGCCCGTCTCTCAGCTCTTCTGTTGATAAAATACACCCCCCCCCCACCTTGCCTGTGTTACCTGTAGACCTGACCATTCCAACACACTCCTGGCTGTTCTCCCACATCCTACCCTCCATAAACTTGAGGTGATCCAAAACACTGCTGCCCATGTCCTAACGCACACCAAGTCCTGTTCACCCATCACCTTATGTACTCACTGACCTACATTGGATCCTGGCCAGCAACTCCTCAATTGTAAAACGCTCAGCCTTCTTTTCAAATCCTTAAACAGAGTGAGATGCTAGGCCCTTTCAGAGGTCAGTTGCGAGTCAATGACATTGCTGTGAGTCTGGAGTCACATGTAGGCTCGACCAGGAAAGGACGGCAGATTTCATTCTCTAAAGGACATTAGTGAATCAGATGGTGTTTAATTAAAAAAATCGCTAATAGTTTCATGGCGCCATGACTGAGACTATTTTTTTTTTAGAGATACAGCACTGAAACAGGCCCTTCGGCCCACCGAGTCTGTGCCGACCATCAACCACCCATTTATACTAATCCTACACTGATCCCATATTCCTACCACATCCCCACCCGTTCCTATATATTTCCCTACCACCTACCTACACTAGGGGCAATTTGCAATGGCCAATTAACCTATCAACCTGCAAGTCTTTGGCGTGTGGGAGGAAACCGGAGCACCCGGAGGAAACCCACGCAGACACAGGGAGAACTTGCAAACTTCGCACAGGCAGTACCCAGAATCGAACCCGCGTCCCTGGAGCTGTGAGGCTGCGGTGCTAACCACTGCGCCACTGTTACTAGCTTTCTATTCCAGATCTGAACACACTCGTGGCTTGTCTCACACATTCTACTCTCTGTAAACTTGAGGTCATCCAAACTCTGCTGCTCTTGTGTTAACCCGCACCAAGTCCCGTTCCCAATCACTGACATACATCAGCTTCCAGTCAGGCCATGTCTTGATTTTGAAATTCTCAACTGTGTTTCCAACTCTCTCCATTTTCTCACCCCTCCTTATCGCTGTAATCTCTACGAGCCCCACAACCCTCCATGATATCTGCACTCCTCTAATCCTGGGCTCTTGTGTTTGCTTGATTTTCATCATTGCACCACTGCCAGCCAGGTCTTCAGCTGCCGAGGCCCAAAGCTCTGGAATTCCCTCCCTACACCACTTTTTGTTATTATTGTGTGAGATGTGGGCTTCGCTGGCAAGGCCATCATTTGTTCCCATCGCTAATCGCCCTGATAATTGAGTGACTTGTTTGGACATTTCACAAGGCAGTTCAGAGTCAACCACATTGCTGTGGGTCTGGAGTCAGATGTAGGCCAGATCAGGTAAGGACAGCAGATTTTCTTCCCTAGTGGACATTAGTAAATCCGATCGGTTTTTACACCAGTCAATGATAGATTCGTGACACCATTACTGAGAATAGTTTTCATTTCCAGATTTTTATTAATCAGTTGAAATTATTAATTGATTGAATTTTAATTCCCACCAGCTGCCATAGTGGGATTTGAACCGAGGGCATCAGCCTGCACCTCTGGGATTCTAGTTCAGTGACATCGTCACTATACCACTGTCACTGCTTCTATGCCTCACTTTCCTCCCTTAAACCACTACTTAAGACATTCTGCTTTGACCAAGAAATGTAAGTTGCTGTTGTTGAGCTTTGCTAGACATGATTTGTCATTACCATATCCCTGCTGCCGTCCATTCATTGTCTGGTGTTTTTTTTCAAGCAACGAATGCTTTTGTCCTGGGCTGTGAACTCCAGAAATTTCCCATCAGCGACGTTAGACTGACTGGTCAGTAATTACACCGTTTGCTAGATCTCTCCTTTTTTAAAACAGAGTGTAACATTTAGAACCCTCCTGTCTCTGGCACCAGTCTCATACCCAAGGAGGGTTGGAAGATTCTGGCCAGTTCCTTCCCTCAGCACCCCCCACACATCCAATTCAGACATGTTCTACTTTATTAGAATTAAAATTAGAACATTACAGCGCAGTACAGGCCCTTCAGCCCTCGATGTTGCGCCGACCTGAAACCATCTGACCTACACTATTCCATTTTCATCCATATGTCTATCCAATGACCACTTAAATGCCCTTAAGGTTGGCAAGTCTACTACTGCTGCAGGCAGGGCAGGGCAAAAATTGGTGGATTGTAAGGGGTTAACTGAACTTGTTTGTTCAGTTACTGTTACTAATGTCAGTCACCATGGACCCCACATTTGTCACTGGAGGGTTTCCAACTTCTATTAATACAGGACTCCTGTCAATGTGTTATTCCCAGCAGCTTCCCGGCACTTTCAGGATCAGCAGTTCGAGAGAGAGAGAGAGGGTAGATCAGAATCTGAGAACATTAGATTGGAATGTTATGACCATGGGTCAGAATCTGAGAACAGTAGATTGGGATGTTACTACAATGGGAAGCAGGAGTTTCTCCTCTTGGTTTGTCCTAGTTACTGCAGATTATTTTTGGCTAACATTAGATGATCGGATCTATTATGCACTGAAGATGATTCAAACGATTTATTATCCCATCCTCGCTATTGTTGGTGTCCCTGGTAAGTCTCTTTATCCAACGTTTAGAACTATAAATCATATTTCACTGATTTGATGTTCTTGTCATGTAAATCTTGGGAAGTCCAAAGACATTGCATTCAGTCACTGTCACAAACTCCATTCCCTATCCACCATCTGCATTCCCCTCACTGACCAATGTTTGTGGCTGAAATAGACTATTTGCGACCTCTGGCATCCAGTTGACTCTGAGCTGAGTTCATCTCCACATTCACTCCATCACCCACCCTGCCTACAACCACCTCTGTAATATCACCCGTCTCCACCTCTGCCTCAGCCCATCTGCTGAATAAATACTCATCTATGCCTTTCTTAAATCCACACTTGACTATTCCAATTCTATCCTTGACACTCTCCCAGTTATAAACCTCCATAAACCACAGCCCTTCCAGAACTCTGCTGCCTGTATCCTAACTCACAGCAAATCCCGATCACTCATCACCCCTGTGCTCACTGATCTATGTTTCTTCCTGGTCTGGCAGCACCTTAATTTTTATATTCTCATTCTTGTGTTTGAATCTCTCCATGGCCTCACCCCTCCAATTAATCCCATTCCCCTCTCCAGTCTCATATCATTGTAATCTTATGCCTTTGAGGCTTTTTTTCCAATTCCCTTTTGAAAGTGATTTGCTTTACCCTCCCTGTCTCCTCCGGCTGTGATTTTTACTCTATGGCACCACTGGTGCCAATATTACAGAAACCTGGATCTGTAAAATGATGTGAATGGAACAGGCGACCACTTCTAGTATGGCCAGCACAGTGCCCCATGCTGTGCAGGGATGTAGCCTGTGTATACTGTGCATTTGCTGTTAGTCTGAGGAGGGGTTTGAAGTGACGTCAATGTCCCATTCCAGCATCTTTGATGTACGTCTTTGAAACTTGGTCTGTGCATGACCACTGACCGCCTGTGCTACTCACTCACAGCTGAAGATACATTCAGAAGCATGAATAAACCCTTCTACTGTTTTTTAAAAGGACCAGGCATCCTGGTCCAGAATATTGAGGGGTATATGACATTCAAGAAGAATAGGAAGCTAGGTAAAGGTGGAGGGGTAGCACTGTTAATCAAGGATGGTATTGGTGCATTAGTTCGAGATCAACTTGGTACAGGAGATCAGGGTGTCGAATCGGTTTGGGTGGAGATGAGGATTAGCAGGGGAAAGAAGTGCCCAGTGGGAGTGGTCTACAGGTCTCCTAACAGTAATCGCAATATAAAACATATTATACAAGAAGAAATATCGTTTGCTTATGATAGAGGTCCGGCAATAATCATGGATGATTTTAATCAACATATAAACTGGAAAAATCATATATGGAATAATAGCCTGGATGAGGAGTGCATAGAATGTTTTAGGGATAGTTTCTTAGAGCACCACGTTCTAGACACAATCAGAGAGCAGGTTAAATTAGTTTTGATATAGTGTAATGTGACAGGATTGATTAATGACCTCAGAGTAAAGGCACCTCTAGGTAGCAGCGACCACACTGTGACTGAATTTTGCATCCAGTTTGAAAGTGAGAAGAGTGGGTCTAAGACTAGTATTTTAAACTTGAATAAGGGAAAGTATTTGGGCATGAAAACTGAGCTAGCTGAAGTGAACTGGGTTACTAGGCTTGGAGGTAGATAATTAGAGAAGCAGTGGCAGAAATTTATGGGGATATTTCAAAATACTCCAGAATAAGTATATTCCTACTATAAGGGGAAGGACCCACCGTCTGCGGTTAACTAACGAAGTTAAGGAAAACATGACACTGAAGTTAAAGGCATATCATTGTGCAGAAATGAGTGACAGTTCTAATGATTGGTCAGAATATAAAGAACAGCAGACAATGACTAAAGGGTTAATCAGGAGAAAGACATTAGAGTATGAGAGGAAGCTAGCGAGAAATGTAAAAATGGATAGCAAGAGTTTCTACAGGTATTTAAAAAGGACAAGAATAAGTAAAGAGAGTGTTCCTCCTCTGGACAGTGAGAATGCAAAGTTCGTAGTAGATAATAAGGAAACGGTGGATGCAATGAACAAATATTTTGCTTCGGTCTTCACTATAGAGGATGCACGAAACATGCCAGTAATAGCTGTAAATCAGGAGGTGGAAGGAAGGGAGGACCTTGGTGAAAATACAATCACCAGGGAATCTTTACTGAGCAAACTTATGGAGTTGCGGGCTGACAAGTCCCCGGGTCCTGATGGACTTCATCCTAGGGTCTTAAAAGATGTGGCGAATGAGGTCGTAGATGTGTGGGTGTTATTTTTTCAAAATTCGCTAGACTCTGGAAAGATTCCATCTGACTGGAAAGTAGCAAATATAACCCCTCTATTCAAGAAGAGGGGGAGGCAGAAAACAGGCAACTATATGTTAGTTAGCTTGACATCTGTTCTGGGGAAGGTGTTAGAATCGATCATTAAGGAGGCTTTCGCTGGGCACTTAAGAAAAACTCAAGGTAATCGCGAATAGACAGCATGGTTTTCTGAAAGGGAAATCATCCTGAACTAATTTATTGAAGTTCTTTGAAGGAGTAACATGCAATATGGATAAAGGGGAGCCCTTTGACCGACTGCGCTTGGATTTCCAGAAGGCATTAGACTGGATGTCACATAAAACGTGATTGTGCAAAGTAGGAGCTCATGTGTAGGGGGTAACATATTAACTTGGATCGAAGATTAGCCAGTTGCAGCAAACAGAGGGTCTGCATAAATGGGTCATTTTCAGATTAGCAGGATGTGACAAGTGGAGTCCATCAGGGGTCTGTGCAGGGGGCCTCAACTTTTTACAATTTATATTAATGACTTAGATGAGGGAAGCGATGGCATGGTAGCTAAATTTGCAGGTGGCACAAAGATAGATAGGAAAGTATGTTGTGAAGAGGACATAAGGAGGCTGCAGACCGATAAAGATAGGTTGCATGAGTGGGAAAACAATCTCACAGATGGAGTATAATGTGGGAAAATGTGAAGTTGTTCACTTTGGTAGGACGCTGCAAAATTCCGAGGTGCTTAGGGATCTAGGTGTTCTAATGCATGAGTCACAAACAGTTAGTAGGTAGGTACAGAAAGTAACAAAGAAGGCTAATGGAATGCTATCCTTCATTACAAGAGGAATTGAAAATAAAAGTCAGCATGTGATGCTTCAGTTATACAGGGCATTGGTGAGACCACATCTCGAATAATGTCTAGAGTTTTGGTCTCCTTATTTAAGGGAGGATGTGAATACTTTAGAGGCGGTTCAGAGGTAGTTTACTAGAGTGATAATAGGAATGAGCGGGATGTCTTATGAGGAAAGGTTGGACAGACAGGCTTGTTTTCACTGGAGTTTAGAAGAGTGTGGGGAGACTTGGTTGAGGTTTACAAGAATCTGAAAGGTCTTGACAAGGTGGATGTGGAAAGGATGTTTCCTCTTGTGGGTGAGTCGAGAACTTGGGGGCACTGTTTTGAAATTATGGGTCGCCCCTTCAGGACAGAGATGAGCAGAACATTTTTCTCTCAGAGGTTTGTGTGACTTTGGAACTCTCTGCCACAGAAGGTGGTGGAGATGGGGTCATGAAATATTTTAAAAGTGGAGGTAGAAAGATTCTTGTTAGTCAAGAGAATGAAAGGTTATCAGGGTAAGATGGGAGTTAGAATTCAAAACACAACCAGATCAGCCATGTTATCATTGAATTTCAGAGCAGGCTCGAGGGGCCGAATGGCCTACTTCTGCTCCTCATTCGTATGTGTGTACGTTTGCACTCAACTTACAGGTGAGGGGCTTTTGACTTATTTCTGCTATTGCAAAGTTAGTGGAGGTGCTGTGGATGGTTTTCTGGAGGTTGTGTTGTGAGCTGCTGCAGATATTCAGGGACGACAGAGGATTTGTTGACCCAACTCTGGTCAAGATATGGGACTGCAGTTACAGTGTCTCTGGGTCTGAAACATGACCAACAAATGGAGCAGAGGCTGCAGAGAGGGGAAGCTCAGTATAGAGGGAGGAGGAGGGGGCTCTGCCCTCCCCTCCCTGGGTTTTCCAAGCGCAAAGAGAGCAGTGGTCCCAATACCGAACATAGAACATAGAACATAGAACATAGAACAGTACAGCACAGTACAGGCCCTTCAGCCCACAATGTTGTGCCGAATCTTTAACCTACTCCAAGATCAAACTAACTACCTACCCTTCATTCTACTATCATCCATGTACCTATCCAAGAGTCGCTTAAATGCCACTAACGTATCTGCTTCTATTACCACCGCTGGCAGCACATTCCACGCACCCACCACTCTCTGTGTAAAGAACCTACCTCTGACATCTCCCTGAAACCTTCCTCCAATCATCTTAAGATTATGCCCCTTGGTGATAGCCCTTTCCACCCTGGGAAAAAGTCTCTGACTTTCCACTCGATCTATGCCTCTCATCATCTCTATCAAGTCACCTCTCATCTTTCCTCGCTCCAATGAGAAAAGCCCTAGCTCCCTCAAACAAAAACAAGAAATGTTGGATTCACTCAGCAGGTCTGGCAGCATCTGTGGAAAGAGAAGCAGAGTTAACGTTTCGGGTCAGTGACCCTTCTTCCCTCAATCTTTATTCGTAGGACATGCCCTCCAGTTCAGGAAGCATCCTGGTAAATCTCCTCTGCACACTCTCTAAAGTTTCCACATCATTCTTATAATGAGGCGACCAGGACTGAACACAATATTCCAAGTGTGGTTGAACCTTACAGAGCTGCAGCATAACCTCGCGGCTCTTAAACGCGATCCCCCTGTTAATGAAAGCCAACACACCATACGCCTTCTTAACAACCCTATCAACTTGGGTGGTAACTTTGAGCGATCTATGGACATGG
Organism: Heterodontus francisci; assembly: GCF_036365525.1. NCBI lineage: Eukaryota > Metazoa > Chordata > Chondrichthyes > Heterodontiformes > Heterodontidae > Heterodontus > Heterodontus francisci. The sequence continues at coordinate 2,214,068 of NW_027140293.1, forward strand.
ACCCCAAGATCCCTCTGTTCCTCCACGCTACCAAGAATCCTGTCTTTAAGCCTGTATTCCGCATTCAAATTCGACCTTCCAAAATGAATCACTTCACACTTTTCCAGGTTGAACTCCATCTGCCACTTCGTAGCCCAGCTGAGGAACACCACTGTATACTGCCATCGAGTCTGAACAACAACTTTTCACCACTTCTCTCTGTTCACTCTTCATTAGCCAATGTTATATCCACACTGGACTAGTAACCAGAGACCCAGGGTATTCCTCTGGGGACATGGGTTCGAATCCCACCACAGCAGAAGGTGGAATTTGAAAGTAATAAAAAAAAATCTGGAATTAAAACGAGTCTAAAGATGGCCAAGAAACCATTGTCGATTGTTGTAAAAACCCATCTGGTTCACTTATGTCCTTTAGGGAAGAAAATCTGATGTCCGTACCTGGTCTGTCCTATATGTGACTCCAGACCCACAGCAATGTGGTTACCTCTTACATGCCCTCTGAAATGGTCTAGCAAGCCACTCAGTTATAACTAACCGCTACAAAGTCTATAAAAAGGAATGAAACTGGACGGACCACCCGGCATCGACCGAGGCACCGGAAACGACAACGGCAAACCCAGCCCTGTCGACCCTGCAAAGTCCTCCTTACTAACATCTGGGGGCTTGTGCCAAAGTTGGGAGAGCTGCCCACAGACTAGTCAAGCAACAGCCTGACATAGTCGTACTCACGGAATCATACCTGACAGACAATCTCCCAGACACTGCCATCATCATCCCCGGGTACGTCCTGTCCCACCGTCAGGACAGACGCAGCAGAGGTGGTGGCACAGTGGTATACAGTAGGGAGGGAGTTGCCCTGGGAGTCCTCAACATCGACTCCGGACCTCATGAAATCTCATGGGATCAGGACAAATATGGGCAAGGTAACCTCCTACTGATTACCACCTCCCGCTCTCCCTCAGCTGATGACTCAGTACTCCCCCATGTTGAACAGCACTTGGAGGGAGCACTGAGGGTGGCAAGGGCACAAAATGTACCTTGAGTGGGGGAATTCAATGTCCATCACCATGAGTGGCTCGGTAGCACCACTACTGACTGAGCTGGCCGAGTCCTAAAGGACATGGCTGCTAGACTGGGTCTGCGGCAGGTGGTGGGGGAACCAACACGAGGGAACAACATACTCGACCTCGACCTCACCAATCTACCTGCCACAGATGCATCTGTCCATGACAGTAGTGGTAGGAGTGACCACCGCACAGTCCTTGTGGAGACGAAGTCCCGCCTTCACATTGAGGGTACCGTCCATCGTGTTCTCTGGCACTATCACCGTGCTGGTGATTTCGAACGGATCTAGCAATGCAAAACTGGGCATCCATGAGGCGCTGTGGGCCATCAGCAGCAGCAGAATTGTACTCAACCACAATCTGTTACCTCATGGCCCGGCATATCCCCCACTCTACCATTACCATCAAGCCAGGAGACCAACCCTGGTTCAATGAAGAGTGCAGGTGGGCATGCCAGGAGCAGCACCAAGCATATCTCAAAATGAGGTGTCAAGCTGGTGAAGCTACAACCCAGGACTACTTGCATGCCAAACTGAGTAAGCAGCATGCGATAGACAGAGCTAAGTGATCCAATAACCAGCGGATCAGATCTAAACTCTGCAGTCCTACCACATCCCGCCATGAATAGTGGTGGACAATTATACAACTAACTGGAGGAGGGGGCTCCACAAATATCCCCATCCTCAATGATGGGTGAGCCCAGAACATCAGTGCGATAGATAAGGCTGAACATTTGCAACAATCTTCAGCCAGAAGTGCCGAGCTGATGATCCATCTCGGCCTCCTCCTGAAGTCCCCAGCATCACAGATACCAAACTTCAGCCCATTAGATTCACCCACGTGATAACAAGAAACGGCTGAAGGCACTGGATACTGCAAAAGCTGTGGGGCCTGACAACATTCCGGCAATAGTACTGAAGACCTGTGCTCCAGAATTTGCAGCACCCCTAACCAAGCTGTTCCAGTACAGCTACAACACTGGCATCTAGCCTGCAATGTGGAATATTGCCCAGGTATGTCCTGTACACAAAAAGCAGAACAAATCCAACCCGTCCAATTACTGCCCCATTAGCCTACTCTCAATCATCAGTAAAGTGATGGAAGGTGTCATCAACAGTCCCATCAAGCGGCACTTGCTTAGCAACAACCTGCTCAGTGATACTCAGTTTGGGTTCTGCCAGGAACACTCAGCTCCTGACCTTCTTACAGACTTGGTTCAAACATGGACAAAAGAGCTGAACACAAGAGGTGAGGTGAGAGTGACTGCCCTTGACATCAAGACAGCATTTGACTGAGTATGGCATCAAGGAGCCCGAGCAAAACTGAGGTCAATGGGAATCAGGGGGAAAACCCTCCGCTGGCTGGAGTCATACCTAGCGCAAAGGAAGATGGTTGTGGTTGTTGGAGGTCAATCATCTGAGCTCCAGGACATCACTGCAGGTGTTTCTCAGGGTAGTGTCCTATGCCCAACCATCTTCAGCTGCTTCATCAATGACCTTCAATCATAAGGTCAGGAGTGGGGATGTTCGCTGATGATTGCACAATGTTCAGCACCATTTGCGACTCCTCAGATACTGAAGCAGTCCGTGCAGAAATGCAGCAAGACCTGAATAATATCCAGGCTTGGGCTGATAAGTGGCAAGTAACATTCGTGCCACACAAGTGCCAGGCAATGACCATCTCCAACAAGAGAGAATCTAACCATCACCCCTTGACATTCAATGACATTACCATCGCTGAATCCCCCACTATCAACATCCTAGGGGCTACCATTGACCAGAAACTGAACTGGAGTAGCCATATAAATACCGTGGCTACAAGAGCAGGTCAGAGGCTAGGAATCCTGAGGCGAGTAACTCACCTCCTGACTCCCCAAAGCCTGTCCACAATCTACAAGACACAAGTCAGGAGTGTGATGGAATACTCTCCACTTGCCTGGATGGGTGAAGCTCCAACAACACTCAAGAAGCTGAACACCATCCAGGACAAAGCAGCCCGCTTGATTGGCACCCCATCTACAAGCATTCACTCCCCCCACCACTGACGCACAGTGGCAGCAGTGTGTACCATCTACAAGATGCACTGCAGCAATGCACCAAGGCTCCTTAGACAGCACCTTCCAAACCCGCGACCTCTACGAACTAGAAGGACAAGGGCAGCAAATACATGGAAACACCACCACCTGCATGTTCCCCTCCAAGTCACACATCATGCTGACTTGGAACTATATCGCCATTCCTTCACTGTCACTGGGTCAAAATCCTAACAGCACTGTTGGTTTACCTACCCCACATGGTCTGCAGCAGTTCAAGAAGGCAGCTCACCACCACCTTCTCAAGGACAATTAGGGATGGGTAATAAATGATATCCTGGCCAGCGATGCCCACATTCCGTGAATGATTTTTTTAAAAACACTGTCATTGCCCCTTTAATCCATAGGGTTCAGTTTCGTTAAGCTGTCTATTGAATGACACGTGATCAAACACAGTTGAAAGTCCATATAAATATAACTTCAATCACACCACCCTCATCAGACCTTTCTATTGTTTCATCAAAGACCTCCATAAAGTTTACCTCACCATCACCTATCTCCACTTCTCCACTGTTGTTTAATTATCAGAGTACTTATCCGACATCCAGTACTGGATGAGCAGAAATTTCCTCCAATTAAATATTGGGAAGACTGAAGCCATTGTTTTGACTCCCCACTCCAACTCTGTTCCCTTGCTATTGATTCCATCCCTCTCCCTGGTAACAGTCTGAGATTCAAACAGTCTGTTTGCAACCTTGGTGTCACATTTGACCACAAAATGAGATTTAACCTCATTTTCAGGATATCATTACAACCGTCTATTTCCACCTCGGTAACATCGCTAACTTCATCCCTGCCTCAGTCCATCTGCTGCTGAAACTGCACAGCGCCCCATACCGGGCAGGGCTCTAGTACAGTCAGCACAGTGCCCCATGCTGGACAAGACTCTAGTGTGGTCAGCACTGTAACCCATGCTGGGCAGGAGTCAAGTGTGGTCAACACAGTGCCCAATGCTGGGAAGGGATCGAATGTGGTCAGCACAGTGCCCCATGCTGGACAGTGCACTCGTGTGGTTAGCATAGTATCCCATGCTGGGCAGGACTCCAGTGTGATCAGCAAAGTGCCCCATGCTGGGCAGGGCTCTAGTGTGGTTAGCATAGTGTCCCATGCTGGGAAGGGATCGAATGTGGTCAGCACAGTGCCCCATGCTGGACAGTGCACTCGTGTGGTTAGCATAGTGTCCCATGCTGGGCAGGACTCCAGTGTGATCAGCAAAGTGCCCCATGCTGGGCAGGGCTCTAGTGTGGTTAGCATAGTGTCCCATGCTGGGAAGGGATCTAATGTGGTCAGCACCGTGCCCCATGCTGGACGGACTCTAGAGTAGTCAGCACTGTGCCCCATGCTGGGAAGGGATCTAATGTAATCAGCACTGTGCCCCATGCTGGACAAGACTCTAGTGTGATCAGCACTGTAACGCATTCAGGGCAGCGCTATATTGTGGTCAGCACCGTGCCCCATGCTGGGCAGGATTCAGGTGTGGTCAGCACAGTGCCCCATGCTGGACGGACTCGAGAGTGGTCAGCACTGTGCCCCATGCTGGGAAGGGATCTAATGTGGTCAGCACCGTGCCCCATGCTGGGAAGGGATCTAATGTGATCAGCACAGTGCCCCATGCTGGGAAGGGATCTGGTGTAATCAGCACAGTGCACCATGCTGGACAGTGTGGTCAGCACTGTACCCCATTCAGGGCAGAGCTCTCGTGTGGTCAGGACAGTGCACCATGCTGGGCAGGGTTCTAGTGTGATCAGCACAGTGCCCCATGCTAGGTAGGGCTCCAGTGTGGTCAGCACTTGCCTCCTCGTGCTGGGCAGGACTCCAGTATGGTCAGCACAGTGCCCCATGCTTTACAGTGCTCCAGAGAGGTCAGCACAGCGCAACATGCTGGGAAGGGATAAATGTGGTCAGCACAGTGCCCCATGCTGGAAAGACGCTAGTGTGGTCTGCACAGTGCCCCATGCTGGAAAGACGCTAGTGTGTTCAGCACAGAGCCCCATGCTGGGCAGGGTTCTAGTGTGGTCAGCACAGTGCCCCATGCTTTACAGTGCTCCAGAGAGGTCAGCACAGCGCAATATGCTGGGAAGGGATAAATGTGGTCAGCACAGTGCCCCATGCTGGAAAGACGCTAGTGTGGTCTGCACAGTGCCCCATGCTGGAAAGACTCTAGTGTGTTCAGCACAGAGCCCCATGCTGGGCAGGGCTCTAGTGTGGTCAGCACAGTGCCCCATGCTTTACAGTGCTCTAGAGTGGTCAGCACAGTGCCCCATGCTGGAAAGACGCTAGTGTGGTCAGCACAGTGCCCCATGCTGGAAAGATTTTATTGTGGTCAGCACTGTGCCCCATATTGGACAGGGATCTTGTCTGTTCAGCACAATGCCCATGCTGGGTAGGGCTCGAGTGTGATCAGCACAGGGCGCCAGTGTGCCTATGAGGGTCCCCCATGCTGTGCAGCGCTCTGGTATGGTCAGCACAGTGCCCCATGTTGGACAGTGATCTAGTGTGGTCAGCACAGTGCCCCATATTGGACAGGCATCTTGTATGTTCAGCACAGTGCCCCATGTTGGATAGGGATGTAGTGTGGTCAGCACAGTGCCCCATGTCGCACAGGGATTTGTGTGGTCAGCACAGTGCCCCATGTTGGACAGGGATCTAGTGCGGTCAGCACACTGCCCCATGTTGTACAGGGATCTAGTATGGTCAGCACAGTGCCCCATGTTGGACAGGGGTCTAGCGTGGTCAGCACAGTGCCCCATGTTGGACAGGGATGCAGTGTGTTCAGCACAGTGCCCCATATTTGACAGGGATCTATTGAGTTCAGCACAGTGCCCCATGCTGGGCAGAAGTCCAGTGGGGTGATCACAATGCCCCATGCTGGGTAGGGCTCGAGTGTGATCAGCACAATGCCCCATGCTGAACAGTGCGCAGGTGTGCCCATGACAGTCCCCCATGATGTGCAGGGCTCTAGCATGGTCAGCACAGAGCCCCATGTTGGACAGGAATCTGGTGTGGTCAGCACAGTGCCCCATGTTGGGCAGGGCTCTGGTGTGGTCAGCACAATGCCCCATGCTGGACAGGGATCTAGTGTGGTCAGCACAGTGCCCCATGCGGGGCAAGGCTCTGGTGTGGTCAGCACAGTGCCCCATGCTGGACAGGGATCTGTTGTGGTCAGCACAATGCCCCATGCTGGACAGGGATCTAGTGTGGTCAGCACAATGCCCCATGCTGGACAGGGATCTAGTGTGGTCAGCACAATGCCCCATGCTGGACAGGGAGCTAGTGTATTCAGCACAGTGCCCCATGTTGGTCAGGGATCTAGTGTGTTCAGCACAATGCCCCATGTTGGACAGGGCTCTAGTGTATTCAGCACAGTGCCCCATGTTGGACAGGGATCTAGTGTATTCAGCACAGTGCCCCATGTTGGACAGGGATCTAGTGTGTTCAGCACAATGCCCCATGTTGGAAAGGGATCTAGTGTGTACAGCACTATGCAACATGATGGACAGGGATCTAGTGTGTTCAGCACAATGCCCCATGTTGGACAGGGATCTAGTGTATTCAGCACAGTGCCCCATGTTGGACAGGGATCTAGTGTGTTCAGCACAATGCCCCATGTTGGAAAGGGATCTAGTGTGTTCAGCACTATGCACCATGTTGGAAAGGGATCCAGTGTGTTCAGCAATATGCCCCATGTTGGACAAGGATCCAGTGTGTTCAGCACAATGGCCAATGATGGACAGTTATCTAGTGTGTTCAGCACGGTGACCCATGTTGGACAGGGATCTAGTGTGTTCAGCACAATGCCCCATGTTGGACAGGGATCTAGTGTGTTCAGCACAATGCCCCATGTTGGACAGGGATCTAGTGTGATCAGCACAGTGCCCCATGCTGGACAGGACTGTGGTGTGATCAGCACAATGCCCCTTGCTGGACAGGACTGTAGTGTGATCAGCACTATGCACCATGTTGGAAAGGGATCCAGTGTGTTCAGCAAAATGCCCCATGTTGGACAAGTATCCAGTGTGTTCAGCACAATGGCCAATGATGGACAGTGATCTAGTGTGTTCAGCACGGTGACCCATGTTGGACAGGGATCTAGTGTGTTCAGCACAATGCCCCATGTTGGACATGGATCTAGTGTGTTCAGCACAATGCCCCATGTTGGACAGGGATCTAGTGTGATCAGCACAGTGCCCCATGCTGGACAGGACTGTGGTGTGATCAGCACAATGCCCCTTGCTGGACAGGACTGTAGTGTGATCAGCACATTGCCCCATGCTGGACAGGCCTGTAGTGTGATCAGCACAGTGCCCCTTGCTGGACAGGGCTCTGGTGTGATCAGCACATTGCCCCATGCTGGACAGGACTGTAGTGTGATCAGCACCGTGCCCCATGCTGGACAGGACTGTAGTGTGATCAGCACAGTGCCCCATGCTGGACAGGACTGCAGTGTGATCAGCACAGTGCTTCATGCTGGACAGGACTGTAGTGTAATCAGCACCCTGCCCCATGCTGGACTGGACTGTAGTGTGATCAGCACAGAGCCCCATGCTGGACAGGACTGGTGTGTGATGAGCACAGTGCCCCATGCTGGGCAGGACTGTAGTGTGATCAGCACAGAGCCCCATGCTGGACAGGACTGCAGTGTGATGAGCACAGTGCCCCATGCTGGACAGGGCTCTAGTGTGATCAGCACAGTGCCTCATGCTGGACAGGACTGTAGTGTGATCCGCACAGTGCCTCATGCTGGACAGGACTGTAGAGTGATGAGCACAGTGCCCCATGCTGGACAGGACTGTAGTGTGATCAGCACAGTGCCTCATGCTGGACTGGACTGTAGTGTGATGAGCACATTGCCTCATGCTGGACAGGACTGTAGTGTGATGAGCACAGTGCCCCATGCTGGACAGGACTGTAGTGTGATGAGCACAGTGCCCCATGCTGCACAGGACTGTAGTGTGACCAGCACAGTGCCCCATGCTGGACAGGACTGTAGTCTGATCAGCACAGTGCCTCATGCTGGACTGGACTGTAGTGTGATCAGCACCGTGCCCATATGCTGGACAGGGCTCTAGTGTGATCAGCACAGTGCCCCATGCTGGACAGGACTGTAGTGTGATCAGCACAATGCCCCTTGCTGGACAGGACTGTAGTGTGATCAGCACTATGCACCATGCTGGAAAGGGATCCAGTGTGTTCAGCAAAATGCCCCATGTTGGACAAGTATCCAGTGTGTTCAGCACAATGGCCAATGATGGACAGTGATCTAGTGTGTTCAGCACGGTGACCCATGTTGGACAGGGATCTAGTGTGTTCAGCACAATGCCCCATGTTGGACAGGACTGTAGTGTGATCAGCACCGTGCCTCATGCTGGACAGGGCTCTAGTGTGATCAGCAAAGTGCCTCATGCTGGACAGGACTATACTGTTTTCAGAACAGTGCCCCATGCTGGACAGGACTGCAGTGTGATCAGCACAGTGCCTCATGCTGGACAGGACTGTAGTGTGATCAGCACCCTGCCCCATGCTGGACTGGACTGTCGTGTGATCAGCACAGAGCCCCATGCTGGACAGGACTGGTGTGTGATGAGCACAGTGCCCCATGCTGGGCAGGACTGTAGTGTGATCAGCACAGAGCCCCATGCTGGACAGGACTGTAGTGTGATGAGCACAGTGCCCCATGCTGGACAGGGCTCCAGTGTGATGAGCACAGTGCCCCATGCTGCACAGGACTGTAGTGTGACCAGCACAGTGCCCCATGCTGGACAGGACTGTAGTCTGATCAGCACAGTGCCTCATGCTGGACTGGACTGTAGTGTGATCAGCACCGTGCCCCATGCTGGACAGGGCTCTAGTGTGATCAGCACACTGCCTCATGCTGGACAGGACTGTAGTGTGATGAGCACAGTGCCTCATGCTGGACAGGACTGTAGTGTGATGAGCTCAGTGCCCCATGCTGGACAGGACTGTAGTGTGATCAGCACAGTGCCTCATGCTGGACTGGACTGTAGTGTGATGAGCACATTGCCTCATGCTGGACAGGACTGTAGTGTGATGAGCACAGTGCCCCATGCTGGACAGGACTGTAGTGTGATGAGCACAGTGCCCCATGCTGGACAGGACTGTAGTGTGATGAGCACAGTGCGCCATGCTGGACAGGACTGTAGTGTGATCAGCACCGTGCCTCATGCTGGACAGGGCTCTAGTGTGATCAGCAAAGTGCCTCATGCTGGACAGGACTATACTGTTTTCAGAACAGTGCCCCATGCTGGACAGGACTGCAGTGTGATCAGCACAGTGCCTCATGCTGGACAGGACTGTAGTGTAATCAGCACCCTGCCCCATGCTGGACTGGACTGTAGTGTGATCAGCACAGAGCCCCATGCTGGACAGGACTGGTGTGTGATGAGCACAGTGCCCCATGCTGGGCAGGACTGTAGTGTGATCAGCACAGAGCCCCATGCTGGACAGGACTGTAGTGTGATGAGCACAGTGCCCCATGCTGGACAGGGCTCCAGTGTGATGAGCACAGTGCCCCATGCTGCACAGGACTGCAGTGTGACCAGCACAGTGCCCCATGCTGGACAGGACTGTAGTCTGATCAGCACAGTGCCTCATGCTGGACTGGACTGTAGTGTGATCAGCACCGTGCCCCATGCTGGACAGGGCTCTAGTGTGATCAGCACAGTGCCTCATGCTGGACAGGACTGTAGTGTGATGAGCACAGTGCCCCATGCTGGACAGGACTGTAGTGTGATGAGCACAGTGCCCCATGCTGGACAGGACTGTAGTGTGATGAGCACAGTGCCCCATGCTGGACAGGACTGCAGTGTGATCAGCACAGTGCCCTATATTGGACAGGACTGTAGTGTGATTAGCACAGTGCCTCATGCTGGACAGGACTGTAGTGTGATCAGCACAGTGCCCCATGCTGGACAGGGCTCCAGTGTGATCAGCACAGTGCACTATGTTGGACAGGACTGTAGTGTGATTAGCACAGTGCCTCATGCTGGACAGGACTGTAGTGTGATCAGCACAGTGCCCCATGCTGGGCAGGGCTCCAGTGTGGGCAGCACATTGCCTCATGCTGGACGGGACTGTAGTGTGATCAGCACTGTGACTCATGCTGGACAGGGCTCTAGAGTGGTCAGCACAGTGCCCCATGCTGGGCAGGACTGTAGTGTGATCAGCACAGTGCCTCAAGCTGGACAGGACTCCAGTGTGGTCAGCACATTGCACCATGCTGTCCAGGACTGTAGTGTGATCAGCGCAGTGCATCTTGCTGTAAAGGACTGCAGTGTGATCAGCACAGTGCCCCATGCTGGGCAGGGATCTAGTGTGTTCAGCACAATGCCCCATGTTGGACAGGGATCTAGTGTGTTCAGCACAATGCCCCAAGTTGGACAGGGATCTAGTGTGATCAGCACAGTGCCCCATGCTGGACAGGACTGTGGTGTGATCAGCACAATGCCCCTTGCTGGACAGGACTGTAGTGTGATCAGCACATTGCCCCATGCTGGACAGGCCTGTAGTGTGATCAGCACAGTGCCCCTTGCTGGACAGGGCTCCAGTGTGATCAGCACATTGCCCCATGCTGGACAGGACTGTAGTGTGATCAGCACCGTGCCTCATGCTGGACAGGGCTCTAGTGTGATCAGCAAAGTGCCTCATGCTGGACAGGACTATACTGTTTTCAGAACAGTGCCCCATGCTGGACAGGACTGCAGTGTGATCAGCACAGTGCCTCATGCTGGACAGGACTGTAGTGTGATCAGCACCCTGGCCCATGCTGGACTGGACTGTAGTGTGATCAGCACAGAGCCCCATGCTGGACAGGACTGGTGTGTGATGAGCACAGTGCCCCATGATGGGCAGGACTGTAGTGTGATCAGCACAGAGCCCCATGCTGGACAGGACTGTAGTGTGATGAGCACAGTGCCCCATGCTGGACAGGACTCCAGTGTGATGAGCACAGTGCCCCATGCTGGACTGGACTGTAGTGTGATCAGCACCGTGCCCCATGCTGGACAGGGCTCTAGTGTGATCAGCACAGTGCCTCATGCTGGACAGGACTGTAGTGTGATGAGCACAGTGCCTCATGCTGGACAGGACTGTAGTGTGATGAGCACAGTGCCCCATGCTGGACAGGACTGTAGTGTGATCAGCACAGTGCCTCATGCTGGACTGGACTGTAGTGTGATGAGCACATTGCCTCATGCTGGACAGGACTGTAGTGTGATGAGCACAGTGCCCCATGCTGGACAGGACTGTAGTGTGATGAGCACAGTGCCCCATGCTAGACAGGACTGTAGTGTGATGAGCACAGTGCCCCATGCTGGACAGGACTGTAGTGTGATCAGCACCGTGCCTCATGCTGGACAGGGCTCTAGTGTGATCAGCAAAGTGCCTCATGCTGGACAGGACTATACTGTTTTCAGAACAGTGCCCCATGCTGGACAGGACTGCAGTGTGATCAGCACAGTGCCTCATGCTGGACAGGACTGTAGTGTAATCAGCACCCTGCCCCATGCTGGACTGGACTGTAGTGTGATCAGCACAGAGCCCCATGCTGGACAGGACTGGTGTGTGATGAGCACAGTGCCCCATGCTGGGCAGGACTGTAGTGTGATCAGCACAGAGCCCCATGCTGGACAGGACTGTAGTGTGATGAGCACAGTGCCCCATGCTGGACAGGGCTCCAGTGTGATGAGCACAGTGCCCCATGCTGCACAGGACTGTAGTGTGACCAGCACAGTGCCCCATGCTGGACAGGACTGTAGTCTGATCAGCACAGTGCCTCATGCTGGACAGGACTGTAGTGTGATCAGCACAGTGCCTCATGCTGGACTGGACTGTAGTGTGATGAGCACATTGCCTCATGCTGGACAGGACTGTAGTGTGATGAGCACAGTGCCCCATGCTGGACAGGACTGTAGTGTGATGAGCACAGTGCCCCATGCTAGACAGGACTGTAGTGTGATGAGCACAGTGCCCCATGCTGGACAGGACTGTAGTGTGATCAGCACAGTGCCTCATGCTGGACAGGACTGTAGTGTGATCAGCACAGTGCCCCATGCTGGACAGGACTGTAGTGTGATGAGCACAGTGCCCTATATTGGACAGGACTGTCGTGTGATTAGCACAGTGCCTCATGCTGGGCAGGACTGTAGTGTGATCAGCACAGTGCCCCATGCTGGACAGGGCTCCAGTGTGATCACCACAGTGCCCTATGTTGGACAGGACTGTAGTGTGATTAGCACAGTGCCTCATGCTGGACAGGGCTCTAGTGTGATCAGCACAGTGCCTCATGCTGGACTGGACTGTAGTGTGATGAGCACATTGCCTCATGCTGGACAGGACTGTAGTGTGATGAGCACAGTGCCCCATGCTGGACAGGACTGTAGTGTGATGAGCACAGTGCCCCATGCTAGACAGGACTGTAGTGTGATGAGCACAGTGCCCCATGCTGGACAGGACTGTAGTGTGATGAGCACAGTGCCCCATGCTGGACAGGACTGTAGTGTGATGAGCACAGTGCCCCATGCTGGACAGGACTGCAGTGTGATCAGCACAGTGCCCTATATTGGACAGGACTGTAGTGTGATTAGCACAGTGCCTCATGCTGGACAGGACTGTAGTGTGATCAGCACAGTGCCTCATGCTGGACAGGACTGTAGTGTGATCAGCACAGTGCCCCATGCTGGACAGGACTGTAGTGTGATGAGCACAGTGCCCTATATTGGACAGGACTGTCGTGTGATTAGCACAGTGCCTCATGCTGGGCAGGACTGTAGTGTGATCAGCACAGTGCCCCATGCTGGACAGGGCTCCAGTGTGATCACCACAGTGCCCTATGTTGGACAGGACTGTAGTGTGATTAGCACAGTGCCTCATGCTGGACAGGGCTCTAGTGTGATCAGCACAGTGCCTCATGCTGGACTGGACTGTAGTGTGATGAGCACATTGCCTCATGCTGGACAGGACTGTAGTGTGATGAGCACAGTGCCCCATGCTGGACAGGACTGTAGTGTGATGAGCACAGTGCCCCATGCTAGACAGGACTGTAGTGTGATGAGCACAGTGCCCCATGCTGGACAGGACTGTAGTGTGATGAGCACAGTGCCCCATGCTGGACAGGACTGTAGTGTGATGAGCACAGTGCCCCATGCTGGACAGGACTGCAGTGTGATCAGCACAGTGCCCTATATTGGACAGGACTGTAGTGTGATTAGCACAGTGCCTCATGCTGGACAGGACTGTAGTGTGATCAGCACAGTGCCCCATGCTGGACAGGGCTCCAGTGTGATCAGCACAGTGCCCTATGTTGGACAGGACTGTAGTGTGATTAGCACAGTGCCTCATGCTGGACAGGACTGTAGTGTGATCAGCACAGTGCCCCATGCTGGGCAGGGCTCCAGTGTGGGCAGCACTGTGACTCATGCTGGACAGGGCTCTAGAGTGGTCAGCACAGTGCCCCATGCTGGGCAGGACTGTAGTGTGATCAGCACAGTGCCTCAAGCTGGACAGGACTCCAGTGTGGTCAGCACATTGCACCATGCTGTCCAGGACTGTAGTGTGATCAGCGCAGTGCCTCTTGCTGTAAAGGACTGCAGTGTGATCAGCACAGTGCCCCATGCTGGGCAGTTCTCTGTTGTGGTCAGCACAGTGCTGCATGTTGGGCACGTCACTAGTGTGATCAGCACATTGCCCCATGCTAGGTAGGGCTCCAGTGTGGTCAGCACTTGCCTCCTCGTGCTGTGCAGGACTCCAGTGTGGTCAGCACAGTGCCCCATGCTTTACAGTGCTCCAGAGAGGTCAGCACAGCGCCCCATGCTGGGAAGGGATCAAATGTGGTCAGCACCGTGCCCCATGCTGGAAAGACGCTAGAGTGGTCAGCACAGTGCCCCATGCTGGAAAGATCCTAGTGTGGTCATCACAGAGCCCCATGCTGGGCAGGCTAATAGTGTGGTCAACACAGTGCCCCATGCTGGTCAGGGTTCTAGTGTGTTGAGCACAGAGCCCCATGCTGGGCATGGTTCTCGTGTGGTCAGCACAGTGCCCCATGCTGGTCAGGGCTCTAGTGTGGTCCGCACAGTGCCCCATGCTGGAAAGGGTTCTAGTGTGGTCAGCACAGTGCCCCATGCTGGTCAGGGCTCTAGTGTGGTCCACACAGTGCCCCATGCTGGAAAGGGTTCTAGTGTGGTCAGCACAGTGCCCTATGCTGGGCATGGTTCTCCTGTGGTCCGCACAGTGCCCCATGCTGGAAAGGGTTCTAGTGTGGTCTGCACAGTGCCCCATGCTTTACAGTGCTCTAGAGTGGTCAGCACAGTGCCCCATGCTGGAAAGACGCTAGTGTGGTCAGCACAGTGCCCCATGCTGGAAAGATTCTAGTGTGGTCAGCATAGTGCCCCATGCTGGGCAGGGCTCTAGTGTGGTCCGCACAGTGCCCCATGCTGGAAAGGGTTCTAGTGTGGTCAGCACAGTGCCCTATGCTGGGCAGGGCTCTAGTGTGGTCCGCACAGTGCCCCATGCTGGGCAGTGTTCTAGTGTGTTCAGCACAATGCCCCATTCTGGGAAGGGTTCTGATATGGTCAGCACAGTGCCCATGCTGGACAGGGTTTAGTGTGGTCAGCACAATGCCCCATGCTGGGTAGGGCTCTCGTGTGATCAGCACAGGTCGCCGGTGTGCCTATGAGAGTTCCCCATGCTGTGCAGCGCACTGGTATGGTCAGCTCAGTGCCCCATGTTGGACAGGGGTCTAGTGTGGTCAGCACAGTGCCCCATGCTGGACAGGGGTCTAGTGTGGTCAGCACAGTGCCCCATGTTGAATAGAGATCTAGTGTGGTCAGCACAGTGCCACATGTCGGACAGGGATTTGTGTGGTCAGCAGAGTGCCCCATGCAGGACAGGCAGCTAGTGTGGTCAGCACAGTGCCCCATGCTGGACAGGAATCTAGTGTGTTCAGCACAATGCCCCATATTGGACATGGATCTAGTGTGTTCAGCACAATGCCCCAGGTTGGACAGGGATCTAGTGTGTTCAGCACAATGCACCATGTTGGAAAGGGATCTAGTATGTTCAGCACTATGCCCCATTTTGGACAGGGCGCTCGAGTGGTCAGCACAGTTCCCCATGCTGTGCAGGACTGTCGTGTGATCAGAACAGTGCCCCATGCTGGACAGGGCTCTATTGTGGTCAACACAGTGCCTCATGCTGGACTGGTTGTAGTGTGATCAGCACAGTGCCCCATGCTGGACAGGGCTCTAGTGTGGTCAGCACAGTGCCTCATGCTGGACAGAACTGTAGCGTGATCAGCACGTTGCCCCATGCTGGACAGGGCTCTAGTGTGGTCAGCACAGTGCCTCATGCTGGATAGGACTGTAGCGTGATCAGCACAGTTCCCCATGCTGGACAGGGCTTTAGTGTGGTCAGCACAGTGCCCTATGTTGGACAGGACTGTAGTGTGATCAACACTGTGACTCATGCTGGACAGGGGTCTAGAGTGGTCGGCAGAGTGCCCCATGCAGGGCAGGACTGTAGTGTGATCAGCACAGTGCCTCATGCTGGACAGCCTCTGGTGTGGTCAACACATTGCCCCATGTTGTACAGGACTGTAGTGTGATCAGCACAGTGCCTCATGCTGGAAAGGACTGTTCTGTGATCAGCACAGTGCCCCATGCTGGGCATGTCTCTCGAGTGGTCAGCACATTGCCCCATGTTGCACAGGACTGTAGTGTGATCAGCACAGTGCCCCTGCTGGGCATGTCGCTAGTGCGGTCAGCATAGTGCTCCATTTTGGGCAGGTCACTAGTGTGATCAGCACATTGCCCCATGCTAGGTAGGGCTCCAGTGTGGTCAGCAGAGTGCCCCATGCTTGACAGTGCTCTCGAGAGGTCAGCACAGCGCCCCATGCTGCGAAGGGATCAAATGCGGTCAGCACAGTGCCCCATGCTTTACAGTGCTCTAGAGTGGTCAGCTCAGCGCCCCATGCTGGGAAGGGATGAAATCTGGTCAGCACCGTGCCCCATGCTGGAAAGACGCTCGTGTGGTCAGCAGAGTGCCCCATGCTGGAAAGATTCTAGTGTGGTCAGCACAGAGCCCCATGCTGGGCAGGGTTATAGTGTGGTCAGCACAATGCCCTATGCTGGTCAGGGTTCTAGTGTGTACAGTACAGAGCCCCATGCTGGGCAGGGTTCCAGTGTGATCAGCACAGTGCCCCATGCTGGGCAGGGATCTAGTGTGGTCAGCACAGTGCTCCATGCTTTACAGTGCTCTAGAGTGGTCAGCACAGTGCCCCTTGCTGGAAAGACGCTAGTGTGGTCAGCACAGTGCCACATGCTGGAAGGATTCTAGTGTGGTCTGCACAGTTCCCCATGCTGGGCAGGGTTCTAGTGTGGTTAGCACAGTGCCACATGCTGGGCAGGGTTCTAGTGTGGTCAGCACAGTGACCCATGCTGGGCAGGGTTCTAGTGTGGTCAGCACAGTGCCTCATGCTGGACAGGACTGTAGTGTGATCAGCACTGTGCCTCATCCTGGACAGGACTCGAGAGTGGTCAGCACAGTGCCCCATGCTCGGCAGGACTGTAGTGTGATCAGCACAGTGCCTCAAGCTGGACAGGACTCTAGTGTGGTCAGCACATTGCCCCATGCTGTACAGGCCTGTAGTGTGATCAGCACAGTGCCTCATGCTGGAAAGGACTGTAGTGTGATCAGCACAGTGCCCCAGGCTGGGCAGGTCTCTAGTGTTGTCAGCACAGTTCTCCATGTTGCGCAGGTCACTAGTGTGATCAGCACATTGCCCCATGCTAGGTAGGGCTCCAGTGTGGTCAGCATTTGCCTCCTCGTGCTGGGCAGGACTCCAGTTGCTCAGCACAGTGACCCATGCTTTACAGTGCTCCAGAGAGGTCAGCACAGCGCCCCATGCTGGGAAGGGATCTAATGTGGTCAGCACCGTGCCCCATGCTGGAAAGACGCTAGTGTGGTCAGCACAGTGCCCTATGCTGGAAAGATGCTAGTGTGGTCAGCACAGTGCCCCATGCTGGAAAGATTCTAGTGTGGTCAGCACAGAGCCCCATGATGGTCAGGGTTATCGTGTGGTCAGCACAGTGCCCCGTATTGGACAGGGATCTAGTGTGTTCAGCACAATGCCCCATGCTGGACTGGGCACTATCGTGATCTGCACAGTGCCCCATGCTGGGCTGGTCGTTAGTGAGGTCAGCACAGTGCCCTATGCTGGACAGGACTGTCGTGTGATCAGCACAGCGCCTCATGCTGGACAGGTCTCTCGTGTGGTCAGCACAGAGCCCCATGCTGGACAGGATTAGAGTGTCATCAGCACAGTGCCCCATGCTGGACAGGACTGGAGTGACATCAGCACAGTGCCCTCTGCTGGACAGGGCTCGAGTGTGGTCAGCACAGTGCCCTATGCTGGACAGGGATCTAGTGTGGTCAGCACAGTGCCCCATTCTGGACAGGACTTTAGTGTGGTCAGCACAGTGCCCCATGCTAGCCAGGGCTCTAGTGTGGTTAGCAATGTGCCCGATGCTGGACAGGACTGTAGTGTGATCAGCACAGTGCCCCATGCTGTACAGGGCTCTCGTGTGGTCAGCACAGTGCCCCATGCTGGACAGGATTGTAGTGTGATCAGCACAGTGCCCCATGCTGCCCACGGCTCTAGTGTGGTCAGCACAGTGCCCCATTTTGGACAGGATTGTAGTGTGATCAGCACAGTGCCTCATGCTGCACAGGGCTCTAGTGTGGTCAGCACAGTGCCCCATGCTGGACAGGACTGTAGTGTGATCAGCACAGTGCCCCATGCTGTACAAGGCTCTAGTGTGGTCAGCACAGTGCCCCATGCTGGGCTGGGCGTTAGTGAGGTCAGCACAGTGCCCCATGCTGGGCTGTGTTCTAGTGTGGTCAGCATGGTGCCCGATGCTGGGTAGGGTTCGTGTGTGGTCAGCACCGTTCCCATTTGCTGGGTAGGGTTCGTGTGTGGTCAGCACGGTGCTCCATGCTGGGCAGGGTTCTAGTGTGGTCAGCTCCGTTCCCATTTGCTGGGTAGGGTTCTAGCGTGGTCAGCATGGTGCCCTATGCTGGGTAGTGTTCCAATGTGGTCAGCATGGTGCCCGATGTTGTGCACGTCTGTAGTGTGGTCAGCATAGTTACCCATGTTGGACAGGGCTCTCGTGTGGCCATGACATTCCTCCATTTTGGGCAGGGCTCTAATATGGTCAGCACTGTGACCCATGACGGGCAGGGCTTTGGTGTGCTTAACACTGTGCCTCATTCTGGACAGGGCTTTGGTGTGGTCATTACATGTCCCATGTTGTGCCAGTCTCTCGCCCAGGCTAATTGACCATGTGCTGTTAGTGTGAGGAGGGGTTTGAATTGACATCAATCAACCATTCCGATATCTTTGCCAGACGTCTTTGTAGCTTCGTCTGTGCACGTCTACTGACCGCCTGTGTTAGTCACGCTCAGCTGAACATACATTCAGCAGCACAAGTGTTATGTAAAAGGACCAGGCTTCCAACTTACAGGTGTGGGTGTTTTGACTTACTTCTGCTATTGTAAAGTCAGTGGAGGTGCTGTGGATGGCTTTCTGGAGGTTATGTTGTGAGCTGCTACAGACATTCAGGGTTGACAGAGGATTTCGTGACCTAACTCTGCATGAGATATGGGGACTGTAATTAGTGCCTCTGGAGATGTGTTTCTCTGGGAATTCCTGGACGTAGGTAGATCTTATAATCCATGTTGAGGAGGCAGACCGGACGCCCGTTCTTAAGCAAGCAGAGATCACCCCTTTTCAGCAACAGGATGACAACCGCCCTGTGCCACGAGAGGGGCACCCCCGAGTCGCCAGGCTTTCCCCCAGGAACTGCACGTTATTGTCCTCAGGACGTATCCCAATGCCCCGAGGAACTCCACGGTGGCCCCGTCCAGCCCCGGCGATTTGCCCATTCAGTGCTGGTGGAGGGCACCGTACAATTGTGCTAATGTGAGCGGAGTCTCCAATCCTTTGGCGCCCTCCAGTCTGATCTTTGGCAGGTCCTCCTACAAAACTCTACACGTGTCCTCGCTGGACGGGTCCGGAGAGAGCAATGCACTGTTATAGGTTCGGACCAATATTCCCATTCCCTCCGGATCCATCGTCTGCCAGCTGCTCGAAGAGCTGCTTATGCACCCTCTGCCAATTTTCCATTGAGTAGAAGAAGGGTAAGGCGTGGTTCAAATCTTCCAGGATCTGGATCCGCGACCTCACGTACACGCCTCGTGAGCTGCAGGTCCCTCAGCGCGCCCTCTTCTCTTTGTACACCTGCCACAGGATGGGGTCTGTGATGGCCTGACCGAGATGGGACTCCAAGTCAAGCACCTCCCTCTCTAGAAGCTCGATCTCGGCTTCCCGCCTCTTGGTCGACACCTTCGTGTTCTCCTTACAGAAGACGCGGATGTGAGTCTTGTCCACATCCCACCATGGCCTCAAGTACAGGAAGCCTCCCTGCTTCCTTCTCCAGTCAGCCCAGAATCGACGGAATGAGTCACGGAATCACTCGTCGTCCGGCAGCCATTTGTTAAAAGTGCCATTACAGGGACCCGTCCCGTGTGCGGAGTGGAGTGAATTCCTCCCACATCAGGTGGTGGTCCGAGCACGGAACCAGCCACTTGGAGCCACCGAGATGCAGGAGGCGTATGCCTGTAAAATGTAGAGGCGGTCAATTCCGGTACCCTTCTTCTGAGTCCTCCAGACGAAAGCACTGGAGTTGGGATGGAGATTCCACCAGGCGTCCACTAATTTGAGGTAGTTGATCCATCAAGTCACCCTGCTACTCCAGAAGCCAGGTGGCTTCATCTCCCGGAACGGTGTGGGTTTCCTGCATAAAACCCATCACAAATGTCCCTTCCCTGAGGACTGTGAGATTGTGAAAACGGCTGAGAGACCCCCTGCTGCTGTTGATGTTGAGGCTGGCTATGGATATCTTCATGTCAAAAATACCACCATCCTGTCACCAATACCTTACTGTGAGGAGAGAGTGGAACTGCTCATCGCCTTGCACTCCCCCAGCAACCTGGAGAGGAACACATTGAACAGGCATCGCATGACCTTTTTCATGTCTGCACATTTGTAACCCTCCTTGAGGGCAAGACGGACAGACCAGATGATCAGCGCCAGCTACACACACTGGTCAAGGGGCGGCTGAACTTCCCTTCAAGCAGCAAGGAAGTCCCGGAGATCTACAATGGGGATGAGAGGAGACTCGGTAGGAGGCAGGAGGGAGTGCACCGCCTCACTGGCAATGGATTCAAGGTCGTCCTCCGTGCCCCTCACCGAGACTCCATCCTCCTCCGGGCCGTCACCGCCAGTGGCCGACACACCCACCACACAATGTGGTGTGGACATCCCGGCCACGCCAGCGAGTCTCACCTCCCTCATGATCACATCCCCAGGATCGGTGGTGGAGGAGTCATTCCTATATTCCTCTGGGGAAACTGGGAATATGAGTGCCTGTGGTTGAGGACAGCCTCTCCCCCTCGGTGCCCGGGCTTGTGATCAGCCTCGGGGGAGGCAGTTGTTTCTTGACTCTGGAAATCCAGCCGGAGCGGGACCCGAGGTAGAGAGAGGAGGCCATCTCCCACCCTGCCAGCGCCACAGTACCAGCAGACAGAGCACTGTTAACATTATTCAAATCAACCTCCGAGTCAGATCCATCCTGGATGACAGCAACAGGCGCCGAGAGCGTTGACCCTCACAGATCTCAGCCCCACCCAGGACACCGGACCAAGTGGGAGATGGAATGTTTTCTCCTGGTGGATCCACAGGCTCCCCCCTCAGGGGAGGGGCCCTTCACCACTCCCCCGCCCCACCTCGGGTGTTGCGAATGGTACAGAGGCTTCTGTCCCCACTCCATTTTATGGGATAGAAAGCTGTGACTTAGGGCTCGAGCCCCAATGGTGCTGGTAGTGCGGGGAGTCCGAGGACCCGCCAGGAGACTGACCCTGTTCCTCTCGGCAATCTGCAGTGGAGGGATGCCTCCTCCTCTTATTCATGGAGAGGTGAGGAGGTTCAGAGACCTCAGTCTCACGAGACATCTATGTTTATCCCTCCACACCCTCAACAGTGTAGAGGGAGATTTACTCTCGATCTGACCCTCAGGCCCGTTTTGTTTTTTTATCCAGGGGGACTTTATTCGCCAGGACCCCTTTATTTAAGTTTTGAATTAAGTTTATTAAAAACAGATAAATAAACCAAAAACTCAAATTAAAATGCCATTCTCGGCATTAAAGATGCATCCCAGCCCCTGCGGTACCCACCGATGGTGGAAGGCGTCAAGTGTGCCAGATTCTGAATAGATCCCTGTTAAAGACAGGAACTTCAGTCCATGTCATCCACACCCATAGCGGCAGGAGGTGGAAAGAGGGTTTTCAAGGTTTTTACCTACAGGAACAATCAAAGTACCAGAGATCACATTTCCTCTGTCCCTGAGTGTCATTACTCATTATCCCCCCTGGAGGAACACCTCTCTCTCTCTCTCTCTCTCACTCCCTCTCTCACTCTCTCCCCCTCTCTCTCTCTCTGTCTCTCTCTCTCACTCATTCTCTCTCTCACTCTCTCTCTCTCTCTGTCTCTCTTTCTTTCTTTCTCTCTGTCTCCTTCCCAGCAGAAAGCAATTGCTTTTAACACTCCAACATCCACGTTATCAAAACTTTTGTCCTTCCCACTCACACCAATTTAAAATATAACTATACACACATGTTAAACAACCAACTACATTCAGACAGCATGCAGGACCAGACGTAACTGACCGTAATAGACACTGGCTGAGACAGACAAAGAAATCAAACAGGAAACTTCAAATACAAAAACAGACCCACTTACTCAAACACAAGCTTTTCCTCCTGTTCTCCTCAGACATTCTTTAAGCCTTACTGTGGCTCCGAAAGATTTCCTTTCCTTTTATATCTCAGGGACAGACAGGGTGGATAGCAAGAAGCTTTTTCCCAGAGTGGGGGATTCAATTGCAAGGGGACACGAGTTCAAAGTGAAAGGTGAAAACATTAGGGGGGATATGCGTGGAAAGTTCTTTACGCAGAGGGTGGTGGGTGCCTGGAACGCATTGCTGGTGGAGGTGGTAGACGTGGGCACGATAGCGTCTTTTAAGATGTATCTAGACAGATACATGAATGGGCAGGAAGTAAAGAGATACAGACCATTAGAAAATAGGCAACAGGTTTAGATAGAGGATTTGGATCGGCGTAGGCTTGGAGGGCCGAAGGGCCTGTTCCTGTGCTGTAATTTTCTTTGTTCTTTGTTCTTTGTTAACGTCACACGTGACTTGGTGGGATTGAGAGCAACAGACTGTTCCATTCGGTGTTGTCACCACATTAACGGGACAGCCTGTCAAGGAGGTTACCTTAACGGGACAGATTGGTAAACGTTCTCCCTCTCCAACATTGTCCCCCTCCGAGGCCTCCTGCTCCGTTTTAGTGCCACCTGTGTGAGACTCTGCTTTTTGTGAAGGCTGCTACACCCGCCTGGGAGCTGCTTTCCCTCTGGGTTTGCAATCACTGAATGTTAGACCTGTACTGTGCATGCTCTGTCTTCAGGTGGGGTCACTCCTGTAACTCCCTAAGGACACCTCTAGAATTCTCTAACTTCTGGGTCAACTGGACATTATCCTGTGTGACTGTAACAATATGTTTCTCTGCAAACTCTAACTGCTGCTGAACTGCACAAGCTTGTCCTGCATTAAGTGGCTGTTGTTGTATAGTGACAGTAAGGTACACTAGCTTATTGTGTAACTCATGTAGCTGTGTCTGCTGCTGCTGCTGGGTCTGTTCACTTTGAGCTACCATTTCTCTCACCTGTGACTCGATCACTTCCTCATCGCACTGTGCACGATGCTGCACATGGAGTCAGATTTAAAGCCTTTTCACCCTTCTGATGTTTAGCCAAGACGTGTGCCTGGATAAACTTCACTATATTTTAAAAGGAACGTGTGCATACACAGTCTCCGAACAGGGACTGGATACTGTCCATATTACACTTAGTGCTTAACTCTTCCTCATATGTTTCCCAGAGACCCTTTTTCCCATTGTCTTTTTTGTGACATAATGTGCATTTAAAGAGACATCACTGGGTCAGTAGAATCGTCTGCCCCTCAAAAGAGTTTATCCCTGCAAGAGTTTTCACTGGTCAAACGAATATGATATGTTTGCGAAACTTTGCTACAACACCCTCGGTTTGCATAGTAATCAAAGTCCCGGGTTTCAGCACCACTTGTAAGATCTGGGGTTTGATTTAATGTAATTGTCAGACTTAGGTCAATTACAATGACAGTCGATGTTGGGAGATCAGATCTAAAAGGGACTTGCAGCTCAGACTAGCTATAAAACTACATGTGTACGAGGCTGCTTTCCCAAGCTTCACAGACTGAATGAAGTTCTGCACAATAAGCAGAACATGGTAATATTGAGCAAAGGGAAGTGGTCAGCAGTTGTGTTCTCAATGGAACACCCGGTCCTCAACCTCCGGTTATCTGTCGAACCTTGTCTCTTCATTGGAGTCTATCTTCTGTCTTCTTCTTGATGATGATGTGCCCTTTTGGGGTCTTACAAGCTCTTAATTTATACACATTTCCCAGCTTGGTTCTGTTCCATATTAGGTAAAAGGCCACTTCTGTTCATTTGATTGGTCAGTCATTAACTAACTACCCTTCCATGATAGTACTTTGAGCCTGGTTTAAGTCATTGTCATTGTCGTTCAGTGGGGAGTGGCGGGGATTGAGGGGGGGGGAGGTGGTGGGGGAGGGGAGGGACCTCCAGGTTCCAGCTGCCTTAACTCTACGAATTCCTTTACAAAAGGTCATATCTTGACCCGGTGCCACCCTGCTGTGCCTATTCAAGCACAGTGACCACTTAATGGCATTGAATTGTACATATCTCATTTCACAGCTTCCTGGCCACACGGGCATTGTTTACAGTTTTATACCGTTTAAAAACCAGCAATCTCCCTGGGATAATCCACAGTCTAACGACTTTAAAATAAAGGGTCTCAACAGGTCAGGACTTGTCCAGATATTTAGCTAACACCATGCGTTGTGGTGATGTTACATACAGAATACTATTTTAACCGTTATACTGAAGGAAATGACAACTAAGTTCTAACAGTCCTATCATAAAATAAACTCAATCCTACAGTTTTGTCCCAACAAGGACGCAGATATCTAGCTTTGTGTTTGGAAACAGCAGCCACTACTGCCCACTGTTGACTGATTGTGTCTGAAGCTGTTGGGTTTTAGCTAAACACAGGGCATTTCTTTTATTCGCTCATTCATGGGATGTGGGTGTCGCTGGCTCTGCCAGCATTTATTGCCATCCCTAATTGCCCTTGAGAAGGTGGTGCTGAGCTGTCTTCTTGAACCCCTGTAGTCCATACCTGGGGATGGTGATGGCATTGTCTGGGACACTGTCTGTAAGGTGTGATTCGATGAGTATGACTATGTTTTCTGCTGCTTGACTAGCCTGTGGGACAGCTCTCCCAACGTTGGCACAAGCCCCCAGATGATAGTATGGAGGACTTTACAGGGTCGACAGGGCTGGGTTTGTCTTTGTTGTTTCTGGTGCCTAGGTCGATGCTGGGTGGTCTGTCTGGTTTCATTGCTTTTCTTAGATTTTGTAGCCGTTTCGTACAACTGAGCAGCTTGCTAGGCCATTTCAGAATCAACCACATTGCTGTGAGTCTGGAATCACATGTAGGCCAGACCAGGTTAGGATGGCAGATTTCCTTCCCTAATGGACATTGGTGAACCAGATGTGTTTTTACAACAATTGACAATGAACACCATGAGAATAGATATTTTAATTCTAGAGTTTTATTCAAGATGATTAATGATGTCAGAGTATGTCTTGTTTTGAAATGCAAATAAACCAGAAATTCTCTAAGCAACAGTTTGTAAGACGTCAGGAATGTAAGGGATTTGGATTGTTTAATTGTCCTGTGGTTTCAAATGTGTCTGTGACCAGGAAGAAAAGCTGCTATTGTTTGTGCTGAGAACAATCCTGAGGCATCTGTAACATCCACAAGTGGTGATGAAAATACTGAAGGAAATGTAAACACATGCTCACCATCAAGGCAGTCTCTCATATCATCATCTGAACAAAGAATTAGGCATCTCATTGGACAATTGTAGCTTACGGTGGATTTTGATAGGACAGTGTGATCTTGTCAGTGAAACATTCAGCCCACCTTGAAATGAAAGGTGCAAAATCATTGGAAATAGTGATTCAATGATAAGGTCGAGGAGATTGGTCAGCGACAGAACGATTAGCAGGGAGGGAAATGCTCACTGGGTTATCATGTATGCATGACTCTTTGCAACATATTTGTGACTAATGGGTGTATTGTTCACCGGTACATTGTGAATGGGTATTTTGTATAATTGTAAACTAGTAGTATTCCTACTGAATCTAGTAGAGTCATTGGTGTTTAATTTGAGCTCTGAGTGCTGTCTCATTATTTCTTGTAATACTCATGATTGAACCATCGAGTAACCAATCAAAAAGATGACAGTTTATAAACAACAATTGTTTCGAAATGTGGACATGAGGCTTCACATTATCATTCCCAGGAATGTCGACCCAAAGACCTGTGTCCAGAGTTACGACCGAGACTAGTTAACGACCCTTATGAAAATCTCTGGAATACCATTCCTGCATCTTTGTTGTCCATCCATAATTATGCTTGACACTGATTGGCTTTCTAGACTATTTCAGAGGACAGTTAAAAGTGAACCACATTGAGTTACATGCCGACCAGAACAGATAAGGATGGTAGATCACCTTCCCTAAAGGACATTAGTGAACCAGATAGATTGTTATAAAAATCGATGATACTTTCATGGCAACATTCTTAAGTCCAACTTTCAATTCCAAATTTGTATTTATCAATTGAATATATTAAATCATTGAATTTTAAATTCCGCCAGCTGCTATGGTGGGATTTGAACCCAGGGCATTAGCCTGAGCCTCTGGATTACTAGTTCAGTGACATTACTACTATCCCACTGTCACTGCTTCTCTGCATCACATTCCTCCCTTAAGACACTACATAAAACCTTCCTCTTTGACCAAGCTGTTGGTCATCTGACCTCATATCTCCTGTTGTGGCTCTGTGTCATACTTTGCTTCATAATGCTCCTGTGGAGCTCTTGCGATGTTTTATTGCATAAAAGGCACGATATAAATATACGTTGTTGTTGTTGGCATTTACTAGACATGACTTGTCTTACCATATCCTTCCTGCTGGCCATTTGTTGTCCATGGTTTTTTTCTTTTCTCAAGCAGCAAATACTTTTGTCCTGGGATGTGAACTCTAGAAATTTCCCCGTCAGTGACAGTAAAAACAGTGTTTACTCCACCTCTCCTTTTTTAATCAGAGTGCAACATTGGCAACCCTCCAGTCCTCTGCCACGACTCCCATATCCAAGGTGTATTGGAAGATTCTGGCCTGTGCATCTGCTATTCTCATCTTTCCCTCCCTCAGGAATCCTCATACATCCCATTCAGACTGGGCAAATGTTATCGTTTATTGTGGTACAAAAGGTGTCCAAATGAAAAGGGTTAACTGAACCTGTTTGTTTAGTAACTGCAATTAATGTCAGTCTCCATGGACCCTAACTGTGTCACTGGAGGGTTTTCCTTTTCTATTAATAAGGGACTCTTTCAATGTGTTATCACATAACGTCAAAGGGAACATCACGCTCAGCACTGACAGGGATCAGTGGCTCCAGAGAGAGGGAAGGGATAGATCAGAATCTGAGAATAATAGATTTGAATGTTACAACAATGGACAGGAGTTTATCCTCGGATCTTTACTATCTTTCTACATATTGGGATTGGTACTCATTAGACGATCGGATCCTGTATGCACTTGTGATATTTCAATATATTTACTATCCCATCCTGGCTATTGTTGGTTTCCCTGGTAGGTCTCTCTATACAGCTATTATTTCTACAAACCATGTTTAATTGCAATACTGCTCCTGCAATTTACTCTGCCCTTCTTGCTGCTGCGACTGTTGCTGGTGAATCTCTACCTCCAGCTATTAGCTGTAAATCCATTGCTAATTGTATTGCAGTTCTTGTAAGTTCATCACTCATCTTCGGTCCTGTCTGTGCTCCTTGTAAGTCTCTATTTTCCGCTAGGAGATCTGCAAACCCTGTTTCACTGAAATACTGTTCTGTAATGCAAATATTGGGAAGACTGAAGCCAGTGTCATTGGTCTTCATCACAAATTCCATCCCCTATCTGTGAAACATATACCCCACCCTGCCCGATATCTGAGGCTGAACCAGACTGTTCACAACCTCTGTATTCTATTTATACCTGAGCTGAGTTCATCTCCATATTCCCTACATCACCAATCCTGCCTATTACCACCTCTGTAATATCATCCATCTCCACCTCTGCCTCAGCCCTTCTGCTGCAGAAACCCTCATCTGTGCCTTTATTCACTTGATTTTTCCAATTCTATCCTGGTCCCCCGCAGGTTATAAACTTCTATAAACCACAGCCCATCCAGAAATCTGCTGCCTGTATTCTAACACACCAAATCCCGATCACCCATCACCCCTGTGCTCACTGATCTACATTGGCTCCCGGTCTGACAGCACTTAATTTTAATAATCTCATTCCTGTGTTTGAATCCCTCCATGGCCTCGCCCCTCCAATTAGCCCCATTCCCCTGCCCATTCCCATATTCCAGCATTTCTTCCACCATCAAGTCTATTTCCATGTCCCCTTTTAAAGTGAATTTCCTTCCCTCACTATCTCTCCCTGGTGGTGATTTTCAGCTCTTACAGCAGCATTGTTGCCCACACTGTGGAAGCCTGGATCCAGAAAAGGGTCTGAACTGAGCTCCCAGCCACTTCTGGTGTGGCCTGCGCACTGTCCCATGCTGTGCAGTACCCTAGCCCGGGTGTACATTGTGTGCATGAGGAGTTGTGGAATGTCATGTCAAACTGCTATTCCGGCAGCTTTGATGCACGTCTTTGAAACGTGATCTGTGCATGTCCACTGACCACCTGTGTTAGTCACTCTCAGCTGAACATACATTCAGCAGCACGAGGAACTCCCTCTAGTGTTATTTAAAAGGACCAGACATCCAACTTACAGGTGAGAGGCTTTTGACTTACTTCTGCTTTTGTAAAGTTGGAGGAGGTGCTGTGGATGGTTTTCTGGAGGTTGTGTTGTGAGCTGCTGCAGACATTCAGGGAGGACAGAGGATTTGGTGTCCCAACTCTGGACGAGGTATGGGGACTGTAGTTACAGTGTCTCTGGGTCTGTAACATGACCAACAAATGGAGCAGAGGCTGCAGAGAGGGGAAGCTCTGTAACGATGGAGGAGGAGGGGACTCTGCTCTACCCACCCCTGGTTTTCCAAGAACACTTTTCCTACCTACATCTAACCCAGGAGTAGTGTGTGAGGTGACTCTGATTCAATACGGATGTGGTCACAGAGCTGTGTCACCTCCTGTCACATAACCTGGAGCCTCACACCAGGGTGAGGACGGAGCTGTCAGTGGCTGTTAAGGTCACAGTTTCATTGAACGTCTATGTATCTGGATCTTTCCAGGCAGGAGCAGGAGACATATCCAACATTCAGTCATAGACAGTGACAGAGTCAAAGTCACTTACTACACATAAGGAGTCCATTCGTCCCATCGAGACCATGCTGGTTCTCTGTGGATCAATCAAGTCAGTCTTACTCCCCCGCCCAATTCCCGTAGCCCTGCAAGTCCACTTCCTTCAATCACCCATCCAGTTTCCTTTTGAAATTGGAAGGAAGGATCAAATTGGAAGGAAGTAAAGCTGGTAACAGGAGGTAGAAAAGTAGAAGGTGACATTCGAAGGGAGGCGAAACAAAGGTGAGCTTCAACTAGAATGCAGAATGTCAATAAGGCACGGTTATGGGCACTGTACCTGAATGTGCGCACTATTTGGAACAGTGTAGATGATTTAAAGGCCCAAATAGAGGTACATGGGTATGATCTAATAGTCATAACGGAAATGTGGCTACAGAGTGACCAAGACTGAGAACTGAATATGCAGGCATATTCGACCTTTTGGAAGGACAGGCAACAAGGGAAACGACGTAATGTTGTGCTGATAATAAGGGATGGGATCAGTACATTAGTAAGGGAGGATCTCAGGTCTGCAGAACAACATATGGAATCTGTTTGGGTGGAGCGAAGAAACTGAAAGGGCAGAAAACATTGGTAGGAGAACTGTTTATAGGCCACCAAACAGTATTGTTAGTGTGGGGCACAGCATTAA
The DNA here is from genome assembly GCF_036365525.1 of Heterodontus francisci. Classification (NCBI taxonomy): domain Eukaryota; kingdom Metazoa; phylum Chordata; class Chondrichthyes; order Heterodontiformes; family Heterodontidae; genus Heterodontus; species Heterodontus francisci. The sequence continues at coordinate 2,243,549 of NW_027140293.1, forward strand.
TGCAGATGGGAGAATCATACAGGATGGGTAATGCAATAATCAGGGGTGAGTTAGATCTTCATATAGACTGGGTAACCTAATGAGAACAAATTTCATGGATAGCGAGTTTCTGGAGTGTGTTACGGATGGTTTTCTAGAGCAGTATGTTCAGGAACCGACTAGAAAACAGGCTATTTTAGATCTAGTATTATGTAATGTGACAGGGCTAATTATTAATTGTATTGTAAAATTACCTTTAGGGATGAATTACCATAATGTGATAGAATTTTACATTATGCTTGAAAGTACGTTCGTTCAATCTTAAGCCAGGGTGTTAAATTTGCACAAAGGAAATTATGAAGATATGAGGAGCAAATTGCCCGAGGTGGATTGGGAAACTACATTGAAAGGTATGATAGTACATAGGCAATCGATAGTCTTTAAAGAAAGATTATATAGTTTACAGCAGCAATACATTGCTTGCAGGCACATAAACCCCAAAAGTAAAGGCAGTCACTGTGGATAACAAAGGAAGTTAAGGATTGTATAAGATTAAAACTGCGGTTAGCACCGCAGCTTCACAGCTCCAGCAACCCGGGTTCAGTCCTGGGTCTTGCCTATGTGGAGTTTGCAAGTTCTACCTGTGACCGCGTGGGTTTCAGCGGGGTGCTTCAGTTTCCTCCCACAGCCAAAGACTTGCAGGTTGATAGGTAAATTGGCCATTGTAAATTGCTCCTAGTGTAGGTAGGTGGTAGAAGAATGGTGGGAATGTGGTGGGGAATATGGGATTAATGTCGGATTGGTATAAATGGGTGGTTGTTGTTCGCCACAGACTCGGTGGGCTGAAGGGCCTGTTCCAGTGCTGTATCTCTCTATGTCTCTATAAAAGGCCTATAAAGTTGCCATAAATCGGAGTAAACCTGAGAATTGGTAGGACTTTAGAATAGATCAAAGGAGGAAGAAGAAACTGATAAATAAAGGGAGAATAGAATATGAAAGTTTGTTGGAAAAAATATGAAAACGGACTGTAAAAGCTTCCACAGGTACATAAAAAGGAAACGTTTGGCTAAGACAAATGTGGGTCCATCACAGGCAGTGTCAGTAGAATTTATAATGGGGAACAGAGAAATGGCAGAGAAGCTAAATGATTATTTTTTGTCAGTGGAATATATAAGAAATCTCCCAGAATGAGAGATCCAAGGGATTGTAGGAATGAAAAATTGAAGGAAATTAAAAGCATAATACTATGGATGCTGGAAATCTGAAATAAAAACAAGAAATGCTGAAAACACTCAGCAGGTCTGATAGCATCTGTGTAGAGAGAAGCAGAGATAACGTGACCCTTCTTCAGAACTGCAATGAATTGAAGGAAATTAGTATTACTTAGAAGAAATTGAAGAAATTAATTGGGCTGAAGGTTGGTATGTCCCCAGGACCTGATATTCTACTTGCCAGAGTGTTGACGAGATAGCTATGGAAATGCATTGCTGATCATCTTCAAAGAATCTGCAGATTCCGGAGCGGTTCCTGCAGCTTGGAAGGTCGCAAATGTCACCCACTATTTAAGAGGGAGGGAGAGAGAAAACAGGGAATTCCAAAGCTGTTAGCCTTTCATTAATCGTTGGAAACGTGCGAGAATCATTTCTAAAGGATGTGATAAATGGACTTGGATAACAATGATCTGATTGGGCATAGTTAACATGGATTTATGAATGGGAAATGATGTTTGACGAACCTGTTGGAGATTTTGAGGATGTTACTAACAGAATTGATAAAGGGGAGTTGGTGGACATGGCATACTTGTATTTTCAGAAGGTTTTTGATGAAGTCCACCAGAAGGAGCTTGCTTCGCAAAATTAAAATAAATGGGATAGGAGGTAGTATACTGGCATTTTCACGTTGGCATGGTGTGACTAGTGGGGTACTGCAAGGTTCAGAGCTTGGCCTCAGCTGTTCACAATATGTATCGATGATTTGGATGTGGGGACCAAATGTAATATTTCCAAGTTTGTGTATGACACAAAATAAAACGAAACCAATAAAGTTCTAGCAGGACTTGACACGGTAGATGCAGGAAGGATGTTCCCGATGGTGGGGAGTCCAGAACCAGGGGTCATAGTCTAAGGATACGGGGTAAAACTTACAGGACTGAGATGAGGAGAAATTTCTTCACCCAGAGAGTGGCGAGCCTGTGAAAATCTGTCATCACGCCCATATCCAAGGGGGATTGGAAGATTCTGGCCAGTGCCTCGGCTATTTCCACCATTCCTTCCCTCAGCAACCCTCATACATCCCATCCAGACTGGGTAAATGTTCAACTTTATTGCGGTACAAAAAGTGTTGGATTGAAAAGAGTTAACTGAATCTGTTAATTCCGTGACTGTACATAATGTCAGTCTCCATGGACCCTAATTGTGTTTTCCATCTTCTATTAATAAGGGGCTTCTTTCAATGTGTTATCCCACAGTGTCAGTGGGAACATCAGCCCCGGCACTTACAGAGATCAGCTGCTCCAGAGAGATAGAGAGAGGATAGGTTAGAATCTGAGAACAAAAGACTGGAATGTTACAACAATGGGTCAGAATCTGAGAACAATAGATTGGAATGTTTCAACAATGGACAGGAGTTTATCTTCGGAACTTTACTCTCTTTCTGCATATTATGATTGGATGCCATTAAACTCTCGTATCTATCTCGCACTGAAGATTATTCAATACATTTACTATCCCATCCTGGCTATTATTGGGGTCCCTGGTAAGTCTCTCTATCTAGCTATTAATTCTAAAAACATGTTTAGCAGCATTACTGTTCGTGTAATTTACTCTGTCCTTCTTGCTGCCGTTGTCTGCCTGGTGAATATCTCCAGATATTAGCTCTATCAACCATTGTCAACTGTATTACAGTTCTTGTCATTTACTCTCTCATTTTATTTATTTAATAATAATTAACGAATTAGTGTTAGAAATGTCAGTTGGAGGGGTGAATTGCTTCACCTGTGTGATGTGGGAAGCCCGTGACGCTTCCAGCGTTCTGGAGGACTACATCTGCAGGACGTGTACCCAGTTGCAGCTCCTCATAGACCGCATGGATCGGTTGGAGCGGCAACTGGATGCAGTTAGGAGCATGCAAGTGGCGGAAAACGTCATAGTCAGGAGTTTTCGAGAAGTGGTTACACCCAAGGTGCAGGCAGATAGATGGGTGACTGCTAGAAGGGGCAGGCAGTCAGTGCAGGAATCCCCTGTGGCTATCCCCCTTTCTAACAAGTATACCGTTTTGGATACTGTTCGGGGGGATGGCCTATCAGGGGAAAACAGCAGCAGCCAGAGCAGTGGCACCACGGCTGGCACTGTTGTTCAGCATGGAGGGACAAAACGCAGAAGAGCAATAGTTATAGGGGAATCTATAGTCAGGGGCACAGATAGGCGTTTCTGTGGACGTGAAAGAGACTCCGGGATGGTATGTTGACTCCCTGGTGCCAGGGTCAAGGATGTCCCTGAATGGACAGGGGGAATTCTGAAGGGGGAGGGTGAACAGCCAAAGGTTGTGATACACATCGGTAACAACGACATAGGCAGGAAGAGTGATGAGGTCCTTCAGGGGGAGTTTAGGGAGTTAGGTAGAAAGTTAAAAAACAGGACCTCGAGGGTTGTAATCTCTGGATTACTCCCTGTGCCACATGCCAGTGAGGCTAGAAATAGGAAGACAGTGCAGCTAAACACGTGGCTGAGCAGCTGTTGTAGAAGGGAGGGTTTCAGATATCTGGACCATTGGGATCTCTTCAGGGACAGATGGGACCTGTACAAGAAGGACGGGTTGCATCTAAACTGGAGGGGCACAAATATCCTGGCTGCGAGGTTTGCTAGCGTCACTCGGGAGGGTTTGAACCAGTGTGGCAGGGGGGTGGGAACCAGAGCAGTAGGACAGCAAGTGAAATAAATGAAGGGGAACTAGTAAATAAGGCCATTAAGACTAAGAGGAAGATCAGGCAGGGAGATGTTGTGGAGAACAGCGGGACTGGTGGTGTGAAGTGCATTTGTTTCAATGCGAGAAGTATAACAGGTAAGGCAGATGAACTTAGAGCTTGGATGAGTACTTGGAACTATGATGTTTTTGCTATTACAGAGACTTGGTTGAGGGAAGGACAGGATTGGCATCTAAATGTCCCAGGCTTAAGAAGTTTCAGAAGGGAAAGAGGGGGATATAAAAGGGGTGGGGGAGTTGCATGACTGGTGAAGGAGAATATCACAGCTGTACTGCGGGAGGACACCTCGGAGGGGTTATACAGCGAGGCAATGTGGGTGGCGCTCAGGAATAGGAAGGGTACAGTCACGATGTTGGGGCTTTACTACAGACCTCCCAACAGCCAGTGAGCGGTAGAGGAGCAGATATGTCGACGTTTTGGAAAGGTGTACAGGTAACAGGGTTGTAGTGGTGGGTGATTTTAACTTCCCCTGTATTGACTGGGACTCACTTAGTGTTAGGGATTTGTATGGGGCAGTATTTGTAAGGAGCATCCAGGAGGGCTTCTTGAAACAATACGTAGCTAGTCCAACAAGGGATGGGGCCGTACTGGACCTGGTATTGGGGAATGAGCCTGGCCAGGTGGTCTAAGTTTCAGTAGGGGAGCATTTCGGGAACATTGACCATAATTCCATGAGTTTTAAGGTACTTGTGGATAAGGATAAGAATAGTCCTCGGGTGACAGTGCTAAATTGGGGGAAGACTAATTATAACAATATTAGGCAGGAACTGAAGAATTTAGATTGGGAGCGGCTGTTTGATGGTAAATCAATAACTGACATGTGGGAGTCTTTCAAACGTCAGTTGATTAGAATCCAGGACCAGCATGTTCCTGTGAGGAAGAAGGATAAGTTTGGTAAGTTTCGGTAACTTTGGATAACGCGGGATATTGTGAGCCTCGTCAAAAAGAAAAAGGAAGCATTCGTAAGGGCTGGAAGGCTAGGAACAGACGAATCCCTTGAGGAATATAAAGACAGTAGGAAGGAACTTAAGCAAGGAGTCAGGAGGGCTAAAAGGTGTTATGAGAAGTCATTGGCAAACAGGATTAAGGAAAGTCCCATAGCTTAATATACGTATATAAAGAGCAAGAGGGTAACCAGGGAAAGGGTTGGCCCACTCAAGGACAGAGAAGGGAATCTATGTGTGGAGCCAGAGGAAACGGGCGAGGTACTAAATGCGTACTTTGCATCAGTATTCACCAAGGAGAAGGACTTGGTGCATGATGAGCCTGGGGAAGGGAGTGCAGATAGCCTCAGTCATCTCATTATCAAAAAGGAGGAGGTGTTGGGTGTCTTGCAAAACTTTAAGGTAGTTAAGTCCCCAGGGCCTGATGGGATCTACCCCAGAATACTGAGGGAGGCAAGGGAAGAAATTGCTGGGGCCTTGATAGAAATATTTGCATCCTCATTGGCTCCAGGTGCGGTCCCAGAGGACTGGAGAACAGCCAATGTTGTTCCTTTGTTTAAGAAGGGTAGCAAGGATAATCCAGGAAATTATAGGCCGGTGAGCCTTCCGTTAGTGGTAGGGAAATTATTAGAGAGGATTCTTCGGGACAGGACTTACTCCCATTTGGAAATAAATGAACTTATTAGCGACAGGCAGCATGGTTTTGTGAAGGGGAGGTCGTGTGTCACTAATTTGATTGAGTTTTCTGAGGAAGTGACAAAGATGATTGATGAAGGAAGGGCAGTGGATGTTATCTATATGGACTTCAGTAAAGCCTTTGACAAGGTCCCTAATGGCAGACTGATACAAAAGGTGAAGTCACATGGGAACAAAGGGGAGCTGGCAAGATGGATGCAGAACTGGCTCGGTCATAGAAGACAGAGGGTATCAGTGGATGGGTGCTTTTCTGAATGGAGGGATGTGACTAATGGTGTTCCGCAGGGATCAGTGCTGGGACCTTTGCTGTTTGTAGTATATATAAATGATTTGGAGGAAAATGTAGCTGGTCTGATTAGTAAGTTTGTGGACGACACAAAGGTTGGTGGTGTTGCGGATAGTGATGAGGATTGTGAGAGGATACAGCAGGATATAGATTGGTTGGAGATTTGGGCGGAGAAATGGCAGATGGAGTTTAATTCGGACAAATGTGAGGTAATGCATTTTGGAAGGTCTAATCCAGGTGGGAGGTATGCAGTAAATGGCAGAACCCTTAGGAGTATTGACAGGCAGAGCGATCTGGGCGTACAGGTCCACAGATCATTGAAAGTGGCAACGCAGGTGGATAAGGTAGTCAAGAAGGCATACGGCATGCTGATCTTCATGGGTCGGGGCGTGGAGTATAAAAATAGGCAAGTCATGCTGCAGCTGTACAGAACTTTAGTTAGGCCACAATTAGAATATTGCGAGCAATTCTGGTCGCCACACTACCAGAAGGATGAGGAGGCTTTTGAGAGGTTACAGAGGAGGTTTACCAGAATGTTGCCTGGTCTGGAGAGCATTAGCTATGAGTAGAGGTTGGATAAACTCGGATTGTTTTCACTGGAACGACGGAGGTGGAGGGGCGACATGATAGAGGTTTACAAAGTTATAAGCGGCATGGACAGAGTGGATAGTCAGAAGCTTTTTCCCAGGGTGGAAGAGTGAGTTACTAGGGGACATAGGTTTAAGGTGAGAGGGGCAAAGTTTAGACGGGATGTGCGAGGCAAGCTCTTTACACAGAGGGTGGTGAGTGCCTGGTACTTGTTGTCGGGAGAGGTGGTGGAAGCGGGTACCATCGAGATGTTTAAGAGGCATCTTGACAAATACATGCATAGGATGGGAATGGAGGGATACGGACCCCGGAAGTGCAGACGGTGTTAGTTTCGGCAGGCATCAAGATCGGCGCAGGCTTGGAGGGCCGAATTGCCTGTTCCTGTGCTGTACTTTTCTTTGTTCTTGTTCTTTGCTGCTGTTGCTGTCTCTATTTCAGGCTAGGAGATCTGTAAACCCTGTTTCACTGAAATACTGTTCTGTTATGTAAATTTTGGGAAGACAGAAGCCAGTGTCATTGGTCTCCATCACAAACTCCATCCCCTAACTGGGAAGCACATACTCCACCCTGCCAAATATCTGAGGTTCAACCAGACAGTTTACAACTTCTGAGTTATATTTAAACCTGAGCTGAGTTCATCTTCATATTCTCTCCATCACCAACCCTGCCTAATACCACCTCTGTGATTTCACCCATCTCCACCTCTGCCTCAGCCCATCTGCTGTGTAAACCCTCATCCGCATCACTGATAAATCCACACTTGACTATTCCAATTCCATCTTGGTCACCCTTCTCGTTATAAACCTCCATAAACCACAGCCCATCCAGAACTCTGCTGCCTGTATTTTAACTCATTCCAAATCCCGATCACCCATCACCCCTGTGCTCACTGATCTACATTGGCTCCCGGTCTGGCAGCACCTTAATTTTAATATTCTCATTCTTATGTTTGAATCTCTCCATGACCTCAGCCCTCCATTTATTCACTTTCCCCTCTCCAATTCATATATTCCTGCAAATCTTTCGACTTCACTCTTTTTTCAGTTCTCCTTGTAAAGTGAATTTCTTTATCTGTATGTGTCCCGAGACAGGATTATAGACTCCGCAGCAAGACTGCTGCTGACGGTACAGAAGCTGGTTATCCATAAAGAGATGTAAATCGCACAGCCGGCCACTTCCAGTGCGGTCTGCACAATATCCCATGCTGGGCGGGGCTCCAGCCCAGTCGTATCATCTATGTGCTGTTAGCGTGGTCTTCACAGCCGGCCACTTCTACTGTGGCCTGCACAGTGTCCCAAGTTGGGCAGGGCTCTAGCTCAATTGTACCTTGTATGTGTTGTTCCTTTGAGGGTGGATTTGAAAGTGATGTCAATGGACCATAGCAGCAGCTTTGATGTACTTCTTTGAAACTTGGTCTGTGCAGGTCCACTGACCGCCTGTATTAGTCAATGTCAGCTGAACATACATTCAGCAGCACGAGGAACCCCCTCTAGTGTCATTTAAAAGGACCAGGCATCCAACATACAGGTGAGGGGCTTTTGACTTACTTCTGCTATTGTAAAGTTATTGGAGGTGCTGTGGATGGTTTTCTGGAGGTTGTGTTGGGAGCTGCTGCAGACATTCAGGGAGGACAGAAGATTTGGTGACCCAACTCTGGAAGAGGTATTGGGACTGTAGTTACAGTGTCTCTGGGTCTGTCACATGACCAACAAATGGAGCAGAGGCTGCAGAGAGGGAAGCTCTGTAAATATAGAGGAGCAGGGGGCTCTGCCCTACCCACCCCGGGTGTTCCAAGAGCACTTTTCCTACCTACACTTAACCCAGGAGCAGTGTGTGAGGTGACTCTGATTCAATAAGGAGGTGGTCACAGAGCTGTGTCACCTCCTGTAACGCAACCTGGAGCCTCACACCAGGGTGAGGACGGAGCTGTCAGTGGCCATTAAGGTCACAGTTTAATTGAACTTCTATGTATCTGGATGTTTCCAGGCAGGAGCAGGTGACATATCTAACATAGAGTGGTAGAAATCGATGGAGTCATTTACAACACAGAAGGAGGCCATTCAGCCATTCTATGCCGGCTCTCTGTGGAACAATCCAGTCAGTTCCACTCCACCGCTCAATTCCCGTATCCCTGCAAGTTCATTTCCTTCAGGTGTCCATCCAGTTTCCTTTTGAAATCATTGATTGGCTTGGTTCCACCACCCTCATGTGCAGCGAGTTCCAGCTCATTACCATCCACTGTGTAAAAAAGTTCCTCCTCATATTCCCCCTGTATCTCTTTCCCGAAACCTTCCATCTGTGTCCCCTAGTCCTTGTTTCATCAGTTAATGGGAACAGTTTTACCTTGTCTATCTTTTCTAAGTCTATCATAATCATGTACACCTCTATAAAATCTCTCTCAATCTCCTTTACACCAGGGAGAACAACTCCATCTTCTCCGAACTCACTTTGTAACTAAACTCCCATCCCTGGAATCATTCTGGTAAATCTCCTCTGCACCCTTTCAGGGACTGTCACATCCTTCCTACAGTGTGGTGACCAGAACTGTACACAGTTCTCTAGTTGGGGTTCAACCAAAGCTTTATGAAGTTTCTGCATATCTTCCCTTATTTTGTATCTTTGCCTCCAATGATGAAGCCCAAGATCTGATATGATTGACTAAGCACCCTCCTAATATGTCCTGGCACCTTCAAAGATCAATGCATTTGGAGCCCCAGGTCCCTCTGTTCCTGCACAATATTTAGAACTGTGTCATTATGTCTATATTGCCTTCCTCGTCCATCTGATAAAATGCATCACCTCACACTCCTCTGTATTAAATTCTACCTGCCACTTCTCTGTCCATTCTGCTAGCCGATCTATATCATGTTGTAGGTGGTTTGTGACATCCTCACTGTTTACCACGCCTCCAAGATTGCAATCATCAGAAAAAATGTAAATTCTACTCATTATTCCAAGATCCATGTCATTTATATATAGCAAAGAAAAAGCACAGTGTTCCTCGCACTGACCATTGGGGAACATCACTGTCTACCATCCTCCAGTCTGAAAAACAACCATTTAACACATTTCTCTTTTTTCTGTCATTTGGACAATTTTTGATTCAACTGGATGCTATTCCTGAGCTTCAATTTTGTTAACCAAGCTTTTGTGTGGTTGCTCATTGAACAATTTCATAAAATCCATGCATACAACATCCACCACATTCCCTTCATCAACCTTCTCAGATCATCGAAATAAATTCAATTAGTTCAGTAAGCATGATCTGCCTTTTTAGAAATCCGTGCTGACAATCCTTAAATAACTCAAACCTCTCCAAGTGTGTGTTGATTTTTCCCTGATAATTGCTTCTAAAACTTAACTCACCAATGATGTTAAACTAACTGACCAGTAGTTGCGAGACCTGTGTGTTGTCTATTGATAATTCAGAGAGTTGAGGGTGACCATCTATGTCATCATTTTCTTCCTCAGCAGGGAGAAGCAGGATGAGTGATCCCGTAGCTTTGTCAGGATAGCGGGATTCCTGATGGCACAGGTGGCTCTGCGGGGCCCCCATGTCAACGGGGATAGGTACAGGAACTGAAAGTACTCTCACTCCATTAATGTACTGTTGGTGTGTGAGCATGCCCAGTACATCATGTTGGTGAATGTCCACTATCCTGGCAGCAGCAAGGATACCTTCAATTTGAATCAGTCAGCCGGTCCCAATACTCCGGGGCTCCTTGCAGAACCAGAATGTGGCTTCTCGGAGGCAAAGGAAACCCCTCTAGACACAGCTCATGTTTCTACACCCCCAAAGCACATCCCACACCAACCAACCTCACAAAATTAACATGTGTAAAACATGAGCAATGAAGTCACCAGGAACATGGTGGAACAGACCATCGGTGTGATGAAGCAATGCTTCCGATGTCTGAACTGCTCGGGGGTGCCCTCCAGTACACACTGGAGCAGGTGTCCAGGTTCATGGTGTTCTGCTGCATCCTTCATATCATCACCATCATGAGGACAGTCATTGGCACCAGGAATCCGGAGGCTACCTCAGGAGGAGGAGGAGGCAGCGAGGATATTTCCTGTATGCCTTCCAGCCGGACAGGTTGTCGGAGAGTCCCTGCTAAGATACCGGTTCCCATAGGACAACTTCTCTTTCCCTCCATGGATCCCCCATTCTCCACCATTACACCCATCTGAGATGCCCCATCACAGTGTTATTACAGCACAGAAGGAACTATTCAGCCAGTCGTGTCTGCACCGGCTCTCCGAATGCACAATTCACCTAATCCCATTCCCTGCCTTCTTCCCGGAACCCTACACATTCTTCCTTCTCATATACCAGTTTATTCAGCTTTAGCATGTTCATAGATGTGGTCACCACACTGCTGAAGAGCATGCAGGGAGAGTGGGAATGGGTGATCAGCAGGCAGTCAAAAATTATCAGGCAAGTAGTGCCGGAGACCCCTGAGTGCATCTCACTCTCCAACAGGTATTCAGTTCTGAATACTGAGGAAAGTGATGCTTCTCCTGGGGAGTGCAGCCACAGCAAGTCCATGGCACCACGAGTGGCTAAGCTGCAGAGCGGCATACAGGGATGACTGGAAGAGCCATAGTGATAGGTGAGTCAATAGTCAGGGGAACAGACTGGCGCTTCTGTGGCCATAGACGTGAATCCAGGATGGTGTGCTGTCTCTCAGGTGCCAGGGTCAAGGATGTCACTCAGCGACTGCAGAACATCTTGAAGGAGGAGGGGAACAGCCAGAAGTCGTGGTCCACATGGGAACCAACGACAGAGGTAGAAAGCGGGATGTGGTCTTGCAGTCAGAATTTAGGGAGCTAGGGAAGAAATTAGCAAGCAGGACCTCAAACATAGTCAAAAAGTAGAATTCTCCAGATTACTCCCAGTGCCAGGTGCAACTTAGTATATAAATAGAAAGATAAGGCAGACGAATGTGTGGCTGGAAAGATGATGCAGGAGGGAGGGATTCATATTCCTGGGATACTGGGACCGGCTCTGGGGGAGATGGGACCTTGACAGGCCGAACGAGTTGCACGTGAACAGAGCCAGGACTGGGTTCCTTGAGGAACAGTTTGATTGTACTGTTGGGGAGGGTTTAAACTAGTTTGGCAGGGAGGTGGGGGACCTGAGGGTAGACTCAGCTGGGACAAAATCAGAAATGAAAATGGAAGGTGGAAAATTAATGGATGAGTCTAGAAGACAAAGGAAATGAGGGTGAGAAAATGAAAAAAAGGTTTGGCAGTGTTCAAGGGTATCTATTTCAATGTATGGAGTGCTGCAAATAAAGCAGATGAGCGGAGGGCAAAGATAGACATGTGGCAGTATGATATCATAGTTATTACAGAAACATGGCTTAAGGAGGGACAGGAATGGCAGCTCAACGTTCCTTGTTACCGGGTTTTCAGATGCGATAGGGAGGGGTTAAGAAAGGACGGGAATGGCAATTCTGGTCAAGGAATCTTTTGCAGCTGTGAGGAGGGATGATATGTTGGAAGGTTCATCAAGTTGGGCCATATCGATTCAGCGAAGGGACCATAAAGGGGCAATCTCACTGCTGGGAGAGTGATCTCGACAGCCAAATAGTCAGAGGTTGATAGAGGAGCAGATAAGTAGGCAAGTCTCTGAGAAGTGCAAGAACAATAGGGCAGTAATAGTAGAGTATTTTAATCACCCCGATGTTAATGAGGATAATTTTAGTATGAAAAGAATTGAGGGAGCAGAATTCTTGAGGTGCATTCAGGACAACATTTTTGTCCAGCATGCAGAAAGTCCAACAGGAAAGGGTGCAGTTTTAGACTTTGTTTTAGGAAATGACGACGGGCAGGTGTATGGAGTGTTAGGAGAGAGCATTTTGGTGGGAGTGATCATAATTCAGTCAGTTATAACATAACTATGGAAAAGTACAGACATAGAATAGGATTTAGAGGCAAGGCCAATTTTACTAAACCGAGGAGCGAAAGTGGACTGGAAACAGCGACTTGAAGGTAAATCTGCCTCAGAGCACTGGGAGGCATTCAAAGTGGAGATTCAAGGGGTTCAGGGTAAACATGTTCCCACAAAGAAAAAGGGTGAGGCGGCCAAATCTAGAGTCCCATGGATGTCAAGGAGCCTATACGGTAAGATAAGACAGAAAAGGGAAGCATATATCCGACACTGAGAACTCAATACTACAGAAAGTTGAGAGGAGTTTAGAAAGTGGAAGGATTAAATCAAAAAGGAAATTAGGACAGCAAAGAGAGAGCATGAAAGTATATTGGCAAGCTAAGTCAAGGTGAACCCAAAGATGTTTTCTCAATACATTAAGTGTAAGAGGCTAACTAAGGGGAGGGTAGGGCCCATAATAGACCAAAAAGGTAACCTATGCGTAGGGGTGGAAGATATTGGTATGGTTTTATTGAATACTTTTAGTGTCTTCAGAAAAGAGGGGGGATGCAGATATTGTAGTTAAGGAGCAAGAGTGTGAATTATTGAATGTGATCAACATACTGAGAGAGGAAGCGTTAATGGGATTAGTATCCTTGAAAGTTGATAAATCACCTGATCCAATTGAAATGTGCCCCAGTTTGCTACAAGAAGCAACAGAGGAAATAGCAAAGGGTCTGACTATCATTTTCCAGTCCTCACTGGATACAGTATGTGGTGCCGGAGTATTGGATAATTGCTAACGTTGGACCTCTGTTTAAAAAGGGAGTGAAGGATAGTCTGAATAATTACAGGTCTGTCAGTCTAACCTCAGTAGTGGGAAAATGATTGGAATCTATTCTGGAAGACGGGGTAAACTGTCACTGAGACAGGCACAGGTTAATCAAGGATAGTCAGCATGGATTTGTTAAGGGAAGAGCTTGCTTGACCAACTTGATCGAATTTTTCGAAGATGTAACAAGGGATATAGATGAAAGATGCAGTTGATGTGGTCTACATGGATTTTAGCAAGGCTTTTGACAAGATCCCACATGACAGGCTGGTTCAAAATGAAAATTCCATGGAATTCAGGGAAATGCAGCGAGGTGGATACAAAATTGGTTCAGTGGCAGGAAACAAAGGGTAATTGTTGACGGGTATTTTAGTGACTGGAGCACTGTTTCCCGTGGTGTTCCAGAAGGGCTCAGTACTGGGTCCCCTGCTTTTAGTGACGGTCTGGAACCCACTGCCGGAAAGGATGTTTGAGGCAGAAACCCTCTACTCATTAAAAAGCGGTATGAATGTGCACTTCAAGTGTCATAATCTGTAGGGCTTTGGATCAAATGCTGGAAGGTGGGATTCGAATAGGTGGATCATTTTTCGGCTGGTACAGATACGATGGGCCAAGTGGCCTCTTTCTGTCCCTTTAGGTTTCTACGTGTCTATAATTCTATAACATGAAACACGCTATCCTCATTAACACTCACAGTTACATCAACAAACCCTATCAAGATTATCAGAAATTTTCCATTAACCTATCCGTGCTGCTTGTCATTTATTATCCCATGATTTTACATGCAAGCTATATTTTTATGTCAGGCTGCTGCTTGACTAGTCTGTGGGACAGCTCTCCCAACAAGCCCCCAGATGTTAGTAAGGAGGACATTGGATGGTCGACAGGGCTGAGTTTGTCCGTGTCGTTTCCGGTGCCTAGGTCGATGCTGGGTAGTCCATCCGGTTTCATTCCTTTTTATTGACTTCATAGTAGTTAGATACAACTGAGTGGCTTGCTAGCCCATTTCCGAAGGCATGTAAAAGCCAACCACATTGATTTGGTCTGGAGTCACATGTAGGCCACCAGGTAAGGGCAGCAGATTTCCTTCCCTAAAGAACATTAGTGAACCTTATGTTTCACTGGAGAGTTTCCATCTTCTATCACTCTCATATCCAAGGATGACTGAAAGATTCTGGCCAGTGCCTCTGCTGCTTCCACCATACCTTCCCTCAGCAACCCTCATACATCCCATCCAGACCAGGTAAATGTTCAACTTTGTTATTGTACAAAAAGTGTTGATTTGAAAGGGGTTAACAGAACCTGTTTGTTCAGTGACTGTATTTAATGTTAGTCTCCATGGACCCAAATTGTGTCACTGGAGTGTTTTCAACTTCTATTAATAAGGGGCTCCTTTCAATGTGCTATTCCATGGTATCAGCAGCAGCATCGCCTCCGGCGCTAACAGAGATCAGCGGCTTCAGACAGAGGGAGAGGATCGATCAGAATCTGAGAACAATAGATTGGAATGTTACAACAATGGATCAGAATCTGAGAACAATAGATTGGAATGTTACAACAATGGAAAGCAGGAGTTTCTCCTCTTTGTTTGACCTGGTTACTGCAGATTATTATTGGATGACATTAGAATTGCGGATTTATTATGCTCTGAGGATGATTCAATTTATTTACTATCCCATACTCGCTATTATTGGTGTCCCTGGTAAGTCTCCATCTGCAACTATTGGATTCAGAAAACATATTTCACTGATTTAATGTTCTTGTCATTAAAATCATGAGAAGACTGAAGTCATTGTCTTCAGTTTTTGTCACATACTCTATTCCCTATCCACGGTCTGCATCCCCCTCACTGGCCGTTGTCTGAGGCTGAACCAGGAAGTTTACAATCTCTGTTACCTGTTTAATGCTGAGCTGAGTTCATCCCCATATTCTCGCGATCCCCAACCCTGCCTATTGTTACGGCCAGGTGAGGATGGGACACAGTCGCTCCTCTTATTTGACCACAACTCTCTTTGTTCTTTTTAACCAGTGGGTGTGCTAACCCTCTCATTGAGTATTTTACCTTTTACCTTTGGAGTGATTGTGAAGGACCTGATCGGGCAGGTTCTCTTGAGTTTAAACAGGAAAGAGGTGAGTTTATTATACTTAACAATATCAACCCGATCTCAATAAAATCATAAAAAATACACCACACATTTACGCACACATTCGTACGAGAGTTACACAGAAATAGATTACAGAGTGAGAAGATGGGAGTCCGGAATAAATATTAAAATAAAATACTCATTCTGTGATGTTGGACGACTCGGTGGTCTTCCGGCTGCAGTTGTATTCTTGAAGTCTTTGGCTGGTCGAAGCACCCTTTGTGGCTGGCCCACGTGGCTCAGGGATTTCTTTGAGGCAGACTTGTAGGTGGCTTTCTCTCCCTGCTGTCTCTGTCTATAGTAATCTGTCGGCTTGGAGGGACCACAGTCGCATGTGGTATTCAAACTTGTGACGTTTACTGGAGAGAGAGAGACAGGGGGACACAGCCCTTCTGATTCTGCACAGTTTGAATCACTGGCTTGTCTGTCTTTGTCCAGGGAAACTCCCAACTTTCACATAGATGGACAGAAGGCCTCATGACTGTCTCAGTGCATTCGCTGGAACCTTATAATGAGATTCAAGGTTAGAAACTTCTGTCACCCCAGGGCTCAGGATGCCAGTATTTATAATTGTAGGAGTTTGCTCTTTCAAAGTCAATATGTCAGGATGCCCTTGTATGCCGTGTTAATGAAAGTAATTTAAGGTAATTCAATCACTAGAGCAAGCCAATGATACAGGTCTAGACACAGCAGACATGTGTCTCCCGTTGGTGGCCTGTGAATGTGAAAAGGTGTTTCAGATGCCAATTGCAGTGGGCATATTGGCTGCCAGTTTTGTCAAGGTTAACTGTGGGATTTCTTTTTTCATTAAAGATTTATTGCAAGTTTCAAATCGTTGAATTAAAATTGCTCATTGGGCATATGGTGTTATCTTGACACCACCACAGCACACTGAAAGAAATGTGATAATAGGAACATTTCATTACGGAATTGTGGGAAGAAATAGAAGGAAATACACATTCATTCTCAATAATCACTTCTCAAATTCACACATGAATCTTGGAATTACTGCAGCTGTCATTGTCTGTTACAGTTGTGCTGATTTAATTGTGTTGGGGTTTTGTCTGGGATGGTTATGTGTCGGGTTCGACCCTGGACAATGCATCAGCGATTACATAGGTTTTTTTCTCTCTTACAAAGAAGCTTTATCTATTCAGGTTCCTGCACCTTGATGATCTTTATCCCTGTGAGGTGTCTGAGATTTCCTGTGGACCTTTGTTCTTGCTGAGCACGGCTTTGAAATTTATTTATTTAGAGGTACAGCACTGAAACAGGCCTTTCGGCCCACCAAGTCTCTGCCGACCATCAACCACCCATTTATACTAATCCTACATGAATCCCATATTCCTACCACATCCCCACCTTCCCCTGCCACCTACCTATACTAGGGGCAATTTATCATGGCCAATTTACCTATCAACCTGCAAGTCTTTGGCTGTGTGAGGAAACCGGAGCACCCGACAAAAACCCACGTGGTCAAAGGGAGAACTTGCAAACTCTACACAGGCAGTACCGAGAATCGAACCTGGGTCACAGGAGCTATGAGGTTGTAGCGCTAATCACTGCACAACTTTGCAGCCCCAAGTTGCAGGGTTTGATTAGCTTTGGGTTTGGGATCTGATCATTGGGTTCTTCAGTGGGTAGATCCACACTGACCTTACTTTTAACTTTCTGATGAGGTACGCAAGTGCTGTTCACTTTAGGGCAATTTCCCTTCCCTTTTCTCTTCACTATGAGGAGGATATTTTTCCTAATCTGCCCTATTTCCTCTGGGACAGTAGTGTTCGCCAGTGCCTGTCCAGCTTTCACTGAACTTTCCAGCGGCACTTTGACTAGTTCAGACATCTCCCTTACGATTGGCATGCCTTTTTCGGAACTTTCTCTGTCCCTCCACGTTTCTGTAAATGTTGTTAGCAGCCTTTTTATGGTCCCTGTTTGACCTGCATTTAAGAGGAGAGTGAGTGGTCTAATTTCTCTAACATTTCAGGGTTGGCTAATCGGAGAATAGGGGGTTCCAATTGGTAATCCTCCTGGCCCTCCTCTAACCTGTCCTCACTGTCCTTTTGAATCCTTCCCTCCTGACTGTCTGACAGATCTGTACTTGTCTGTCCCCTCCACAGACTTGATTTTTTGCCTTTGCTCTGGGGAGTCAATTGTATAATTTACCCGCTATTCTTTTTGTCACTCGATATGGACCACTGAAACGGGCTTTCAGGGGTAGACCCTCCATTGGGAGTAATAAAAATACATGGTCTCTGGGCGGAAATGTTCTCGCCTTGGCATTTTCTTCCTGCTTACCTTCTCATAGCTGCCGGGGAGATCTTTGGTTGTTCCTGAGTCATTGCACAGGCTCCCGTGAGCCGGTCCCAGAGCATGGAAATGTATTCTAACATGGAAGACTCATTCCTGTGTCCGAAAAACTTCTTGAATCATTTAAGCAGAGCTCTCACCTCGTGTCCATAAATTAATTCAAAGAGACTAAAGCCAGTTGAAGCATTGGATAAGTCCCTGGTAACCAACAGGTGAAATCCAAGCCCTTTGTCCCAGTCATGGGGTTATTCATAGCAGTATGGCCTGATCATTGTCTTTAGGGTCTGGTGGTACTGCTCCAAAGCCCCTTGTAACTGTGGGTGGTAGGCTAAGGACCTTAGCTTGGTTCTGCCCAGATTAACCATGACCTTTTCAAAAATACAGGACATAAGGTGTGTGCCCTGATCCAACTGGATCT
Source organism: Heterodontus francisci (assembly GCF_036365525.1). Taxonomy (NCBI): domain Eukaryota; kingdom Metazoa; phylum Chordata; class Chondrichthyes; order Heterodontiformes; family Heterodontidae; genus Heterodontus; species Heterodontus francisci. Next base: position 2,261,603 of record NW_027140293.1, read on the forward strand.
CAGCAGGCAGCCCATTATCGGGTAAAGAATTGGGTTAACCCCTCCACCACTACCTTGGCAGAGATAGCTCTTCGGGAGAATGGCCTCTGGGAATCAGGTCACCACATCCATAATGGTGAGAAGATACTGGTAATCCCATTTTGTTTTCAGCAGGTGTCCCACACAATCCACCAGCACTCTGCTGAAGGGTTCCCCAAAAGCTGGCAGTTGAATTAGGGTGCAGATTTCATTGCAAGTTGGGGCTTTCCCACAACCTGGCATATGTGACTAGTTTTACAGAACTCCACCACATCTTTGTGGAGTTGTGGCCAGTCAAAATGCTGTCTTATGCGGGCTTCGATTTTTCATACACTGACATGTCCAGTCATTGGAAGTTCGTCGGTCATTCTTAATATTTCTTTAAGGGACCTCAGCGGCACCACTATCTGGTGAACCACTGTCCTCTCTTCATCAGCAGGTCTGTGAGGAGGTCTCCACTTATTCATCAGCACCTCATTCTTTAAATAGTAAACACACTGCAACTCCCTCTGCTTCAGGTTTGGTTTGGACAGTCTGTGCTATTTTTTAACACTGGGTCGGGATATTGAGCCTCAACTAAGGAAGATCTGTTTAGCAAATCCTTTGTGTCCTCTGACGTCCCAAAGAAGGTTACCGACAGCCAGCCAGTCGGGTCATCCATCTGCTGTGTCAGTTCAGGGGAATGTTTGGCCATGGACCGAGTCACCACACAATCAGGGAGAAGGTCAGTGACCTTCTCCTGTAACTTCTCTATCTCCTGGCCCTATTTTAGTCTCTCGAGAACTACCGGGGAAGCTAGCACCTTTTCCCTTGGCAGATCATTACCCAGGAGCAGGTCGACCCATCCATCGGTAAACTAGGTACAATCCCCATGGTTACCTGTCCAGAAACTGGGTCACACTCCAAAAGCAGTCGTGATAAAGTTATGGACATATACTGACTTCCGATACCATTCACTAACTCTTTAGCATTCACTGCACTCTCGGAGAAAGGTCATTCCTTTTCCCAGCAGAAGGGATTGGGTGGCCCCTGTATCCCTCAGTATGACTTTGGGCTTGCTTGCCTCACTCAAAGTGGATGGGGTCGCTTTTCCTTGGGATAAAAATTCCTGGTGACTCTCAGGGATTTTGTTAAGATTTCCTGCAGCTCATTGGTAGGTTTACAGAGACTGACTGCCACAGTTAAAGGCACAGCCTTATCTGCTGTTATTTCCTGCACTGATCTGGTGGAAATTTATTTTATTTTATTTTATACATTCACGGGATGTGGGCGTCGCTGGCCAGGCCAGCATTTATTGCCCATCCCTAATTGCCCTTGAGAAGGTGGTGGTGAGCTGCCTTCTTGAACTGCTGCAGTCCATGTGGGGTAGGTATACCCACAGTGCTGTTGGGAAGGGAGTTCGAGGATTTTGACCCAGCGACAGTGAAGGAACGGCGATATAGTTCCAAGTCAGGATGGTGTGTGACTTGGAGGGGAACTTGCAGATGGTGGTGTTCCCATGTATTTGCTGCCTTTGACCTTCTAGTTGGTAGAGGTCGCGGTTTTACAAGGTGCTGTCGAAGGAGCCTTGGTGCATTGCTGCAGTGCATCTTGTAGATGGTACACACTGATGCCACTGTGCGCCGGTGGTGGAGGGAGTGAATATTTGAAGATGGGGTGCCAATCAAGCGGGCTGCTTTGTCCTGGATGGTGTCGAGCTTCTTGAGTTTTGTTGGAGCTGCACCCATCCAGGCAAGTGGAGAGTATTCCATCACATTCCTGACTTGTGCCTTGTAGATTGTGGACAGGGTTTGGGGAGGCAGGAGGAGAGTTTCTCGCCTCAGGATTCCTAGCCTCTGACCTGCTCTTGTAGCCACGGTATTTATATGACTACGCTAGTTTTTTTTTTCGGTCAATGGTAGCTCCGAGGATGTTGATAGTGGGGGATACAGCGATGGTAATGCCGTTGAATGTCAAGGGCAGATGGTTAGATTCTCTCTTGTTGGAAATGGTCATTGCCTGGCACTTGTGTGGCGTGAATGTTACTTGCCACTGATCAGCCCAAGCCTGGATATTGCCCAGGTCTTGCTGCATTTCTACACAGACTACTTCAGTATGTGAGGAGTCGCGAATGGTGCTGTACATTGTGCAATCATCAGCGAACATCCCCACTTCTGACCTTATGATTGAAGGAAGAACATTGATGAAGCAGCTGAAGATGGTTGGGCCCTGAACATTACCCTGAGGAACTCCTGCAGTGATGTCCTGGAGCTCAGCTGATTGACCTCCAACAACCACAACCATCTTCCTTTGCGCTAGGTATGACTCCAGCCAGCGGAGGGTTTTCCCCCTCATTCCCATTGATCTCTGTTTTGCTAGAGCTCCTTGATGCCATACTCGGACAAATGCTGCCTTGATGTCAAGGGCAGTCACTCTCACCTCACTTCTTGAGTTCAGCTCTTTTGTCCATGTTTGAACCAAGGCAGTAATGAGGTCAGGAGCTGAGTGGCCCTGGCGAAACCCAAACTGAGCGTCACTGAGCAGGTTCTTGTTAAGCAAGTGCCGCTTGATGGCACTGTTGATGACACCTTCCATCACTTTACTGATGATTGAGAGGAGGCTGATGGGGCGTTAGTTGGACGGGTTGGATTTGTCCTGCTTTTTGTGTGCAGGACATACCTGGGCAAATTTCCACATTGCAGGGTAGATTCCAGTGTTGCAGCTGTACTGGAACAGCTTGGCTAGGGGTGCGGTAGGTTCTGGTGCTCAGGTCTTCAGTACTATTGCCGGAATATTGTCAGGCCCGTACCTTTTTCAGTATCAATTGCCTTCAGTCGTTTCTTGATATCATGCGGAGTGAATCGAATTGGCTAAAGTTTGGCTTCTGTGATGCTGGGGACTTCAGGAGGAGGCCGAGATGGATCATCTACTCGGCACTTCTGGCTGAAGATTGTTGCAAATGCTTCAGCCTTATCTTTCGCACTGATGTGCTGGGCTCCCCCATCATTGAGGATGGGGATATTTGTGGAGCCACCTCCTCCAGTTAGTTGTTTAATTGTCCACCAGCATTCACGGTTGGATGTGGCAGGACTGCAGAGCTGAGATCTGAGCCGTTTGTTATGGGATCGCTTAGCTCAACGCAGTTTGGCATGCAAGTTGTCCTGGGTTGTAGCTTCACCAGGTTGACACCTCATTTTGAGGTACGCCTGGTGCTGCTCCTGGCATGCCCTCCTGCACTCTTCATTGAACTGGGTTTGGTCTCTTGGCTTGATGGTAATGGTAGAGTGGGGGATATGCCGGGCCATGAGGTTACAGATTGTGGTTGAGTACAATTCTGCTGCTGCTGATGGCACACAGCGCCTCATGGATGCCCAGTTTTGCATTGCTAGATCTGTTCGAAATCTATCCCATTTAGCACGGTGATAGTGCCACACAACACGATTGACGGTATCCACAATGTGAAGGCGGGACTTCGTCTCCACAAGGACTATGCGGTGGTCACTCCTACCAATGCTGTCATGGACAGATGCATCTGCGGCAGGCAGATCGGTGAGGACGAGGTCAACTATGTTCTTCCCTTGTGTTGGTTCCCCCACCACCTGCCGCAGACCCAGTCTACCAGCTGTGTCCTTTAGGACTCGGCCAGCTTGGTCAGTAGTGGTGCTACCGAGCCACTCATGGTGATGGACATTGAAGTCCCCCACCCAGAGTACATTTTGTGCCCTTGCCACTCTCAGTGCTTCTTCCAAGTGGTGTTCAACATGGAGGAGTACTGAGTCATCAGCTGAGGGAGGTCGGTAGGTGGTAATCAGGATGCTCATTAATCTTACAGGTTTTCCCCGTCACTTCCACCAGTCAGCATGACGGTGATCTGCCTCATTACAATGGAAACACACATGGCTTCGGCTGTTACTCCTGCTCTCAGTACCGTCCTATTTGGCCTGAGGATGGGCTCCAGTGTGTCCAGCTTTTCTTCCTTGCCCATGGCTGTTCAGGGTCCGATCAGCCTCCCACCTTTTATTCTCGAGTCTTTGGGGTGACTAGCGAAGGGTTTACCTTTGGGGTTAAGGCCTTGTATACAAGGGAAAATTCATCAACCAGAATTGCAACCTGCCTGGCTCTTTGAACCTTCTGTTCCTCTATGTGTGCTTTAATGGGAGGGGGAGCGAGTTTGTGAACTCTTCGAGGTGGATCACTGCTCTGAGATTTATATATGTGGGCTGTATCTTGATCTTCTGTATCCACTGGTCAAAAGTAAACGTCAAAACAGACTGTCAATCTTCTATTGGAACCTAAAATGGTAATGTTTCGCTTAGACAAATGTGGGGCCATAACAGGCAGAGTCAGGAGAATTTATAGTAGGGAATTGAGAAATGACAGAGAAGTTAAATGTGGTTAGCACCGCAGCCTCTCAGCTCCAGCGACCCGGGTTCAATTCTGGGTCCTGCCTGTGTGGAGTTTGCAAGTTCTCCCTGTGTCTGCGTGGGATTTCTCCGGGTGCTCAGGTTTCCTCCCACAGCCAAAAGACTTGCAGGTTGGTAGGTTAGTTGACCATTATAAATTGCCCTTAGTATAGGTAGGTGGTCGGGAAAAATAGGGACAGGTGGGGATTTGGTAGGAATATGGAATTAGTGTCGGATTAGTATAACATGAGAGGTTGATGGTCGGCACAGACTCGGTGAGCCGAAGGGCATGTTTCAGTGCTGTATCTCTAAAGTAAACAAAAATATATTTTGTGTCTGTCTTCCCTGAGGAAGATACAAGAAATCGCCCAGAATTAGAGATCCAAGGGATTGGGAGAATGACGAATTGAAGGAAATTAGTATTAGTGAGAAGTTTGTATTGGAGACATTAATAGGGCTGATGTTTGACAATTATCCAGGATCTGATATTCTATATCCCAGAGTGTTGAAGGAAGTAGTAATGGAGATTGTTCATGCATTGGTGATCTTTCAAAATTCTATCAATTCTGGAACGTTTCCTGCAGATTGGAAGGTAGCAAATGTCATCCCACTATTTAAGAAGGGAGGGAAAGAGAAAAATGGGAACAGCAACCACCCATTTATGCTCACACTACAGTAATCCTATATTCCATCCCACCTACCTACACTAGGGGTAATTGACAATGGCTAATTTATCTATCACCTGCAAGTCTTTGGCTGTGGGTGGAAACCGGAACACCCGGCGAAAACACATGTGGTTAGCATTTCATCAGTACTAGGGAACATGTTAGAATCTATTCTAAATTATGCGATAAATGGATCTGATTGGGCAGAGTCAACATGGATTTATGAATGGGAAATCATGCTTGATGAACCTGTTGGGTTTTGTTTTGGATGTCACTAAGAAAATAGAGAAGGGGAGTCGGTGGATTTTCAGAAAGCTTTTGATAAAGTTCCCCACTGTATGTTGGTCAGCAAAGTTAAAGAACATGGGATAGGAGGTAATATACTGACTAGCAGTAAGGATTGGTAAACAGGCAGGAAACAGAGAGTAGGAATAAATGGGCCATTCTTGCATTGGCAGGCTGTGACTAATGGAGTACCGCAGGGATCAGTGCTTGGGCCCCAGCTGTTCACAATATCTATCAATGATTTGGATATTGGGACCAAAGTAATATTTCAAGTTCGCAGATGACAGAAAACTAGGTGGAAATTTGTGTTGTGAGGAAGATGCAAAATGGTTTCAAGGAAATTTGGACAGACTTCGTGAGTGGGCAAGAACATGGCAGATGGAATATAATGTGGAAAAATGTGAGGTTAGCCACGGTGGTAGGATGAATAGACGTGCAGAGAGTTCTAATTGGTGCGAGATTAGCAAGTGTAGATGTACAAAGGGACCTGGGTATCCTCATCAATAAGTCATTGAAAGCTAACATGCAGGTGCAGCAAGCAATTAGGAAGGCAAATGGTATGTTGGCCTTTATCACAAGTTGATTTGAGTTGTGAAGTCTTGCTGCAATTGTATAGAAACTTTGTTAGACCGCAGATGGATTGATGTGCGCAATTCTGGTCCCTTTACCTGAGGAAGGATATTATGACAACAGAGGGAGTGCAAAGAAGGTTCATCAGACTTGTTCTCGGTATGTTGGGACTGTCCGATGAAGAGAAATTGGGGATGCTGGGCCTGTATGTGTGCCAGGGGATCTGGTTTCTTTCCACCGCCAAAGACTTACAGGTGATCTGTCAATTGGCCAATGTAAATTGCCCCTAAGGTAGGTCGGTGGTAAGGAATATGGGAATACTGTAGGGTTAGTACAAGTGGGTGGTTCTTGGTCGTACAGAATCGGCGGGCGAAGCGCCTGTTTCAGTGCTGTATCTCTAAATAAATAAATAAATAAACTCCATTTGCCAGTGCTCGCCTATCTTAGTAGCCCATCTATATTGTCCTGTAATCTAAGGCCTTTCCCCTCACTATTTAGCAAATCACATATTTTGGTGTCATCTGCGAAGTTGCTGATCATACCTCCTTCATTCACGTCTAAATCATTAATGTGCACAGCAAGGGTACCAGCACTGATCCCTGTGGTACGCCACTGGTCACATGCTTCCACTCGCAAAAACAACCCTCGACCTCTGCCTCCTTCCACGAATCCAATTTTAGATCCAATTTGCCAAATTACCCTGGATCACATGGCCTCTTACCTGCTTAACCAATCTCCCATGCGAGACCTTATCAAAAGCCTTACTTGAAGTCCATGTAGACTACGTCAACTGCTTTACCCTCATCTACACACAGCCTCGAAAAAAATAACTCAAGTTAGTTAGACAAGATCTCCCCCCAACAAAGTCATACTGACTGTCCCTGATTAATCCCTGATTCTCCTAATGGAGATTAATCTTGTCCCTCAGAATTTTTTCCAATGGTCTCCTTACCAGTGTTGTTAGATTCACCTGCCTGTAATTACCTGGTTTATTCCTGCTACCCTTCTTGAATAAAGGTACCACATTTGCTGTCCTCCAGTCCTCTGGTACCTCTCCTGTGGCCAAAGAGGTTTTGAAAATTTGTGTCACAGCCCCTGTTATCTCCTCCCTTGTCTCACATTACAGCCTGGGATACATCTCATCTGGTCCTGGGGATTTATCCAATTTTAAGCCCTCTAATACTTCCTCCCGTTCAATGCTGATATGTTCAAGTATATCACAATCCCCCTCCCTGTTCTCTACACCTACTTCGTTCGTCCCCATAATGAAAACGGATGAAAAGCAATCATTTAAAACGTCAAGTACTACCTCCAGCTTCACACACTGGTTGCCTCTTTCGTCCCTAATGGGCCCTACTCTTTCCGTGTTTATCTTCTTACCCTTAATATACTTGTAAAACACCTTTGGATTTTCCTTTATGATGCCCACAGGTTTTTTTTATGTCCCCTCTTCGCTCTCCTAATTAATTTTTACGGCGCTCCTTACACTTTCGATCCTCTTCTCGTGCCTCCACTGTTTTCAGTGCTTGGGATCTGTCATAAGCATCCTTTGTTTTTCTAATCCAATCCTCTATATCCCTTGACATCCAGGGTTCCCTGGACTTGTTGGTCCTACCTTTCACCTTAACGAGTACATGTTGCCTCTGAACACTCACTATTTCCTTTTTGCATGACTCCAACTGGTCTACTGCAGACTTTCCTACAAGCAGCTGGTCTCAGTCCACTTTGGCCAGATCCTTTTTTATCATATTGAAATCGGCCTTCCCCCAATTCAGTACTTTTAATTCCGGTCCATCTTTGCCCTTTTCACAGCTAACTCTTACAGAGTTATAGTAACTATTATTGAAATGCTCCCCCACTGACACTTCTACCACTTGTCTTGCTTAATTCCCTAGGATTAGGTTCAGTACTGCCCCTTCTCTTGTAGGACTTTTGCGTACTGACTCAAAAACCTCTCCTGTATGTATTTTAAGAATTCATCCCCCTTTAAGCCTTTTGCACTAAGACTAACCCAGTTGATATTGGGGAAGTTGAAATCCCCTAATATCATTTTTACACCTCTCTGAGATCAACCTACATATCTGCTCCTCTATCTCTCCCTGACTATTTTGCAGCCTGTCCTACACTCCCAGCCAAGTGATTGGCCCTTTTTGTTTTTAGGTTCTACCCAAAAGGCCTCATTTGAGAAACCGCCTAATATATCATCCCTCCTTACTGCAGTAATTGACTACTTCATCGACTGTGCAATGCCACCTCCTCTTTTACCCCCGCCCCTGTCTCGACTGAAGATTTTATACCCTGGACTATTGAGCTGCCATCCTGCCCCTCTCTCAACCATGTCTCTGTGATAGCAATAATATCATAATCCCATGTGCTAATCAACACCCCCAATTCATCTGCCTTACTAGTATGACTCCTTGTGTTAAAATAAATGCAATCCAGCCTTGCATTATTCACTTGTATCTTAAACAGGTCGATATTTGCTCTGCCTTCCAGACCGACAAAGTTTCCCTTCTATATTTGACTATGCATCAGCCCCTACTGTACCTCCACTCTGTATCCCATTCCCCCTGCCAAATTAGTTTAACGACCACCACCACCCCCACCCCCCCACATCACCCCCGCCCCTCAACAGCACTAGCAAAACTCCCAGCAGGGATGTTAGTCCCATTTCGGTTCAGGTGCCACATGTCCATTTTGTACAGGTCCCACTGTTGCCAGATACAGACCCAGTGATCCGGGAAACTAAAGCCCTCCCTCCTGCACTATCTCCTCAGCCATGCATTCATTTGCACTTCCTCCTATTCCAATAAACACTAGCACGTGGCCCTGGGAGTAATGCAGAGATTGCAACTTTAATGGTCCTGCTTTTTAATCTGCTACCTAGCTCCCTAAATTCTTGTTTCAGGACCTCATCACTCTGTCTACCTATGTCGTTGGTACAACTGTGTACCACGATCTCTGACTATTCACCCTCCCCCTTCTGAATATCCTTTAGCCGCACCGTGACATCCTTTACCCAAGCAACAGGGAGGCAACATACCATCCCGGAGTCACATTTACCGTCACAGAAATGCCTATCCTTAGCCCCTACGATAGAATTCCCTATCCCCTTAGTTCTCCCCCTCTTTTCCTACTCTCCTGTGCAGATGAGCCACCCGTGGTGCCACAGGCTTGGCTCTTGTGGCATTTCCCTGAGATGTTATCTCCCCCAACATTATACAAAGCAGAACATCTGTTAGAGAGTGCAATGGGCCTAGAGGACTCCTGCACTACCTGCCTAGTTGGTCTACTCTACCTGGCAGTCACCCATTCCCTTTCTGCCTGAGCAGTCTTTACCTGCGGTGTGACCGCCTCCCTGTACGTGCTATCCACAATGAACTCAGCCTCGAAGATGCTCTGCAGTGTCCCCAGCCACGGCTCCAGATCCGAAACACGGACTTCGAGTATCTGCATCTGAAAACACTTCCTGCACACGTGTTCACTCTGGAGACTGGAAGTGTCACTAACTTCCCGCATTGCACAGGAGGAACACTCCACTCTGCTGAGCTGCCCTTTCCTGACTTATCCTTAATTTACTCAAATGATTTGGGATTATTTACACTCGTGGCCTTGATTACCTAAAAAACAATTCTCCTTACTAGATATATTTCAAAAGTTGTTCTTGTTGTTCCATTACCTCCACAATCCCCTCCTGCAAGCCACACACCATCTAGACTTTGACATATATCACCCTTCCTTCATCATCACTGGGTTCAAAGCCGGAAATCCTTTCTGTAACAGTATTGTGGGAACACCTTCACCACATGGACTGCAGTGGTTCAGGATGAAGGCCCACCATTTTCTCATGGTAACCAGGGATGGGGAAGTAATGTCAGTATCACCCATATCCTGAGAACAAATAGACAGGAAATACAATAGGAATAACATCAATGAGTTGTAATTGATGGGTTGAAACAAGGCGAGGTCTGTGATCAGAGCGGGATTTCATTCTCTGCTAAGATATTATCATCACAACTTGCCTCACCAGTCCATTGTGTTTGCTGTTCTGCTGTTCCTTTTATCAGAGATAAAGTAACAATTAATCTCTGGCTCCAAAACTACTGAATGTCAATTGTGTAGATGGGAATTGGACGCTTTGTCTTCTGTTATCACAGTATCAGTGAATCATAAAGCACAGGATTAGGCCGTTCGGTCCATCATGTCTGTGCTGGCTCTTTGAAAGTTCTCTCGAATTAGCCCTTCTTTCCTGTTCTTTCCCCATCGCTCTGTAAATCTCACCGCTCCCATCCCCTCTCCCCACTGTCCATCAGAGTTTATCCAACTCCATTTTGAATGTTATTATTAAATCTGCTTCCACCTGCCTTTCAGGCCAGGAATTCCAGATTCTAGCAGCTTTCTCCCCTTGGTTCTCTTAGCATTCACCTTAAAACTGACTCCTCTGATACCCACCCTTCTTCCAATGAAACCAGATTATCCTTATTTAATCTGTCAAAATCAGACAAAATGTTGAACTCCTATATTAATTCTCCCACTTACTGTGTCTTTCCTAAGGAAAACACTCCCAGTTTCTCCAGTCACTCCAGAGAACTCTAGTCTCTCATAAAAAAACATACAAGCTTATAAACATACGAATTAGGAGAGGAGTAGGCCATTCATCCCCTCAAGCATGCTCCACCATTCAATAAGATCATAGCTAATCTGATTATAACCTCAATTCCACATCCCCACCTACTCCCAATCATGGCAGGGAGGTAAATGCTCACTGGGTGATCGTGTCTGCATGACTCCTTGTAACATGTTTGTGACTAATGGATGTATTGCTAACGGGTGCATTGTGAATAAGGATGTTGTATAATTATTATCTCGTAGTATGATTGAATCTAGTCGAATTGGTGTTTAATTTGAGCTTTGAGGACTGCCCCATTATTTCTTGTAATTCTCATGTTCGAACCATAGAGTAACCAAACAAAAAATATGACAATTTATAAGCAACAATTGTTTAGATATGTTGACATGAGGCTTCACATTACCATTCCCAGGAATGTCGGCATAAAGACCTGTGTCCAGAGTTATGGCCTTGACTAGATAACGACCCTTGTGAAAACTCTGGAATACCATTCTGACACCTTTTTTATGGGATGTGGGCGTCGTTTGCAAAACCAGCAAAACCACCATCTATAATTCTCCTTGACAACTGAGTGACTTGCTAGAGTATTTCAGAGGACAGTTAAAAGTGAACCACATTGAGTTACATGTAGACCAGATCAGGTAAGGATGGCAGTTCTCCTTCCCTAAAGGACATTAATGAACCAGATAGATTGTTCCAAAAATCAATGATAGTTTCATGGCAACATTACTAAGCCCGGCTTTCAATTCCAGATTTTATTTATCAATTGAATGTATTAATTAATTGAATTTTGAATTCCACCAGCTGCTATGGTGAGATTTGAACACATGTGCCCAGGATATTAGCCCGAGCCTCTGGATTACCAGTTCACTACATTACCACGACACCACTGTCACTGACTCTCCTCCTCACGTCCCTCCCTTAAGACACTACATAAACCTTCCTCTTTGGCCAAGTGTTGGTCATCTGACCTCATATCTCCTGTTGTGTCTCAATGTCATACTTTGCTTGATAATGATCCTCTGAAGCACCTTGGGATGTTTTATTACATTAAAGGTACTCAATAAATATAACATGTTGTTGACGTTCACCAGATATGACTTGTCTTACCATATCCCTGCTGCTGGCCATTTGTTGTCCATTGTTTAGTTTTGTTTTCTTTCAAGCAGCGAATACTTTTGTCCAGGGATGTAAACTGGAAATTTCCCCATCAGTGACGTTAAGATGACTGGTCAGTAAATAAAGAGTTTACTTAATCTCTCCTTTTTTAATCAGGTTGCAACATTTATAACCCTTCAGTCCTCTGCCACGACTCCCATTTCCAAGGAGGATTGGAAGATTCTGGCCAATACATTTGCTATTTCCAACTTTTCCTCCCTCAGCACCCCTCATACATACCATCCAGACTGGGTAAATGTTGCAGTTTATTGTGTTATTAAAAGTGTTGGATTGAAAGGGGTTAACTGAACCTATTTGTTCAGTGACTGTAATTAATGTCAGTCTCCATGGGCCCTAATTGTGTCGCTGGAGGGTTTTCCTTTTCTGTTAATAAGGGACTCTTTTCAATGTGTTGTCACATAGAGTCGGAGGGAGCATCACCCGCGGCACTAAGAGGGATCAGCAGCTCCAGAGAGTGGGAGAAGATAGATTAGAATCTGGGAACAACAGATTGCAATGTTACAACAATGGGTCAGAATCTGAGAACAATAGATTGGAATGTTACAACAATGGGTCAGAATCTGAGAACAATAGATTGGAATGTTACAACAATGGACAGGAGTTTATCTTCGGATCTTTACATTCTATCTACATATTATGATCAGCTACCATTAGACTATCGGATACGATATGCACTTGAAATTATTCAATACATTTACTATCCCATCCTGGCTATTGTTGGTGTCCCTGGTAAGTCACTCTATAAAGCTATTAATTCTATAAGCCATATTTACCTACATTACTGTTCTTGCCATTTACTCTGCCCTCCTTGCTGCTGCTGTTATTCCTGGTGAATCTCTACCTCCAGCTATTAGCTGTGAAGCCATTGCTAATTGTACTACAGTTCTTGTAATTTCATCTCTCATCTTGGTTGCTGTCTGTGCCCCTGGTAAGTCTCTATTTCACGCTAGGAGATCTGTAAACACTGTTCCACTGAAATACGGCTCTGTAATGTAAATTTTGGGAAGACTGAAGCCAGTGTTATTGGTCTCCATCACAAGCTCCATCCCCTATCTGGGAAACGCATACCCCTCCCTGCCCAATGTCTGAGAATAAACCAAACTGTTTACAACCGTTGTGTTCTATTTAAACCTGAGCAGAGTTCATCTCCATATTCTCTCCATCACCAACTCTGCCTACTACCAACTTTGTAATATCACCCATCTCCAGCTCTGCCTCAGCCATCTGCTGCATAAACCCTCATCCGTGCCTTTGTTGAATCGGCACTTGACTATTCCAATTCTATCATGCCCACCGTCGCAGTTATAAACCTCCATAAACCACAGCCCATCCTGAACTCTGCTGTCTGTATCTTAACTCACACCCAATCCCGATCACCCATCACCCCTGTGCTCACTGACCTACATTGGCTCCCGTTCTGGCAGCACCTTAATTTTAATATTCTCATTCTTGTGTTTGAATCCCTACATGGCCTCACCCCCACAATTAGTCCCATTCCCCTGTCCATTCCCATATTCCAGAAAATCATTAGCCACGAAGTCTATTCCCATGTCACCTTTCAAAGTGAATTTCCTTCCCTCTCTATCTCTTCCTGGTGGTGCTTTTCGACTCTACAGCACCACTGTTGCCCACACAGTGGGTGCCTGGATCCCTAAAAGGGGGTGGACCGAGCTACCAGCCAATTCTGGTGTGGCCTGCACCCTGCCTCGTGTTGTGCCCGGGTGTACATCGTGTGTACTAGTAGCATGAGGAGTTGTGGAATGTCGCGTCAAACTGCTGTTGCAGCAGCTTTGATGCACGTCTTTGAAACTTGGTCTGTGTATGTCCACTGACCGCCTGTGTCAGTCACTCTCAACTGAACATACATTCAGCAGCACGAGGAACCCCCTCTAGTGTTATTTAAAAGGACCAGCCATCCAACTTACAGGTTAGGGGCTTTTGACTTACTTCTGCTATTGTAAAGTTAGTGGAGGTGCTGTGGATGGTTTTCTGGCAGTTGTGTTGTGAGCTGCGGCAGACATTCAGTGAGGGCAGAGGATTTGGTGACCCAACTCAGGACGAGTTTAGTAAACTGTAGTTACAGCGTCTCTGGGTCTGTAACATGACCAACAAACGGAGCAGAGGTTGCAGAGAGGGGAAGCTCTGTAAAGAGGGAGGAGGAGGGGGCACTGCCATACCCACCCCGGGATTTCCAAGAGCACTTTTCCTACCTACTGCTAACCCAGGAGCAGTGTGTGAGGTGACTCTGATTCAATAAGGAGGTCAAATAACTGAATAACCTCCTGTAACACGGCCTGGAGACCCCCTCCAGGGTAAGGACAGAGCTGTCAGTGGCTGTTAAGGTCACAGTTTCATTGAACGTCTATGTATCTGGATTTCTCCAAGCCTTATCCAACATCGAGTCATAGACAGTGATAGTCACAGAAAGTGTCCATTTGGTCCGTTGAGACCATGCCGACTGTCTCTGAAGCTATTCAGTCAGTCCCACACCCCCGCCTAATCCTTGTAGCCTGCAGGTTCACATCCTTCAAGCACCCATCCAGTTTACCTTTGAAATTGGAAGGAGGGATCAAATTGGATGTAAGCAAAGCTGGTAACAGAAGGTAGAAAAGTGGAAGGTGATATTAGAAGGCAGGTGAAACAAAGGTTAGCATCAACTGGAATGCAGAATGTCAAGAAGACACGGTTAAGGGCACTCTACCTGAATGCACGCAGTATTCGGAACGAAGTAGATAATTTAAAGGCCCAAATAATGGTAAATGGGTATGATCGAATTGTCATAACGGAAACGTGGCGACAGGGTGTCCAAGGCTGGAACTGAATATTCAAGCATATTCGACACTTACGAAGGACAGGCAAAAAGGAATAGGAGTTGGTGTTGTACTGATAATAAGGGATGGGATCAGTACATTAGTAAGGCAGGATCTCACGTCTGAAGAACAAAATGTGGAATCTGCTTGGGTGGAGCTAATAAACAGCAAGGCGCAGCAAACATTAGTAAGAGTTGTTTATCGGCCACCAAACAGTATTGGTAGTGTGGGGCATGGCATTTATCAGGAGATTAGTGAATCATCTAACAATGGTAACACAGTAATCATGGGTGACTTCAATCTTTATATAGATTGGGTAAACCTAATGAGAACTAATGCTATGGAGGACGAGTTTCTGGAGTGTGTTATGCATGTTTTTTTAGAGCCGTATTTTGAAGAACTGACTATAGAAGAGTCGATATTACATCTAGAATTATGCAATCAGACAGGGCACATTGATCTTATCGTAAAATAACCTTTAGGGATGAGTGCGCATAATGTTCTAAAATGTTACATTGTTTAAAAGTGAGGTAGTTCAATCTGAAGCCACGGTGTTACATTTTAACAAAGGAAATTTTGAAGGTATAAGGGGCAACTGGTAAACATTAGAAATGTAACAGTTTGTCATTTCATCTCTCCCCTCTCTGTCCCATCACGGTCCTTCCTTCTTGTTCTTCTTCCCCCTTTCCCTCTTTCATTTGCTCAAAGACTGTCACATTTCTAACGTTTGCCAGTTCTGATGAAGGATCACAGATCTGAAACATTAACACTGTTTCTGTCTACATAGATGCCGCCAGACCTGCTGAGCATTGCCGACACTTTCTGTTCTCATCCCTAAACTCTGGAATTCTCTCCCGAGTCCCTAAATACATTAAGTTGCACAGAGTCCAGTTTTAGGGAGTACTGCTTGCACAGAGTACTAAATATAGTAAAGTTGATGAGGGACTGAATTTGAAGAGATCCAAGAGTTGATCTCTTTCCAAAATTTAGTAAATTTTACATTTAGCATTTCACTTAATTTTAAGCTGAACTTGTAGTGTCTTTCACAGTCTGTTTTTGACATCTGGACAGTTGATTGATGCACATGGAATGGGAGGTTCAGTGTCAGCTTGGATTAAAAAAAACTGGCTTAATGGTAGAAAACAGTGAGTTGTCATAAATAATTGTTTTTCAGACTAGAGGAATGTAGCCAGTGGTGTTCCCCAAGGGTCAGTGCTAGGACCAGTGCTTTTTTCTGGTATGTATAAATGATTTGGATATTGGAATACAGAGCAAAATTTCAAAATTTGCTATGGTACCAAATCTGGAGGCGGGGCAGACAGTGAGGTTGATACTGATCGATGTAACAAGAAATAGCCAGGCTAGCAGAATGGGCAGATAAGAGGCAGATGGAAGTTAATAGAGACAAGTGTGAGGTAATGCATTTCATCAGAAGTAACAGGGAGAGGAAATATATACTTCATGACACAGTTCTAAAGAGTATGCAGGGACAGAGGGACATGGGGTTCATGTACATAGATCATTGAAGGTGGAAGGACATATTGAGAGAGTCGTTAATAAAGCATATGGGATCTTGGGCTTCATAAATGGAAGTAGTGAGAACAGAAGAAGGACAGTTATGCTGCACGTTTATAAAGATCTGGTTAGGCCCCAACTGGAGTACTGCATCCAGTTCTGGTCACCACACTTTAGGAAGGATGTGAGGATCCTTAACAGGGTGCAGAGGAGATTTACCAGAATGGTTCCAGGGTTGGAGGATTTTATCTGCAAGGTTAATCTGGAAAAGATGGGATTGTTTTCCTTGCAGTAAAGAGATTGAGGGGAGATTTGATAGAGGCAGACAAGATGAAAACATGTTTGGATAAGGTAGACAGGACAAGATGCTCCCATTAACTAATGGTACAAGGACTTGAGTGAAGTTTGAGGGCAAAAGATGCAGGGGGATGAGAGGAACAACTTTTTTACACAGCGAGAGCGAATAGCCTGGAAATCATTGCCTACGAGGGGGGTGGAAGCAGAGATGGTGACAGTAGAGCAGTGGTTAGCACCGCAGCCTTAGAGCTCCAGGGACCTGGATTCGATTCTGGGTATTGCCTGTGGGGAGTTTGAAAGTTCTTCCTGTGCCTGCGTGGGTTTTTGCCGGGTGCTCTGGTTTCCTCCCACATCCAAAGAATTGCAGGTGATAGGTAAATTGGTCGATGTAAATTGCCCCTAGTGTAGGCAGGTGACAGGGAATATGGGATTACTGTAGGGTTAGTATAAATGGGTGGTTGTTGGTCGGCACAGGCACGGTGGGCCGAAGGGCCTGATTCAGTGCAGTATCATAAAAAATAAATAAGAGAATGATTTCAAAAGGATATTGGATGAACACTTGAGGGAAATAAACTTGTAAGAATATAGAGACAGAGCTGGGGAATGAGACTGACTGGATTTATCAACAAAGGGCTGGCATGGACACGATGGGACGAATGGCCTCATCCTCTGCTGAAATGACTATGACTCTCTGACAGGTGAATATTATTACAACTGCTTTCCTATACTGGGAAAGTTTCTAATGGACTGGGCAGTATCACCCTGTTGAACCCCGTGATGTAAGTGAAATGTTTGATGCCCCAGAACATGGTTAACAAATGTCCTTCACAAACAGAGTAAATCAGTTCTGACCCACTCACAATTCTGGAGTCATTCACAATGGGGAGTAGTTTCTGCTGGTTTTCTCTACATAGGACAGCAGTCAGGCTTTTCACTGTGTCCTCCACCTCCATATGGAATGTCTTGTCAGGGTTAGGTGAGATAAGACAGGGTACCTGGGCGATAGCTTTCTTCAGTTGTGTTACGGCTTCCGTGCTCACTTCAGTCCAACCGGGTTAAACCTGGTCATCATCACCATTAGGTAGTTCATAAAGAGGAGTCACAGTCTCTGAAAATCAAGGAATGAGTGTCCACTGATGGCCCCCAGCCTGAGGATAGGACACAGGGCAGTCTTTGAGGTGGACAGCGGTCGACACGGGATGATGGTCCACTGATAACCCACCAGCCTGAGGATAGGACACAGGGCAGTCTTTGAGTTGGATAGGGGTAGACACTGGATGACGGTCCACTGATACCCCACCAGCCTGAGGATAGTACTCATGGCAGTCCTTGAGGAGGACAGGGGTAGACACTGGATGGTCTCGATCTGATGTTGCTCTGGGCTGATGCTGGATGATCCAATATGGACACCTAGAAAGGTGATGCGATCTTACACCAGCTGGGCCTTATGTGGATGTTCTTTTAGTCCAACTCGCAAAGTAACTGCAGTAGTTCCTGTAAAAGGGTTAAATGTGTGGACACGGTCTGTGGTGATGAGGAGGAGATCATCGACATATTGCAGCAAGCAGGAAGACTGTGAAAGGTTCATAACGGCCCCGGCCATACGTTAGTGGAAAATAGTCGGATTATTGTGGAACCCCTTGTGACAGACATGTCCAGGGGAATCTCTGGTCCTCAGAAGTAAATGTGAATTTAAATTGTTTCTCTCCTTTTACTGGGATACTCCAATAACCATTAGAGTTACCCAGGGTGTTGAAGACAGCCCTCCCGCTGGGAAATCGGGAGAGTAGGGTGGGTGTCTCTCAGACAACCGGGTTCACACAGGAGTGACTGAGTTGAGTTTGTGATGGTCAGTAGTCAGTCACCAGATGCCATACGGTTTTCTAACCGGCCAAATGGGGCAGTTAGTAATGAATGTGTCTTTGTGAACTACACCCTGGTATAACAATGATTGATAGTGTCTGGAATGTATGATATAATCTCAGCTCGGTAAGAGTATTGCTTCATGGAGCAAACAATGGTCAGTCAATTTCTTCAGGTCTGCTCATGTTTCCACAGTTATGTTTATGGGTTGTGAATACACTCAGCACCGACTCGAGAATCGCCTTTACCTCAGGGTGATCAGAGGTGTCTGGTTCACACTCCTCTGAGATTATAATCATGAATATTGAGGGTGCAATGTACACCAGAGTAGGGGTAAGATTTAATGTTTTTCAGTTCCACAATGTACAAATATAGGGATAATCAATTACTGCTGATAACCTTTGAGCACATTACTGCCCAGTAGTCCCTGTCCATTATACAGGATCATATAAAAGGGAGTCAGGACTTTGACATGAACTCCGTTCCCTCTCCTACACCACGAAGGGTCACAAGCAGTTTATTGAGGAATAACAGTTCAGATACAGCATACCATCAGAATAGACAGAGTTGACATGCGGCCTGTGGCAGGTGAGAAAGGCTTTATGGCTATGGTTCAAGTTAATCCCTTTTTTGTTTCGGAGGACCGGGGACTGCTGGGTAGGGGAAAACTATTTATTTGGGCAGTTTTAAAATCTTTGTCTTTTGCGAGGAGCAGCCTTGATAGAACGGGGTGCGGAGCGGACTTTCAGCTGAGCGGTCAATTTCAGTAAGTTACAAGTTAATCACTTTTTTGTTTCGGAGGACCGGGGACTGCTGGGTAGGGGAAAACTATTTATTTGGGCAGTTTTAAAATATTTGTCTTTTGCGAGGAGCAGCCTTGATAGAACTGGGTGCGGAGCGGACTTTCAGCTGAGCGGTCAATTTCAGTAAGTTACAAGTTAATCCCTTTTTTGTTTCGGAGGACCGGGGACTGCTGGGTAGGGGAAAACTATTTATTTGGGCAGTGGCAGTACCCGAGACACTACACGTGTAGTGTCTCCCACCCACCCTCCTCCTCTAACCAAAAAAAAAGGGACTCTAGTGTGTTGATAAAGTAAGCTTTTTATTTAAAAAGTTCAGTCCGTCGGATTGCTAAGCGAACAAGTTTTGACTTTTTTTTTCGTTTGGTTTTTCAGTAGATTTATTGGGAATCTAGAATAGTGGGAATGGAGGTAAAGGCAGTTGTATGTTCCTCCTGCAGAATGTGGGAGGTAGGGGTCGCCAAGAGTGTCCCTGCTGACTGCATCTGCGGGAAGTGCACCCAACTCCAGCTCCTCGCAGACCGCGTTAGGGAACTGGAGCTGGAGCTGGATGAACTTCGGATCATTCGGGAGGCGGAGGGGATTATTGACAGGAGTGATAGGGAGACAGTCACACCTCAGGTAAAAGAAGTAGGTAGATGGGTTACCGTCAGGGGAAGGAAAGGGAACCAGCAGGCAGTGCAGGGATCCCCTGTGGCCGTTTCCCTCAACAACAGGTATACCGTTTTGGATACTGTTGAGGGGGACGACTTACCAGGGGTAAGCAATGGGGTGCAGGTCTCTGGCACAGAGTCTGTCCCTGTTGCTCAGAAGGGAAAAGGGAAGAGGAGCAGAGCATTAGTCATTGGGGACTCCATAGTTAGGGGAACAGATAGGAGGTTCTGTGGGAACGAGAGAGACTCACGGTTGGTGTGTTGCCTCCCAGGTGCCAGGGTACGTGATGTCTCCGATCGTGTTTTTGGGATCCTTAAGGGGGAGGGGGAGCACCCCCAAGTCGTGGTCCACATAGGCACCAACGACATAGGTAGGAAGAGAGATGGGGATTTAAGGCAGAAATTCAGGGAGCTAGGGTGGAAGCTTAGAGCGAGAACAACCAGAGTTGTTATCTCTGGGTTGTTGCCTGTGCCACGTGCTAGCGAAGAGAGGAATAGGGAGAGAGAGGAGTTGAACACGTGGCTGCAGGGATGGTGTAGGAGGGAGGGTTTTGGTTTCCTGGATAATTGGGGCTCTTTCTGGGGTAGGTGGGACCTCTACAAACAGGATGGTCTTCACCTGAACCAGAGGGGTACCAATATCCTGGGGGGGAGATTTGTTAGTGCTCTTCGGGGGGGTTTAAACTAAATCAGCAGGGGAATGGGAACCTAAATTGTAGTTCCAGTGTACAGGCTGTTGAGAGTAGTGAGGTAGGGGATAAGGTTACAGGGACGCAAGAGGGCACTGGCAAGCAAGAACTTGGTTTAAAGTGTGTCTACTTCAACGCCAGGAGCATCCGGAATAAGGTGGGTGAGCTTGCAGCATGGGTTGGTACCTGGGATCCTGATGTTGTGGCCATTTCGGAGACATGGGTAGAGCAGGGGCAGGAATGGATGTTGCAGGTTCCGGGATTTGGATGTTTCAGAAAGAACAGAGAAGAGGGTAAAAGAGGGGGGGGGTGTGGCATTGTTAATCAAGGAAAGTATTACAGCGGCAGAAAGGACGTTTGAGGACTCGTCTACTGAGGTAGTATGGGCCGAGGTTAGAAACAGGAGAGGAGAGGTCACCCTGTTGGGAGTTTTCTATAGACCTCCGAATAGTTCCAGAGATGTAGAGGAAAGGATAGCGAAGATGATTCTCGACAGGAGCGAGAGTAACAGGGTAGTGGTTATGGGGGACTTTAACTTTCCAAATATTGACTGGAAATACTATAGTTCGAGTACTTTAGATGGGTCTGTTTTTGTCCAGTGTGTGCAGGAGGGTTTTCTGACACAGTATGTGGACAGGCCAACCAGGGGCGATGCCACATTGGATTTGGTACTGGGTAATGAACCCGGCCAGGTGTTCGATTTAGATGTAGGTGAGCACTTTGGCGATAGTGATCACAATTCGGTTAGGTTTACCTTAGCGATGGGCAGGGACAGGTATATACCGCAGGGCAAGAATTATAGCTGGGGGAAAGGAAATTATGACGCGATTAGGCAAGATTTAGGATGTGTAGGATGGGGAAGGAAACTGCAGGGGATGGGCACAAACGAAATGTGGAGCTTATTCAAGGAGCAGCTAATGCGTGTCCTTGATAAGTATGTACCTGTCAGGCAGGGAGGAAGTTGTCGAGCGAGGGAGCCGTGGTTTACTCAAGAAGTTGAAGCGCTTGTCAAGAGGAAGAGGGCGGCTTATGTTAGGATGAGACGTGAAGGCTCAGTTAGGGCGCTTGAGAGTTACAAGCTAGCCAGGAAGGATCTAAAGGGAGGGCTAAGAAGAGCAAGGAGAGGACACGAGAAGTCATTGGCGGATAGGATCAAAGAAAACCCTAAGGCTTTCTATAGGTATATCAGGAATAAACGAATGATAAGAGTTAGAACAGGGCCAATCAAGGATAGTAGTGGGAAGTTGTGTGCGGAATCAGAGGAGATAGGGGAAGCGTTAAATGAATATTTTTCGTCAGTATTTACAGTAGAGAAAGAAAATGTTGCCGAGGAGATTACTGAGATACAGCCTAGTAGGCTAGATGGGATTGAGATTCACAAGGAGGAGGTGTTAGCAATTTTGGAAAGAGTGAAAATAGATAAGTCCCCTGGGCCAGATGGGATTTATCCTAGGATTCTCTGTGAAGCCAGGGAGGAGATTGCAGAGCCGTTGTTGTTGATCTTTAAGTCGTCATTGTCGACAGGAGTAGTGCCGGAGGACTGGAGGATAGCAAATGTTGTCCCCTTGTTCAAGAAGGGGAGTAGAGACAGCCCTGGTAATTATAGACCTGTGAACCTTACTTCGGTTGTGGGTAAAATGTTGGAAAAGGTTATAAGAGACAGGATTTATAATCATCTTGAAAAGAATAAGTTCATTAGCGATAGTCAGGACGGTTTTGTGAAAGGTAGGTCGTGCCTCACAAACCTTATTGAGTTTTTCGAGAAGGTGACCAAACAGGTGGATGAGGGTAAAGCCGTGGATGTGGTGTATATGGATTTCAGTAAGGCGTTTGATAAAGTTCCCCACGGTAGGCTATTGCAGAAAATACAGAGGTATGGGGTTGAAGGTGATTTAGAGCTTTGGATCAGAAATTGGCTAGCTGAAAGAAGACAGAGGGTGGTGGTTGATGGCAAATGTTCATCCTGGAGTTTAGTTACTAGTGGTGTACCGCAAGGTTCTGTTTTGGGGCCACTGCTGTTTGTCATTTTTATAAACGACCTGGATGAGGGTGTAGAAGGGTGGGTTAGTAAATTTGCGGATGACACGAAGGTCTGTGGAGTTGTGGATAGTGTCGAAGGGTGTTGTAGGGTACAGAGGGACATAGATAGGCTGCAGAGCTGGGCTGAGAGATGGCAAATGGAGTTTAATGCGGAGAAGTGTGAGGTGATTCACTTTGGAAGGAGTAACAGCAATGCAGAGTACTGGGCGAATGGGAAGATTCTTGGTAGTGTAGATGAGCAGAGAGATCTTGGTATCCAGGTACATAAATCCCTGAAAGTTGCTACCCAGGTTAATAGGGCTGTTAAGAAGGCATATGGTGTGTTAGCCTTTATTAGTAGGGGGATCGAGTTTCAGAGCCACGGGGCCATGATGCAGCTGTACAAAACTCTGGTGAGGCCGCACCTGGAGTATTGCGTGCAGTTCTGGTCACCGCATTATTGGAAGGATGTCGAAGCTTTGGAAAGGGTGCAGAGGAGATTTACTAGGATGTTGCCTGGTATGGAAGGAAGGTCTTACGAGGAAAGGCTGAGGGACTTGGGGTTGTTTTCGTTCGAGAGAAGGAGGAGGAGAGGTGACTTAATAGAGACATACAAGATAATCAGAGGGTTAGATAGGGTGGATAGTGAGAGTCTTTTTCCTCGGATGAGGATGGCAAACACGAAGGGACATAGCTTTAAGTTGAGGGGTGAAAGATATAGGACAGATGTCAGAGGTAGTTTCTTTACGCAGAGAGTAGTAGGGGCGTGGAACGCCCTGCCTGCAACAGTAGTAGACTCGCCAACTTTAAGGGCATTTAAGTGGTCATTGGATAGACATATGGATGTAAATGGAATAGTGCAGGTCAGATGATCGGCGCAACATCGAGGGCCGAAGGGCCTGTACTGCGCTGTAATATTCTAATATTCTAATATTCTAATGTTAGAAGCGATTGATCTTTATGTCGTCATTGTCAACAGGAATAGTGCTGGAAGACTGGAGGTTAGCAAATGTTGTCCCCTTGTTCAAGAAGGGGAGTAGAGACAGCCCTGGTAATTATAGACCTGTGAGCCTTACTTCGGTTGTGGGTAAAATGTTGGAAAAGGTTATAAGAGACAGGATTTATAATCATCTCGAAAAGAATAAGTTCATTAGCGATAGTCAGCACGGTTTTGTGAAGGGTAGGTCGTGCCTCACAAACCTTCTTGAGTTTTTCGAGAAGGTGACCAAACAGGTGGATGAGGGTAAAGCCGTGGATGTGGTGTATATGGATTTCAGTAAGGCATTTGATAAGGTTCCCCACGGCAGGCTATTGCAGAAAATACGGAAGTATGGGGTTGAAGGTGATTTAGAGCTTTGGATCAGAAATTGGCTAGCTGAAAGAAGACAGAGGGTGGTGGTTGATGGCAAATGTTCATCCTGGAGTTTAGTTACTAGTGGTGTACCGCAAGGATCTGTTTTGGGGCCACTGCTGTTTGTCATTTTAATAAATGACCTGGAAGAGGGTGTAGAAGGGTGGATTAGTAAATTTGCGGATGACACTAAGGTCGGTGGAGTTGTGGATAGTGCCGAAGGATGTTGTAGGGTACAGAGGGACATAGATAGGCTGCAGAGCTTGGCTGAGAGATGGCAAATGGAGTTTAATGCGGAGAAGTGTGAGGTGATTCACTTTGGAAGGCGCAACAGGAATGCAGAGTACTGGGCTAATGGGAAGATTCTTGGTAGTGTAGATGAGCAGAGAGATCTTGGTGTCCAGGAACATAAATCCCTGAAAGTTGCTACCCAGGTTAATAGGGCTGTTAAGAAGGCATATGGTGTGTTAGCTTTTATTAGTAGGGGGATCGAGTTTCGGAGCCACGAGGTCATGCTGCAGCTGTACAAAACTCTGGTGCGGCCGCACCTGGAGTATTGCGTGCAGTTCTGGTCACCGCATTATTGGAAGGATGTGGAAGCTTTGGAAAGGGTGCAGAGGAGATTTACTAGGATGTTGCCTGGTATGGAGGGAAGGTCTTATGAGGAAAGGCTGAGGGACTTGAGGTTTTTTTTCGTTGGAGAGAAGGAGGAGGAGAGGTGACTTAATAGAGACATATAAGATAATCAGAGGGTTAGATAGGGTGGATAGTGAGAGTCTTTTTCCTCGGATGGTGATGGCAAACACGAGGGGACATAGCTTTAAGTTGAGGGGTGATAGATATAGGACAGATGTCAGAGGTAGTTTCTTTACTCAGAGAGTAGTAGGGGCGTGGAACGCCCTGTCTGCAGCAGTAGTAGACTCGCCACCTTTAAGGGCATTTAAGTGGTCATTGGATAAACATATGGATGAAAATGGAATAGTGTAGGTCAGATGGTTTCACAGGTCGGCGCAACATCGAGGGCCGAAGGGCCTGTACTGCGCTGTAATGTTCTAATCTAATCTAATTAGTAAAGACGTTTCGTTTCGAGATACAGCACAGAAACAGACCCTTCGGCCCACCGAGTTTGTGCCGACCATCATCCACCCATTTATACTAATCTATTTATACTAACCCATTTATACTAATTCCATATTCATACCATCTACCTATACTAGGGGCAATTTATAATGGCCAATTAACCTATCAACCAGCAGGTCTTTGGCATGTGGGAGGAAAACGGAGCACCCGAAGGAAACAGACACAGACACAGGGATAACTTGCAAACTCCACACAGGCAGTACTCAGAATTGAACTCGGGTTATTGGAGCTGTGAGGCTGCGGTGCTAACCACTGCGCCACTGTGCCGCCCACATGGCAGGGCACGCAGAATAATTCAACGTGATCAGGCAGAGTCGACATGCTTTTGTGAAACGGAAACCATGTTTAACCAATTTATTGGAGTTCTTTGAAGAAGTAACAGGTGCTGTGGATAAAGGGGAACTGGTGGATGTACTGTACTTAGATTTCCAGAAGGGATTTCATAATGTGCCACATCAAAGTTCATTGTGGAATATAAAAGCTCATGGTGTAGGGGGCAACCTATTGGCATCGATGGAAGATTGGCTAACTAACAGGAAACAGAGAGTAGGCTTAAATGGATCATTTTCTGTTTGGCAAGATGTAAAGAGTGGTGTGTCACAGGGATCAGTGCTGGGGACTTAACTCTTAACAATTTATATATATCACTTGGATGAAGGGACCAAAGGTATGGTTGCTAAATTTTCTGATGACAGAAACGTCGGTTGGAAAGTAAGTTGTGACGAGGACACAAGTGAGCCAGAAAGGGATAGATAGATTGAGTGAGTGGGTAAAGATCTGGTAAATGGAGCATAATGTGGGAAAATATGAAATTGTCCATTTTGGCAGGAAGAATAAAAATTAAGCACATAACCACAATGGTGAGAGATTTCAGAGCTCTACCATCCAGGGGGAACTGAGAGACCTTGTGCATGAATTGTAAAAGATTAATATGTAGGTATTGCAAGTAATTAGGAAAACTAATAGAATGTTATCGTCCAATGCAGGAGGAATTGAATACAAATGTAGGGAGGTTATGTTTCAGTTATCCAGGGCATTGATGAGACCACATCTGGAATACTGTGCACAGTATTGGTTTCCTTATTTAAGGACAGATGTAAATGCGTTCGAAGAAGTTCAGAGAAGGTTTACTGGACTAATGCCTGGAATGGGCGGGTTGTCTTATGAGGAAATGCTCGACAGGCTATGCTTATATCAGCTGGAGTTTAGAAGAGTAAGAGGCGATTTGATTGAAACTTATATGATTCTGAGTGGGACAGAGCAAATCAGGGCGACAGAGAGAGAAATAACGAGAGAGAGAGAGTTCAACTCATCTGCTGCTAAAACCCTCTACCCATGCCTTTTTTGATCTCGAGACTTGACTATTCTAACACACTCCTGGCTGGTCTCCCACATTCCACTCTCTGTAACATTGTGATCATCCAAAACTCTGCTGCCATCTTCTAATTTACACCAAATTCTGTTCACCCAACATCCCTTTGCTCACAGACCTACATTGGCTCTTGGTCCAGTAACACCTCAATTTTAATATTCTCACTCATGTGATCAAATCCCTCCATGTCCTCACCCCTCTGATTATCCCAATCCCTGACCATTTCCAATATTCCTGAAACTTGTTCATCTGAAAGTCTTTTTCTAATTCCTTTTTTAAGGTGAGTTTCTTTCCCTCTGTCTCTCTCCCTGACCACACATTTCATCTCTCCAGCTCCACTGGTGCTGTGGAAGTTTGGATCCATAAAATGGTGTGAGCTGCACTGCCGGTCACATCCAGCACATTGTACAGGACACCCAGGCTGGCCAGAGTGATAGCGTGGGTGTAACGTGTACGTGTTTGTAGTATGAGGAGGATCTGAATATTGTGTCAATCAGCCATTCCGGCAGCTTTGAAATACGTCTTTGAAACTTGGTCTGTGCATGTCCACTGACCGCCTGTGCCAGTCACTCTCAGCTGAACATACATTCAACAGCACGAGGAACCCCCTCTCGTGCTATTTAAAAGGACCAAGCATCCAACCTATAGGTGAGGTGCTTTTGACTTACTTCTGCTATTCTAAAGTTAGTGGAGGTGCTGTGGATGGTTTTCTGGATGTTGTGTTGTGAGCTACGACAGACATTCAAGAAGGACAGAGGATTTGGTGACCCGACCCTGGACGAGGTCTGGGGACTGTGGGTACAGTGTCTCTGGGTCTGTAACATGACCAAAAAATGGAGCAGAAACTGCAGAGAGGGGAGGCTCAGTAAAGAGCGAGGAGGAAGGGGTTCTGCCTTACCCACCCCGGGATTTCAAAGAGCAAAAAGAGCAGTGATCCTAATACAAAGCCCTGGGGAACACCACTGTATACTCCCATCGAGTCTGAACAACAACCTTTCACCACTTCTCTCTGTTTGCTGTTCCTTAGCCAATATTTAATATTTGGAAGACTGAAGCCATTGTTTTCACTCCCCACTCCAACTCTGTTCCCTGGCTATTGATTCCATCCCTCTCCCTGCTAACAATCTGAGATTCAGACAGTCTGTTTGCAACCTCAGTGTCACATTTCACCACAAAATGATCTTTAACCTCATTTTCAGGATATCATTAAAGCCGCCTATTTCCACCTCAGTAACATCGCCCGACTTCACCCCTGCCTCAGCCCATCTGCAGCTGAAACCTCATTCATGCCTTTGTCACCTCTAGATGTGATTATTCCAACTCACTCCTGGCTGATCTCCCACATCTACTGTCTGAAAACTTGAAGTCATCCAAAACTCTGCTCCCCATGTCTTAGCTCACACCAAGTCCCGTTCATCTATTACTGACTGACATTGTCTCCCAGTCAACCAAAGTCTTGATTTTAAAATTATCCACCTTGTTTCCATATCATCGTCCCTTCCTACCTCTGTTATCTCCTCCGGCTCCACAACCCACCGAGCTATCTGAGCTCCTCTAATTCTGGACTCTTGTGCATCCCTGATTTTAATCACTGCAACACTGGCGGCCGTGCCTTCAGCTGCCGGGGCCCTAAGCTGTGTAATATCTTCCCTGCACCTCTTCGCCTCTCCACATCGCTTTCCTCCTTTAAGACACTCCTTAAAAACTACCTCTTTGACTAAGCTGTAGGTCATCTGACTTAATTTCTCCTATTGTGTCTCAGTGTTATACCTTCCTTCTTAATGCCCCTGTGAAGCACCTTGGGATATTTTACAACGTTTATGGCATTATAAAAATATAAGTTTTTGTTGTTGAATTTTGCCAGAAATGATTTTTCATGAGCATATCCATGTTGCTAGCCAGTTACTATCCACTGGTTTTCCAAGTAACAAATATTTTTCTCCTGGGTTGTCACCTTTAGATTTTCCCCCAGTGGTGACACTAGTCTGACTGGTCAATAATTGCAGGGTTTATCCTATCTCTCCTTTTTTAAACAGGTTGTAACATTTGCAACCGTCCAGTCCTCTGTCACCACTCCAATATCCAAGGAGAATTGAATGATTCTGGCCAGTGCCTCTGCTATTGCCACCATTCCTTCCCTCAGCAACCCTCATACATCCCATCCACACTGGGTAAATGTTCCACTTTATTGTGATACTGAAACTGCTGGATTGAAAGGTGTTAACTGAATCTGTTTGTTCAGTGATTGTAATTAATGTCAGTCTCCATGGATCCTAATTGTGTCACTGGAGGGTTTCCATCTTCTATTAAAATGGGACTCCTTTCAACGTGTTATCCCATACTGTGAGCTGGAGCATAACCCCGGCACTAACAGGGATCAGCGGCTCCAGAGAGAGGGAGAGGATAGATCAGAATCTGGGAACAATAGATTGTAATGTTACAACAATGGGTCAGAATCTGAGAACAATAGATTGGAATGTTACAACAATAGATAGGAGATTATCCTGAGATATATACATTCTTTCTACATATTATGATCGGTTCTCATTAAACTCTCGGATCTATCGCGCACTTCAGCTAATTGAATACATTTACTATCACATCCTCGCTAGTGTTGGTGTCCCTGGTAAGTCTCTCTCACTCACTCTCTCTGTCCAGCTATTAATTCTATAAACCGTTTTTAACTGCATTACTGCTCCTGTCATTTACTCTGCCCTGCTTGCTGCTGTTATTATTCTTGGTGAATATCTCCAACTATTAGCTCGACAAACCATTGCTAATAGTATTACTGTTCTTGTCATTTACTCTCTCATCTTTGCTTCTGCTGCTGTTTACATTTCCAGCTAGGAGATCTGTAAACCCTGTTTCACTGAAATACGGTTCTGCAATGTAAACTTTGGGAAGACTGAAGCCGGTGTCATTGGTCTCCATCACAAACTCCATCCCCTATCTGTCAAACTCATCCCCCACCCTGTCTAATGTCTGAGGCAGAACCAGACTGTTTACAACCTCTGTGTTCGATACCTTTGTTAAATCCACACTTGACTATTCCAAATCTATCCTGGTCACCTCCCAGTTATAAAATTCCATAAACCACAGACCATCCAGAGCTCTGCTGCCTGTTTCCGGACCGACACCAAATCCCGATCACCCATCACCCCTGTGCTCACTGATCGACATTGACTCCCGGTCTGACAGCATCTTAATTTTAATATTCTCATTCTTGTGTTTGAATCTATTCATGGCCTCGCCCCTCCCATTAGACCCATTCCCCTTCCATTTCACATATTCTTGAAAATCTTATCCCTTCAACCTAATATCCAATTTCCTTTTTAAAGTGAGTTGCTTTAAATCCCTATCTTCCACGACTGTGATTTTCAATCTGTGGCACGACTGGTGCCAACGCTACGCTAACCCTGCTTCATAAAATGACGTCAACAGCACAGCCGGCTACTTCTATCATGGTGAACACAATGCCCCATGCTGGACAGGGCTCCACTGTGGTCAGCACAGTGCCCCATGCTGGACAGGGCTCTACTGTGGTCAGCACAGTGCCCCATGCTGGGCAGGGCTCTAGTGTGGTCAGCACAGTGCCCCATGCTGGACAGGGCTCTGGTGTGGACAGCACAGTGTCCCATGCTGGACAGAGCTCTAGTGTGGTCAGCACAGTGCCCCATGCTGGGCAGGGCACTAGTGTGGTCAGCACAGTGCCCCATGCTGGACAGGGCTCTGGTGTGGACAGCACAGTGTCCCATGCTGGACAGAGCTCTAGGGTGGTCAGCACAGTGCCCCATGCTCGGCAGGGCACTAGTGTGGTCAGCACAGTGTCCCATGCTGGGCAGGGCTCTAGTGTCGTCAGCACAGTGCCCCATGCTGCGCAGGGCTCTAGTGTGGTCAGTACAGTGCCCCATGCTGGACAGGGCTGTAGTGTGGTCAGCACACTGCCCCATGCTGGACAGGGCTCTAGTGTGGTCAGCACAGTGCCCCAGGCTGGACAGGGCTCTAGTGTGGTCAGCACAGTGCCCCATGCTGGACAGGGCTCTAGTGTGGTCAGCACAGTGCCTCATGCAGGACACTGCTCCAGTGTGGTCAGCACACTGTCCCATGCTGGACAGGGCTCTAGTGTGGTCAGCACAGTGCCCCATGCAGGACACTGCTCTAGTGTGGTCAGCACAATGCCGCATGCTGGACACGGCTCTAGTGTGGTCAGCACAGTGTCCCATGCTGGATAGGGCTCTAGTGTGGTCAGCACAGTGCCCCATGCAGGACACTGCTCTAGTGTGGTCAGCACAGTGCCCCATGCTGGTCACGGCTCTAGTATGGTCAGCACAGTGTCCCATGCTTGACAGGGCTCTAGTGTGGTCAGCACAGTGCCCCATGCTGGACAGGGATCTAGTGTGGTCAGCACAGTGCCCCATGCTGGACAGGGCTCTAGTGTGGTCAGCACAGTGCCCCATGCTGGACAGGGCTCTCGTGTGGTCAGCACAGTGTCCCATGCTGGACAGGGCTTCAGTGTGGTCAGCACAGTGTCCCAGGCTGGACAGGGCTCTAGTGTGGTCAGCACAGTGCCCCATGCTTGGCAGGGCTCTATTGTGGTCAGCACAGTGAGCCATGCTGGACAGCGCTCTGGTGTGGTCAGCACTGTGCCCCATGCGGGGCAAGGGTCTCGTCCTGTTATAACATGCATGTGATGCTCATATGTGGAGTGTTTTGAATGTTACGTCAGTCAGCGATTCTGACAGCTTTGATGTACGTCTTTGAAACTTGATCTGTGCATGTCCACTGACCGCCCGTTTTAGCCACTGTCGGATGAACATACATTCAGCAGCACGAGGAACTCCCTCCAATGTTATTTAAAAGGACCAGGCATCCAACTTACAGGTGAGGGACTTTAGACTTACTTCTGCTATTGAAAAGTTAGTGACGTGCTGTGGATGGTTTTCTGCAGGTTGTGTTGTGAGCAACTACAGACATTCAGGGAGGACAGAGGATTTGGTGACCTAACACTGGACGAGTTATGGGGACTGTAGTTAAAGTGTTTCTGGGTCTGTAACATGATCAATAAATGGAGCAGAGTCTGCTGAGAGGTGAAGCTCTGTGAAGAGGAAGGAGGAGGGGGCTCTGACCTACCCACTCCGGGTTTTCCAAGAGCACCATTCCGACATGCACCTAACCCCGGAGCAATGTGTGAGGTGACTTTGATTCAATAAGGATGTGGTCACAGAGCAGTGTCACCTCCTGTAGAACGTCCTGGAGCCTCACACCACGGTGAGGACGGAACTGTCAGTGGCTATTAAGGTCACAGTTTCATTGAACCTCGATGTATCTGGATCTTTCAAAGCAATAGCAGGCGTCACAGTGGCGCAGTGGTAAGCACCGCAATCACACCACTCCCGCAACCCGGGTTCAATTCTGGGTACTGCCTGTGCGGAGTTTGCATGTTCTCCCTGTTTTTGCGTGGGTTTCCTCCCACATGCCAAAGACTTGCAGGTTGATAGGTAAATTGGCCGTTCACAATTTCCCCTAGTGTAGGTAGGTGGGAAATATAGGGACAGGTGGGGATGTGGTAGGAATTTGAGATTAGTGTAGCATTCGTATAAATGGGTGGTTGATGGTCGGCACAGACTCGGTGGGCCGAAGGGCCTGTTTCAGTGCTGTATCTCTAAACTAAACTAAACTGACATAGAGTGGTCGAAATTGATGGAGTCATGGAGTCACGTACGACACAGAAGGTGGCCATTCTGCCCCTCCGTGTTCAGTCAATCCCAATAACCCGTTCATTCCCCAGATCCCTGCAAGTTTTTTTCCTTCAGGTGCCCATCCAGTTTCCTTTTGAAATCATTGATTGTCTTGCCTTCCACCACCCTCATGGGCAGTGAGTTCCAGCTCGTTACCACCCACTGTGTAAAAAAGCGCTTCCTTATTTTCCCCCTGCATCTATTACCCAAAACCTTCCATTTGTGTCCCCGAGTCCGTCTTTCATCAGTTAATGGGAACAGTTTTTCCTTGTCTATCTTATCTAAGCCATCATAATCTTGTACAACTCTATCAAATCTCTCTCAATCCCCTTTACTTCAAGGGAGAACAACTCCATCTTCTCAAAACTATCCTTGTAACTAACCATCCGCCGCTCCCCCCTCCCATCCCTGGAACTATTCTGGTAAATCTCCTCTGCACCCTCTCAAGGACCTTCACATCCTTCCTGAAGTGTGGTGACCAGAACTGGACACAGTTCTCTAGTTGGGGCCTAACCAAAGCTTTACACATTTTCAGCATAACTTCCCTGATTTTGTATCTTTGCCTCTAATCATGAAGCCCAATATCTGATAAGCTTTGATTAACACTCTCCCAATATGTCCTTACACCTTCAAAGATCAATGCATATGGAGCCCCAGGTCCCTCTGTTCCTGCACAATCTTTAGACCTATGCCATTAAGTCTATATTGCTTTCCTATTCTTTCTGCCAAAATGTATCACCTCACACTGTCAGCACAGTACCCCAGGCTGGACAGGGCTCTAGTGTGGTTAGCACAGTGCCCCATGCTGGACAGGGCTCTAGTGTGGTCAGCACAGTGTCCCATGCTGGGCAGGGCTCGAGTGTGGTCAGCACAGTGCCTCATGCAGGACACTCCTCTAGTGTGGTCAGCACACTGTCCCATGCTGGACAGGGCTCTAGTGTGGTCAGCACACTGCCCCATGCAGGACACTGCTCTAGTGTGGTCAGCACAATGCCCCATGCTGGACACGGCTCTAGTGTGGTCAGCACAGTGTCCAATGCTGGCCAGGGCTCTAGTGTGGTCAGCACAGTGCCCCATGCTGGACAGGGCTCTAGTGTGGTCAGCACAGTGCCCCATGCTGGACAGGGCTCTAGTGTGGTCAGCACAGTGCCCCATGCTGGACAGGGCTCTAGTGTAGTCAGCACAGTGTCCCATGCTGGACAGGGCTCTAGTGTGGTCAGCACAGTGTCCCATGCTGGACAGGGCTCTAGTGTGGTCAGCACAGTGCCCCATGCTGGACAGGGCTCTAGTGTGGTCAGCACAGTGCCTCATGCAGGACACTGCTCTAGTGCGGTCAGCAGACTGTCCCATGGATAGGGCTCTAGTGTGGTCATCACAGTGCCCCATGCAGGACACTGCTCTAGTGTGGACAGCACAGTGCCCCATGCTGGTCACGGCTCTAGTATGGTCAGCACAGTGTCCCATGCTGGACAGGGCTCTAGTGTGGTCAGCACAGTGCCCCATGCTGGACAGGGATCTAGTGTGGTCAGCACAGTGCCCCATGCTGGACAGGGCTCTAGTGTGGTCAGCACAGTGCCCCATGCTGGACAGGGCTCTCGTGTGGTCAGCACAGTGTCCCATGCTGGAGAGGGCTTCAGTGTGGTCAGCACAGTTTCCCAGGCTGGACAGGGCTCTAGTGTGGTCAGCACAGTGCCCCATGCTTGGCAGGGCTCTATTGTGGTCAGCACAGTGAGCCATGCTGGACAGGGCTCTCGTGTGGTCAGCACAGTGCCCCATGCTGGACAGGGCTCTAGTGTGGTCAGCACAATGCCCCATGCTGGACACGGCTCTAGTGTGGTCAGCACAGTGTCCCATGCTGGACAGGGCTCTAGTGTGGTCAGCACAGTGCCCCATGCTGGACAGGGCTCTAGTGTGGTCAGCACAGTGCCCCATGCTGGACAGGGCTCTAGTGTGGTCAGCACAGTGCCCCATGCTGGACAGGACTCTAGTGTGGTCAGCACAGTGTCCCATGCTGGACAGGGCTCTAGTGTGGTCAGCACAGTGTCCCATGCTGGACAGGGCTCTAGTGTGGTCAGCACAGTGCCCCATGCTGGACAGGGCTCTAGTGTGGTCAGCACAGTGCCTCATGCAGGACACTGCTCTAGTGTGGTCAGCAGACTGTCCCATGCTGGACAGGGCTCTAGTGTGGTCAGCACAGTGCCCCATGCTGGACAGGGCTCTAGTGTTGTCAGCACAGTGTCCCATGCTGGACAGGGCTCTAGTGTGGTCAGCACAGTGTCCCATGCTGGACACTGCTCTAGTGTGGTCAGCACAGTGCCCCATGCTGGACAGGGCTCTAGTGTGGTCAGCACAGTGCCTCATGCAGGACACTGCTCTAGTGTGGTCAGCAGACTGTCCCATGCTGGACAGGGCTCTAGTGTGGTCAGCACAGTGCCCCATGCAGGACACTGCTCTAGTGTGGTCAGCACAGTGCCCCATGCTGGTCACGGCTCTAGTATGGTCAGCACAGTGTCCCATGCTGGACAGGGCTCTAGTGTGGTCAGCACAGTGTCCCATGCTGGACAGGGCTCTAGTGTGGTCAGCACAGTGCCCCATGCTGGACAGGGCTCTCGTGTGGTCAGCACAGTGCCCCATGCTGGACAGGGCTCTAGTGTGGTCAGCACAATGCCCCATGCTGGACACGGCTCTAGTGTGGTCAGCACAGTGTCCCATGCTGGACAGGGCTCTAGTGTGGTCAGCACAGTGCCCCATGCTGGACAGGGCTCTAGTGTGGTCAGCACAGTGCCCCATGCTGGACAGGGCTCTAGTGTGGTCAGCACAGTGCCCCATGCTGGACAGGAGTCTAGTGTGGTCAGCACAGTGTCCCATGCTGGACAGGGCTCTAGTGTGGTCAGCACAGTGTCCCATGCTGGACAGGGCTCTAGTGTGGTCAGCACAGTGCCTCATGCAGGACACTGCTGTAGTGTGGTCAGCACAGTGCCCCATGCTGGACAGGGCTTTCGTGTGGTCAGCACAGTGCCCCATGCTGGACAGGGATCTAGTGTGGTCAGCACAGTGCCCCATGCTGGACAGGGCTCTAGTGTGGTCAGCACAGTGCCCCATGCTGGACAGGGCTCTCGTGTGGTCAGCACAGTGTCCCATGCTGGACAGGGCTTCAGTGTGGTCAGCACAGTGTCCCAGGCTGGACAGGGCTCTCGTGTGGTCAGCACAGTGTCCCATGCTTGACAGGGCTTCAGTGTGGTCAGCACAGTGTCCCAGGCTGGACAGGGCTCTAGTGTGGTCAGCACAGTGCCCCATGCTGGACAGGGCTCTAGTGTGGTCAGCTAGTGTGCTAAAATCCAAGTAGACGCATCAACGACATTAAACTCATCTATCGTCCTTGTTACTTCATCAAATAATCATGCAAGTTAGTCAGACACAATCTTGCCTTAACACATCTATGGTGATTATCCTTGATGAACCTGTGCCTTTCTAAGTGACAGTTTATCATGTCTCTCAGAATAGATTACAATAATTTTCCCACTCTGAGGTTAGACTAACTGGCCTGTAGTTATTCGGTCTATCCTTCGCTCCCTTTTTAAACAGTGGTTCAATGTTAGCAGTTCTCCAATCCTCCATCACCACACCTGTATCCAGTGAGAACTGGAAAATCATGGACATACCTTTGGTTATTTCTTCTGTTGCTTCTTTTAACAACCTGGGGTAGATTTCATCACGCCATGGTGATGTATCAACTTTCAATGAGGCTAATTCCATTAGTAATTCCTCTCTGCCTATGTTTATCACATCCAATAATTCACACTCCTCCTCCTTAACTACAATATCTGCACCGTTCCCCTCTTTTGTGAAGACAGTCACAAAGTATTCATGAAGAACCATGTCAGTAACTACTGTCCCTACACAGAGGTTACCTTATCGGTCATTAATGGGCTCTACTCTCTCCTTAGTTGTCCTCTTCGCCTTAATGTATTGAAAGAAAAAACATACATGGGTTCACCTTGATTTTGCTTGCCAATATTTTTTTATGATTTCTCCTTGCTTTCGTAAATTCCTTTTTGATATCAGCCTCCACTTTCTATACTCCTCTTGGTTTTCTGTTGCATTGAGTTATCGGTGTGGGACATAAACATGCCCTTCCTGCTGTATCTTACCCTGCAGGCTCCTTGTCATCCATGGAGCTGGGGAATGAGACAGACTTGATTTATCTACAAAGCGCTGGCACGGACTCGATGAGTTGAAATGTCCCATTCTGCGCCAGAATTGACTAAGGCTCTATGACTCTATGACATGGGTATTCTATGACAACAGCTTTCCTATACTGGGAAGGTGTATAATGGACTGGACAGTATCACCCTGTTGAACCCCGTGATGTAAGTAAAATGTTTGATTCCCCAGAACATGGTTAACAAATGTCCTTCACAAACAGAGTAAATCAGTTCAGCCCCACTCACAATTCTGGAGTAATTCACAATGGGGAGTATTTTCTCCTGGTTTTCTCGGCATTGGACAGCAGCCAGGCTGTCACTGTGTCCCCACATCCATGTTGAAAGTCTTGTCGGGGTTTGGTGAGGTAAGACACGTTGCCTGGGCGACAGATTTCTTTAGTTGTTACTGTTTCTGTGCTCTCTTCAGTCCAAATGGGATAAACCTGGTCATCATCACCATTCGGTGGTTCATAAAGAGGAGTCACAGTCTCAGCAAATCGAGAGATGAGGGTCCGCTGATACCCCACCCGCCTGACAATAGGACACAGGGCAGTCTTTGTGGTGGACAGGGGTAGACACTGGATGAGGGTCTGCTGATACCCCACCAGCCTGAGGATAGGACACTGGGCAGTCCTTGAGGTGGACAGGGGTAGACACTGGAATTGTGTCCACTGATACTCCACCAGCCTGAGGGTAGGACAAAGGGCAGTCTTTGAGGTGGACAGGGGTAGACACTGGATGAGGGGCAATTGATACTCCACCAGCCTGAGGATAGGTCAGAGGGCAGTCTTTGAGGTGGACAGGGGTAGACACTGGATGAGGCTCCACTGATACCCCACCAGCCTGAGCAGAGGACACAGAGCAGGCTTTGAGGTGGACAGGGGTAGACACTGGATGAGGGGAATTGATAATCCACCAGCCTGAGGATAGGACACAGGGCAGTCTTTGAGGTGGACAGGGGTACACACTGGATGAGGGTTCACTGCTACCCCACCAGCCTGAGGATAGGACACAGAGCAGTCTTTGAGGTGGACAGGGGTAGACACTGGATGAGGGTTCACTGATACCCACCAGCATGAGGATAGGACACAGTGCAGTCCTTGACGTGGACAGGGGTAGACACTGGAATTGTGTCCACTGATACCCCACTAGCCTGAAGATAGGACACAGGGCAGCCTTTGAGGTGGACAGGGGTGGACAATGGATGAGGGTCCACTGATACCCACCAGCATGAGGATAGGACACAGTGCAGTCCTTGAGGTGGACAGGGGTAGACACTGGATGAGGATCCACTGATACCCACCAGCCTGAGGATAGGACACTGGGCAGTCCTTGAGGTGGACAGGGGTAGACACTGGAATTGTGTCCACTGATACTCCACCAGCCTGAGGGTAGGACACTGGGCAGTCTTTGAGGTGGACAGGGGTAGACACTGGATGAGGGTCCACTGATACCCACCAGCCTGAGGATAGGACACTGGGCAGTCCTTGAGGTGGACAGGGGTAGACATTGGAATTGTGTCCACTGATACTCCACCAGCCTGAGGGTAGGGCACTGGGCAGTCTTTGAGGTGGACAAGGGTAGACACTGGATGAGGGTCCACTGATACCCCACCAGCCTGAGGATAGGACACAAGGCTGTCTTTGAGGTGGACAGGGGTATACACTGGATGGTTTCGACCTGATGTTGGTCTGGGCTGATGTTGGATGAGCCAATTTAGACATATAGAACGATGACACGATGTTACACCAGCTGGGCCTTACGTGGATGGTATTTTAGTCCAGCTCCCAAAGTAACTGCAGTAGTTCCTGTAAAAGGGTTAAATGTGTGGACACGGTCTGTGGTGATGAGGAGGAGACCATCAATTTATTTCAGCAAGCAGGAAGACTGTGAAAGGTTCCTAACGGCCCCGGCTATACGTTTGTGGAAAATAGTAGGGTTATTGTGGAACCCCTTGTGACAGACATGTCCAGGGGTAACTCTGGTCCTCAGAAGTTAATGTGAATTTAAATTGTTTCTCTAGTTTTACTGGGATACTCCAATAAACATTAGAGATATCCAGCGTGGTGAAGTCAGCCCTGCCGCTGGGAATCCGGGAGAGTAGGGTTGGTGTCTCTCAGACAACCGAGTTCACACAGGGGTGACTGTGTTGAGTTTGTGATGGTCAATAGTCAGTCCCCAGCTGCCATCTGGTTTTGTAACCGGCAAAATCGGACAGTTAGTAGTGAATGTGTCTTTGTGAACTACACCCTGGTATAACAATAACCTGATGTTGTCTGGAATATATGATATAATCTCAGCTCGGTAAGAATACTGCTTCATGGATCATGCAATGGTCAGTTAATTTCTTCAGGTCTGCTCATGTTTCCACAGTCATCTTTATGGGTTGTGAATACACTCAGCACCGACTCGAGAATCGCCTGTACCTCAGGGTGATCAGAGGTGACTGGTTCACACTCCTCTGATATTTTAATCATGAATATTGAGGGTGCAATGGACACCAGAGCAGGGGTATGTTTTAATGTTCTACAATATACAAATATAGAGATAATCAATTACTGCTGATAACCTTTGAGCACTTTACTGTCCAGTAGTCCCTGTCCATTATACAGGATCATATAAAAGGAAGACATGACTTTGACATGAACCCTGTTCCCTCTCCTACACCACTGTAAGATCTGATCTAGGGTCACCACATCCGTGAACTGCGGAGCCCTCTTTCTGTCCTAGTATTCCATTTACCTTCTGTCCAATTGCAGCATTCACAGTCAGCAGCAGCAGCCTCCTGACTGAAAGAGGTCACTTGGCCCATTGTATCAGTGGTGACCGAAAAACGATCCACCCATTCTAATCCCACTTTCAGCATTTGAGCCATAGCTCTGCAGATTACGGTACTTGAGGTGTATATCCAGAATCCTGTTGAATGAGTTGAGGGTTTCTGCCTCAACTACACTGTCAGGCAGTGAGTTCCAGACCCCACCACACTCTGTATGAAAAGGTCTTCCTCATCTCCCCTCTTATCTTTCGATTAATCACTTTAAATCTATTCCCCCCTAGTCACTGACCTTTCTACTAAGGTGAACAGACCCTTCACCTCCTCTCTGTCCAGATCCCTCAAAATTATGGACATTTCAGTCCGATCTCCTCTCAGCCTTCTCTATTCCAAAGAGAACAACCCCAGCCTATCCAATCGTTCCTCACAGCTGCATTTTGTCTAGTCCTAGCAACATCCTCATAAAACTCCTCTGTACCCTCTCTAGTGCAATTAGATCCTTTCTGTAATGAGGTGACCAGAATTGCACTCAGTACTCAAGTTGTGGCCTAGCCAATGAGTTATACAGTTCCAGCATAATTTCCCTGCTCTTATATTCTATACCTCAGCTAATAAAGGAAAGGATTCCATCTGCCTTCTCCACCATATTATTATTGAATCTGCTTCCACCTTGTTTTCAGGCAGTGAATTCCAGATCCCAACAACTCGCTGTGTAAGAACATTCTCCTCATTTCACCTCTGGTTCTTTGTCAATTACCTTCAATCTGTGTCTTCTTAACACTGAACTTTCTGACACTGGAAACATTTTCACACTAATTACCCAATCAAAACCCCTCATGAATTTGAATTCTATATTAAATCCCCTCTTACCCTTCACTGCTCTAAAGAGAAAAGTCCCAGCTTTTCCCATCTATCCATGAGATCCCTGGTACCAATCTAGTAAATCACCTCAGTATCTTCACTAAGTCCTTGTCATCCTTACCAAAGTGTGGTGATCAGAATTGGACACAATTCTCCAGCTGGGACCTAACCAATGATGTCTAAAAACCAGCATTTCCTCCTGAGTTTTATTACTCTGTGCTGTGTTTATAAAACCAAGGACACGATATGTTGTTATTTTTTAGCAGCCTTCTCAGTGTCCTGCTGCCTCAGAAATTAGGACAGCCCGAGATCTGTCCATTCCACCACCCACATTATATTGCCTTTCCTCATATTTCCTACCGATATGTATCACTTCACAGTTCAATGTGTAAAGTTCAATCTGCCGGGTGACTGGCCATTTCACCAGTCACTCTCTGTCCTCATTGGGACAGACCAGGCTCCATCCTCAGGCTGTGCTGAGTAAGCAGCTTTCACCCAATGTGGTACTGAGCTCCAAATAGAGCAGAAAAGACTCACTTCTATCCCCGGCTTGTGTTAATCCCACCCGGTGTGGCACTGACACACACAGACAGCAGGAAAGACCCAATTCAATCCCCGGTGTGTCTTAATCCCACCCGGTGTGGCACTGACACACACAGAGAGCAGGAAAGACCCAATTCAATCCCCGGTGTGTCTTAATCACACCCGGTGTGGTCCTGACCCAGGCACAGAGAGCAGGAAAGATTCAATTCTATCCCTGGACGGTGTTAATCTCACCCGGTGTGGTACTGACCCACACAGAGAGCAGGAAAGATCCAATTCAATCCCTGGCCTGTGTTAATCTCTCCCGGTGGTACTGACCCAGGCACAGAGAGCAGGAAAGATTCAATTCTATCCCTGGACGGTGTTAATCTCACCCGGTGAGGTACTGACCCACACAGAGAGCAGGAAAGATCCAATTCTGTCCCCGGCTTGTGTTAAATCGTCCCGGTGTTGTATTGACCCACACAGAGAGCAGGAAAGACCCATTTCTATCCCCGGCCTCTTAATCCCACACAGTGTGGTACTGAACCACACAGAGAGCAGGAAAGGACCAATTCTATCCCTGAGCTGTGTCACTTCCACCCGATGTGGTAATGACCCCCACGTACACACAGAGAGCAGGAAAGGACCATTCTCTCCCTGATCTGTGTCATTCCCACATAGTGTGGTACAGACACAGCAAGAAATTTCTATTTCTCTCCCTGGCCTGTGCCAATCCAACATGTTGTGTTAATGACCCCCACACACAGAGCAGGAGATTTCCATCTCTCTCCCTCACCTGTGTTAATCCAACAAGGTATGCTCCAAGTACAAGTAACGATCAGCCTCTGCTTAAAATTGCTGTCCGTCTATCCCTGATCTGTGTTACTTCCACACAGTGTGGTACTGACCAAACAAACAGAGCAGGAAAGGACTAATTCTCTCCCTCATCTGTGTTAATCCAACATGATGTTTTCCTGAACCATATCAAAGTACAAGTAATGATCAGCCTCTGCTTAAAATTGTTGCCCGTCTGTTGTACAAATCAGGTAAGGTTTCAATAGTTTCTGTTTTCACAGACTCAAAGAATCATCCAGCACGGAGGAGGCTATTTGGCCCATCGTGTCTGTGCATGCTGTTTGAAGGAGCAATCCCATTTGTCCCTCTCCTCTACACAATTACCACTTCGCTGAAAATCTCCTCTGATACTATTGAATCAATTCTCTTTTTTAAATTTATTATTGAATCTGCTTCACCACTCTTTCAGGCTGTG
Source organism: Heterodontus francisci (assembly GCF_036365525.1). Classification (NCBI taxonomy): domain Eukaryota; kingdom Metazoa; phylum Chordata; class Chondrichthyes; order Heterodontiformes; family Heterodontidae; genus Heterodontus; species Heterodontus francisci. The sequence continues at coordinate 2,303,213 of NW_027140293.1, forward strand.
AATTCCGGTTTATAATAAATCAATGCATTTTTGTTGGCCCAGCACCTTAAAAATGCGTCCTCTGGTGACTGACAGTACTTCCAGTGAAACCAAATTCTCTGTCTTTACTCCATCAAATACTGTTCAAGATTTTGCATATCTCTATTCAATCTCCATTTAACATTACTGCTCGAAAGAGAACAATTCCAGTTTACAGTCAAGGGACACGAGATAGAGGGGAGGGGGTAGACTTCAGCTCGGACTCTAACACAAAACACCATCACCTCCACATTCCCCTCCTCCGAGCCAAACACCATCTAGACTTGGACAGAAATCATCGTTCCTTCATCATCACTGGGTTAAAAGCCTGAAATCCTTTCTGTAACAGTATTGTGGGAACATCTTCACCACATGGACTGCAGTGGTTCAGGATGAAGGCCTATCATTTTCTCATGGGAACCAGGGATTGGGAAGTAATGCCAGCCTTGTCAGTATTACTCATATCTTGAGAACAAATAGACAGGAAATAAAATAGGAACAAAATCAATGTGTTTGTAACTGATTGATTGAAGTGATCAAAGAGAGAGACGTCATAAATCAATAAGTAAATTGTCAACACAATTCATCTCACCTGGCCCTTGTGTTTGCCTTTCTTCTGTTATCTGTGTGAGGATACAAGTAACAATGAGCCGCTGGCTCAAGAACAGCTGGACATCAATTGTACACACGGAATAAGGACTCAATGGATTCTGTTACCATAGAATCGGAGAATCACAAAGCATGGAAGCAGTCCATTGGCCCATCGTGCCTGTGCCATCTTTGAAAGAGCTTTTTATTTTACACCTCTTTCCTCCTCTTTTCCCAAAGTCCTGCAAATCCCCCTCTGCAGCATTTATCCAGTTCCCTTTTGAAACTTGCTCTTGAATCTGCTTCCAGCACATCTTCAGACCGTGTATTCCAGACTAAAGCAACTCACTGTATAAAAATGTTTTCCTTGTGCCACATCTGCATCTTTTGCCAAGTATTTTGAGTATTGTTATTGGTCCTTTACCCAAAGGAAACAGTTTATCTTGCTCTTTCAAAACTGCACATAATTGTGATCTGCTCTATTAAATTTCTCCTTTACCTGATCTGCCCTAATTCCTGTTTCTGTAGTCTCCCCGTGAACATGAATTCCCTCATTCCTGGACCATTCCAATAAATATCCTCTGCACCTTCTCCAAGGTTCTGACATCCTTTCTAATAAGTAATGCTCAGAATTGGACACAATTCCTCAGCTGAGACCTAACCAGTGATTTTTAAAGTTTTAGTTAGCTTCCTTGCTTTTGCACGCGATGCCTCTTTTTATAAAGTTCGATATCCCGGATGTGTTTTAATAATTTTATCGACTTGTTCTGCTACATTCAAAGACATCTGTTCATGCACCCAATGTAAAACTGCCCCATTTCATTTACATTGCCTCACCTCATTCTTCCTCCCTTTGCCCATGTCTGCACTAAATTTCATCTGCCTCATTTCCTCATGTCATCTCTCTCCCTGAATCCCTCTGATATCATCCTTATTTTTTTACATTTCCGAGTTTCTGTCACCTGAGAACATTGAAATTATGCCTTTTATAGATAAGTAAATGTTACACACAAACACAATACACAGATATATATTTATGTATGTTTTATAAAAGAGCAATGGCCTGAATACCGACCATTGGGGACCATCACTGTATAATCCCCTTCACTGTCTGAGCAACAATAGATCACCACTTCCCTCTGTATTCTATCCCTTAGCCAATGTCATATCCACACTGTCACTGCCTCTTGAATCCATGAGGTTCAGACTTCCTAACAAATCTATTAAATGGCATTTGATTCCACTACTTTTGATTGTTCATATACAAAGTAGCAACCATGCTATCCGCAGCAACACTCTCCATTACTTCATCAAAGAATTTGATCAGGTTTGTCAGACATGATTTGCCACGAACATATCTGGTGGACCTTCTTGTCATTTATAAACTCATGCTATTCAGACCACGATTATCTTGTCCCAGATTACAGTCTCTACAAGCTTCCCCAACATTTCAGTGAGGTTAGACTGATGGGTCAGTAGTTCTAGGGTGTAGCCTATCACTACTGTTTCGAACAGGGTGCAGAATTTGCGACACTCCAGTCCTCTGTCATCACTCCCATATCAAAGGAGGATTGGACGATTCTGGCCAGTGGCTCCGCTATTTCCAACATTCCTTCCCTCAGTAACCCTCATACATTCCGTCTTGACCGGGTAAATGTTTATTGTGATACGGAAAGTGCTGGATTGAAATGGGTTGACTGAACTTGTTTGTTCAGTGACTGTGATTAACGTAAGTCTCCATGGAGCCTAATTGTGTCGCTGGAGGGTTTCCAACGTCTATTAATACAGGACTCCTTCCAATGTGTTATCCCATAGTATCACCCCACCCCCCCCCCCCCGCATCCCCACCCCTCCCACCGGCACTGACAGGGATAAGTGGCTCCAGAGTGAGGGAGAGGATAAATCAGAAGCTGAGAACAATCGATTGGAATGTTACAACAATGGGTCAGAATCTGAGAACAATCGATTGGAATGTGACAACAATGGACAGGAGTTTCTCGTGGGCGTCTGACTATCTTTCTACAAATTATCATCGGCTTTCTTTACAATATCGGATCTATTTCGCGCTTTTGACTATTCAAACGATTTACTATCCCATCCTCGGTATTGTTGGTGTCCCTGGTAAGTCTCTCTCTACCTAGCTATTAATGTTATAACCTATGATTAACTTCTGTACTGTTCTTGTCAATTACTCTGCCTTTCTTGCTAATATTGTTGTTCCTGGTAAGCCTCTCTATCCAGCTATTAGAACTATAGATCATGTTTCACTGCATTGCTGTTCCTTTTATTTAAATATTGGGAAGACTAAATCCACTGCCATCGGTTTCTGTCACAAATTCTGTCTCTGTCCACCGACTCGATCACACACCCTGTCCAATGTCTGAGAACAAACCAGACTCTTCACAACGTCAGCGATTCCTTTCATCCTAAGCTAAGTTCCAATTCAATATCCTGTCGATCACTAACCCTGCCTACAGCCACCTCTATAATGTTGTTCATTTCCACATCTCCTTCAGTTCATCTACTTATAAACCCTCAGCCGTGCCTTTCTTAGATCCACACTTGATGATTCCAATGTCTTCCTGGTCATGCTCACAATAACAAAGCTCGCTAAACTTCAGCTCATTCAGAAATCTACTGGCTGCATCACAGCTCACACCCACTTCAGATCACCCATCACCCCTGTACTCACTCACATAACCTACCTCCCAGTCTGGCAATGCCACAATTTTAATATAATCATACTTGGATTAAAAGCTCTAAATGGCCTCAACCTTCCAATTATCCCCATTCCCCTGTCCGTTTCCAATATTCCTTCCATTTGTTCTATTTGAAGTGTTTATCATTTCTCGTTTTGAAGTGAATTTCATTCGCTATGGATCTGTCTCTGACTCTGATTTGGTCTAAGTACCATCATTGGTGCTGGTGCAGTGGAATCCACACTGATGGGCAGTTCTGGTGTAGCGTACACAGTGCTCATGCTGGAAAGGGCACGAGTCTAAGAGTACCCTGCATGTACTGGTAGACTGAACAGGGGTCTGGATGTTATATCAACAACCTGTTCCAGCAGATTTGAAACTTGGCCTATGCATGTTCACTGACCACCTGTGTTAGTCACTCTCAGTTAAGCATATATTCAGCTGGCACAAGGAATCCCCTCTAGGGTTATTGAAAAGGACCAGGCATCCAACTTACAGGTGAGGGGCTTTTGACTTACTTCTGCTATTGTAAAGTTAGTGGAGGTGCTGTGGATGGTTCTCTGGAGGTTGTGTTGTGAGCAGCTGCAGTCATTCAGGGAGGACAGAGGATTTAGTGACCCAACTCTAGACGAGGTATGGGGATTGTAGTTACAGTGTCTCTGGGTCTGTAACATGATCAACAAATAGAGCAGAGGTTGCAGATAGGGGAAGCTCTGTAAAGAGGGAGGAGGAGGGGGCTCTGCCCTACCCACCCCGGGTTTTCCAAGAGCACTATTCCTACCTACACCTAACCCAGGAGCAGTGTGTGAGGTGACTCTGATTCAATAAGGATGTGGTCACAGAGCTGTGTCACCTCCTGTAACACGACCTGGAGCCTGACACCAGGGTGAGGACGGAGCTGTCTGTAGCCGTAAAGGTCACAGTTTCATTAAACTTCTATGTATCTGGATCTGCCAGGCAGCAGCGGGCGACTTATCCATTATCTCTCTCTATGCTGTCCATTGATGTATCTGCTGGTTAATGGAGGCCATCTATGTCGGGTGAGGTGAATATATCATTTTCACCCTCCACAGGGTGAAGCAGGGTGAGAGGTCCCGTGGCTTTGTCAGGGTAGCGGGATTCCTAATGGTGTAGGTGGCTCTGCGGGGCCCGAATGTCAACGGGGAGAGGTACAGGAACTGAAAGAACTCTCACTCCATTAATGTACAGTTGGTGTGTGAGCATGCCCAGTACATCATGTTGGTGAATGTCCACGACCCTGGCAGCAGCCACCATACCTTCATTCTGAAGCAGGCAGCCGGTCCCAACACTTCGGGCCTCTATGGTGAACCAGAATGTGGCTCCTCGGAGACAATGCCTACCTCACTCTGTACATGACTCATAATTCTACGCCCAGCATCAATGCCAACCAACCGCATGAAAATAACCTGTATATAATGTGAACAATGGAGTCACCAGGAACATGGTGGAACAGACCATCGGTGTGATGAAGCAATGCTTCCGATGTCTGAACCGCTCGGGGGGAGCTCTCCAGTACTCACTGGAGCAGCTTGTCTAAGTTCATGGTGTTCTGCTGCACCCTTCATATCATCATGATCATGAGGACAGGCATTGGCACCAGGAATCCGGAGGCTACCTCAGGAGGAGGAGTGAGGGAGGATATTTCCTGGATGCCTTCGACCCGGACAGGCTGTTGGAGAGTCACTGCTAAGAGTCCATTTCCCATGGGCAACTTCCCTTTCCCAACATTGATCCCCAATTCTCCACCATGACACGCATCTGAGACACACCATCACAGTGTCCCCTTGGTCACTATGCTGCAATAAAAACCACCAATAAAAATCTTTTCATTAACATCTTTATCCAACAACACATCCAATTATACAAACAAAACTGAACTATTCACCCTTGGGTCTTCCCTTCGTGCCGGTCTTGTGGGTTCCCTCGACCTATCTAGTGCTCCTACACAGTGTTTCCCAAGTGACTGCAGCATGGCTAATGGAAGGCTGCTGACTTTTACTGGGCTGACTGCTGATGGCCTTGGAGGACGTCCTCGAGCAGTTCTGGGCCTTGAGGGATTCAAGACTGCACCACCTCGACATGGGCAGCAGCAGCCTGGGCTGGCTGATGGGTAACAGCAAGGACACTGGTGGCGTGACAGTGAAGGGATAACAAATACTGTCATCCTGAGAGAGGACAGCAGGTTCATGCTCCACGCAGACACTGTCACTGCCACGGGGCAACACCTCAGCAATCCTAGTAATCTACTGGATCACAGATTGCTGGACTGCTGTGAGATCCTGCAAACCCCTTTGAACACTGAGATCCACAGCCTTGACGACAGCAGTCTGATCCTGCCTGGCAGCAAGCACGGATGTCATGACCTCAGCCTGACATTCCACTGCAGCATCGAGACTAGATTTTTTTAGATTTAGATTTAGATTTCAATATACAGCACCGAAACAGGCCCTTCGGCCCACCGAAACTGTGCTAACCATCAACCAGCCGTTTATACTAATCCTACACTAATCCCATATTCCTACCACATCCCCACCTGTTCTTATATTCCCCTACCACCTCCCTATACTCGGGGCAATTTTGTAATGGACAAGTTACCTATCAAACTGCAAGTCTTTTGGTGGTTGGAGGAACCCGGAGCACCCGGAGGAAACCCACGCAGACACAGGGAGAAGTTGCAAACTCCACACAGGCAGTACCCACAATTGAATCCGGGTCGCTGGAGCTGTGAGGCTGCAGTGCTAACCACTGCGGCACTGTGCTGACGTTGGGTGTCTGCCGCCTGTGCTGCAGTGGAAGCTGAGACAATGGTCACCAGACACTGTATCACGGCTTGGTCCGCTAGTGCTGTCATGGAGTTAGTGACCACTTCCACAGGGGAAAGAATGGGCTTCAAGCTCTGTACAATGTCCTGTGCCATGTTGGAGCCGGACTGCTCCATGTTCCTTGATCGTGACAATAAACTATCTGACAGGCCTGTCAATGGACAAAGTATCTCAGTCTACATGTCCATCAGCATTCTCCTGTGTGCTGCTCCAGCAATGTTCACATCTGAGTCCTGTGTATTATAACTCGTTTGTGACCTCGCCCTCTGGTGAGCTGACACATGAACTATCCTTTCCCCCTGGCCTGGCTGCAGCTCTGTCGTGCTCGGTGACTCACCACGTGTAGATTCCGACTCTATCCCAGCCTCTAAAGCACACACAGTGTAAGTATTTGAACTGTTGGCTGTGAGTATTAGACCAAGTGCTGGGGCTTCGCCATCAGTGCTGTGCTGCTGCTCTCTCCCTGTCTCCTGGATCTGCTGTGACTGGGAAGCTGGCAGTTTTGGATTGTCATTGGAAAGTATCAGATCAGAAGTGGAGGGTTGTGGTGAGGGATTGGGGGTGGAATGGAAAGCAGGAGGTCCACGGCCCCACCATCTGCAGCTTGTACATCATCCCATACAGCAGGATGAGTGGGAGGTGGGAGTTAAGAAGGGACATAAGGCAGGAACATAGCATCATCCTGAATTCTTTCGGTGATGCCAGATGCTACGGGCTCTGTCACAGCCGGACCCATGATGTGGAGCATCATCTCCTCCCTCAGGCTCAGGGTTTGAATGTCTGCCTGGTCCCCGCCGGTTCACTGCTGTTCTCTTTGATTATGGGCCACCTTGTCCTTTAAGAGAGAGGGCAGAATGTCAGTGATTGTGTTGCACTGTGTTTGGGTGATGTGCCTGCCAAAGCTGAATAGCTGGAGATATGTGGAGACAATGAGATGTGGGTGTGAGGCTGGTATCAGGGGAAGTTGTGTGAGGGTGAGGTGGAGCATGTGAATGTTAGGTGCGAGTCCTGAGTGTTAAGTACTGCTGATGGGTGAGTGATGGGTGTGTGGTACATTGAGCAGTGTGAGAGGTTGGTTGTGTTGGTGGTAGGAGATGCCATGTGGAGATGAATTCCATGACATTGACCCGTGTGAGCTCATTAAACTTCTCTGGCTCTGTTGTTAGGTCGTCGGGGCCATACTTCATGCATTCACCTCCCTGGCCTCCTGCTCCCATTCCCTTCGGAGTGCGTTCCTTAAGGGTCTCCACACCACCCTACAGAAACATGGGCATTCCTCTCCTATCACCCTCCATGACTAAGGCCTCTAGCAGCACTAAAATAAAAGCAAACTACTGCAGATGCTTGAAATCTGAAACAAAAACAAGAAATGCTGGGATCACTCAGCAGGTCTGGCAGCTTCTGCGGAAAGAGAAACAGAGTTAACGTTTCAGAAATGTTAACTCTGCTTCTCTTTCCACAGATGCTGCCAGACCTGCTGAGTGATTCCAGCATTTCTTGTTTTTGCCTCTAGCAACACATCCGTGAAGCGCACAGCCGTCTCCCCGTCCTAGTACTCCATTTACCTTGTCTCCAATAGCATCATTCACAGTCAGCAGCAGCAGCCTCCCGTGATTCAGTGCAGCTTCCCTTCAGGAGGGACAGACAGCCTTTAAAAGCTGAATGCTGGCTGAAAGACGAGCCAGGCTCACACACAGTTAGGTCCCTGTTAAGCGTGCAGACAGACAGCAGCGCGGGTCACCATGGGCGATACGTAGAATTCATGGAAATGAGGAGACAGCAGGAGCTTTGTGTGTCATCTGCCTCAACAGGAATGGACACAGGCAGATCATGATCACTTTGCCCAAAAAGCGATGAAAACCTGATTTTCTCGTTCTTGCTATTTCCCTTTCCATCTTTCACATTTACTCCCTCTCTCTCCCTCTTTTCACTTTCTGTCTCTTTCTCATAGAATCAGAGATTGATGCACCACAGAAGGAGGTCCGTCGGCCCATTGTGTCAGTGCTGTCCCTTTGAAAGAGCTGTCTAACTAGTTCCACGCCCCCTCCCCTTTCCCCAGACTCCTGCGTGTTTTCTCCTTTTGAAGTATTTGTTAAATTCCCTTTTGAAAGATATTATTGAATCTGCTTCCACCATGTTTTCAGGCAGTGAATTCCAGATCCCAACAACTCACTGTGTAAGAAAATTCTCTTCATTTCACCTCTGGTTCTTTGTCAATTACCTTCAATCTGTGTCTTCTTAATACTGAATTTTCTGACACTGGAAACAGTTTCACATTAATTCCCCTATGAAAACCGCTCATGATTTTGAATTCTATATGAAATCTCTTACCCTTCACTGCTCTAAAGAGAACAATCCCAGCTTTTCCAATCTCTCCATGCAACTGAATTCCCAGATCCCTGCTACCATTCCAGTAAATCACCGCTGTATATTCACTAAGTCCTTGACATCCTTACCAAAGTATGGTGATCAGAATTGGACACAATTCTCCAGCTGGGACCTAACCAATGATGTATAAAGATCAGCAGTTCCTCCTGAGTTTTATTACTCTGATTCTCTCTCTCTCTAACACCAATGACACTACATGTTGCCTTCAAAGATCTGTGTGTGCACATGCCAGGTCTCTCTAATCCTGCACCCACTTTATAATGGTATCATTTAGATTATATTGTTTTTCCACATGCTTCCTACCCAAATGTCTCACTTCACACTTCACTGAGTTAAATTACATCTGCCATGTTCCTGCCCATTTTACCAGTCAGTCTCTGTCTTCCTGAAGTTTGTTAATATCCTTCTCATGTTTATTAACATTTCTGAGCTTCCATCCATCTGAAAATTTTGACATTGTCCTGGCTCTACACAACCCAACGGCAATAACAAACAGCAACAGTAATCCCGACTGTGACACTGGGGAATCCCACAGTGTACTTCCCTCCAGACTGAACAATAACCATTCTCCAATACTCTCTGCTTTCTGTCACTGACTTAATTTCCTGCATGCTGGCATTGTAAATAAAAGAACAGTCTCACATTTATGTAATGTGTTTCATGACCACTGCATGTCCCAAAGTGACTTCCAATTAATGAATACTTCTCAACACTTAGTCAGTTTCATAATGTAGGAAACAGGGCAGCCAATTTCTACACCGCAAGATCCCACAAGTAACAATGTGATGATGATCAGATCTGTTTTTGTGATGTTGATTGAAGGGTAAATAGTGACCAGGACACTGGGGAGATTTCCCCTGCTCTTCGAAATAATCCCATGGGATCTTTAACATCCACCTGGGAGGGCAGTCGTGGCCTTGGTTTAACGTTTCATTCTAAAGATGGCACCTCTCACAGTGTAACACTCCCCTAGTACTGCACTGCAGTGTCAGCCTTGATTCTTGTGATCAAGTCCTGCACTGACACTTGATCCACGAAGCTTGTGACTGAAAGGGGAGAGAGCTACAAACTGAGCCAAGGCTGACATTGGTCCTTTAATCCCATGTGTTTCTAATGTGGTGACACGGCTGCTTTGTGGTAGTTTATCAAAAGCCTGGTGAAAGGATAGGAATATTGGGAAAGTGCAGGGAGTAACAATCATAGAATTATCGAATAGCACAGACTGAATGAGGTCATTCGTCCCACTCCCTGACTCTTTCACTATATTCTTGCAATTTTTTCTGCTTCAGGTATTTATCCAATTCCCTTTTGGGATCTATTATTGAATCAGTATCCATCAGCCTATCAGACAGTGCAGTCCAAATCCAAACCACTCTGAAACAAAAATCCAATCGCCTTAAATCTGTGCCTCTGGTTAGTGGCCCCTTGGACACTGAAAACAGTTTCTCTTTATTTAATTTATCTTAACCCTTCCTAATGTTAAACACCTCAATCAAGTCTCCTCTGAAAGTTCTCTGCTCTAAGCAGAACAACCCCAGCTACATAACTGTAATCGCTCATGCCTGGACAAATTCTAGTAAAACAGTTCTTTACCCTCTCCGAAGGCTTCATGTCCTTCCTAAAGTGTGGTTCCCGGTATTTGACACAAGACTCCAGGTGCAGCTAAATTAGTATTTTATATATGATTGGCATAATGGCCTTGCTTTTGCTCTTTCTTCCTCTATTTATCAAACCTCGGATCCCACATATTTATTAACAGTTTCGTTAACCTTTCCTACCACCTTCAAAGATTTGTGTACAAACACCCCAGGTGTCTCTGTTATTTCACTACCTTTACAGTTGTACCATATAACTTGTATTTTCTCCCCTCATTCATCTTTCCAAAATGTATTGCCTCACACATCTGCAATGCCAATTAAATATTGAGACGATTGAAGCCATTGTTTTCTGCCTCTGTTCCAAACATTTCCTATCAAGACACTCGATCCTTCTCCTTTGTAAATGTTTGAGAGCAAGCCAAACTGTTCACAAACTTGGTTACATAGTTAACCTTGAGATGTCTTGAGATGAGCTTCCTACCAAATATTCACACCATCAGTAAAACGGCCTATTTTCAGCGCCAGTGGAGTTGCATCGCTGGTTAAAGAGGAAATTAAAGCAAGAGTGAGGAAGGATATTAGCTCTGACGATGTCGAATATGTATGGATAGAGCTGAGAAACACTAAGAGACAGAAAACGTTAGTGGGGGTTGTGTAATTAGAGACGCATGCGATAAAGGAACATCTGTAATTATGGGTGACTTTAATCTGTGCATAGATTGGTCAAATCAAATTTGTCACAACACTGTAGAGTAGGAAATCCTGGAGTGTGTACGAAATTGTTTTCTGGACCAATACGTTGAGGAACCAACTAGAGAACAGGCCATCCGAGACTGGGTATTGTGTAATGAGAGAGGAATAATTGACAATCCAGTTGTGTGAAATTCCTTGGAGATGAGCGACCATGATATTCTCGAATTCTTAATCAAGATGGAGAGTGACCTCGCTGAATCTGAGACGAGGGTCCTGAACATTAATAAAGGAAACTCTGAAGGTATGAGGCACGAGTTGGCAATGATGGATTGACTAATGTTACCTGAAGGGATGATGGTGGATAGGCAATGGCAAATATTCAAAGAGCGCATGGATGAACTGCAACAATTGTTTATTACTGTGTGGTGCAAAAGTAAAATGGGAAACGGAGCCAAACCATGGCTTACTAGGAAAATTAGAGATAGCATTAAATTCCAAGAAGAGGCATACAAATTCACCAGAAAAAAACAACAGACCTGAGGATTGGGAGCAGTTTAGAATTCAGCAAAGGAGGTCCAAGGGATTGATTAAGAATGGGAAAATAGAGTACGAGAGTAAGCTTGTGGGGAACATAAAAACTGATTGTAAAAGTTTCTGTAGGTATGTGAAGAGGAAAAAATTGGTGAAAACAAATGTAGGTCCCTTACAGTCAAACAGGGGAATTTATAATGGGGAACAAAGAAATGGCTAACCAACTAAATGCATACCTTGGTTCTGTCTTCACAACGGAGAACACAAATATCATACCAGAAATGTTGGAGAACACAGTGTTTAGTGAGAGAGAGGAACTGAAGGAAATCAGTATTAGTGGTGAAATGGTGTTGGGGAAATTGATGGGATTGACGGCCGATAAATCCTCAGGGCCTGATAATCTACATTCCAGATTACTTAAGGAAGTGACCGTAGAAAAAGTGGATGTATTGTTGGTCATCTTCCAAGATTCTAAAGATTGGAGGGTAGCTAATGTTACCCCACTATTTAAAAAGGGAGGTAGAGAGAAAGCAGGGAATTATAGACAAGTCAGCCTGATGTCGATAGTGCGGAAAATTCTAGAGTCCATTGTCAAAGATTTTATCGCAGAGCACTTGGAGAACAGTGGTAGAATCAGACAGAGTCATCATGGATTTACGAAAGGGAAATCATGCTTGACAAATCTACTAGAATTCTTCTAGGATGCAACTAGTAGAGTTGATGACGGGGAGCCAGTGGATGTGTTTATTTGGAATTTCAGAAGGCTCTCAACAAAGTCCCACATAAGAGATTAGGGTGTAAAATTAAAGCGCCTGGAATTGGGGGTAGTGTATTGCGATGAATAGAAAATTGGTTGGCAGACAGGAAAGTGCAGGAGAAAACCGGTCTTTTTCTGAATGGCAGGCCGTGACTCGTGGGGTACCACAGGGATCAGTGTTCGGGCCCCAGTTATTCACAATATACATTAATTATTTAGATGAGGGAACTAATTTTAATATCTCCAAATTTTCAGAAGAGACAAAACTGGGTGGGAGGGTGAGTTTTGAGGAGGATGCAAAGAGGCTTCAGGGTGATAGGGACAGGTTGAGTCAGTGGGCAAATGCATGGCAGATGCAGTATAATGTGGATAAATATGAGGTTATCCACTTTGGTAGCAAAAACAGGAAGGCAGATAATCTGAATGGCTATAAACTGCGAGAGGGGAAAATGCAACGAGACCTGGATGTTTTCGGACACCAGTCGCTGAAGGTAAGGATGCATGTGCAACAAGCAGAAAAAAAGGCAAATGGTATTATGGCCAGTGACTCTGCTATTGCCACCATTCCTTCCCTCAGCAACCATTATTCTTCCCAACCAGATTGGGTAAATGGTCGGGTTTATTGTGGTAAAAAAATGATTGGATTGAAAAGGGTTAACTGAATCTGTTTGTTCAGTGACTGTAATTAATGTCAGTCTCCATGGACCCTAATTGTGTCACTGGAAGTTTTCCATCTCCTATTAATAAGGGGTTTCTTTCAATGTGTTATATCATAGTGTCAGCGGGAAAATTTGCACTAACAGAGATCAGCAGCTTCCGAGAGAGAGCGAGGAAAGATCAGAAACTGAGGACAATAGATCGGAATGTGATAACAATGGATCAGAATCTGAGAGCAGTAGATTGGAATGTTACAACAATTGGACAGTGACTGAGAACAATAGATTGGAATGTTACAACAATGGACAGGAGTTTATCCTCGGAGCTTTACTATCTTTCCACAAATTATGATCGGTACTCATTAAACACTCGTATCTATCGTGCACTCAACATTATTCAATACATTTACTATCCGATCCTGGCTGCTATTTGTGTCCCTTGTAAGTCTCTCTATTAATCTATTAATTCTATAAACCATGTTTAACTGCATTACTGCTCCTGTAATTTACTCTGCCCTTCTTGCTGCCATTGTATTCCTGGTGAATATCCCCAGCTATCAGCTCCATAAACCATTGTGAACTGTATTACAGTTCTCGTAATTTACTCTCTCATCTTTGCTGCTGTTGCTGTCTCTATTTCAGGCTAGGAGATCTGTAAACCCTGTTTCACTTCAATGTTGTTTTGCAATGTAAATTTTGGGAAGACTGTAGCCAATGTCATTGGTCTCCATCACGAACTCCATCCCCTATCTGGGAAGCACATACTCCACGCTGCCCAATATCCGAGGCTCAACCAGACAGTTTACAACTTCTGTGTTATATTAAAACCTGAGCTGAGTTCATCTCCATATTCTCTCCATCACCAACCCTACCTACTACCACCTCTGTAATATCACTCATCTCCACCTCTGCCTCAGCCCATTTGCTGCATAAACCCTCATCCCTGTCATTGTTAAATCCACACTTGACTATTCCAATTCTATCCTGGTCACCCTCCCAGTTATAAAACTCCATAAACCACAGCCCATACAGAACGCTGCTGCCAGTATCCTAACTCACACCAAATCCCGATCACCCGAAACCTCTGTGCTCACTGATCTACATTGGCTCCCAGTCTGGCAGCACCTTAATTTTAATATTCTTATTCTTGTGTTTGAATCCCTCCATGACCTCACCCCTCTAATTAGTCCCATTCCTCTATCCATTCGCATATTCCTGAAAATCTTTTGACTTCAAACTTTTTCAGTTCTCCTTTTAAAGTGAATTTCTTTCCCTCTGTATCTGAGCCGATTCAAGATTTTAGACTTTACAACACTACTGGTGCTGACGGTACAGAAGCTGTAATCAATAAAGAGATGTGAAATTCTACTGTGGCCTGCACAATACCCCATGCTGGGCAGAGCTCCAGCCCAGTTGTATCATTTATGTGCTGTTAGTGTAGCCTTCACAGCCGGCCAGTTCCAGTGTGGCCTGCACAATGCACCATGTTGCGCAGGGTTCCAGCTCAATCGTACCATGTATGTGTTGTTCCTTTGAGGGTGGGTTTGAATTTAATATCAATGTACCACTCCAGCAGCTTTGATGGACGTCGTTGAAACTTGGTCTGTGCATGTTCACTGAACGCCTGTGTTAGTCACTCTCAGCTGAACATACATTCAGCAGCACGAGGAACCCCCTCTGGTATTATTTAAAAGGACCAGGCAACCAACTTACAGTTGACGGGCTTTTGACTTACTTCTGTTATTGTAAAGTTATTGGAGGTGCTGTGGATGGTTTTCTGGAGGCTGTGTTGTGAGCCGCTGCAGACATTCAGGGAGGACAGAGGATTTCGTGACCCAAGACTGGACAATGAATAGGGACTGTACTTACGGTGTCTCTGGGCTATGACATGACCAACAACTGGAGCAGAGGCTGCAGAGAGAGGAAGCTCTGTAAAGTGGGAGGAGGAGCGGGCTCTGCCCTACTCACCCCGGGTTTTCCAAGAGCACTTTTCCTACCTAAACCTAACCCAGGAGCAGTGTGTGAGGTGGTCATATAGCAGTGTCACCTCCTGTAACACGACCTGGAGCCTCACACCAGGGTGAGGATCGAGCTGTCAGTGGCTGTTTAGGTCACAGTTTCATTGAACTTCTGTGTATCTGGATCTTTCCAGAGAGGAGCAGGAGACATATCCAACATAGAGTCACAGAGAGTGATAGAGATATTTACGACACAGAAGGTGGCCATTCAGCCCCTCTGCGACAGCTCTCTCTGGAACAATTCAGTCAGCCCCAATCCCCCGCTCAATCCCCATATCCCTGCAAGTTCCTTTCCTTCAGGTGTCCATCCAGTTTCCTTTTGAAATCATTGATTGTCTCAGCTTCCACCACCCTCATGGGCAGTGAGCTCCAGCTCATTACTATCCACTGTGTAAAAAGGTTCTTCCTCATATTCTCCCTGCATCTCCTACCCAAAACCTTCCATTTGTGTCCCCCTAGTCTGTGTTTCATCAGTTAATGGGAGCAGTTTTTCCTTGTCTATCGTATCCAAGCCTATCATAATCTTGTAAACCTCTATCAAATCTCTCTCAATTTCCTTTACTCCAGGGAGAACAACTCCATCTTCTCCAAACTAACCTTGTAACTAAAACCTCCATCCGTGGAACCATTCTGGTAAATCTCCTCTGCACCCTCTCAGGGACCTTCACATCCTTCCGAAAGTGTGGTGACCAGAACTGGACATAGTTCTCTAGGTGGGGCCTAACCAAAGCTTTATAACGTTCCAGCATAACTTCCCTGCTTTTGTATCTTTGTCTCTGATGATGAAACTCAAGATCTGATATGCTTTGTGTTGGAGAAAATCCAGACTGTGCCCAATTGGTGAACAAATTCTCTGGACTCAGACGTTGAGAACAAACACTTTATTGCATGATATCATGGGGGAACACACCTTACCTAAAGGCGGTCCAGTGCTACTCCCAAGAGCTACAGATCACCGTCGACTTATATAGTATAACAGAGGCAGAGCTAACAATTTCACAATTAGATAAACGCCCACAAGATGATCACAACATCGCCTACGTGACTGTGCACCACGCAGAGTCTGAGGTCAGCAAAACATCAGTTTCAACAATAACAAGCTCGTTCCTTAATTCAATGCCCACTCCAGACACTATATCTGGCCGTTACTTCTGGCTAGGTTGCACAAACATGATAAAAGCGGAAGAGTCAGCAACGAACAGTCTGTGTTCACTTCCCCAAAATCCATCATGAGCTCTGTCCCTTCCTAAGACAGTGGGTTGTGGTCAGTTGCTCTGTCTACATTTTATGACCGTTGGTTATGTTAGCTACAAGCTGCGTCCTGTATTTCCATTTCTACAAAGTTAAGTAATAATTAGCAAAGCGCAGAAAATTCACCAACACTTTGCTAAACAGCCTCCTAATATGTCCTGCCACACTCAAAGATCAATTCATATGGAGGCCCAGGTCCCTCTGATCCTGCACAATCTTTAGAACTGTGTCATTCAGCGTACATTGCTTTCCTATTCCTTCTGACGAAATACATCACCTCACACTCCTCTGTATTAAATGCTACCTGTCCCTTCTCTGTCCATTCTGCCAGTCCTATCTATGCGCAAAGGAAAATGAAGCATTTTTAAGGGCTGGAAGGCTAGGAACAGATGAAGCACTTGAGAAATATGAAGACAGTGGGAAGGAACTTAAGCAAGGAGTTAGGTGGGCTAAAAGGGGTCATGAAAAGTCATTGGCAAACAGGATTAAGGAAAGTCCCAAGGCTTTTTATACATAGATTAAACAGCAAGAGGGTAACCAGGGAAAGGGTTGGCCCACTCAAGAACAGAGAGGGAATCTATCCATGGAGCCAGAGGAAATGGGCGAGGTGCGAAATGAGTACTTTGCTTCAGTATTCACTAAGGAGAAGGACTTGGTGGATGATGAGCCGAGGAAAGGGAATGGAGATAGTCTCAGTCATCTCATTATCAAAAGGGAGGAGGTGTTGGGTGTCTTGAAAAGCATTAAGGTAGATAAGTCCCCAGGGCCTGTTGGGATCTACCCGAGAATACTGAGGGAGGCAAGGGAAGAAATTGCTGGGGCTTTGACAGAAATCTTTGCATCCTCATTGGCTACAGGTGAGGTCCCAGAGGACTGGAGAATAGCCAATGTTGTTCCTTTGTTTAAGAAGGGAGGCAAGGATAATCCAAGAAATTATAGGCCGGTGAGCCCTATGTCAGTGGTAGGGAAACTATTAGAGAGGAGTCTTCGGGACAGGATTTACTCTCATTTGGAAACAAATGAACTTATTAGCGAGGAACAGCATGGTTTTGTGAAGGGGTGGTCGTGTCTTACTAATCTGATTGAGTTTTTTGAGGAAGTGACGAAGGTGATTGATGAGGGAAGGGCGGTGGAAGTTGTCGGTATGGACTTTAGTAAAGCCTTTGACAAGGTCCCGCATGGCAGACTGGTGCAAAAGGTGAAGTCACACGGGATCAGAGGTGAGCTGGCAAGATGGATACAGAACTGGCTCGGTCATAGAAGACAGAGGGTATCAGTGGATGGGTGTTTTTCTGAATGGAGGGATGTGACTAGTGGTGTTCCGCAGGGATCAGTGCTGGGACCTTTGCTGTTTATAGTATATATAAATGATTTGGAGGAAAATTTAGCTGGTCTGATTAATAAGTTTGCAGACGACACATAGGTTGGTGGAGTTACGGATAGTGATGAGGATTGTCAAATGATACAGCAGGATATAGATCGGTTGGAGACTTGGGCGGAGAAATGGCAGATGGAGTTTAATCTGGACATATGTGTGGTAATGCATTTTGGAAGGTCTAATGCAGGTGGGAGGTATACAGTAAATGGCAGAACCCTTAGGAGTATTGACAGGCAGAGATCTGGGCGTACAGGTCCACAGGTCACTGAAAGTGGCAACGCAGGTGGATAAGGTAGTAAAGAAGGCATACGGCATGCTTATCGTCATTGGTCTGGGCATAGAGTATAAAAATTGGCAAGTCATGTTGCAGCTGTCCAGAACCTTAGTTAGGCCACACTTAGAATATTGCTTGCAAGTCTGGTCGCCATACTACCAGAAGGACGTGGAGGCTTTGGAGCCGGTACAGAGGAGGTTTACCAGGATGTTGCCTGGTCTGGAGGGCATTAGCTATGAGGAGAGGTTGAAAATACTCAGATTGTTTTCACTGGAACGACGGAGGTGGAGGGGCGACCTCATGGAGGTTTACAAAGTTGTGAGCGGCATGGACAGAGTGGATAGTCAGAACCTTTTTCCCAGGGTGGAAGAGTCAGTTACTAGGGGACATAGGTTTAAGGTGCGAGGGGCAAAGTTTAGAGGGGATGTTCGAGGCAAGTGTTTTACGCAGAGGGTGGTGAGTGCGTGGAACTTGCTGCCAGGGGAGGTGGTGTTAGCAGGTAAGATAGCGACGTTTAAGAGACATCTTGACAAATATATGAATAGGAAGGGAATAGAAGGATATGGGCCCAGGAAGTGCAGAAGGTATTAGTTTCGGCAGGCATCAAGATCGGCGCAGGCTTGGAGGGCCGAATGGTCTGTTCCTGTACTGTACTGTTCTTTGTTCTTTGCTCTGTTGCAGACGGTTTGTAGCATCCTCCCTGTTTACCACACCTGCAAGATTGGTATCTTCGGAAAATTTTGAAATTCTACTTCGCATTCCAAGATCCATGTCATTTATATATACCAAAATAAAAACAGTGTTCCTAAGCACTGAACCTTAGGGAACATCACTGTCTACCATCCTCCAGTCTGAAAAACAACCATTTAACACATTTCTCTTTTTCATGTCCTCTGGGCAATTTTTGATCCAATTGGATACTATTCCATGAGGTTCAATTTTATTAACCCAGCTTTTGTGTGGTTCTTCATCAAATAATTTCATAAAATCCACGAAGACAACATCCACCACATTCCCTTCATCAACCTTCTCTGATTTTCTAAATAAATTCAATTAGTTCATCAAGCATGGTCTGCCTTTTAGATATCCGTGCTGACAATCCTCAATTAACTCAATCTCTCCAAGTGTGTGTTGTCCTTTTTCCCTGATTAATGCTTCTAAAACCTTACTCACCACTGATGTTAAACTAACTGACCAGTAGTTGCGAGGCCTGTGTGTTGTCCATTGATAATTCTGGGAGTTGAGGGTGACCATCTATGTCATCATTTTCTCCCTCAGCAGGGAGAAGCAGGATGAGAGATCCCGTGGATTTGTCAGGACAGCGGGATTCCTGATGGTGTCCGTGGCTCTGCGGCCCCCATGTCAACGGGGAGAGGTACAGGAACTGAAAGAATTCTCGGTCCATGAATGTACAGTTGTTGTGTGAGCATGCCCAGTATATCATGTTGGTGAATGTCCACACCACTAACCTGGCAGCAGCCACCATACCTTCATTCTGATGCAGTCAGCCGGTTCCAGCACTTTGTCCCCCCATGCAGAACCAGAATTTGGCTCCTTGGAGATAAAAGAAACCGTTCTCTAAATGCAGCCCATGTTTCTACACCCACAAACCACCTCCCACCGCCAACCAACCTCGCACAATTAACATGTGTATCACGTGAGCAATGGAGTCACCAGGAACATGGTGGAACAGACCATCGGTGTGATGAAGCAATGCTTCTGATGTCTGAACCGCTCGGGGAGAGTCCATAAATAAACACTGGAGTAGGTGTTCAAGTTCATGGTGTTCTGCTGCACCCTTCATATCATCAACATCATGAGGTCACAGTCATTGGCACCAGGAATCCGGAGCACACCTCAGGAGGAGGAGGAGGAGGCAGGGAGGATATTGCTTGGATGCCATCGACCCGGACAGACTGTCAGAGAGTCCCTGCTAATATTCCAGTTCCATAGGAGAACTTCCCTTTCCCACCATGGGTTCCCCATTCACCACCAGTACACCCTTCTGAGACGACCCATCACAGCGTCTCCTTGGTCATCATCCTGCCCTAAAAACCACCAACAAAAATCTTTTCATAAACATCTTTATCCAACAACACATCCAATTACACAAAAAAAACTGAACTATTCACCCTTGTGTATTCCTTTAGTGCCTGTCTTGTGGGTTTCCTCGACTTGCCTAGTGCTCCAACAGAGTGTTTCTCCAATGACTGCAGCATGGCTGGTGGAAGGCTTCTGACATTCACTGCGGAGACTGCAGGTGGCCTTGCAGGACATCCTCGAGCAGCTCTGGGCCTTGAGGGCTTGGATTCAGACTGCACCACATCAACATTGGCAGCAGCAGGCTGGGCTGGCTGATGGGTAACAGCAAGGACACTGGTGGAGTGACAGTGAAGGGAGAACAAATACTGTCATCCTGAGAGGGGACAACAGGTACATGCTCCACGGAGACACTGTCACTCCCCCGGGGCGACATCCCAGCAATCCTAGTAATCTACTGGATCATAGATTGCTGGACTGCTGTGAGAGCCTGCAAACCCCTTTGAACACTGAGATCCACAGCCATGATGACAGCAGTCTGATCCTGCATGGCAGCAAGCATGGATCTCATGTCCTCAGTCTGAGCTTCCACTGCAGTACTGAGATGTTGGTTGTCTGCTGTCTGTGCTGCAGTGGAAGCAGAGACAATGGTCACCAGACACTGTATCAGGGCTAAGTCCGCTAGTGCAGTCATAGAGTTAGTGACCAATTCCACAGGGGAAAGAATGGGCTTCAAGCTCTGTGAAATGCCCTGTGCCACGTTGGAGCTCGACTCCTCCATGTTCCTTGACAGTGATAACAGACTGTCTGACAGGCCTGTCAATGGACAAAGTATCTCAGTGTACATGTCCATCAGCATTCTCTTGTATGCTGTTCCAGCAATATTTACATCTGAGTCCTGTGTGTTATAACTCGTTTGTGACCTCACCCTCTGGTGATCTGACACATGAACTATCCTTTCCCCCGGCCTGGCAGCAGCTCACTCGTGCTCGGTGACTCACCACGTGCAGATTCCGACTCTATACCAGCCTCTAAGATACACACAGTGTAAGTATTTGATCTGGTAACTATGAATTTCAGACCAAATGATGGGGCATCACTCTCAGTGTTGTGCTGCTGCTCTCTCTCTGTCTCCTGGAGCTGCTGTGACTGGGGAGCTGGCAGTTTTGGGTTGTCATTGGAAAGTATAAAATCAGAAGAGGAGGGTTGGGGTGAGGGATTGGGGGTGGGATGGAAAGCATGAATTTATGGTCCCGCCATCTGCAGCTTGTACATCATCCCAGACAGCAGGAGGAGGGGGAGGTGGGAGTTAAGAAGAGACATAAGGCAGGTGCATAACATCATGCTGAATACTCTCGGTGATGCCGGATGCTACGGGCTCTGTCACAGCCGGTCCCATGATGTGAGGAACCATCTCCTCCCTCAGGCTCAGGGGATAAAGGTCTGCCTGGTCCCCGTCGGTTCACTGCTGCTCTCTGTGATTGTCGGCCACCATGTTCTGTAAGAGAGAGGACAGAATGTCAGTGATTGTGTTGCACTGTGTTTGGGTGATGTCCTTGGCACATTTGAATAGCTGCGGGAATGTGGAGTCAGTGAGAGGTGGGTGTGATGCTGGCATCAGTGGAAGGTGTGTGAGGGTGAGGTGGAGTATGTGAATGTTAGGTGTGAGTCCTGAGTGTTAGGGACTGCTGATGGGTGAGTGATGGGGGTGTGGTCTATTGAGCAGAGTGAGAGTTAGGTGGTGTTGGGGTTAGGCGATGCCATGTGGAGATTAATTCACTCACATTGACCACCCGTGTGAGCTCATTAAACTTCTTCTGGCTCTGCTGCCAGGTCCTCAGGGCCAGACTTCTTGGATTGACCTCCCTGGCCACCTGCTCCCATTCCCTTCGGAGGACGTTCCTTGAGGGTCTCCAGCCCACTCCACGGAAACAGGGCCTCTCTCCTTTTTCAGACTCCATGACTAAGGCCTCCAACACAACATCCGTGAACAACAGAGCCCTCTCTCTGTCCTAGATTCCATTGACCTTGTCTCCAATTGCAGCATTCCCAATCAGCAACAGCAGCCTCCTGTGATTCAGCACAACTTCCCGTTAAGAGGGACAGACTGCCTTGAAGAGCTGAAGCCTGGCAGAAACACGAGCCAGCCTCACACACAGTTAGGCCCCTGTTAAACTTGCAGACAGACAGCAGACCGGGTCACTTTGTGGTGTACAGAGAATGCATGGAAATGAGGAGGCAGCAGGACGTTTGTGTGTCACCGGTCTCAACAGGAACGGGGATGGGCAAATCATGACTCCTCTGCTGAAAAAGTGATGCAAACACGATTTTTTCGCACTTTCTATTGACCTTTCCCTCTTTCACGTTTTTTGTCTCTCTCCCTCACGCACTTCACTCTTTGTCTCTTGCTCGTAGAATTAGTGATTGGCGCAGCACAGAAAGAGGCTATTCGGCCCATTGTGTCAGGACTGTCTCTTTGAAAGAGCTATCTAATTAGCTCCTCTCCCCCAGACTCCTGTTGCCAATGTGGAAAAACCTTTCCTTCAATCTCAGTTTCTCCCTCTTGCAGCAGTCACACAGCTTCCAGCCTCTTCACACAGCCACAGTCAGCTGAACCTCGTTAACTACTCAGCACCTCCAATTAGGCAGCAGCCAACCCCAGTGCTGTACTTGTCCTCTGAGTATTTAATGGGGGACAGTGCAGAGTGAGCTTTATTCTGGATCTAAGCCGTGCTCTACCTGTCATGGCAGTGTTTGATGGGGACAGTGTAGAGTGAGCTTTACTCTGCATCTAACCTGTACTGACTCTGCCACAAACATGTGTTTATCTAAAACTCTTCTGCCTGTATCTAAACTCAAAGCAAGTCCCGTTCATCCATCACTCCAGTGCTCGTTGACCTACATTGGCCCCTGCTCCGGCAACATCTTGATTTGAAAACTCTCATCCTCATGTTCAAACCTAACTCATTCTGAAATGCCCAGTGATGAAACTGTCTCCTCAAAATACTAAATGTTATTTTGTTTGTTAGAACCACAGGGACTGCAGTGGTTCAAGATGAAGACTCACCATTTTCTCATGGTAACCAGGGATGGGGAAGTAATGCTGGCCTTGTCAGTATCACCCATATCCTGAGAACAAATAGACAGGAAATAAAATAGTAATAAAATCAATGAATTTGGAATTGACGGATTGAAACCAGGCGAGGTCTGTGATCAGAGTGAGACGTCATACCCAATAAACAAATTATCAACACAATTTATCTCACCAGCTCCTTGTAACTGTCTTTCTGCTGTTGTCTTCATCAGAAAACAAGTAACAATTAATGTCGGGATTAAAAACTACTGAATGTCAATTGTTCACATGAGATACGTACTCAATGGTTTCTGTTATCAGACAGTCAGAGAATCACACAGCACAGGAGGAGACTATTTAACAAATCGTACCAGTTCCAGCTGTTTGAAGGAAATTTTCAATTATTCCTCTCCCCTGTTTTTTCTCCCAGTCCAGAAAATCACCTTGTTAGTATTGATCCAGTTCCCTTTTGAAAGTTTCTGTTAAATCTGCTTCCACAACCCTTTCAGGAAGTGAATTACAAATCATAAACACTCGCTGTGTAAAGAAATGAAAATCTCCTCATCTCTCCTCTGTTTGTTTGTTAATCAACATTAAACTGTTTTCCCTGGTTACTGACCCTTCATCCAGTGAAACCAGATTCTCCTTATTTATTGTAGCAAAACACATCATCATTTTCAGGCCCTCTATTAAATCTCCCTTTTAGCTTCTCTGCTCCAAGGAGAACAATCCCAGATTCTCTCCCCATAACTGAAGTCCCTCATCCCTGTTACCATTCTAGTATAACACCTAGGTACCATCTCCAAGGCCTTGGAATCTTCATAAAGTGTGGTGTCCAGAATTGGAAACAATATCCCGGCTGAGGCTCAAACAGTCATTTCTAGTCTTAGCGGAATGTTCTTGTGTTTTTTTTAAATTCTTTGCTTCTAGTTATAAAGCTAAGGATCACGGATGCCTTTTTAAAATCTTCACAACTTGTCCAGCCACCATTGAACATTTGTGTACATACGCACCCAGTCTCTGTGCTCCGGTACCATCTTTTAAATGGTGCAGTTTAGTTTCTATTCACTCCCCTTATTCTCCCTCACAAAATAATCACTTCCCCAATTCTATGTGTTAAATTTCATTCACCATATGTATTCTCATTTCACCAGCTGACTGCCCATGTCCTCCTGAAGCAGCTACTATCCTTCACACTGGTTACTACATTTATAATTTTCCTGGCTAATGCAAATGTTGAGACTCTGCTCTTCACAGGTAAGTCTTTGTCATGTATCCATTTATCTATATGTCAAGAAGAGTACTGGTTCTAATACTGACTCCTGAGAAATTGCACTGTATACTCCCCCTCCTCCACCAGTCTGAACAATGTCTGTTCACTACTTCTCTCTGCATTCTGTCCCTGAGTCAGTGTCATATCCACACTATCACTGTCACATTAATCCATGTGTTCCATTTTCATAACAAGTCTATGAAATGTCATTTGATCACAAGCCTTTTGAAAGTCTGTTCACATAAGTGCATATACATAATTGCATAAGCATGTGCAGGGGTGGAAGATGCTGGTATGGTTCTGAATGAATACTTCGTGTTTCACGTTACAAAAGAGGGGTATGATGTAGATATTGTAGCTAAGGAGGAGGAATATGAAGTATTTGATGTGATATCCAGCGGGAGAGAGGAAGTATTATTGGGATTAGCATCCTTGAAAGTTGATAAGTCACCAGATCCGGATAAAATGCATCCTCGGCTGTTAAAAGAAGCAAGAGAGGAAATAGCAGAGGGTCTGACCATCATTTTCCAGTCGTCAGTGGGTACAAGTGTGGTGCCAGAGGATTGGAGTACTGTTAACATTATACCTCTGTTTATAACGGGAGCCAGGGTTAGACTGAAAAATTACAGGCCAGTCAGTCTAACCTCAGTAGTAGGCAAATTATTAGAATCTATTCTGCGAGACAAGATAAACTGTCTGTTAGAAAGGCACAGGCTAATCAAGGATATCAGCATGGATTTGTTAAGGGACGCTCTAGTTTGACCAACTTGTTTGAATTTTTTGAAGAAGTAGCAAGGAAGATAGATGAGGGTAGTGCAGTTCATGTGGCCTACATGGATTTTTTTATCAAGGCTTTTGACAAGGTCCCACATGTCAGACTGGTTAAAAAAAATAAAATCCCATGTAATCCAGGGAAATACAGCCAGGTTGATACAAAATTGGCTCAGTGGCAGGAAACAAAGTGTAATTGCTGACGGGTGTTTTATTGACTGGAGGGCTGCTTCCAGTGGCGATCCATAGGGCTCAGTACTGGGTCCCCTGCTGTTTATGGTATATATTAACGATTTGGACGTAAATGTAGAAGCATGATCAAGAGGTTTGTCGATGACACACAGATTGGCCATGTGGTATATAGCGAGGAGGATTGCTGTAGGCTGCAGGAAGATATCGATGGCAGAAAAGTGCCAAATGGGATTCAACCTGATTAAGTATGAGGCGATGTAATTGAGGAGGTCAAACAAGGCAAAGGAATATACGATAAATGGGAACATGTGAGACGTGTAGAGGAAGTGAGGGACCTTTGGAGTCAATGTCCACATATACCTGAAGGTAGCAGGACAGGTCGATGAGGTGGTTAAGAAGGCATATGGAATCAATTCCTTTATTAGCCAAAGTATAGAAAATAAGAGCACAGAGGTTATGCTGGAACTGTATAACTCTTTGGGTAGACCATAACTTGAGTACTGTGTGCTGTTCTGGTGACCTCATTACAGAAAGGATGTAATTGCACCAGAAAGGGTACAGAGGAGATTTACGAGGACGTTGCCAGGACTGGAAAAATGCAGCTATGAGGAAAGATTGGATAGGCTGGGGTTGTTCTCCTTGGAACAGAGAAGGCTGAGGGGAGATCTGATTGAAATGTACAACATTTTTAGGGGCCTAGATGGAGTGGAGGTGAAGGGTCTATCCACCTTAGCAGAGAGGACAGCGATGAGGGGGCATAGATTTAAAATGATTGGTGGAAAGATTAAGGGGGAGTTGAGGAAAACATTTGTTAACCCAGAAATAGGAAATTGGCTCAGGGGCAGGAAACAAAGGGTAATTGTTGACGGGTATTTTAGAAATTGGAGGGATTTTTCCAGTGGCGTTCCGCAAGGCTCAGTACTGTGTCCCCTGCGTTGGTGTGAGTCTGGAACTCACTGCCTGAAAGGGTAGTTCAGTCAGGGACCCTCAACCCATTCAAAAGAAGTCTGGATATGCAGCTCAAGTGCTGCAATCTGCAGGGTTATTAACCAAATGCTGGAAGGTGGGATTCGAATAGATAGATCGTTTATCGGCTGGCACAGCAATAACACGCCAAGCGGCCTCTTTCTGTACCTTAACCTTTCTTTGTTTCTATGATTCCATTACACGAAACTCGCTATTCTCATTATCACTCACAGTTATGTCCGCAACGAACTCGATCAAGATTAGAAAATGATTTCCCGTTAACCTATCTCTGCTGCTTGTCATTTATTAACCCATGATTTTACAGGCAACGAGTGCTTCGTGCTGGGTTACGGCCTCCAGAAGTTTCCAACCACCAACATTAGACTGATTTGTCAGTAGTTACACGGTTTGTCCAACCTCTCCTTTTGTAAACAAGGTGTAAATTTTCAGCCTTCCAGTCCTCTGTCAGCACTCCCATATCCAAGGAGGATTCGAAGATTCTGACCAGTGCTGCTGCTGTTTCCACAATTCTTTCCCTCATTGAACCTCAGATATCCTATCCAGACTGGATAAATGTTCTACTTTATTGTGGTACAAAATGTGTTGGATTGAAAGGAGTTAACTGAACCTGTTTGTTCAGTGACTGTAATCAATGTCAGTCTCCATGGACCATAATTGTGTCACTGGAGGGTTTCCATCTTCTATTAATAAGGGGCTCCTTTCAATGTATTATCCCATATTGTCAGCGGGAACATCACTACCGGAATTAACAGGGATCAGCAGCTCCAGAGAGAGAGGGAGAGGATAGATCAGAATCTGAGAACAATAGATTGGAATGTTACAGCAATGGGTCAGAATCTGAGAATAATAGACTGGAATGTTACAACAATGGGTCAGAATCTGAGAATAATAGACTGGAATGTTACAACAATGGGTCAGAATCTGAGAATAATAGACTGGAATGTTACAACAATGGGTCAGAATCTGAGAACAATAGATTTCAATGTTACAACAATGGGCAGCAGGAGTTTCTCCAATTGGTTTTACTGGCTCACTGCAGATTACTACTGGATAACATTTGAACGGCGGATCTTTTATGCTCTGAAGATTATTCAATCGATTTATTATCCCATCCTCGCTATTATTGGTGTCCCTGGTAAGTCTCTGTATCCAACTATTAGTTGTATAAACCATATTTCACGGATTTGGAGCTCTTGTCATTTAAATCGTGTCTTCAGTTTCTCTCACAAACTCTATTCCCTATTCACGATCTACATTCCCTCACTGGCAATTGTCTAAGGCTGAACCAGGAAGTTTACAACCTCTGCTATCTGTTTAATGCTGATCTGAGTTCATTCCCATATTCTCTCCATCCGCAACCCTGCCTACTGTTTCGGCCAAGTGAGGAGGGGTCACAGTCGCTTCTCTTGTCCTTCCTCTTATTTGACCGCAATAGGGTTTGTCCTTTTCAGAGAGTGGATGTGCTAACCATCTCAGTGAGTATTTTACCGTTTCCCTTTGGTGTGATGGTGAAGGAACCTATCGGACAGGTTCTCTTGAGTTTAAAGACGGAAGACGTGAGTTTATTATGCTTAACAATCTAAACCCGATCGAAATAAAATCATAAAAAGTACACCACACACTTACACACACACTCACTAGAATCACACACAACGATATTACAGAGTGAGAAGTACATTTGTGGTTGGATTGGAGTATACTCATTCTGTGATGTTGGTAGATTCGGTAGTCTTCTGGCTCAATTTGTATTCTTGAAGTATTTGGCTGGTCAAAATGCCCTCTGTTGCTGGCCCACGTGGCTCAGTGTTTTCTTGGTGGCAGACTTGTGGGTGGCTATCTTCCCCTGGTGTCTCTGTCTGTAGTAATCTGTAGGCTTGGAGGGTCCACAGTCACATGTGTTTTTCAAACGTCTGTTGTTATCTTGACAGAGAGATGGAGAGAGAGAGGGGGGATACAGTCCTTCTGCTTCGACACAGCTTGAATCACTGACTTGTCTGTCTTTGTCCAGGGGAAACTCCCAGCTTTCACACAGATGGACAGAAGGCCTCGTGACTGATTCACCGTGTTCTCTGGTCACTTATAATGTGATTCAAGGTTAGGAACTTCTATCTCCCCAGGACTCAGGATACCAGTATTTACACTTGGAGGAGTTTGTTCTTTTAAAGTCAATGTGTCAGGGAGGTATTGTATGCCGTGTTAATGAATGCAATCTACGGTAATTCGATAACGAGAGCAAGCCAACGTTTTCGCTCCACGCTCATCAGACATGTGTCTCCTGTTGGAGATCTTGGAATGTGAAAAGGTTTTTCAGATAGGTTTTGCGAGGAGCAGCTTTGACAGAACGAGGTGCGGAGCGGACTTTCAGCTGAGCGGTCAATTTCAGTAAGTTACAAGTTAATCCCCTTTTGTTTCGGAGGACCAGGGGACTGCTGGGTAAGGGAAAAGTATTTATTTGGGCAGTTTTAGAATCTTTGTCTTTTGCGAGGAGCAGCTTTGACAGAACGAGGTGCGGAGCGGACTTTCAGCTGAGCGGTCAATTTCAGTAAGTTACAAGTTAATCCCCTTTTGTTTCGGAGGACCAGGGGACTGCTGGGTAAGGGAAAAGTATTTATTTGGGCAGTTTTAAAATCTTTGTCTTTTGCGAGGAGCAGCTTTGACAGAACGAGGTGCAGAGCGGACTTTCAGCTGAGCGGTCAATTTCAGTAAGTTACAAGTTAATCCCCTTTTGTTTCGGAGGACCAGGGGACTGCTGGGTAAGGGAAAAGTATTTATTTGGGCAGTGGCAGTACCCGAGACACTACACGTGTAGTGTCTCCCACCCACCCTCCTCCTCTAACCAAAAAAAAAGGACTCTGGTGTGTTGATAAGGTAAGCTTTTTATTTAAAAAGTTCAGTCCGTCGGATTGCTAAGCGAACAAGTTTTGACTTTTTTTTTGTTTGGTTTTTCAGTAGATTTATTGGGAATCTAGAATAGTGGGAATGGAGGCAAAGGCAGTTGTATGTTCCTCCTGCAGAATGTGGGAGGTAGGGGTCGCCAAGAGTGTCCCTGCTGACTGCATCTGCGGGAAGTGCACCCAACTCCAGCTCCTCGCAGACCGCGTTAGGAAACTGGAGCTGGAGCTGTATGAACTTCGGATCATTCGGGAGGCGGAGGGGATTATTGACAGGAGTTATAGGGAGGCAGTCACACCTCAGGTAAAAGAAGTAGGTAGATGGGTTACCGTCACGGGAAGGAAAGGGAACCAGCAGGCAGTGCAGGGATCCCCTGTGGCCGTTTCCCTCAACAACAGGTATA
Organism: Heterodontus francisci; assembly: GCF_036365525.1. Classification (NCBI taxonomy): domain Eukaryota; kingdom Metazoa; phylum Chordata; class Chondrichthyes; order Heterodontiformes; family Heterodontidae; genus Heterodontus; species Heterodontus francisci. Next base: position 2,332,536 of record NW_027140293.1, read on the forward strand.
CCGTTTTGGATACTGTTGGGGGGTACGACTTACCAGGGGTAAGCAATGGGGTGCAGGTCTCTGGCACAGAGTCTGTCCCTGTTGCTCAGAAGGGAAAGGGGAAGAGGAGCAGAGCATTAGTCATTGGGGACTCCATAGTTAGGGGAACAGATAGGAGGTTCTGTGGGAACGAGAGAGACTCACGGTTGGTGTGTTGCCTCCCAGGTGCCAGGGTATGTGATGTCTCCGATCGTGTTTTTGGGATCCTTAATGGGGAGGGGGAGCACCCCCAAGTCGTGGTCCACATAGGCACCAACGACATAGGTAGGAAGAGAGATGGGGATTTAAGGCAGAAATTCAGGGAGCTAGGGTGGAAGCTTAGAGCGAGAACAACCAGAGCTAATATCTCTGGGTTGTTGCCTGTGCCACGTGCTAGCGAAGAGAGGAATAGGGAGAGAGAGGAGTTGAACACGTGGCTGCAGGGATGGTGTAGGAGGGAGGGTTTTGGTTTCCTGGATAATTGGGGCTCTTTCTGGGGTAGGTGGGACCTCTACAAACAGGATGGTCTTCACCTGAACCAGAGGGGTACCAATATCCTGGGGGGGGAGATTTGTTAGTGCTCTTTGGGGGGGTTTAAACTAAATCAGCAGGGGAATGGGAACCTAAATTGTAGTTCCAGTGTACAGGCTGTTGAGAGTAGTGAGGTAGGGGATAAGGTTACAGGGACGCAAGAGGGCACTGGCAAGCAAGAACTTGGTTTAAAGTGTGTCTACTTCAACGCCAGGAGCATCCGGAATAAGGTGGGTGAGCTTGCAGCATGGGTTGGTACCTGGGATCCTGATGTTGTGGCCATTTCAGAGACATGGGTAGAGCAGGGGCAGGAATGGATGTTGCAGGTTCCGGGATTTAGATGTTTCAGTAAGAACAGAGAAGAGGGTAAAAGAGGGGGGGTGTGGCATTGTTAATCAAGGAAAGTATTACAGCGGCAGAAAGGACGTTTGAGGGCTCGTCTGCTGAGGTAGTATGGGCCGAGGTTAGAAACAGGAGAGGAGAGGTCACCCTGTTGGGAGTTTTCTATAGACCTCCGAATAGTTCCAGAGATGTAGAGGAAAGGATAGCGAAGATGATTCTCGACAGGAGCGAGAGTAACAGGGTAATGGTTCTGGGGGACTTTAACTTTCCAAATATTGACTGGAAATACTATAGTTCGAGTACTTTAGATGGGTCTGTTTTTGTCCAGTGTGTGCAGGAGGGTTTTCTGACACAGTATGTGGACAGGCCAACCAGGGGCGATGCCACATTGGATTTGGTACTGGGTAATGAACCCGGCCAGGTGTTCGATTTAGATGTAGGTGAGCACTTTGGCGAAAGTGATCACAATTCGGTTAGGTTTACGTTAGCGATGGTCAGGGACAGGTATATACGGCAGGGCAAGAATTATAGCTGGGGGAAAAGAAATTATGACGCGATTAGGCAAGATTTAGGATGTGTAGGATGGGGAAGGAAACTGCAGGGGATGGGCACAAACGAAATGTGGAGCTTATTCAAGGAGCAGCTACTGCGTGTCCTCGATAAGAATTAGAATTAGAATATTACAGCGCAGTACAGGCCCTTCGGCCCTCGATGTTGCGCCGATCATCTGACCTACACTATTCCATTTACATCCATATGTCTATCCAATGACCACTTAAATGCCCTTAAAGTTGGCGAGTCTACTACTGTTGCAGGCAGGGCGTTCCACGCCCCTACTACTCTCTGCGTAAAGAAACTACCTCTGACATCTGTCCTATATCTTTCACCCCTCAACTTAAAGCTATGTCCCCTCGTGTTTGCCATCCTCATCCGAGGAAAAAGACTCTCACTATCCACCCTATCTAACCCTCTGATTATCTTGTATGTCTCTATTAAGTCACCTCTCCTCCTCCTTCTCTCTAACGAAAACAACCCCAAGTCCCTCAGCCTTTCCTCGTAAGACCTTCCTTCCATACCAGGCAACATCCTAGTAAATCTCCTCTGCACCCTTTCCAAAGCTTCGACATCCTTCCTATAATGCGGTGACCAGAACTGCACGCAATACTCAAGGTGCGGCCTCACCAGAGTTTTGTACAGCTGCATCATGACCCCGTGGCTCTGAAACTCGATCCCCCTACTAATAAAGGCTAACACACCATATGCCTTCTTAACAGCCCTATTAACCTGGGTAGCAACTTTCAGGGATTTATGTACCTGGATACCAAGATCTCTCTGCTCATCTACACTACCAAGAATCTTCCCATTAGCCCAGCACTCTGCATTGCTGTTACTCCTTCCAAAGTGAATCACCTCACACTTCTCCGCATTAAACTCCATTTGCCATCTCTCAGCCCAGCTCTGCAGCCTATCTATGTCCCTCTGTACCCTACAACACCCTTCGACACTATCCACAACTCCACCGACCTTCGTGTCATCCGCAAATTTACTAACCCACCCTTCTACACCCTCATCCAGGTCGTTTATAAAAATGACAAACAGCAGTGGCCCCAAAACAGAACCTTGCGGTACACCACTAGTAACTAAACTCCAGGATGAACATTTGCCATCAACCACCACCCTCTGTCTTCTTTCAGCTAGCCAATTTCTGATCCAAAGCTCTAAATCACCTTCAACCCCATACTTGCGTATTTTCTGCAATAGCCTACCGTGGGGAACCTAATCAAATGCCTTACTGAAATCCATATACACCACATCCACGGCTTTACCCTCATCCACCTGTTTGGTCACCTTCTCGAAAAACTCAATAAGGTTTGTGAGGCACGACCTACCTTTCACAAAACCGTGCTGACTATCGCAAATGAACTTATTCTTTTCAAGATGATTATAAATCCTGTCTCTTATAACCTTTTCCAACATTTTACCCACAACCGAAGTAAGGCTCACAGGTCTATAATTACCAGGGCTGTCTCTACTCCCCTTCTTGAACAAGGGGACAACATTTGCTATCCTCCAGTCCTCCGGCACTACTCCTGTCGACAATGACGACTTGAAGATCAACAACAACGGCTCTGCAATCTCCTCCCTGGCTTCCCAGAGAATCCTAGGATAAATCCCATCTGGCCCAGGGGACTTATCTATTTTCACTCTTTCCAAAATTGCTAACACCTCCTCCTTGTGAATCTCAATCCCATCTAGCCTACTAGGCTGTATCTCAGTAATCTCCTCGGCAACATTTTCTTTTTCTACTGTAAAGACTGACGAAAAATATTCATTTAACGCTTCCCCTATCTCCTCTGATTCCGCACACAACTTCCCACTACTATCCTTGATTTCTAACTCTTATCATTCGTTTATTCCTGATATACCTATAGAAAGCTTTAGGGTTTTCTTTGATCCTATCCGCCAATGACTTCTCGTGTCCTCTCCTTGCTCTTCTTAGCCCTCCCTTTAGATCCTTCCTGGCTAGCTTGTAACTCTCAAGCGCCCTAACTGAGCCTTCCCGTCTCATCCTAACATAAGCCGCCCTCTTCCTCTTGACAAGCGCTTCAACTTCTTGAGTAAACCACGGCTCCCTTGCTCGACAACTTCCTCCCTGCCTGACAGGTACATACTTATCAAGGACACGCATTAGCTGCTCCTTGAATAAGCTCCACATTTCGTTTGTGCCCATCCCCTGCAGTTTCCTTCCCCATCCTACACATCCTAAATCTTGCCTAATCGCGTCATAATTTCCTTTCCCCCAGCTATACTTCTTGCCCTGTGGTATATTCCTGTCCCTGCCCATCGCTAAGGTAAACCTAACCGAATTGTGATCACTATCGCCAAAGTGCTCACCTACATCTAAATCGAACACCTGGCCGGGTTCATTACCCAGTACCAAATCCAATGTGGCATCGCCCCTGGTTGGCCTGTCCACATACTGTGTCAGAAAACCCTCCTGCACACACTGGACAAAAACAGACCCATCTAAAGTACTCGAACTATAGTATTTCCAGTCAATATTTGGAAAGTTAAAGTCCCCCATAACCACTACCCTGTTACTCTCGCTCCTGTCGAGAATCATCTTCGCTATCCTTTCCTCTACATCTCTGGAACTATTCGGAGGTCTATAGAAAACTCCCAACAGGGTGACCTCTCCTCTCCTGTTTCTAACCTCGGCCCATACTACCTCAGTAGACGAGTCCTCAAACGTCCTTTCTGCCGCTGTAATACTTTCCTTGATTAACAATGCCACACCCCCCCCTCTTTTACCCTCTTCTCTGTTCTTTCTGAAACATCTAAATCCCAGAACCTGCAACATCCATTCCTGCCCCTGCTCTACCCATGTCTCCGAAATGGCCACAACATCAGGATCCCAGGTACCAACCCATGCTGCAAGCTCACCCACCTTATTCCGGATGCTCCTGGCGTTGAAGTAGACACACTTTAAACCAAGTTCTTGCTTGCCAGTGCCCTCTTGCGTCCCTGTAACCTTATCCCCTACCTCACTACTCTCAACAGCCTGTACACTGGCACTGCAATTTAGGTTCCCATTCCCCTGCTGATTTAGTTTAAACCCCCCCGAAGAGCACTAACAAATCTCCCCCCCAGGATATTGGTACCCCTCTGGTTCAGGTGAAGACCATCCTGTTTGTAGAGGTCCCACCTACCCCAGAAAGAGCCCCAATTATCCAGGAAACCAAAACCCTCCCTCCTACACCATCCCTGCAGCCACGTGTTCAACTCCTCTCTCTCCCTATTCCTCTCTTCGCTAGCCCGTGGCACAGGCAACAACCCAGAGATAACAACTCTGGTTGTTCTCGCTCTAAGCTTCCACCCTAGCTCCCTGAATTTCTGCCTTAAATCCCCATCTCTCTTCCTACCTATGTCGTTGGTGCCTATGTGGACCACGACTTGGGGGTGCTCCCCCTCCCCCTTAAGGATCCCAAAAACACGATCGGAGACATCACGTACCCTGGCACCTGGGAGGCAACACACCAACCGTGAGTCTCTCTCGTTCCCACAGAACCTCCTATCTGTTCCCCTAACTATGGAGTCCCCAATGACTAATGCTCTGCTCCTCTTCCCTTTTCCCTTCTGAGCAACAGGGACAGACTCTGTGCCAGAGACCTGCACCCCATTGCTTACCCCTGGGAAGTCGTCCCCCCCAACAGTATCCAAAACGGTATACCTGTTGTTGAGGGAAACGGCCACAGGGGATCCCTGCACTGCCTGCTGGTTCCCTTTCCTTCCCCTGACGGTAACCCATCTACCTACTTCTTTTACCTGAGGTGTGACTGCCTCCCTATAACTCCTGTCAATAATCCCCTCCGCCTCCCGAATGATCCGAAGTTCATCCAGCTCCAGCTCCAGTTCCCTAACGCGGTCTGCGAGGAGCTGGAGTTGGGTGCACTTCCCGCAGATGCAGTCAGCAGGGACACTCTTGGCGACCCCTACCTCCCACATTCTGCAGGAGGAACATACAACTGCCTTTACCTCCATTCCCACTATTCTAGATTCCCAATAAATCTACTGAAAAACCAATCGAAAAAAAAAAGTCAAAACTTGTTCGCTTAGCAATCCGACGGACTGAAGTTTTAAATAAAAAGCTTACCTTATCAACACCCTAGAGTCCTTTTTTTTTTGGTTAGAGGAGGAGGGTGGGTGGGAGACACTACACGTGTAGTGTCTCGGGTACTGCCACTGCCCAAATAAATAGTTTTCCCCTACCCAGCAGTCCCCGGTCCTCCGAAACAAAAAAGGGATTAACTTGTATCTTACTGAAATTGACCGCTCAGCTGAAAGTCCGCTCCGCACCCCGTTCTATCAAGGCTGCTCCTCGCAAAAGACAAAGATTTTAAAACTGCCCAAATAAATAGTTTTCCCCTACCCAGCAGTCCCCGGTCCTCCGAAACAAAAAAGGGATTAACTTGTAACTTACTGAAATTGACCGCTCAGCTGAAAGTCCGCTCCGCACCCCGTTCTATCAAGGCTGCTCCTCGCAAAAGACAAAGATTTTAAAACTGCCCAAATAAATAGTTTTCCCCTACCCAGCAGTCCCCGGTCCTCCGAAACAAAAAAGGGATTAACTTGTAACTTACTGAAATTGACCGCTCAGCTGAAAGTCCGCTCCGCACCCCGTTCTATCAAGGCTGCTCCTCGCAAAAGACAAAGATTTTAAAACTGCCCAAATAAATAGTTTTCCCCTACCCAGCAGTCCCCGGTCCTCCGAAACAAAAAAGGGATTAACTTGTAACTTACTGAAATTGACCGCTCAGCTGCAAGTCCGCTCCGCACCCCGTTCTATCAAGGCTGCTCCTCGCAAAAGACAAAGATTTTAAAACTGCCCAAATAAATAGTTTTCCCCTACCCAGCAGTCCCCGGTCCTCCGAAACAAAAAAGGGATTAACTTGTAACTTACTGAAATTGACCGCTCAGCTGAAAGTCCGCTCCGCACCCCGTTCTATCAAGGCTGCTCCTCGCAAAAGACAAAGATTTTAAAACTGCCCAAATAAATAGTTTTCCCCTACCCAGCAGTCCCCGGTCCTCCGAAACAAAAAAGGGATTAACTTGTAACTTACTGAAATTGACCGCTCAGCTGAAAGTCCGCTCCGCACCCCGTTCTATCAAGGCTGCTCCTCGCAAAAGACAAAGATTTTAAAACTGCCCAAATAAATAGTTTTCCCCTACCCAGCAGTCCCCGGTCCTCCGAAACAAAAAAAGGATTAACTTGTAACTGACTGAAATTGACCGCTCAGCTGAAAGTCCGCTCCGCACCCCGTTCTATCAAGGCTGCTCCTCGCAAAAGACCAAGTATGTACCTGTCAGGCAGGGAGGAAGTTGTCGAGCGAGGGAGCCGTGGTTTACTCAAGAAGTTGAAGCGCTTGTCAAGAGGAAGAGGGCGGCTTATGTTAGGATGAGACGTGAAGGCTCAGTTAGGGCGCTTGAGAGTTACAAGCTAGCCAGGAAGGATCTAAAGGGAGGGCTAAGAAGAGCAAGGAGAGGACACGAGAAGTCATTGGCGGATAGGATCAAAGAAAACCCTAAGGCTTTCTATAGGTATATCAGGAATAAACGAATGATAAGAGTTAGAACAGGGCCAATCAAGGATAGTAGTGGGAAGTTGTGTGCGGAATCAGAGGAGATAGGGGAAGCGTTAAATGAATATTTTTCATCAGTATTTACAGTAGAAAAAGAAAATGTTGCCGAGGAGATTAGTGAGATACAGCCTAGTAGGCTAGATGGGATTGAGATTCACAAGGAGGAGGTGTTAGCAATTTTGGAAAGAGTGAAAATAGATAAGTCCCCTGGGCCAGATGGGATTTATCCTAGGATTCTCTGGGAAGCCAGGGAGGAGATTGCAGAGCCGTTGTTGTTGATCTTTATGTCGTCATTGTCGACAGGAGTAGTGCCGGAGGACTGGAGGATAGCAAATGTTGTCCCCTTGTTCAAGAAGGGGAGTACAGACAGCCCTGGTAATTATAGACCTGTGAGCCTTACTTCGGTTGTGGGTAAAATGTTGGAAAAGGTTATAAGAGACAGGATTTATAATCATCTTGAAAAGAATAAGTTCATTTGCGATAGTCAGCACGGTTTTGTGAAAGGTAGGTCGTGCCTCACAAACCTTATTGAGTTTTTCGAGAAGGTGACCAAACAGGTGGATGAGGGTAAAGCCGTGGATGTGGTGTATATGGATTTCAGTAAGGCGTTTGATAAGGTTCCCCACGGTAGGCTATTGCAGAGAATACGGAAGTATGGGGTTGAAGGTGATTTAGAGCTTTGGATCAGAAATTGGCTAGCTGAAAGAAGACAGAGGGTGGTGGTTGATGGCAAATGTTCATCCTGGAGTTTAGTTACCAGTGGTGTACCGCAAGGTTCTTTTTTGGGGCCACTGCTGTTTGTCATTTTTATAAACGACCTGGATGAGGGTGTAGAAGGGTGGGTTAGTAAATTTGCGGATGACACGAAGGTCGGTGGAGTTGTGGATAGTGTCGAAGGGTGTTGCAGGGTACAGAGGGACATAGATAGGCTGCAGAGCTGGGCTGAGAGATGGCAAATGGAGTTTAATGCGGAGAAGTGTGAGGTGATTCACTTTGGAAGGAGTAACAGCAATGCAGAGTACTGGGCTAATGGGAAGATTCTTGGTAGTGTAGATGAGCAGAGAGATCTTGGTATCCAGGTACATAAATCCCTGAAAGTTGCTACCCAGGTTAATAGGGCTGCTAAGAAGGCATATGGTGTGTTAGCTTTGATTAGTAGGGGGATCGAGTTTCGGAACCACGAGGTCATGCTGCAGCTGTACAAAACTCTGGTGAGGCCGCACCTTGAGTATTGCGTGCAGTACTGGTCACCGCATTATAGGAAGGATGTGGAATCTTTGGAAAGGGTGGAGAGGAGATTTACTAGGATGTTGCCTGGTATGGAAGGAAGGTCTTACGAGGAAAGGCTGAGGGACTTGGGGTTGTTTTCGTTAGAGAGATGGAGGAGGAGAGGTGACTTAATAGAGACATACAAGATAATCAGAGGGTTAGATAGGGAGGATAGTGAGAGTCTTTTTCCTCGGATGAGGATGGCAAACACGAGGGGACATAGCTTTAAGTTGAGGGGTGATAGATATAGGACAGATGTCAGAGGTAGTTTCTTTACGCAGAGAGTAGTAGGGGCGTGGAACGCCCTGCCTGCAACAGTAGTAGACTCGCCAACTTTAAGGGCATTTAAGTGGTCATTGGATAGACATATGGATGTAAATGGAATAGTGTAGGTCAGATGATCGGCGCAACATCGAGGGCCGAAGGGCCTGTACTGCGCTGTAATATTCTAATTCTAATTCTAATTCTAATACCAATTGCGGTGGCAATCTTGGCTCCCAGATTTTTCAAGGCTAACTGCAGGATTTTTTCCATTAAAGTTTACTGTAAGTTTCCAACCGATGAATTAAAATTCCTCATTTTACTAATTGTGTTATCTTGACAGCGCTGCAGCACACGGAAAGAAATGTGATAACAGGAACATTTCATTACAGAATTGTGGGAAGAAATAGAGAGAAACACACATTCAATCTCAATAATAACTTCTCAAATTGACACATTAATCTTAGAATTATTGCAGCTGACAGTGTCTGTTCCAGTTGTGCTGACTTAATTGCGTTGGAGTTTTTCTGGGATGGTTACGTGTCGGGTTCCACCCTGGACAATTCATCAGCGATTACATTGTTTTTTTTTCTCTCTTGCAATGAAGCTTGAACCATTCAGGTTCCTGCACCTTGATAATCTTTCTCCCAAAACCGACAGTGTGTAATGCATTGTTTATTTTAGCCCCTGTGAGGTGTTTGAGGTTTCATCTGGGCCTTTGTTCTTGCTGAGTTCTGCTTTGAAATTGTTGTGTTTGATGAGCTTTGGGTTTGGGAATTGATCATTGGATTCTTCAATGGGTAGATCCACACTGACCTCACTTTTAGCTTTCTGGTGAGGTACACAAGTGCTGTTCACTTTAGGGTATTTTCCCTTCCCTTTTCCCATTACTATGGGGAGGATTCTTTTTATGATCTGCCCTATGTCCTCTGGGACATTAGTGCTCACGAGTGTCTGTCCGGCTTTCACTGCACTCTCCTGTAGCACTTCCACTAGGTCAGCCATCTCCCTCACCATTGGCTTACCTTTTTGGAAACCTTCCTTTGTCCCTGCACGTTTCTGCAAAGGCTGTTGGCAGCCTTTTTAGGGTACCTGTTTGTCCTGCATTTAAGGAGGAGAGCGTGTGGTCTAATTTCTCTAACATTTCAGGGTTGGCTAATTGGAGAGTAGGGGGTTCTAGTTGGGAATCCTCCTGGCCCTCCTCTAACGTGTCCTCACTGTCCTTTTCAATCCTTCCCTCCTGACTGTCTGACAGATCTGTACTTGTCTGTCCCCTCCAACGCCTTCACTTTTTTTCCTTTGGTCTGCTGTGTCAATTAAATAATTTACCTTACTATTCCGTTTGCCACTCGATATGGACCACTGAACTGGGCTTTTAGGGGTTCACCCTGCATTGGGAGGAATAACAAGACATGGTCTCTGTCCTGAAATGTTCTGGCCGCGGCATTTTTGCCTGCTTACATTTTCATAGCTATCTGGGAGGTTTTTAGGTATTCTTGAGCCATTGCAGAGGCTCTCGTGAACTATTCCCAGCGCATGGAAATGTTGTCTAACATGGAAGACTCATCCCTGTGTCCCAAAGACTTCTCAAAGAACAAAGAACAAAGATAATTACAGCACAGGAACAGGCCCTTCGGCCCTCCAAGCCTGCGCCGATCCAGATCCTCTCTCTAAACATGTCGCCTATTTTCTAAGGTTCTGTATCTCTTTTCTTCCTGCCCATTCATGTATCTGTCTAGATACATCTTAAATGACTCCATCGTGCCCGCATCTACCACCTCCGCTGGCAATGCGTTCCAGGTGCCCACCATCCTCTGCGTAAAGAACTTTCCACGCATATCCCCCCTAAACTTTTCCCCTTTCACTTTGAACTCGTGTCCTCTAGTAATTGAAACCCCCACTCTGGGAAAAAGCCTCTTGCTATCCACCCTGTCTATACCTCTCATGATTTTGTACACCTCAATCAGGTCCCCCCTCAACCTCCGTCTTTCTAATGAAAATAATCCTAATCTACTCAACCTCTCTTCATAGCTAGCGCCCTCCATACCAGGCAACATCCTGGTGAACCTCCTCTGCACCCTCTCCAAAGCATCCACATCCTTTTGATAATGTGGCGACCAGAACTGTACGCAGTATTCCAAATGTGGCCGAACCAAAGTCCTATACAACTGTAACATGACCTGCCAACTCTTGTACTCAATGCCCCGTCCGATGAAGGAAAGCATGCCGTATGCCTTCTTGACCACTCTATTTACCTACGTTGCCACCTTCAGGGAACAGTGGACCTGAACACCCAAATCTCTCTGGACATCAATTTTCCCCAGGACTTTTCCATTTCCTGTATAGTTCACTCTTGAATTGGATCTTCCAAAATGCATCACCTCGCATTTGCCCTGATTGAACTCCATCTGCCATTTCTCTGCCCAACTCTCCAATCTATCTATATTCTGCTGTATTCTCTGACAGTCCCCTTCACTATCTGCTACTCCACCAATCTTAGTGTCGTCTGCAAATTTGCTAATCAGTCCACCTATACTTTCCTCCAAATCATTAATGTATATCACAAACAACAGTGGTCCCAGCACGGATCCCTGTGGAACACCACTGGTCACACGTCTCCATTTTGTGAAACTCCCTTCTACTGCTACTCTCTGTCTCCTGTTGCCCAGCCAGTTCTTTATCCATCTAGCTAGTACACCTTGGACCCCAAGCACCTTCACTTTCTCCATCAGCCTGCCATGGGGAACCTTATCAAACGCCTTACTGAAGTCCATGTATATGACATCGACAGCCCTTCCCTCATCAATCAACTTTGTCACTTCCACAAAGAATTCTATTAAGTTGGTAAGACATGACCTTCCCTGCACAAAACCATGTTGCCTATCACTGATGAGCCCATTTTCTTCCAAATGGGAATAGATCCTATCCCTCAGTATCTTCTCCAGCAGCTTCCCTACCACTGACGTCAGGCTCACCGGTCTATAATTACCTGGATTATCCCTGCTACCCTTCTTAAACAAGGGGACAACATTAGCAATTCTCCAGTCCTCCGGGACCTCACCCGTGTTTAAGGAAGCTGCAAAGATATCTGTTAAGGCCCCAGCGATTTCCTCTCTCGCTTCCCTCAGTAACCTGGGATAGATCCCATCCGGACCTGGGGACTTGTCCACCTTAATGCCCTTTAGAATACCCAACACTTCCTCCCTCCTTATGCCGACTTGACCTAGAGTAATCAAACATCTGTTCCTAACCTCAACATCCGTCATGTCCCTCTCCTCGGTGAATACCGATGCAAAGTACTCGTTTAGAATCTCACCCATTTTCTCTGAGTCCAAGCATAACATTCCTCCTTTGTCCTTTAGTGGGCCAATCCTTTCTCTAGTTACCCTCTTTCTCCTTATATATGAATAAAAGGCTTTGGGATTTTCCTTAACCCTGTTTGCTAAAGATATTTCATGACCCCTTTAAGCCCTCTTAATTCCTCGTTTCAGATTGGTCCTACATTCCCGATATTCTTTCAAAGCTTCGTCTTTCATCAGCCGCCTACACCTTATGTATGCTTCCTTTTTCCTCTTAGCTAGTCTCACAATTTCACCTGTCATCCATGGTTCCCTAATCTTGCCATTTCTATCCCTCATTTTCACAGGAACATGTCTCTCCTGCACGCTAATCAACCTCTCTTTAAAAGCCTCCCACATATCACATGTGGATTTACCTTCAAACAGCTGCTCCCAATCTATATTTCCCAGCTCCTGCCGACAGCGTTAGCAAAAGCACCTCCAACGACATTGGTTCCAGTCCGGCCCAGGTGTAGACCGTCCAATTTGTAATAGTCCCACCTCCCCCAGAACCGGTCCCAATGTCCCAAAAATCTGAACCCCTCCTTTCTGCACCATCTCTCAAGCCACGCATTCATCCTGACTATTCTTTCATTATTACTCTGACTATCACGTGGCACTGGTAGTAATCCTGAGATTACTACCTCTGAGGTCCTACTTTTTAACTTGGCTCCTAACTCCCTAAATTCTGCTTGTAGGACCTCATCCCGTTTTTTACCTATATCATTAGTGCCTATGTGCACAATGACTTCTACTTGATTAGCTAAAGAAGATCTCTCATCTCCTGTCTATAAACTAATTCAAAGAGACTAAAGCCAGTGGAATCACTGGATAAGTCCCTGGTAACCAACAAGAGAAATCCCAGCCCTTTGTTAAAGTCATAGGGTTACTCATAGCAGTATGAGCTGATCATTGCCTTTAGGGTATGGTGGTACCGCTCCAAAGCCCGTTGTGACTGCGGGTGGTAGGCTCAGGACTTTAGCTGGGTTATGTTCTGATTACCCATGACATTTTCAAAAATACTGGACATTAAATGTGTGCCCAGGTCCATCTGGATCTCAGCAGGCAACCCATATCGTGTAAAGAATTGGTTCAGCCCCTCCACCACTACATTGGCTGAGATAGCTCCTCAGGGGAATGGCCTCTGGGTATTGGTCCACTACGTCCATAATGGTGAGAAGATACTGGTAGACCCCACTTTGTTTTCAGCAGGTGTCCCACACAATCCACCAGCACTCTGCCGAAGGGTTCCCCAAAAACTGTATGGGAATTAGGGATGCAGGTTTTATTGTCGATTGTGGCTTCCGCACAACCTGGCACATGTAACCAGTTTTACAGAGCTCAACCACATCTTCATGGAACAAAGAACAGTACAGCACACGAACAGGCCATTCGGCCCTCCAAACCTGCGCCGATCTTGATGCCTGCCTAAACTAAAATCTTCTGCACTTCCTGGGACTGTATCCTCTATTCCCATCCTATTCATGTATTTGTCAAGATGCCTCTTAAAGGTCGCTATCGTACCTGCTTCCACCACCTCCACCGGCAGCAAATTCCAGGCACTCACCATCCTCTGTGTAAAGAACTTTCCTCGCACATCCCCTCTAAACTTTGCCCCTCTCACCGCAAACCTATTTTTCCTAGTAACTGACTCTTCCACCCTGGGAAAAAGCTTCTAACCATCCAGTCTGTCCATGCCGCTCATAACTTTGTAAACCTCTATCATGTCGCCCCTCCACCTTCGTCGTTCCAGTGAAAACAATCTGAGTTTATCCAACCTCTCCTCATAGCTAATGCCCTCCAGACCAGGCAACATCCTGGTAAACCTCTTCTGTACCCTCTGCAAAGCCTCCACGTCCTTCTGGTAGTGTGGCGACCAGAATTGCACACATTATTCTAAGTGTGGCCTAACTAAGGTTCTGTACAGCTGCAGCATGACTTGACAATTTTTATACTCTATGCCCCGACCGATGAAGGCAAGCATGCCATATGCCTTCTTTACTACCTTATCCACCTGCGTTGCCATTTTCAGCGACCTGTGGACCTGTACGCCCAGATCTCTCTGCCTGTCAATACTCCTAAGGGTTCTGCCATTGACTGTATACGTCCCACTGCATTAGACCTTCCAAAATGCATTACCACATATTTGTCCGGATTAAACTCCATCAGCCATTTCTCCGCCCAAGTATCCAACCGATCTATATCCTGCTGTATCCTTTGACAATCCTCATCACTATCCACAACTCCACCAATATTTGTGTTGTCCACAAACTTACTAATCAGACCAGTTACATTTTCCTCCAAATCATTTATAGACACTACAAACAGCAAAGGTCACAGAACTGCAGAACACCACAAGTCACAGTGCACCATTCAGATAAACACCCTTCCACTGCTACCCTCTGTCTTCTATGCCCGAGCCAGTTCTGTATCCATCTTGCCAGCTCACCTCTGATCCCGTGTGACTTCACCTTTTGTATCAGTCTGCCATGAGGGACCTTGTCAAAGGCTTTACTGAAGTCCATGTAGAGAACATCCACTGCCCTTCCTTCATCAATCATCTTCGTTACTTCCTCAAAAAACTCAATCAAGTTAGTGAGACACGACCTCCCCTTCACAAAACCATGCTGCCTCTCGCTAATCAGTTTGTTGGTTTCTAAATGGGAGTAAATCCTGTCCCGAAGAATGCTCTCTAATAATTTCCCTACCACTGACGTAAGGCTCACCGGCCTATAATTTCCTGGATTATCCTTGCCTCCCTTCTTAAACAAAGGAACAACATTGGCTATTCTCCAGTCCTCTGGGACCTCACCTGTAGCCAATGAGGATGCAAAGATTTCAATCAAGGACCCAGCAATTTCTTCCCTTGCCTCCCTCAGTATTCTGTGGTAGATCCCATCAGGCCCTGGGGACTTATCTACCTTAATGCTTTGCAAGACGCCCAACGCCTCCTTTTTGATAACGACATGACCGAGACTATCTACACTCCCTTCCATTGGCTTATCATCCACCAAGTCCTTCACTTTGGTGAATTGTGAGTTGTGGCCAGTCAAAATGCTCTCTTATGCGGTCTTCGATTTTTCGTACACCGACATGTCCAGTCAGTGGATGTTCGTGGGACATTCTTAATATTTCTTTAAGGGACCTCAGCGGCACCACTATGCGGTGAACCACTGTCCAGTCTTCATCCGCAGGTCTGTGAGCATGTCTCCACTGCCACATCAGCTCCTCATTCTTTAAATAGTAGCACTCTGCAACTCCCTCTGCTTCAGTTTTGGTTTGGACAGTCTGTGCTATTTTTTTAACACAGAGACTCAACTAAGGAGGATCTGTTTAATACATACTTTGGGTCCTCTAACTTCCCAAAGAAGGTTTCAGACAACCAGACAGTAGGGTCAACCGTCTGCTGTGTAAGTTCAGGAGATTGTTTGGCCATGGACCGAGTCACCACACAATCAGGGAGAATGCCTGGGATCTTCTTCTGTAAATGTTCTGTCTCTCTGACCTCTTTTGGTATCTCAAGAACTACTGGGGAAGCTGCCACCTTTTCCCTTGTCAGATCATTACCCAGGAGCAGGTCGACCCATACACCGGTAATCTAGGTACAATTCCCATGGTTACCGGTCCTGAAACTGGGTCACACTCCAAGTGCAGCTGATATAAAGGTATGGACATATACTGTCTTCCGATAGCATTCACTCACACTCCAGCATTCACTGTACTCTCTGGAGGAAAGGTGATTCCTTTTCCCAGGTGAAGGGATTGGGTGGCCCCTGTATCCCTCAGTATGACGATGGGCTTGCTTGCCCCACTCGAGGGGTATGGGGTCACTTTTCCTTTTAATACTAAATCCTGGTAACTCTGGGATTTTGTTAAGTTTCCCACACGCTCAGTGGTAGGTTTACTGGGTCTGACTGCGACAGTTAAAAGCACAGCCTGATCTGCTGTGTTTTCCATCATGGCCCGTTTTCCTGCACTGCTCTGGTGGACCCTGATTAATCCTACAGGTTTTCCCCGTCACGTCCATTAGTCATCTCGATGGTGGTCTGCCTTATTCCAGTGAAAACATACAGATCTTCAGCCATTTCTCCTGCTCTCAGTACCGTCCTATTTGGCCTGATTTTGGACCCTTGTGTGTCCCGATTTTCGTTCTTGCCCATGGCTGCTGGGACTCCGATCACCCTTCCACCTTTTATTCTCGGATCTTTGGGGTGACTAGGAACGGAGTTCCCTCTGGGGTTAAGGCTTTGCGTACAAGGGAAAATTCATCAGCCAGAATATCTGTGAACCTTCTGGCCCTCTACGTGGGTTTTAATGCGAGCGGGCGAGTTTATGAACTCCTCGAGGAGGATCACCGCTCTGAGGGTTTCATATGTGGGCTCTATCTTGAGCGCTCATATCACTGGCCAAAAACAAACACAAAAATGGACTGTAAAATCCTCTACAGGTACGGAAAAAGGAAAAGTTTAGCTAAGACAAATGTGGGTCCATTACAGGCAGTGTCAGGAGAATTTATAATGGGGAATTGAGAAATGGCAGAGAAGCTAAATGATTATTTTGTGTCTGCCTGAGGAAGATACAAGAAATCTCCCAGAGTTAGAGATCTAAGGGACTAGGGGGATTGAGGAAGTGAAGGAAATTAGTATGAGTAAGATGGTTAGCTTGGAGAAATTAATAGGGCTGAAGGTTGACAAGTCCCCAGGACCTGATATTCTACATCCCAGAGTGTTGAAAGAGGAAGCTTTGGAAATAGTGGATACATTGGTGAATATCTTTCAATATTCTGTAGATTCTGGAACTGTTCCTGTAGATTAGAAGATAGAAAATGTCTCCCCAGTATTTAAGAATGGAGGGAGAGAGAAAACAGGGCACTACAGACATGTTAGCCTTACATCAGTCGCTGGGAACAAGCTATACTCTATTCTAAAGAATGTGATAAATGGATCTGATTGGGCAGAGTCAACATGGATATATAAATGGGAAACAATGTTTGACGAACCTGTTGGAGTTATTTGAGGATGTTGCTCACAGAATTGATAAAGGGGAGTCGGTGGACGTGGTATACTTGTATTTTCAGAAGGCTTTTGATAAAGTCCCCGACAGGAGGTTGGTTAGTAAAATTGAAGCACAAGGAATAGGAGATAATGTACTGGCATGGATTAAGGATTAGTTAACAGGCAGAATTGCCGACCACGCTCTGGAAGTGGTTCAAGAGTTCACCTACCTAGGCTCAACTATCACCAGTAACCTGTCTCTAGATGCAGAAATGAACAAGCACATGGGAAAGGCTTCCACTGCTATGTCCAGACTGGCCAAGAGAGTGTGGGAAAATGGCACACTGACACGGAACACAAAAGTCCGAGTGTATCAGGCCTGTGTCCTCAGTACCTTGCTCTTTGGCAGCGAGGCCTGGACAACGTATGTCAGCCAAGAGCGACGTCTCAATTCATTCCATCTTCGCTGCCTCCGGAGAATACTTGGCATCAGGTGGCAGGACCGTATCTCCAACACAGAAGTCCTCGAGGCGGCCAATATGCCCGGCTTGTACACACTACTGAGTCAGCGGCGCTTGAGATGGCTTGGCCATGTGAGCCACATGGAAGATGGCAGGATCCCCAAAGACACATTGTACAGCGAGCTCGCCACTGGTATCAGACCCTTCGGCCATCCATGTCTCCGCTTTAAAGACGTCTGCAAACGCGACATGAAATCCTGTGACATTGATCACAAGTCGTGGGAGTAAGTTGCCAGCGTTCGCCAGAGCTGGCGGGCAGCCATAAAGACGGGGCTAAAATGTGACGAGTCGAAGAGACTTAGTAGTTGGCAGGAAAAAGACAGAGGCGCAAGGGGAGAGTCAACTGTGCAACAGCCCCGACAAACAAATTTCTCTGCAGCACCTGTGGAAGAGCCTGTCACTCTAGAATTGGGCTTTATAGCCACTCCAGGCGCTGCTTCAGAAACCACTGACCACCTCCAGGCGCGTATCCATTGTCTCTCGAGATAAGGAGGCCCAAAGAAGAAGAACAGGCAGAAAGCAGAGTAGGAATAAATGAGTCATTCTTGCCTTGGCAGGCTGTGACTAGTGGGGTACTGCAGGGATCAGTGCTTGGGCCCCAGCTGTTCACAATATGTATCAATGACTAGGATGTGGGGACCAATGTAATATTTCCAGGTTTTCAGATGCCAGTAAACTAGATGGGAATGAGTGTTGCGAGGAAGATGCAAAACGGCTTCAAGGGGATTTGGACGGACTTCGTGAGTGGGCAAGAACATGGCAGTTGAAATATAATGTGGAAAGATGTGAGGTTATCCACTTCGGTCGCAGGAACAGATGTGCAGAGTATTTCTTAAACGGTAAGAGAGTAGAAAGTGTAGTTGTACGAAGGGACCTGGATGTCCTCGTCAATAAGTCACTGAAAACAAACATGCAGGTGCAGAAAGCAGTTAGGAAGACTAATGGTATGTTAGCCTTTATTGAAGTGGATTTGAGTGCAGGAGTAGTGACGTTTTGCTGCAATTGTATGGAAACTTGGTTAGACTGCCCCTGGAGTAATGTGTGCAGTTTTGGTCCCCTTACCTTAGGAAGGATGTTATGATCATCGAGGGAGTGCAATGACGGTTCATCAGACTTGTTCCCGAGATGGCGGGACCATCCCATGAAGAGAGATTGGGGAAACTGGGCCTGTATTCTCTAGAGTTTCGAAGAATGAGAGGTGATCTCATTGAAACCTACAAAATACTGAAAGTGATAGACAGGGTAGATGCAGCTAACATGTTTCCGCTGGTTGGGGAGTCTAGAACCAGGGGAAACAATTTCGAAATAAGTGGAAATCCACTGAAGACAGAGATGAGGAGAAATGTCTTTTCTCAGAGGGTTGTGAATCTTTGGAATTCTCTACCCCGGAGGGCTGTGGAAGCTCAGTCATTGAGTATGTTTAAAGCAGAGATTAACAGATTTCTAAATGGAGTCATAGAGTCGTACAGCATAGAAACAGGCCATTCGGCCCTCCGCGTCCGGGCTGACTATAATGCCGATCCATACTAATCCCAACTGCTTGCATTAATTCCATATCCCTCTATGTCTTGCTCATTCAAGTACCTGTCCAGATGCCTCTTAAATGTCACTACTGTTCCTGCCTCCACCACCTCCTCAGGCCGATCATTCCAAATACCCACTATTCTTTGTGTGAAACATTTAACCCTTTGATCCCTTTAGACCTCCTCCCTCTCAACTTAAATCTATGTCCTCTAGTTTTAGTCACCCCTACCATGGGAAACAGACTCTGGCTATCTACCCTATCTATGCCTCTCTTAATTTGAGCTACCTCTATCACGTCTCCTCTCAGCCTCCTTCGCTGCAGGGAAATCAGACCCAGCCTATCCAGTCTCTTTATAACTGAAGCCCTTCAAACCAGGCAACATCCTTGTGAATCTTTTCTGCACCCTCTCTCGCTTAATCACATCTTTTGTGTAGTGCGACGACCAGAACTGCCCACAATACTCCAAATGCGGCCTAACCAATGTTACGTACAAATGTAACATGATGTCCCAATTGGTGTACTCAATGCCCCAGCCTAAATACCAGTGACGGAACGGGAAATGGGGATTGTGTCGGAAAAAGGCATTGAAGTGGATGATCAGCTATTATCATATTGAATGGTGGAACAGGCTCGATGTCCTACTGCAGCTCCTATGTTCCAATGTTCCGAAATTGCTTAACTCTTTCAAACGCCAGGGAGGTTTGGTCAGGCTGCTTTCCAAAGATTCTGAATTTCTGCTGGTCCAGCTCCAGTACTATCTCATATGGGCCCAGGATAGCATTTTCAGTCCTCTCATAATCTGATGAACTTTCATCTTTTCCTGTTATTTTATTTTGTAAAACCAGCGTCCAGTTCTCTGACGGTCATTGCAGTTGCGTTGAAAATGTTTTAAAAGGAAAGAAAAGTGCTGCCACATCCTCCTCATTGAACTTTAGAATGAACTGGGAGAACTTTAAATGCTCAGCACATGGTCCTGATCTCGGGATAGCTCCGTCAGCAGCTGTGCCTTCACTGGGTGTACTGGGTCTTCATCTAGTTGTTTGAGCCGCCATAATTCCCTTTCCTCCTTCTCCTTCTGGAACACTCTTACTTTTTCCCTTTCTTGACACTCACTCTGCTCTTTCTCGCTCTCTCTGGAATTCCAATTCTAGTCCTTTCTGTTCTAGCTTTACCTTAGCTAACATTACTCTATCTGTTAGTGATTCTAACCCTGTTTGAGCCTTCAGCTTCAAGAGAAAAATGGTTGGCCACAAGTCTAACGGTTACGTATTCCCTAGCATTTGGCCGGAGTGTAATCCCTAACCTTCCGGCTACATTACTCAACTTTTTAGCAGACAGGGCGTTTAACATATACCAGGTTACTTCACTCTGTATGTAACTCCTTTATTGGCAATATAACTCCTTTATTCAAAAAGGGAGGGAGACAGAAAGCAGGAAACTACAGGCCAGTTAGCTTCACATTTGTCTTGGGGAAAAATTGAGAAGATATTATTAGAGATGATATCGCCAGCAGTCAGAACAAATCGAGGTAATCAGGCAGAATCAACCCGGATTTATGAAAGTTAAGTCATGTTTAACCAGTTTGTTGGATTTCTTTGATGGAGTTTCTTTGATGGGAGGAAGTGTTGGGTATTCTAAAAGGCATTAAGGTGGACAAGTCCCCAGGTCCGGATGGGATCTATCCCAGGTTACTGTGGGAAGCGAGAGAGGAAATAGTTGGGGCCTTAACAGATATCTTTGCAACATCCTTAAACATGGGTGAGGTCCCGGAGGACTGGAGAATTGCTAATGTTGTCCCCTTGCTTAAGAAGGGTAGCAGGGAAAATCCAGGTAATTATAGACCGGTGAGCCTGACATCAGTGGTAGGGAAGCTGCTGGAGAAGATACTGAGGCATAGGATCTATTCCCATCTGGAAGAAAATGGGCTTATCAGTGATAGGCAACATGGTTTTGTGCAGGGAAGGTCATGTCTTACCAACTTAATAGAATTCTTTGAGGAAGTGACAAAGTTGATTGATGAGGGAAGGGCTGCAGATGTCATATACATGGACTTCAGTAAGGCATTTGATAAGGTTCCCCATGGTAGGCTGATGGAGAAAGTGAAGGCGCATGGGGTCCAAGGTGTACTAGCTAGATAAATAAAGAACTGGCTGGGCAACAGGAGACAGAGAGTAGCAGTGGAAGGGAGTTTCTCAAAATGGAGACGTGTGACCAGTGGTGTTCCACAGGGAACCGTGCTGGGACCACTGTTGTTTGTGATATACATAAATGATTTGGAGGAAAGTATAGGTGGTCTGATTAGCAAGTTTGCAGACGACACTAAGATTGGTGGAGTAGCAGATACTGAAGGGGACAGTCAGAGAATACAGCAGAATATAGATAGACTGGAGAGTTGGGCAGAGAAATGGCAGATGGAATTCAATCAGGGCAAATGTGAGGTGATGCATTTTGGAAGATCCAATTCAAGAGGGAACTATACAGGAAATGGAAAAATCCTGGGGAAAATTGATGTACAGAGAGATTTGGGTGTTCAGGTACATTGTTCCCTGAATCTGGCAACGCAGGTCAATAGAGTGGTCAAGAAGGCATACGGCATGCTTTCCTTCATCGGACGGGGTATTGAGTACAAGAGTTGGCAGGTCATGTTACAGTTGTATAGGACTTTGGTTCGGCCACATTTGGAATACTGCGTGCAGTTCTGGTCGCCACATTACCAAAAGGATGTAGATGCTTTGGAGAGGGTGCAGAGGAGGTTCACCAGGATGTTGCCTGGTATAGAGTGCGCTAGCTATGAAGAGAGGTTGTGTAGATTAGGATTATTTTTATTAGAAAGACGGAGGTTGAGGGGAGTCCTGATTGAGGTGTACAAAATCATGAGAGGTATAGACAGGGTGGATAGCAAGAAGCTTTTTCCCAGAGTGGGGGATTCAATTACAAGGGAACATGAGTTCAAAGTGAAAGGGGAAAAGTTTACGGGGGATATGCGTGGAAAGTTCTTTACGCAGAGGGTGGTGGGTGCCTGGAACGCGTTGCCAGCAGAGGTGGTAGACGCGGGCACGATGGAGTCTTTTAAGATGTATCTAGACAGATACATGAATGGGCAGGAAGTAAAGAGATACAGACCCTTAGAAAATAGGCGATAGGTTTAGATAGAGGATTTGGATCGGCGTAGGCTTGGAAGGCCGAAGGGCCTGTTCCTGTGCTGTAATTTTCTTTGTTCTTTGTTCTTTGTTCTTTGAGTTACATGTGCTGTGGATGAAGGAGAACCGGTGGATGTACTGCACTTAGATTTCTATAAGGCATTTGATAAGATGCAACATCAAAGTTTATCGTGGAAAATAAAAGCTCATGGTGTCGGGGGTAACATATTGGTATGGAAAGAAGATTGACTAGCTAACAGAAAACCGAATGTCAGCATAAATGTGTAATTTTCTGGTTGGTAAGATGAAACGAGTGGTGTACCACAGGGATCTTCAACTTTTTACAATTTATATAAATGAATTGGATGAAGGGACCGAAGGTATGGTTGCTAAATTTTCCCATGACACAAAGATATGTAGGAAACTAAGCTGTGAACAGGACTTAGGGGACTGCAAAGGAATATAGATAGGTTAAGTGAGTGGGCAAAGACCTGGAAAATGGAGTATACTGCAGGAAAGTGTGAAATTGTCCACTTTGGCAGGAAGAATAAAAAAGAAGCCTGTTATCTAAATGGTGAGAGATAGCAGTGCACTGAGATGCAGAGGGATCTGGGTGTCCAAGTGCATGAATCACAAAAGGCTAGTAAGCAGGTACAGCACGTAATTGGAAAACTAATAGCATGTTATTGTTTACAGCAAGAGAACTTGAATAGCAAAGTATGGAGGTCATGCTTCAGTTTTCCAGGGCATTGGTGAGACCACATCTGGAGTATTGTGTACAGTATTGGTCTCCTTGTTAATGGAATAATGTAAATGTATTGGGGGCAATACAGAGAAGGCTATTTAGACTGATACCTGGAATGGGCGGGCCGTCTTATGTGGGAATATTGGACAGGCTGGGCTTGTATCCGCTGGACTTTAGAAGAGTAAGAGGCGACTTCATTGAAACATATAGGACTCTGAGGCGTCTTGACGGGGTGGATGCGGAAAGGATGTTTCCCATTGTGGGAGAATCTAGAATTAGGGGTCACTATTTAAAAATAAGGGGGTCACCCATTTAACACACAGATGAGGAGATTTTTTTCCTGTGAGGGTCATGTGTTTTTGGAAATCTCTTCCTCAAAAGGCGCTGGAAGCAGAGTCTTTGAATATTTGTAAGGCAGAGGTAGATAGATTATTGATAAGCAAGGGGGTGA
Organism: Heterodontus francisci; assembly: GCF_036365525.1. NCBI lineage: Eukaryota > Metazoa > Chordata > Chondrichthyes > Heterodontiformes > Heterodontidae > Heterodontus > Heterodontus francisci. Next base: position 2,355,811 of record NW_027140293.1, read on the forward strand.
AAGGTTATCGGGGGCAGGTGGAAATGTGAAGTCGAGTTTACAATCAGATTAGTCATGACCTTATTGAATGGCAGAGCAGGCTTGAGGAGCCGAGTGGCCTACTCCTGCTCCTAATTCATCTGTTCATATTTTCATACGCTGTGGCTTAGGATGGTACTGTCTCCGAATGTGAACTTTTTAGTGCTGTAGCAGCGAAAGCCACAATAAAACCTACATTGAAATCTTCATTTTTTTCTGGGAATCAATTGTTTTTCCTACATCTAATTTCTCGTTTGTCATTGGGTTACAATCAATTTCTGTTACAGCCATGTGAGGAGGGTTCCCAGATCCCCTCTTCTCCGATCTCTCATTTGACCACAATAGGGTTTATTCCTTTATCGCATTGGACGTGCTGACCACCTCAGTGAGTATTTTACCTTATATCTTTATTGTGCTCGTGAAAGAGCCAGTCAGACAGGTTTTCTTGAGATTAAACAAGAGGTGAGTTTATTATACTTAACGATCTAAACTGGATCTGCATAAAATAATAAACATGTACGCTACACGTTCACGCACACACTCAAACGAGAATCACACATAAATAAATTAGAGTGAGAAATACATTGGTGTTGGATGAGAGTCCATGATAATTTTTTAAAAACATATACAGTCTGTGAGGTTGGATAATTCTGTGGTCTGCGCCTTTGCCACCCTTACATATGAGTTTCATGTCATCTGCAGGAGTTGAAATTGTTTATTTTTACATTTAAGTCTATATCATGCATCTATCTATATGTCAGGAACAGCAATGGTTCTCATACTGACCCCTGAGAAACATCACTGTATACTTCTCCACCCCCAGATTAAACAATGTCTGTTCACAACTTCTCTCTGCTTTCTGTCCCTGAGTCAATGTCATATCCACACTATCACTCTCACATTAATCCATGTCATCCAGTTTTTAATAACAAGTCTATGAAATGTCATTTGATCACAGGTCTTTTGAAAGATCATATACATAACACGAAACACGCTGACCTCATCAACACTCACAGTTATGTCATCAACTAACTTGATCAAGATTATCAGACATGATTGGTTATCAAGCTATCCATCCTGTTTGTCATTTATTATCAGATGTTTTTCCAAGAAAGATATATTTTTGAGCTGGGTTATGGCCTCTAGAAATTTCCAATCGCCAACATTAGACTGATTGGTCAGAAGTTACAGGGTTTATCCAATCTCTTTTTTTTTAAAATAGGGTGCATAATTTACAGTCCTCCACTCCCCTGTCACTACTCCCATAGCCAAGGAGGAGTGAAAGCTTCTGGCCAGTGACTCTACCACTACTTCCCTTAACAAACCTCATACATAACATCCAGTCTGGGTAAATGTTCTACTTTATTTTGGAACACTAATTGTTGGTTTGACAGGGGTTAACTGAATCTGTTTGTTCAATGTGTGTAATTAATGTCAGTCTCCATGCACCTTAATTGTGTCATTGGAGAGTTTTCCACTTCCATTAATAAGGGATTTCTTTCAATGTGTTATTCCAAGCCGGGAGCATCACCCCCACACTAACAGCAGCTCCAGAGAGTGGGAAAGGATTGATCAGAATCTGAGAACAATAGATTCGAATTTTACAAAAATGGGCAGCAAGAGTTTATCCTATTAGTTTGGCGAAGTTACTGCAGATTATTATTGGAGAACATTAGAAATGCGAATCTATTATGCACTAAAGATGATTCAAACGATTTACTATCCCATCCTCGCTATTATTGGTGTCCCTGGTAAGTCTCTGTATCCAACTATTAAATCTATAAACCATATGTCACTGACTTGTGTTCTTGTCATGTAAATCCTGGGAATACTAAAGCCTCTGTCTTCAAACTCTCTCACAAAGTCTGCTCCCTATCCACTGTCTATATCGACCTCACTAGCCAATGTCTGAGGCTGAAACAGACAGTTTACAACCTCTATGTTCTATTTATACCTGAGCTGAGTTCATCGTCATGTTCTCTCCATCACTTAACCTGCCTAATACCACTTCTGTAATATCACCCATGTCCACCTCTGTCTCAAAACATCTCCTGCATAAGCCCTCATCTGTGCCTTTGTTAAATCCACACTTGACTATTCCAATTCTGTCCTGGTCACCCTCCCAGTTATAAACCTCCATAAACCACAGACCATCCAGAACTCTGCTGCCTGTAAACTAATATACACCAAATCCCGATCACCCATCACCCCAAATCCTGATCACCCATCACCCCTGTGCTCACTGATCTACATTGGCTCCCGGTCTGGCAGCACCTTAATTTAAATATTCTCATTCATGTGTTTGAATCCCTCCATGGCCTCACCCCTCCAATTAGTCCCATTTCCCTGTCCATATCCCATATTCTTGAAAATATTATGCCTTCAACTCTTTTCCCAATTCCCCATTGAAAGTGAGTTGCTTTTTCTCTCTATTTCCCCCGGCTGTGAATTCCATGCTGGTGCCAATGTTACAGAAACCTTGATCCATAAAATGATGCTATCTGCACAGCCGGCCACTTCTAGTGTGGCCAACACAGTGCCCCATGCTGGGCAGGGGACTTGCCCGGGCGTTCTATGTATGTGCTGTTAGTGTAAGGAGGGTTCAAGGTGACGTCAGTGCACCAGCGCAACAATGTTGATGTCTGTCCTTGAAACTTGGTCTGTGGATGTCCACTGACAATCTGTGTTAGTCACTTGTTATTTCAAAGGACCAGGCATCGAACTTACAGGTGAGGGGCTTTTGACCTGCTAATGCCATTGTAAAGTTAGTGGAGGTGCTTTGGATGTTTTTCTGGACGTTGTGTTGTGAGCTGCTGCAGACATTCAGGCAGGACAGAGGACTTTGTGACCCAATTCTGGACGAGGTTTGGGGACTGTAGTTACAGTGTCTCTGGGTCTGTAACATGACCAACAGATGGATCAGAGGCTGCAGAGAGGGCAATCTATGTCAAGAGGCAAGAGGAGGGGGCTCTGCCCTACCCACCAGAGAAGCTTGATCCTGCATGGCAGCAAGCATGGATCTCATGACCTCAGTCTGAGCTTCCATTGCAGCACTGAGACGTTGGGTGTCTGCCGTCTGTGCTGCAGTGGAAGCTGAGACAATGGTTACCAGATGCAGTATCATGGCTGGGTCTGCGAGTGATGTCATGGAGTTAGTGACCACTTCCACAGGGGAAAGAATGGGCTTCAATCTCTGTGCAATGTCCTGTGCCATCTTGGAGCCGGACTCCTCCATGTTCCTTGACAGTGATAACAGACTGTCTGACAGGCCTGTCAATGGACAAAGTATCTCAGTGTACATGTCCATCAGCATTCTCGTGTATGCAGTTCCAGCAATGTTCATATCTGAGTCCTGTGTATTATAACTCGTTTGTGACCTCGCCCTCTGGTGAGCTGACACATGGACTATCCTTTCCCCCTGGCCTGGCTGCAGCTCACTTGTGCTCGGTGACTCACCACGTGTAGATTCCGACTCTATACCAGCCTCTAAAGCACACACAGTGTAAGTATTTGAACTGTTGGCTGTGAGTATTAGACCAAGTGATGGCGCTTCGCCATCAGTGCTGTGCTGCTGCTCTCTCTCTGTCTCCTGGAGCTGCTGTGACTGGGAAGCTGGTAGTTTTGGCTTATCATTGGAAAGTATAACATTAGAAGGGGAAAGTTGGGGTGAGGGATTGAGGGTGGGATGGAAAGCAGGAGGTCAATGGTCCCACCATCTGCAGCTTGTACATCATCCCAGACAGCAGGATGAGGGGGAGGTGGGAGTTAAGAAGGGACATAAGGCAGGAGCACAGCATCATCCTGAATACTGTCGGTGATGCCGGATGTTACGGGCTCTGTCACAGCCGGTCCCATGATGTGAAGAACCATCTCCTCCCTCAGGCTCAGGGGATGAAGGTATGCCTGGCCCTCGCCGGAACACTGCTGCTCCCTGTGATTATGGGCCACCTTGTCCTGTAAGAGAGAGAGCAGAATGGCAGTGATTGTGTTTCACTGTGTTTGGGTGATTTGCCTACCATAGCTGAATAGCTGGAGGTATGTGGAGGCATTGAGAGGTGGGTGCGAGGCTGGCACCAGTGGAAGATGTGTGAGGGTGAGGTGGAGTAAGTGAATGTTAGGTGTGAGTCCTGAGTGTTAGGGATTGCTGATGGGTGAGTGATGGGGGTGTGGTACATTGAGCAGTGTGAGACGTTGGTTGTGTTGGGGGTAGGAGATGCCATGTGGAGATGAATTCACCGACATTGATCACCCGTGTGAGCTCATTAAACTTCTTCTGACTCTGCTGCCAGGTCCTCGGGGCCGGACTTCTTGCATTGACCTCCCAGGCCACCTGCTCCCATTCCCTTCGGAGAGTGTTACTTGAGGGCCTCGGCCCCACGCTTTGAAAACATGGCCTCCCTCCTCCTGTTCCCCTCCATGACTAAGGCCTCCAGCACCACATCCGTGAACTGCAGATGCCTCTCTCAGTCCGAGTATTCCATTTACCTTGTTTCCAATTGCAGAATTCACAGTCAGCAGCACCAGCAGCACACGCAGCCTCCTGTGATTCAGTGCAGCTTCCCTTTAAGAGGGACAGTCTGCCTTTAAAATCTGAATGCTGGCTGAAACACGAACCAGCCTCACGCACACTTCGCTCCCAGTTAATGTGCAGACAGACATCAGCGTGGGTCACCCTGGGCAGCAAGTAGAATTCATGGAAATGAGGAGAAAGCAGGAGATTTGTGTGTCACCTGCCTCAACAAGTACCGGCACGGGCAGATCATGAATCACAAACCCTACGCACAGAAGGAGGATATTCGGCCCATTGTGTCAGTGCAGTCTCTTTGAAAGAGATATCAAATTAGTTCCTCTCTCCTCCTTTTGACTCACTCCCCAGCTTTTTAAATTCCAATTCATGTATTTGCTGAATTCTCTTTTGAAAGATATTATTGAATCTGCTTCCACCATGTTTTCAGGCAGTGAATTCCAGATCCCAACAACTCGCTGTGTAAGAAAATTCTCCTCATTTCACCTTTGGTTCTTTGTCAATTACCTTCAATCTGTGTCTTCTTAAAACTGAACTTTCTGACACTGGAAACAGTTTCACATTAATTAACCTATCAAAACCCTTCATGATTTTGAATTCTATATTAAATCTCTCCTTACCCTTCACTGCTCAGAAGAGAACAATCCCAGCTTTTCCAATCTCTCCACGTAACTGAATTCCCAGATACCTGGTACCATTCTTGTAAATCACCTCAGTATATTCACTAAGTGCTTGACATCCTTACCAAAGTGTGGTGATCAGAACTGGACACAATTCTCCAGCTGGGACCTAACCAATGATGGATGAACATCAGCATTTCCTCCTGAGTTTTATTACTCTGTGCCTCTCTCTCTAACACCAAGGACACTACATGTTACATTCAAAGATCTGTGTGTGTGTCCACCCCCAGTCTCTCTAATCCTGCACCCACTTTATAATGGTACCATTGAATTTATATTGTTTCTCCTCATATTGCCTACCCAAATGTCTCACTTCACACTTTACTGTGTTAAATTACATCTGCCATGTTCCTGTCCATTTCACCAGTCAGTCTCTGTCCTGCTGAAGTCTGTTACTATCCATCACACTGTTTATTAACATTTCTGAGATTCCTGCCCTCTGAAAACGTTGAAATTGTCCTCTCTGTACACAAGCCCATTGCATTAACATACATCAACAGTGATTCCAACAGTGACCCTGGGGAACCGCACTTTGTACTTCCCTCCAGACTAAACAACAACCATTCTCCGCTGCTCTCTGCTTTCTGTCACTGACCTAATTTCCTGCATGCTGACATTGAAAATAAAAAAAAGGACTTCCATTTATGTAACGCCTTCATGATCACTGCATGTCCCAAAGCGACTTACAACTAACGAGTACCTTTTACCGTTTTGTCTGTCTTGGAATGCAGGAAAAACACAGCCAATTTCCGCACAGCAAGATCCCACAAGTGGCAGTGTGATCATGATCAGATCTGTTTTTGTAATGTTAATTTGAGGGGTAAATGTTGACCAGGAAACTGGGAATAATTCCCCTGACCTTCTAAATAATTCCATAGGATCTTTACATCCACTTGAGAGGGCAGACGGGGCCTGGCTTTTCCTTTTATTTGATGAGGCGGCACCTCGGACAGTGCAGCACTCACTCAGTACAGGACTGCAGTGTCAGCCTTGATTCTTGTCATCAAGTCCTGCAGTGACACTTGATCCTAGAAGCTTGTGACTGAAAGGGGAGAGAGCGACAAACTGAGCCACGGCTGACATTGGTCCTTTAATCCCAAGTGTTTCTAATTTGCTAACACGGCTGTTATGTGCTACTTTATCAAACAGCTGCTGAAAGGATAGGAATATTGGAAAAGTACAGACAGGAACAATCATAGAATCATAGAATAGCACAGTCCTGAATGATGTCATTCGGCCCATCAAGTCTGTGCTGGCCCTTTCAAAGAGCAATCCAGTTACTCCCACTCCCTGACTCTTTCACTATATCCTAACATTTTTTCTGCTTCAGATATCTATCCAATTCCCTTTTGGGATCAACTATTGAATCTGTATCCATCAGCTTATCAGAGAGTGCATCCCAAATCCAAACCACTCAAAAACAAAAATCCTCATGTCTGCTTCTTTTACCAATCGCCTTAAATCTATGTCTCTGATTACCGGTCCCTTGGACATTGGAAACAGTTTCTCTTTATTTAATTTATCTAAACCCTTCCTAATGTTAAACAGCTCAATTAAATCTCCTCTGAAAGTTCTCTGCTCTAAGCAGAACAACCCCAGCTCCATAACTGTAATCCCTCATGCCTGCACAAATTCTCGTAAAACAGTTCTGTACCCTCTCCGAAGGATTCATGTCCTTCCTAAAGTGTGGTTCCCAGTATTCGACACAAGACTCCAGGTGGAGCTGAACTAGTATTTTATATATGTTTCACATAATGTCCTTGCTTTTGTTCTTTTTGCCTCTATTTATAAACCCGAGAATGCCATATATTTATTAACTGTCTAGTTAACCTTTCCTGCCACCTTCAAAGATTTGTGTACAAATACCCCAAGTGTCTCTGTTATTTCACCACCTTTATAGTTGTACCATTTAACTTGTATTGTCTCTCCTCATTCATCCTTTCAAAATGTATTACCTCACACATCTGCAATGTCAATTAAATATTGAGAAGATTGAAGCCATTGTTTTCTGTCTCCACTCCAAACATTTCCTAGCTACACACTCCATCCCTCTCCTTTGTAAATGCTTGAGACGAAGTCAAACTGTTCAGAAACGTGGTTACATAGTTAACCTTGAGATACCTGGCGATGAGCTTCTGAACAAATATTCACACCATCAGTAAAACGGCTTATTTCCATCCGCGGTGGAGTTGCATTGCAGGTTAAAAAGGAAATTAACGCAATAGTGAGGAAGGATATTAGCTCTGATGATGTGGAGTCTGTATGGGTAGAGCTGAGAAACACTGAGGGGCAATACACGTTAGTGGGTGTTATATATAAACCCCCAAACTGTGGTGGTGATGTGGGAATGGTCTTAAACAGGAAATTAGAGATGCATACGATAAAGCAACATCTGTAATTATGGGTGAGTTTAATCTGCATATAGATTGGGTCAAATCAGATTTGTCACAATAACGTCAAGGAGGAATTCATGGAATGTATATGGGATAGTTTTCTGGACCAATACTTTGAGGAACCAACTAGAGAACAGGCCATCCCAGACTGGGTATTGTGTAAAGAGAGAGGAATGATTGACAATCTAGTTGTGTGAAATCCCTTGAGGATGAGCGACCATAATATGAAAGAATTCTTCAGGAAGAAAGCCAACAGTGACGTCAGAGGAGAGTTGCAAGCTGATTGGTTGGGTGAATAGCAGCTGTTAGTGCCTGTAGATATCTTTAAAAAAGTGAAAAGTTTATTTTTGTGGAAAAAAAACTCTGGTGATAAGGTGAGTACTGCTGAAGTGTTTCTTTTTTTTAATTATTAAGAACCTTCGATTGACGTGGGCAGAACAAGGCCCCTCATGTAATTAGTATTTTTTTAAATTAAGTGTGTAACTAATTAATCTAAGGGTAGGTCATGACAGGAGAGCTCAGCCCCGTGATTTTCCTCCTGCGTTATGTGGGAAATCAGGGATGCTCCCAGTGTCCCTGGTGACCATGTGTGCAGGAAGTGTATCCATCTGCAGCTGCTGGTTACCCACATTACGGAGATGGAGCTGCGGGTGAAATCACTGTGGAGCATCCGTAATGCTGAGGAAGTCGTGGATAACATGTTTAGCGAGTTGGTCACACCGCAGGTAATAGCTGCACAGGCAGAAAAGCGATGGGTGACCACCAGACAGAGTAGTAGGCACAGGCAGGTAGAGCAGGAGTCTCTTGTGGCCACCCCGCTCTCAAACAGATCGACCACTTTGGATACTGTTGGGGGGGTGACCTCCCAGGGGAAAGCGGCAACAGCCAGGCCCATGGGACCACAGAGGGCTCTGCTGCACAGCAGGGGAGGAAAAGGAGTGGAAGAGCTATCATGATATGGGATTCTATCGTAGAGGGTGCAGGAAGGCGTTTCTGTGGCCGCAAAAGAGTCACCAGGATGATATGTTGCCTCCCTGCTGCTAGGGTCAAGGATGTCTCGGAGTGGCTGCAGGAAATTCTGAAAGGGGAGAGTGAGCAGCCAGAGGTCGTGGTCCATATTGGTGCTAACGATATACACAGGAAGAGAGATAAGGTCCTGCACAGTGAATATAGGGAGTTAGGCAGAAGGTTAAAAAGTAGAACCTCTAGGGTTACTCTCAGGATTTGGCCTAATCATCAGCCTCAAGAAAACGAACATCATGGGACAGGACGTCAGAAATGCTCCATCCATCAATATTGGCGACCACGCTCTGGAAGTGGTTCAAGAGTTCACCTACCTAGGCTCAACTATCACCAGTAACCTGTCTCTAGATGCAGAAATGTGTGGCGTTTGCAAGTTCTCCCTGTGTCTGCGTGGGTTTCCTCCGGCTGCTCCGGTTTCCTCCCACATGCCAAAGACTTGCAGGTTGATAGGTAAATTGGCCATTATAAAATTGCCCCTAGTGGAGGTATGTGGTAGGGAAATATAGGGACAGGTGGGGATGTGGTTGGAATATGGTATAGTGTAGGATTAGTATCAGTGGGTGGTTGATGGTTGGCACAGACTCGGTGGGCCGAAGGGCCTGTTTCAGTGCTGTATCTCTAAAAATAAATCAACAACGCATGGGAAAAGCTTCCACTGCTATATCCAGACTGGCCAAGAGAGTGTGGGAAAATGGCGCACTGACACGGAACACAAAACTCCGAGTGTACCAAGCCTGTGTCCTCAGTACCTTGCTCTTTGGCAGCGAGGCCTGGACAACGTATGTCAGCCAACAGCAACTCTCAATTCATTCCATCTTCGCTGCCTCCGGAGAATACTTGGCATCAGGTGGCAGGACCGTATCTCCAACACAGAAGTCCTCGAGGCGGCCAACATCCCCAGCTTATACACACTACTGAGTCAGCGGCGCTTGAGATGGCTTGGCCATGTGAGCCACATAGAAGTTGGCAGGATCCCCAAAGACACATTGTACAGCGAGCTCGTCACTGGTATCAGACCCACCAGCCATCCGCATCTCCGCTTTAAAGACGTCTGCAAACGCGACATGAAGTCCTTTGACAAAGATCACAAGTTGTGGGAGTCAGTTGCCAGCGATCGCCAGAGCTGGCGGGCAGCAATTAAGGCAGGGCTAAAGTGTGGCGAGTCGAAGAGACTTAGCAGTTGGCAGGAAAAAAGACAGAAGCGCAAGGGGAGAGCCAACTGTGTAACAGCTCCGACAAACACATTTTTCTGCAGCATCTGTGGAAGAGCCTGTCACTCTAGAATACGCCTTTATAGCCACTCCAGGAGCTGCTCCACACACCACTGTTCACCTCCAGGCGCTTATCCATTGTTTCTCGAGACTAGGAGGCCCAATGAAGAAGAAGAATCTCAGGATTACTCCCTGTGCCACGTGCTAGTGAGGGTAGGAATAGGAGGATTAGGCAAAGGAATGTGTGGCTGAAGAGCTGGTGTAGGCGGGAGGGCTTCAGCTACTTGGATCATTGGGATCTCTTCTGGTGCAGAGGTAACCTGTACAAAACGGTCGGGTTGCATCTAAACTGGAAGGGAATCAATATCCTTCCGGGGAGATTTGTTAGTACTACTCGGGAGGGTTTAAACTAGTCTTGCAGGAGGGTAGGACTCAAAGTAGTAGTCTCTCCGATGAGATAGTTGAGGTAAATGTCGAGGTTAATGCAAGCAAGTCCAGTAGGCGGGCCTGGCAGGGGCTGGACAGGGAGCGTGGAAGATCTGGTAGGCTAAACTGCATGTACTTTAATGTAAGAGGCCTTACAGGTAAGGCAGATGAACTCAGAGCATGGGTCAGTACATGGGAATGTGATATTGTAGCTATTAAAGAAACGTGGTTGAGGGATAGGCAAGACTGGCAGCTCAATTGGAGGAGCATATATGTCGGGAAATCACAGATAGGTGTAGGAATTATAAGGTTGTAATAGCAAGTGATTTTAACTTACCTAATATTGACTGGGACTGGCTTAGTGCTGAGGGATCAGATGGGCAAGAATTTGTTAAGTGTGACGAGGATAGTTTTCTGAAGCAGTATGTTGATGGCTCTACTAGAGAAAAGGCTGCACTCAACCTCCTCTTAGGAAATGAAGATGGGCAGGTAGATGATGTGTCAGTGGGGGAGCACTTTGGGACCAGTGACAATAACTCTATTAGCTTCAAGATAGTTATGGAAGAGGATAGGACTGGTCCTCAGGTTGAAGTCCCAAATTGGAGGAAGGTTCATTTCGATGGCATCAGACAGGAACTCTCAAAAGTTGAATGGCAGATACGGTTTACAGGTAAAGGGACGTCTGGCAAGTGGGTGGCTTTTAAAAGTGAGAAAGGAATAGTTATGTGCTGGCATATTCCTGTTAGATGCAAAGGCAAGGCTGGCAAGTTTAGGGAACCTTGGTTGACAAGGGATGTTGAGGGTCTCCACAGGACAAAGAAGGAGGTATATGTCAGGTATAGACAGTGGGGATCAAACGAGTCCCTCGAGGAGTACAGGGGATATAGGAGTACACTTAATAAGGAAATTAGGAGGGTGAAAAGGGGCCATGAGATTTCGCTGGCAGATAAGCTAAAGGAGAATCGTAAAATATTTTATAAGTATATTGAGAGGAAAAGGGACGCGAGGGGGAGAGTAGGTCCCCTTAAGGATCAGTGTGGTAATCTATGTGTGGAGCCACGGGAAATGGGCGAGGTCTTAAACTAATACTTCTCGTTTTTATTTACCATGGAGACGACATGGAAGCTAGTGAGTTCAAGGGAGGGAACAGCGATATCCTGGAGCATATCAACATTACAAAGGAGGAGGTGTTGGAGGTTCTGAAGCGCATTAAGGTAGATAAATCCCGAGGGCCTGACCAGGTGTATCCTAGGATGCTATGGCAAGAAAGGAAGGATATTCCTGGAGCCCGAGCAGAGATTTCTACATTATCGTTAGCCACGGGTGGGGTACCGGAAGACTGGAGGATAGCTAATGTTGTGCCTTTATTTAATAAGGGCAGCAGTGATAAGCTAGGGATCTACAGGCCAGTGAGCCTTACATGAGTGATGGGAAAGTTATTGGAAGGGATTCAGACAGACAGGATTTATATGCATTTGGAAAGGCAACATCTGATTTGAGATATTCAGCATGGCTTTGTGCATGGGAATCATGTCTCAGGAATTTGATTGAGCTTTTTGAGGAGGTGACCAAGAGGATTGACGAGGGCAGGGCGATGGACGTTGTTTACATGGACTTTAGCAAGGCCTTTGACAAGGTCCCGCATGGTCGGCTGGTCCAGAAGGTTCGAACACATGGGATCCAGGGTGTGCTAGCCAATTGGATACAACATTGGTTTGGTAATAGGAGGCAGAGGGTGGAAGTGGAGGGTTGTTTTTCAGATTGGAGGACGGTGACCAGTGGTGTGCCGCAGGGATCGGTTCTGGGCCCTCTCTTGTTTGTCATATATATTAATGACTTGGATATGAATGTTGGGGGCATGATTGGTAAGTTTGCAGATGAAACAAAAATTGATGGAATAGTAGAAAGTGAAGAAGGTTATCTAAGGTTACAACAGCATATGGATAAACTTGGAAAGTGGGCAAGGAATTGGCAAATGGAATTTAATGCAGGCAAGTGCGAGGTGATGCATTTTGGGAAGTTAAACCAGGGCAGGACATAACCAGTGAATGACAGGGCCTGGGGAGTGTTGTTGAGCAGAGAGACATTGTGGTGCAAGTGCATAGTTCCCTGAATGTGACAACACAGGTAGACAGGGGGGTGAATAAGGTGTATGGCATGCTTGTCTCCATCAACTGCGGCATGGAGTACAAGAGTTGGGACGTCATGTTACAGTTGTACATAACATTGGTTATTCCGCATTTGGAGTACAGTGTGCAGTTCTAGTCGCAGCACTACAGGAAAGATGTGATTAAGCAAGAGACGGTGCAGAAAAGATTCATAAGGATGTTGCCTGGTTTGGAGGGCTTGAGTTATAAAGAGAGATTGGGTAGGCTGGGTCTGTTTTCCCTGGAGCAAAGACGGCTGAGAGGGAACATGATGGAGGTATATAAAATTATGACAGGCATAGATAGAGCAGGTAGCCAGAGTCTGTTTCCCATGGCAGGGGTGACTAAAACTAGAGGGCATAGATTTAAGATGAAAGGGAGGAGGATAAAAGGGGATTAAAAGGGTACATTTTTCACACAAAGAATAGTGCGTATCTGGAATGAGCTGCCAGAGGAGGTGGTGGAGGCAGGAACAGTAGCCACATTTAAGAGTCATCTGGACAGGTATTTGAATGAGCAAAGCATAGGCGGATATGGAATTAATGCAGGCACGTGGAATCAGTATAGCTCGGCATTATGCTCGGCATGGACGCAGTGGGCCGAAGGGCCTGTTTCTATGCTGTACGAATCTATGACTCCAAGATGGAGAGTGACGTAGTTGATTTTGAGACTAGGGTCGTGAATCTTAATAAAGGAAAGTATGAAGGTATGAGGCACGAGTTGGCTATGATGGATTGGGAAACGTTACTTAAAGGGATGATGGTGGAAAGGCAATGGCAATATTCAAAGAGTGCACTGATGAACTGCAACAATTGTTTACTCCTGTCTGGCGCAAAAGTAAAATGGGAAAGGTAGCCAAACCATGGCTTACAAGGAAAATTAGAGATAGTATAAGATCCACGGAAGAGGCAGATACATTCCCCAGAAAGAAACAACAGACCTGAGGATTGGGAGCAGTTTAGAATTCAGCAAAGGAGGACCAAGTGATTGAGTAATAAGGGGGAAATAAAGTACACGAGTAAGCTTGCGGGGAACATACAACGTGACTGAAAAGGTTTCTGTAGGCATGTGAAGAGGAAAGGATTGGTTAAGACAAATGTAGCTCCTTACAGTTAGAAACATGGGAATTTATTATGGGAAACAAAGAAATGGCTAACCAACTAAATGCATACTCTGATTCTGTCTTCACAAAGGATGACACAAATATCTTACCAGAAATGTTGGGGAACACAGGGTTTAGTGAGAGGAAGGAACAGAAGGAAATCAGTATTAGTAGAGAAATTGTGTTGGAGAGGTTGATGGTATTGAAGGCCGATAAATCCTCAGGGCCTGATAATCTACATCCCACATTACTTAAGGAAGTGACCTAAACATAGTGGATGCATTGGTGGTCATCTTTCAAGCTTCTCTCGACTTTGGAACAGTTCCAGCTGATTGGAGGGCAGCTAATGTAACCCCACCATTTAAAAAGGGAGGTAGAAATAAAGCAGGGCATTATAGACAAGTCAGCCTGACGTCGGTAGTGGGGAAAGTTCTAGAGTCCATTATCAAAGTTTGTGTGACAGAGCACTTGGAGAACAGTGTTAGAAACGGATAGAGTCAGCATGGGTTTACGAAAGGGAAATCATGCTTGATAAATCTATCAGACTATTCGAGTATGTAACTAACAGAGTGGATGAGGGGGAGCCAGAGAATGTGGCTTATTTGGACTTTCAGAATGCTTTCGACAAAGTCCCACATAAAAGATTAGTGTGTAAAATTAAAGTGCATGGGGTTAGTGGTTGGCAGATGGAAAAAAAAGAGTAGTGATAAACGGATCTTTTTCCAAAAGGCAGGCAGTGATTAGTGGGGTACCACAGGGATCGGTGCTAGGACCCCAGCTATTCACACTCTATATTAATGATTTAGATGAAGGAACTAAATGTAATATCTCCAAATTTTCAGAAGACACAGAACTGGGTGGGAGGGTGAGTTGTGAGGAGGATGCAGAGTGGCTTCAGGGTGATTTGGACAAGTTGAGTGAGTGAGCTATTGCATGGCAGATGCAGTATAATGTGAATAAATGTGAGATTATCCACTTTGGTAGCAAAAACAGGAAGGCAGATTATTATCTGAATAGCTATAAACTGAGAGAGGGGAATATGCAACATGACCTGGGTGTTCTCGTACACCAGTCACTGAAGGTAAGTATGCAGGTGCAACAGGCGGTAGAAAAAGGCGAATGTTATGTTGGCCTTCATGGAGACAGGATTCGAGAATAGGAGCAGGGATGTCTTGCTGCAATTATACAGGGCCTTGGTGAGGCCGCACTTGGAATATTGTGTGCAGTTGTGGTCTCCTTCTCCGAGAAAGGATGTTCCTGCTATAGAGAAAGTGCAACAAAGGTTTATCAGACTGATTCCTGGGATGGCGGGACTGATGTATGAGGAGAGTTAGGATTATATTCGCTGGAGTTCGGAAGAGTGAAGAGGGATCTCATAGAAACCTATAAAATTCGAACAGGACTTGACAGGGTAGTTGTAGGAAGGATGCTCCCGATGGTGGGGGAGTCCAGAGCCAGGGGTCATAGTCTAAGGATACGGGGTAAACTTTTCAGGACTGAAATGAGGAGAAATTTCTTCACCCAGAGAGTGGTGAGCCAGTAAAATTACGTTATCACTCCCATGTCCAAGAGGGATTGGAATATGCTGGCCAGTGCCTCTGCTACTTCCACCATTCCATCCCTCAGCAACCCTCATGCATCCCATCCAGACTGGGTAAATTATCTACTTTATTGTGGTACAAAAACTGCTGTGTTGAAAAGGGTTAACTGAATCTGTTTGTTTAGTGTCTGTAATTAATGTCAATCCCAATGGACCCTAATTGTGTCACTGGAAGTTTTCCATCTTCTATTAATCAGGGGCTCCCATGTTGTATCCCATAGTTTCAGCTGGAACATCAACCCCGGCACAACAGAGATCAGCAGCTCCAGAGAGAGAGAAAGGATAGATCAGAATCTGAGAACAAATGACTGGAATGTTACAACAATGGGTCAGAATCTGAGAATAATAGATTGGAATGTTACAACAATGGACAGGAGTTTATCCTCGGATCTTTACTACCTTTCTACATATTATGATTGGTACTCATTAAACACTCGTATCCATCTCGCACTGAAGATTATTCAATACATTTACTATCCCATCCTGGCTATTATTGGTGTCCCTGGTAAGTCTCTCTATCTAGATATTAATTCTATAAACCAATTTTAACAGCATTACTGCTCCTGTAATTTACAAAGTACAAAGAACAAAGAAAATTACAGCACAGGAACAGGCCCTTTGGCCCTCCAAGCCTACGCCGATCCAAATCCTCTATCTAAACCTGTCGCCTATTTTCTAAGGGTTTGTATCTCTTTACTTACTGCCCATTCATGTATCTGTCTAGATACATCTTAAAAGACGCTATCGTACCCGCGTCTACCACTTCCGCTGGCAAAGCGTTCCATGCACCCACCACCCTCTGCCGAAAGGAAGTTCCACGCATATCCCCCCTAAACTTTTCCCCTTTCACTTTGAACTCGTGTCCCCTTGTAATTGAATCCCCCACTCTGGGAAAAAGCTTCTTGCTATCCACTCTGTCTATACCTCTCATGATTTTGTACACCTCAATCAGGTCCCCCCTCAACTTCCATCTTTCTATTGAAAATAATCCTAATCTACTCAACCTCTCTTCATAGCTCGCGCCCTCCATACCAGGCAACATCCTGGTGAATCTCCTCTGCACCCTCTCCAAAGCATCCACATCCTTTTGGTAATGTGGCGACCAGAACTGCACGCAGTATTCCAAATGTGGCCGAACCAAAGTCCTATACAACTGTAACATGACCTGCCAACTCTTGTACTCAATACCCCGTCCGATGAAGGAAAGCATGCCGTATGCCTTCTTGACCACTGTATTGACCTGCGTTGCCAGCTTCAGGGAACAATGTACCTGAACACCCAAATCTCTCTGGACATCAATTTTCCCCAGGACTTTTCCATTTACTGTGTAGTTCACTCTTGAATTGGATCTTCCAAAATGCATCACCTCGCATTTGCCCTGATTGAACTCCATCTGCCATTTTTCTGCCCAACTCTCCAATCTATCTATATTCTGCTGTATTCTCTGACAGTCCACTTCACTATCTGCTACTCCACCAATCTTAGTGTCGTCTGCAAACTTCCGAATCAGACCACCAATACTTTCCTCCAAATCATTTATGTATATCACAAACAACAGTGGTCCCAGCACGGATCCCTTTGGAACACCACTGGTCACACGTCTCCATTTTGAGAAACTCCCTTCCACTGCTACTCTCTGTCTCCTGTTGCCCAGCCAGTTCTTTATCCATCTAGCTAGTACACCTCGGACCCCATGCGCCTTCACTTTCTCCATCAGCCTACCATGGGGAACCTTATCAAACGCCTTACTGAAGTCCATGTATATGACATCTACAGCCCTTCCCTCATCAATCAACTTTGTCACTTCCTCAAAGAATTCTATTAAGTTGATAAGACATGACCTTCCCTGCACAAAACCATGTTGCCTATCACTGATAAGCCCATTTTCTTCCAAATGGGAATAGATCCTATCCATCAGTATCTTCTCCAGCAACTTCCCTACCACTGACGTCACGCTCACCGGTCTATAATTACCTGGATTTTCCCTGCTACCCTTCTTAAACAAGGGGACAACATTAGCAATTCTCCAGTCCTCCGGGACCTCACCCATGTTTAAGGATGTTGCAAAGATATCTGTTAAGGCCCCAACTATTTCCTCTCTCGCTTCCCACAGTAACCTGGGACAGATTCCATCCGGACCTGGGGACTTGTCCACCTTAATGCCTTTTAGAATACCCAACACTTCCTCCCTCCTTATGCCGACTTGACCTAGAGTAATCAGACATCTGTCCCTAACCTCAACATCCGTCATGTCCCTCTCCTCGGTGACTACCGATGCAAAGTACTCGTTTAGAATCTCACCCATTTTCTCTGACTCCACGCATAACTTTCCTCCTTTGTCCTTGAGTGGGCCAATCCTTTCTCTAGTTACTCTCTTGCTCCTTATATATGAAGAAAAGGCTTTGGGATTTTCCTTAACTCTGTATGCTAAAGATATTTCATGACCCCTTTTAGCCCTCTTAATTCCTCGTTTCAGATTGTGCCTACAATCCCGATATTCTTTCAAAGCTTCGTCTTTCTGCAGCTGCCTAGACCTTATGTATGCTTCCTTTTTCCTCTTAGCTAGTCTCACAATTTCACCTGTCATCCATGGTTCCCTAATCTTGCCATTTCTACCCCTCATTTTCACAGGAACATGTTTCTCCTGCACGCTAATCAACCTCTCTTTAAAAGTCTCCCACATATCAAATGTGGATTTACCTTCAAACAGCTGCTCCCAATCTACATTCCCCAGCTCCGACCGAATTTTGGTATAGTTGGCCTTCCCCCAATTTAGCACTCTTCCTTTAGGACCGCTCTCGTCTTTGTCCATGAGTATTCTAAAACTTACAGAATTGGGATCACTATTCCCAAAGTAGTCCCCTACTGAAACGTCAACCACCTGGCCCGGCTCATTTCCCAACACCAGGTCCAGTATGGCCCCTTCCCGAGTTGGACTATTTACATACTGCTCTAGAAAACCCTCCTGGATGCTCCTTACAAATTCTGCTCCATCTAGACCTCTAACACTAAGTGAATCCCAGTCAATGTTGGGAAAATTAAGATCTCCTATCACCACCACCCCGTTGCTCCTACATCTTTCCATAATCTGTTTACATATTTGTACCTCTATCTCACGCTCGCTGTTGGGAGGCCTGTAGAACAGCCCCAACATTGTTACCGCACCCTTCCTATTTCTGAGTTCTGCCCATATTGCCTCACAGCTCGAGTCAACCATAGTGCCTTCCTTCAGCACAGCTGTGATATCCTCTTTGACCAGTAATGCAACTCCTCCACCCCTTTTACCTCCCTCTCTATCCCGCCTGAAGCATCGGTATCCTGGGATATTTAGTTGCCAATCATGCCCTTCCCTTAACCAAGTCTCAGTAATAGCAATAACATCATACTCCCAGGTACTAATCCAAGCCCTAAGTTCATCTGACTTACCTACTACACTTCTTGCATCAAAACAAATACACCTCAGACCACCAGGCCCTTTGCTTTCATCATCTGCTCCCTGCCTACTCTTTCCCTTAGTCATGCTGACTTCATTATCTAGTTCCTTACAGGCTTTAGTTACTGCATCCTTACTCTCTACTGACCTCTTTTGGTTCCCATCCCCCTGCCACATTAGTTTAAACCCTCTCCAACAGCGTTAGCAAAAGCACCCCCAAGGACATTGGTTCCAGTCCGGCCCAGGTGTAGACCGTCCAATTTGCAATAGACCCACCTCCCCCAGAACCGGTCCCAATGTCCCAAAAATCTGAACCCCTCCCTCCTGCACCATCTCTCAAGCCACGCATATCCTGCTGTATTTTCTGACAATCCTCATCATTATCTGCAACTCCGCCAACTTTTGTGTTGTCCGCAAACTTACTAATCAGACCAGCTACATTTTCCTCCAAATCATTTACATATACTACAAACAGCAAACGTCCCAGCACTGATCCCTGCGGAACACCACTAGTCACATCCCTCCATTCAGAAAAAAAACCCATCCACTGATACCCTCTGTCTTCTATGACCGAGCCACTTCTGTATCCATCTTGCCAGCTCACCGCTGATCCCGTGTGACTTCACCTTTTGTACCAGTCTGGCATGCGGGACCTTGTCAGAGGCCTTACTAAAGTCCATATAGATATCATCCACTGCCCTTCCCTCATCAATCATCTTCGTCACGTCCTCAAAAAACTGAATCAAATTCGTAAGACACAGTCTCCCCTTCACAAGACTATGCTGCCTCTCGCTAATAAGTTCGTTTGTTTCCAAATGGGAGCAAATCCTGTCCTGAAGACTCCTCTCTAATAATTTCCCTACCACTGACGTAAGGCTCACCGGCCTTACAGTGTCCCAGGGTCTGTAACAGGACCAACAAATGGAGCAGAGGCTGCAGAGAGGGGAAGCTCTGTAAAGTTAGAGGAGGAGGGGTTTCTGCCTTACCCACCCTGGGTTTACCAAGAGCACGTTTCCTATGTACACCTAACCCAGGAGCAGTGTGTGAGGTAATTCTGATTCAATTCAATTAGGAGGTGGTCACAGAGCTGTGTCACCTCATGCAACATGACCTGGAGCCTCACACCAGAGTGAGGACGGAGTTGTCTGTGGCTGTTAAGGTCACAGTTTCAGTGAACTTCCATGTATCTGAATATTTCCAGGCAGGAGCAGGAGACATATCAAACAGAGAGTCATAGAGAGTGATAGATATATTTATGGCACAGAAGAAGGCCATTGGGCCCCTCGGTGCCCGCTCCCTGTGGAACAATCCAGTCAGTCCCACTCTCCCAGTCAGTCCCCGTATCCCTGCAAGATCATCTCCTTCGAGTGTCCATCCAGTATCCTTTTGAAGTCATTGTCTCTAATGATGAAGACCAAGATCTGATATGCTTCGCTAAACTCTCTCCTAATATGTCCTGCCAACTTCAAATATCAATGCATATGCAGCCCCAGGTCGCTCTGTCCCTGCACAATCTTTAGAACTGTGTCATTAAGTCTATATTACCTTCCTATTCCTTCTGACAAAATACATCACCTCACACTCCGTTGTATGAAATTCCACCTGCCACTTCTCTGTCCATTCTGCTAGCCTATTTATATCCTGCTACGGGTGGTTTGCAACATCCTCAATGTTTACCACACCTCCAAGATTGGTATCATAAGAAATTTTTGAAATTCTACTCTGTATTGCAAGATCCATGTAAATTATATATAGCAAAAAAACAAGCAGTGGTCCTAAGCACTGACCCTTGGGGAACATCACTGTCTACCATCCTCCAGTCTGAAAAACAACCATTTAACACATTTCTCTTTTTTATGTCCATTGGTCAATTTTTGATCCAAATGGATACTTTTCCATGAGGTTCAATTTTGTTAACCAAGCTTCTGTGTGGTTCTTCGTCAAATAATTTCATACAATCCACGTAGACAACATCCACCACATTCCCTTCATCAACCTTCTCTGATTTTCTAAATAAATTCAATTAGTTCATCAAGCATGATATGCCTTTTAGAAATCCGTGCTGACAATCCTTAATTAACTCAAACCTCTCCAAGTGTGTGTTGTCCTTTCCCCCTGATTATTGCTTCTAAAACGGTCCTCACAACTGATGTTAAACTAACTGGCCAGTAGTTACTAGGCCTGTGTGTTGTCCATTGATAATTCTGGGAGGTGAGGGTGACCATCTATGTCATCAATTTCTCCCTCAGCAGGGAGAAGCAGGATGAGAGATTCCGTGGCTTTGTCAGGATAGCGGGATTCCTGATGGTGTCGGTGGCTTTGCGGGGACCCCATGTCAACCCCTGGGTTGAGGTACAGGAACTGAAAGAACTTTCACTCCATTAATGTACAGTTGGTGTGTTAGCATGGCCAGTCCGTCATGTTGGTGAATGTCCACTATCCTGGCAGCAGCCACCATACCTTCATTCTGAAGCAGCCAGCCGGTCCCAACACATCGGGGCTCCATGAAGAACCAGAATGTGGCTCCTTGGAGATGAATGAAACCCCTCTAGACACAGCCCATGTTTCCACACCCCCAAACCACCTCCCACCGTCAACCGTTAGTTACGCAATTAACATGTGTATAATGTGAGCAATGGAGTCGCCAGGAACATGGTGGAACAGACCATTGGTGTGATGAAGCAATGCTTCCGATGTCTGAACCGATCGGGGAGAGCCCTCCAGTACACACTGGAGCAGGTGTCTGAGTTCATGGTGTTCTGCTGCACCCTTCATATCATCACCATCATGAGGACACAGGCATTGGCACCAGGAATCCAGAGGCCACCTCAGGAGGAGGTGGGAGGGAAGATATTTCCTGGATGCCTTCGACCCGGACAGGCTGTCGGAGAGTCCCTGCTAAGATTCCAGTTCCCATAGGACAACTTCCCTTTCCAGCCATGAATTCCCCATTCTCCACCATTACACCCATCTGAGACGCCCCATCACAGTGTCCCCTTGGTCAGCATCCTGTAATAAGAACATCAGAGAATTATTACAGCACAGGAGGACCAATTCAGCCTTTCATATCTGCACTGGCTCTCTGAAAGAGTAATTCACCGAATGCCGTTCCCTGCCTTCTTCCTGTAATCCTGAACATTCTTCCTTTTCATATAACAATCTAATCAGCTTTAATTGAACCTGCCTCCACCACACTCTCAGGCAGTGCATTCCAGACTCTAACCACACACTGTGTGAAAAAATATTTTCCTCAGGTCGTCTTTGCTTCTTTTACCCATGACTTTAAATCTGTGCCCCCTCGTTCTCGATCCTTTCACGAGTGGGAACTGTTTCTCTCTATCTACTCTGTCCAGACACCTCATGATTTTTGAAACCTCTAATAAATCACCTCTCAGCCTTCTCCGAGAAAAACAGTCCGAACTTCTCAAATCTACCTTCATAACTGAAATTCCTCATCCTGGGAATAATTCTGGTGAATCTTTTCTGCACTCTCTCTAATGCCCTCACGTCTTTCCTCAAGTGTGGCACCCAGAACTGGACGCAATACCACAGCTGAGGCTGAAATAGTGTCTTATATAAGTTCAATATAACTTCCTTGCTCTTGTACTCTCTGCCGCTATTAATAAAGCCCAGGATACTGTAAGCTTTATTAAACACTTTCTCAACCTGTTCTGCCGCATTCAATGACTTCTGCACATATACACACAGGTTCCTCTGCTCCTGCACACCCTATAGAATTGTATATTGTCACCCCATGTTCTTCCTACCAACATGAATCACTTCATATTTCTCAGTATTGAACTTCATCTGCCACCTCTCTGCCCATTCCAGCAACTTGTGTGTGTCCTTTTGAAGTTCTACACTATCCTACACTTTGTTTCCTGTCACTCAGCTAATTTTGTATCTATGTTGCTACTGTCCCTTTTATTCCATGAGCTACAAGTTTGCTCACAGGTCTGTTGTGTGGCATTGTATCAAAAGGTTTTTGCATGCAGGGAATAGTTAAATGTCTGGAATGCACAGCTTGAGAATGGTGGAGGCAGGTTCATTTGAAACTGAATAGACCGTTATGTGAAAATCAAACTCAATACCACATCAACAGAATTGCCCTCATCAACTCTCTCTGATACCACCTCAAACATCTCCAGCAAATTAGTTAAACATGATGTTCTCTCAAGAAGTCCATGCTGGCTTGTTTAATTAACTTGCATTTGTCCATGTGACTATTAGCTTTGTCCAAGATTATTTATTTCTAGAAGTTTTCCCACCACCGAAGTTTAACTGACAGGCCTGTAGTTGCTGGCTTTATCTTTACACCCTTTTTTGAACAAGGGTGTAACGTTTACAATTCTCCAGTCCTCTGGCATCACCGCCAAGTCTAAGAAAGACTGAAAAATTACGTCCAGTGCCTCTGCGATTTCCACCCTCACTTCCCTCGGTATCCTTGGATGCATCTCATCTTATCCTGGTGCTTTATTCAATTTAAGTACAGACAGCCTATCTAATACTTCCTCTTTATCAATTTTAAACCCCACTCGTGTCTGAATTACCTCCTCTTTCAACATTGCCTGGGTTGCATCTTAGAATCATAGACAGTTTATGGCACAGAGAGAGACCACTTGGCCCATCGTGTCTATGCTGTCCAAAAAACGATCCATCCATTCCAATCCTACCTTCCAGCATTTGATAGATTACAGCACTTGAGGTGCATATCCAGACACCTTGTGAATGAGTTGTGGGTTTCTGCCTCAACTACCCTTTCAGAAAGTGAGTTCCAGGCTCCCACCACCCGCTGGGTGAAAAATAAAATCCGCAGCTCCCTTTTAATCTTTCTACCAATCACTTTAAGTCCATGCCCCCTCGTCACTGACCTCTTTGCTCAGGTGAATAGACCCTTCACCTCCACTCTATCCAGGCCCCTCCCGGTTTTGTACATTTCAATCAGATTTCCCCTCAGCCTTCTCTATTCCAAGAAGAACAACCCCAGCCTGTCCAATCTTTACTCAGAGCTGCATTTTTCCAGTCCAGGCAACATCCTCGTAAATCTCTTGTGTACCCTCTCTAGTGCAATTACATCCTTTCTGTAATGAGGTGAGCAGAACTGCACACAGTACTCAAGTTGTGTCCTAACCAATGAGTTATACAATTCTAGCATAACCTCCCTGCTCGTATATTCTATACCTCGGCTAATAAAGGAAAGGATTCCATATCTTCTTCCTTGGTAAAGACAGATGGAAATTATTCATTTATTACCTCAGCTATATCCTCTGCCTCCATGTCCAAATCCCCTTTATGGTCCGGAGTCGGCCCCATTGTTCCTTTTACTACCCTTTTACTATTTAGATCCCAATAGAAAACTTTGGGATTTCCTTCAATGCTCGCCTCTTTTCATGCTCACTCTTTGCTTCTCTTATTTGCTTTTTCACTTCCCCACTGGACCTTCGATGTTCTGCCTGCTTCTCAATAGTATTTTCTACCTGATGTCTGTTATATCAGACATAAACTTGTCAACTTTTCGTGCGGCCTTCAAAGATCTGTCTGAATACACACCAAGTCTCTCTGTTCCTGTCTCCTCATTTAAACAATACCCATTTGTTTCTGTTGCCTTCCCTTGCACTTCCTACCCAAATGTTTCACTTCACACTTCACTGTGTTAAATTATATTTGCCATCCGCCAGCCCATTTCACCAGTCAGTCTCTGTCCTCCTGAAGTCTGTTACTATCCTTCTCACTGTTTATTAACATTTTTGACTTTCCCGCCATGTGAAAACTAAGACATAATCCCCTCTGTACACAAGCCCATTGCATTAACATGCAGCAACAGTGACCCTGGGGAACCCCACTGTGTACTTCCCTCCAGACTGAACAATAACCATTCTCCACTACTCTCTACTTTCTGTCACTGTGCTAATTTCCCACATGCTGACATTGAAAATAAAAGAACAGACTTCCATTTATGAAACGCCTTTCATGACCACTGCATGTCCCAAAGTGATTTACAACCAATGAATACTTCTTAAAGCGAAGTCACTCTTGTAATGTAGGAAACAGGCAGACTATTTCTGCACAGCAAGCTCCCAAGAGCAGCAATGTGATAATGATCAGATCTGTTTTTGTGATGTTGATTTAAGGATAAATATTGACCAGGACACCGGTAATAATTCCCCTGCTCTGCTTCTACATAGTGCGATGGGATATTTAATGTCCACCTGAGTGTGCAGACTGCAACTTGGTTTAAAGTTTCATTCGATAGACTGTACCTCTGACACTGCAACACTCCCTCAGTACTGCACTGCAGTGTCAGCATTGAT
The DNA here is from genome assembly GCF_036365525.1 of Heterodontus francisci. Taxonomy (NCBI): domain Eukaryota; kingdom Metazoa; phylum Chordata; class Chondrichthyes; order Heterodontiformes; family Heterodontidae; genus Heterodontus; species Heterodontus francisci. The sequence continues at coordinate 2,380,680 of NW_027140293.1, forward strand.
TCTTCTGATCAAGTCCTGCAGTGACACTTGATCCTAGAAGCTTGTGACTGAAAGGGGAGAGAGTTACAAACTGAACCACAGCTGATATTGGTCCTTTTATCCCATGTGTTTCTAATTTGGTAACACGGTTTTTATGTGGTACTTTATCAAACTCCTTGTGAAAGGATAGGAATATTGTGAAAGTCCAGGTGGGAACCATTATAGATTCATAGAATAGCACAGACATAATGAGGTCATTCGGCCCATCAAGTCTGTGCTGTCCCTTTCAAAGAGCAATCCAGTTAGTCCCACTCCCTGGCTCTTTCACTATATCCTTGCATTTTTTCTCCTTCAGATATTTATCCAATTCCTTTTTGGGATATACTATTGAATCTGTATCCATCAGTCTATCAGACATTGCATTCCAAATCCAAACCACTCAGAAACAAAAATCCTCATGTCTGCTTCTTTTACCAATCGCCTTAAATCTGTGTCTCTTGGACATTGGAAATAGTTTCTCTTTATTTAATTTATCTAAATCCTTCCGAATGTTAAACACCTCAATCAAATCTCCTCTGAAAGTTCTTTGCTCTAAGCAGAACAACCCCAGCTACATAACTGTAATTTCTCATACCCTGTCAATTTCTAGCAAAACAGTTCTGTACCCTCTCCGAAGGCTTCATGTCCTCCCTAAAGTGTGGTTCCCAGTATTCGACACAAGACTCCAGGTGCAGCTGAACTAGTATTTTATATATGTTTCACATAATGTCCTTGCTTTTGTTCTTTTTGCCTCTATTTATAAAGGCTAGGATCCCATACATTTATGAACTGTCAAGATAACCTTTCCTGCCACCTTCAAAGATTTGTGTACAAATCCCAGGTGTCTCTGTTATTTCACCATCTTTATAGTTGTACCATTTAACTTGTATTGTCTCTCCTCATTCATCCTTTCAAAATGTATTACTTCACACATCTGCAATGCCAATTAAATATTGAGAAGATTGAAGCCATTGCTTTCTGTCTCTGCTCCAAACATTTCCTAGTTACACACTCCATCCCTCTCCTTTGTAAATGTTTGAGACTAAGCCAAACTGCTCACAGACTTAGTTACATAGTTAACCCTGAGATGCCTTGAGATGAGCTTCCTGCCAAATATTCACACCATCAGTAAAACGGCCTATCTCCACCCTGCGTGGAGTTGCTTTGCTGATTAAAGAGTAAATGAACGCAATAGTGAGGCAGGATATTAGCTCTGACGATGTCGAATATGTATGGGTAGAGCTGAGAAACACTAAGGGGCAGAAAACGTTAGTGGGGGTTGTATATAGACCCCCAGACTGTAGTGCTGAATTTGGGAATGGCATTGGACAGGAAATTAGAGACGCATGCGATAAAGGAACATCTGTAATTATGGGTTTCTTGAATCTGCATATAGATTGGGCAAATCAAATTGGTCAGAATACATTGTGGAGGAATTCCTGGAGAATATACGGGATGGTTTTCGGGGCCAATTCTTTGAGGAACCAACTGGAGAACAGGCTATCCTAGACTGGTTAGTGTAGAATGAGAGAGGAATAATTGACAAGCTAGTTGTGCGAGATCCCTCGGGATGAGCGACCATAATATGATAGAATTCTTCATCGCAATGGAGAGTGACCTAATTGATTCTGAGACGAGAGTCGTGAATCTTAATAAAGTAACTTATGAGGCATAAGTTGTCGATCATACATTGACAACTTAAAGAGATGACGGTGGAAAGGCAATGGCAAACATTCAAAGAGCACATTGATGAACTGCCACAATTGTTTACTCCTGTCTGGCGCAAAAGTAAAACGGAAAAGGCAGCCAAATCATGGCATACTAGGATAATTAGATATAGCATTAGATCCAAGGAAGAGTCAAATAAATTTCCCAGAAAAAAACAACAGACCTGAGGATTGGGAGCAGTTTAAAATTCAGCAAAGGAGCACCAAGGGATTGATTGAGAAGGGGAAAATGGAGCTCGAGAGGAAGCTTGCAGGGAACATAAAAACTGACTGTAAACGAATCTATAGGTATGTGAAGCGGAAAAAATTGGTGAAGCCAAATGTTGGTCCTTTACAGTCAGAAACAGGGAAATTTATTATGGAAAACAATTGAATGGCTGACCATTTAACTGAAAGAGTGGAATATGCAGCGACACCTGGGTGTTCTCGTACACCAGTCACTGAAGGTAAGCATGCAGATGCAACATTCGGTAGAAAAAGGCAAATGTTATGATGACCTTCATAGCGAGAGGATTCGAGTACAGGAGCAGGGATGTTTTGCTGCAATTATACAGGTGAGGCCGCACTTGTAATATTGTGTGTAGTTTTGGTCTCCTTATCGGAGGAAGGATGTTCTTGCTATAGAGGGAGTACAGTAGAGTTTTACCAGACTGATTCCTGGGATGGCGGGACTGATGTATGAGGAGTCATTGAGTCGGTTAGGACTATATTCACTGGAATTCAGAAGAGTGAGGAGGGATCTCATCGAAACCTATAAAATTCTGACATGACTGGTCAGGGTAGATGCAGGAAGGATGTTCCTGATGGTGGGGGAGTCCAGAGCCAGGGGTCATAGTCTAAGGATACGGGGTAAAACTTTCAAGGACTGAGATGAGGAGAAGTTTCTTCACCCAGAGAGGTGTAAGCCTGTGGAAATCTCTCATCACGCCCATATCCAAGGGGGATTGGAAGATTCTGGCCAGTGCCTCGGCTATTTCCACCATTCCCTCCCTGAGCGAACCTCATACATTCCATCCAGACTGGGTAAATTTTCAACTTTATTGTGGTACAAAAAGTGTTGGATTGAAAAGGGTTAACTGAATCTGTTTGTTCCGTGACTGTAATTAATGTCAGTCTCCATGGACCCTAATTGTGTTTTCCATCTTCTATTAATAAGGGGCTTCTTTCAATATGTTATTCCATAGTGTCAGTGGGAGCATCAGCTCCGGCACTTACAGAGATCAGCTGCTCCAGAGAGATAGAGAGAGGATAGATCAGAATCTGAGAACAAAAGACTGGAATGTTACAACAATGGGTCAGAATCTGAGAACAATAGATTGGAATGTTACAACAATGGGTCAGAATCACAGAACAATAGATTGGAATGGTGCAACAATGGGTCAAAATCTGAGAACAATAGATTGGAATGTTACAACGGTGGACAGGAGTTTATCCTCGGTTATTTACTCTCTTTCTACATATTATAATTGGTACTCATGAAACGATCGTATCTATTTCACATTGAGGATTATTCAATACATTTACTATCCCATTCTGGCTATTATTGGTGTCCCTGGTAAGTCTCTCTATCCAACTATTAATTCATTAAACCATGTTTAACTGCATTACTGCTCCTGTAATTTACTATGCCCTTCTTGCCGCTGTTGTATGCCTGGTGAATATCTTCAGCTATTAGCTCTATAAACCATTGTCAACTGTATTACAGTGCTTGTCATTTACTCTCTCTGCTACTGTTGCTGTCTCTGTTTCAGGCTAGGAGATCTGTAAACCCTGTTTCACTGAAATACTGTTCTGTAATGTAAGTTTTGGGAAGACTGAAGCCAGTGCCATTGGTCTCCATCTCAAACTCCATCCCCTATCTGGAAAGCACATACTCCACCCTTCCCAATATCTGAGCTTGAACCAGACTGTTTACAACTTCTGTGTTACATTTAAGCCTGAGCTGAGTTCATCTCCATATTCTCTCCAAAACCAAGTGTGCCTACTACCACCTCTGTGAAATCACCCATCTCCATTTCTGCCTCAGCCCATCTGCTGCATAAACCCTCATCCGTGTCACCGTTAAATCCACACTTGACTATTCCAATTCTATCCTGGTCACCCTCCCAGTTATAAACCACCATAAACCACAGCCCATCCAGAACTCTGCTGCCTGTATCCTAACTCACACCAAATCCTGATCACCCATCACCCCTGTGCTCACTGATCTCCATTAGCTCCCAGTCTGGCAGCACCTTAATTTTAATATTCTCATTCTTGTGTTTGAATCTCTCCATGGCCTCACCCTTCCATTTATTCACTTTCCCCTGTCCATTTCACATATTCCTGCAAACTTTCGACTTCACTCTTTTTGCAGTTCTCCTTGTAAAGTGAATTTATTGCCCCTGTATCTGTCCCGAGCCACGCTTTTAGACTCTGCATCATGGCTGCTGCTGACGGTACAGAATTGGGATCCATAAAGAGATGTGAATCGCACAGCTGGTCACTTCCGGTGCAGTCTGCACAATGTCCCACGCTGGGCGGGGCTCCAGCCCAGTCGCATCATCTATGTGCTGTCAGCGTGGTCTTCACAGCAGGCCACTTCTACTGTGGCCTGCACAGTGTCCCAAACTGCGCAGTGCTCTCGCTCAATTGTACCTTGTATGTGTTGTTCCTTTGAGGGTGGATTTGAATGTGATGTCAATGTACCATAGCAGCAGCTTTGATGTACTTCTTTGAAACTTGGTCTGTGCATGTTCACTGACTGCCTGTGGTAGTCACTCTCAGCTGAAGATTCATTCAGCAGCACGAGGAACCCCTCCAGTGTTATTTAAAAGGACCAGCATCCAACATACAGGTGAGGGGCTTTTGACTTACTTTTGCTTTTGTAAAGTTAGTGGAGGTGCTGTGGATGGTTTTCTGGAGGTTGTGTTGTGAACTGCTGCAGACATACAGGGAGGACAGAGGATTTGGTGACCCAACTCTGGACGAGGTATGGGGACTGTAGGTACAGTGTCTCTGGGTCTGTAACATGACCAACAAATGGAGCAGAGGCAGCAGAGCGGGGAAACTCTGTAAATAGAGAGGAGAGGGGGCCCTACCCACCCCGGGTTTTCTAAGAGCACTTTTCCTACCTACACCTAAACCAGGAGGTGACTCTGATTCAATAAGGAGGTGGTCACAGAGCACTGTTACTTCCTGTAACACAACCTGGAGCCTAACACCAGGGTGAGGACGGAGCTGTCAGTGGCAGTTAAGGTCACAGATTCATTGACCTTCTGTGTATCTGGATCGTTCCTGGCTAGAGCAGTAGACATATCCAACATTGAGTCACAGAGAGTGATAGAGACATTTACAAGACAGAAGGAGGCCATGCGGCTCCTCCATGCCAGCTCTCTGTTGAACAATCCAGTCAGTCCCACTCCCCCGCTCAATCCCCGTATCCCTGCAAGTTCATTTCCTTCAGGTGTCCATCCAGTTTCCTTTTGTAATCATTGATTGTCTTGGCTTCCACCACCCTCATGGGCAGTGAGTTCCAGCTCATTACCATCCACTGTGTAAAAAGGTTCTTCCTCATATTCCCCCTGCATCTCTTACCCAAAACCTTCCATCTGTGTCCCCTAGTCCGTGTTTCATCAGTTAATGGGAATAGTTTTTCCTTGTCTATCTTATCTAAGTCTATCATAATCTTGTACACCTCTATCAAATCTCTCTCAATCTCCTTTGCACCAGGGAGAACAACTCCATCTTCTCCAAACTCACTTTGTAACTAAACTCCCATCCCTGGAATCATTCTGGTAAATCTCTTCTGCACCCTCTCAGGGACTTTCACATCCTTCCTCCAGTGTGGTGACCGGAACTGGACACAGTTCTCTAGTTGGCGTCTAACCAAAGCTTTATGAAGTTTCTGCATAACTTTCCTTATTTTGTATCTTTGCCTCTAATGATGAAGCCCAAGATCTGATATGATTTGCTAAACACCCTCCTAATATGTCCTGGCACCTTCAAAAATCAATGCATATGGAGCCCCAGGTCCCTCTGTTTCGGCACAGTCTTTAGAACTGTGTCATTAAGTCTATATTGCCTTCCTATTCCTTCTGACAAAATGGATCATCTCACACTCCTATTTATTAAATTCTCTTTCCATTCTGCTAACCTATCTATATCATGTTGCAGGTGGTTTGTGACATCCTCCCTGTTTACCACACCTACAAGATTGCAATCATCAGAAAAAATGTAAATTCTACTCATTATTCCAAAATCCATGTCATTTATATGTAGCAAAAAAAAAGCACAGTGTTCCTCGCACTGACCATTTGGGAACATCACTGTCTACCATGCTCCAGTCTGAAAAACAACCATTTAACACATTTCTCTTTTCTCTGTCATTTGGACAATTTTTGATCCTATTCGATGCTATTTCTGTGCTTCAATTTTGTTAACCAAGCTTGTCTGTGGTTGTTCATCAAATAATTTCATAAAATCCATGCATACAACATCCAACACATTCCCTTCATCAACCTTCTCAGATCATCGAAATAAATTCAATTAGTTCAGTCAAGCAAGATCTGCCTTTTAAAAATCTGTGCTGATAATCCTTAAATAACTCAAACCTCGCCAAGTGTGTGTTGATTTTTCCCCTGATTATTGTTTCGAAAACATTACTCAACACTGATGTTAAACTAACTGACCAGTAGATGCTAGGCCTGTGTGTTGTACATTGATAATTCTGGGAGGTAAGGGTGAACATCTGTGTCATCATTTTCTCCCTCAGCAGGGAGAAGCAGGATGAGAGATCCCGTGGCTTTGTCAGGAGAGTGGGATTCCTGATGGTGTAGGTGTCTGCGCGGGGCCCCCATGTCAAGGGGGAGAGGTACAGGAACTGAAAGAACTCTCACTCCATGAATGTGTGTGTGAGCATGCCCAGTAAATCATGTTGGTGAATGTCCACTATCCTGGCAGCAGCAAGGATACCTTCATTCTGAATCAGTCAGCCGGTCCCAATACTCTGGGGCTCCTTGCAGAACCAGAATGTGGCTTCTCGGAGGCAAAGGAAACCCCTCTAGACACAGCTCATGTTTCTACACCCCCAAAACACATCCCACACCAACCAACCTCACACAATTAACATGGGTATAATGTGAGCAATAGAATCACCAGGAACATGGTGGAACAGACCATCGGTGTGATGAAGCAATGCTTCCAATGTCTGAACCGCTCAGGGGGATCCCTCCAGTACTCACTGGAGCAGGTGTCCAAGTTCATGGTGTTCTACTGCACCCTTCATATCATCACCATCATGAGGACACATGCATTGGCACCAGGAATCCGGAGGCTACCTCAGGAGGAGGAGGCAGGGAGGATATTTCCTGGATGCCTTCCAGCCGGACAGGTGGTCGGAGAGTCCCTGCTAAGATTTTGGTTCCCATAGGACAACTTCTCTTTCCCTCCATGGATCCCCCATTCTCCACCATTACAACCATCTGAGATGCCCCATCACAGTGTTATTACATCACAGAAGGAACTATTCAGCCCTTCCTGTCTGCACCGCCTCTCTGAATGAGCAATTCACCTAATCCCATTCCCTGTTTTCTTCCTGTAACACTGCACATCCTTCCTTCTCATATACCAGTTTATTCAGCTTTAGCATGTTCATAGATGTGCTCACCACACTGTTGAAGAGCATGCAGGGAGAGAGGGAATGCGTGATCAGCAGGCATTCAAAAAGTATCAGGCAGGTCGTGCCGAAGACCCCTGAGTGCATCTCAGTCTCCAACAGGTATTCAGTTCTGAATACTGAGGGAAGTGATGATTCTCCTGGGGAGAGCAGCCACAGCAAGTCCATGGCACCACGGGTGGCTCAGCTGCAGAGCGGGATACAGGGATGACTGGAAGAGCCATAGTGATAGGTGAGTCAATAGTCAGGGCAACAGACAGGCGTTTCTGTGGCCACAGACGTGAATCCAGGATGGTGTGCTGCCTCCCTGGTACCAGGGTCAAGGATCTCACTCAGCGACTGCAGAGCCTCTTGAAGGAGGAGGGAAACAGCCAGAAGTCGTGGTCCACATAGGAACCAACTACAGAGGTAGAAAGAGGGATGTGGTCTTGCAGTCAGAATTTAGGGAGCTAGGGAAGAAATTAGCAAGCAGGACATCAAACATAGTCAAAATGTAGAATGCTCCAGATTACTCCCAGTGCCAGGTGCAACTGAGTATAGAAATAGAAAGATAAGACAGAAGAATGTGTGGCTGGAAAGATGGTGCAGGAGGGAGAGATTCATATTCCTGGGACACTGGGACCGGCTCTGGGGGAGACAGGACCTTTACAGGCCGGACGGGTTGCACGTGAACAGAGCCAGGACTGGGTTCCTTGCGGAATGTTTTGCTCGCACTGTTGGGGAGGGTTTAAACTAGTTTAGCAGGGGGAATGGGGACCTGAGGGTAGACTCAACTGGGACAAAATCAGAAATGAAAATGGAAGGTGGCAAATTAATGGATGAGTCTAGAAGACAGAGGAAATGAGGGTGAGAAAATGAAAAAATGGTTTGGCAGTGTTCAAGGGTATCTATTTCAATGTATGGAGTGCCGCAAATAAAGCAGATGAGCTGAGTGCAAAGATAGACATGTGGCAGTATGATATCATAGTTGTTACAGAAACTTGGCTTAAGGAGGGACAGGAATGGCAGCTCAACGTTCCTGGTTACCGGGTTTTCAGACGCAATAGGGAGGGGGTTAAGAAAGGAGGGGATTGGCAATTCTGGTCAAGGAATCTTTTGCAGCTGTGAGGAGGGATGATATGTTGGAAGGTTCATCAAGTGAGGCCATATCGATTGAGCTAAGGAACCAAAAAGGGGCAATCTCACTGCAGGGAGAGTGATCTCGACAGCCAAATAGTCAGAGGTTGATAGAGGAGCAGATAAGTAGGCAAGTCTCTGAGAAGTGCAAGAACAACAGGGCAGTAATAGTAGAGTATTTTAATCACCCCGATGTTAACGAGGATAGTTTTAGTATGAAAAGAATTGAGGGAGCAGAATTCTTGAGGTGCATTCAGGACAACATTTTTGTCCAGCATGCAGAATGTCCAACAGGAAAGGGTGCAGTTTTAGACTTTGTTTTAGGAAATGACGATGGGCAGGTGGATGGAGTGTCAGGGGAGAGCATTTTGGTGGGAGTGATCATAATTCAAACAGTTATAACATAACTATGGAAACGTACAGACATAGAATAGGATTTAGAGTTCTCAATTGGGGCAAGGCCAATTTTACTAAACCGAGGAGCGAAAGTGGACTGGAAACAGCGAACTGAAGGTAACTCAGTCTCAGAGCACTGGGAGGCATTCAAAGTGGAGATTCAAGAGGTTCAGGGTAAACATGTTCCCACAAAGGAAAAGATTGAGGCGGCCAAATCTAGAGTCCCATGGATGTCAAGGATCCTACATGGTAAGATAAGACAGAAAAGGAAAGGATATATCCGACACTGAGAACTCAATACTACAGAAAGTTGAGAGGAGTTTAGAAAGTTGAAACACGAAAGAGGTGAGTTTATTATACTTAACAATATAAAACACATCCACACGAGAATCACACAGAAATAGATTACAGAGTGAGAAGTAAATTTATGGTTGAATTGGAGTCCAGAATAAATATAAAAATAAAATACCCATTCTGTGAGGTTGGACGATTCGGAGGTCTTCTGGCTGAAGTTGTATTCTTGAAGTCTTTGGCTATTGGAAGTGTCCTTTGTGGCTGGCCCACATGGCTCAGAGATTTCTTGGAGGCAGACTTGTAGGTGTCTTCCTTTCCCTGATGTCTCTGTCTGTAGTAATCTATAGACCTGGAGGGACCGCAGTCGGATGTGGTTTTCAAACTTGCGATGTTATCTGAAGAGAGAGAAGGGACACAACCCTTCTGCTTCTGCACAATTTGAACCACTGGCTAGTCTGTCTTTGTCCAGCAGAAACTAACAGCTTTCACAGAGATGGGCAGAAGGTCTCATGACTGCCTCACTGTATTCTCTAGACCCTTATAATGAGATTCAAGGTTGGAAACTTCTATCTCCCCAGGGTTCAGGATACCAGTACTTACACTTGGAGGAGTTTGCTCTTTCAAAGTCAGTGTGTCAGGGTGGCCTTGTATGCCATGTTAATGATTGTAAGCTTAGGTCATTCAATCTCTAGAACAAGCCTGTGATTTGGGTCCAGGCTCATCAGACGTGTCTCCTGTTGTAGGCCTTGGAATGTGAAAAATTATTTCAGATGCCAATTGCGGTGGCCATCTTGGCTGCCTGTTTTTTCGAGTTTAACTGTCGGATTTTTCCATTAAATATTTAGTGTAAGTTTCCAATCTATGAATTAAAATTCACCATTTGGCATATTGTGTTATCTTGACACTGCAAATGTGATAATAGGAGCATTTCATTGCAGAATTGTGGGAAGAAATAGACGGAAACACACATTTATTCCCAATAATAACTTCTCAAATTCACACATTAACCTTAGAATTACTGCAGCTGAGATTTTCTGTTACAGTTGTGCTGATTTAATTGTGTTGGAGGTTTTTTTCTGGGATGGTTATGTGTCGGGTTCGACCCTGGACAATGCATCAACAGCTACTATATATTTTTTTCTCTCTCCTGCAATGAAGCTTTAACCATTCAGGTTCCTGCACCTTGATAATCTTTCTCCCTAAACCGACAGTGAGTAATAACTTGTTTCTTTCACCCCAGTGAGGTGTCTGAGATTTCCTCTGGGCCTTTGTTCTTGCTGAGTTCTGCTTTGAAATTGTTGTGTTTGATTAGATTTGGGTTTGGGACCTGATCATTGGGTTCTTCAGTGGGTAGATCCACACTGACCTTACTTTTAGCTTTCTGGTGAGGTACACAAGTGCTGGTTACTTGAGGGTATTTTCCCTTCACTTTTCCCTTTACTATGGGGAGGATCTTTTTTTCTAATCTGCCCTTTATCCTCTGGGATATTAGTGCTCGCAGATGTCTGTCCAGCTTTCACTGCATTCTCCTGCGGCACTTCGACTAAGTAAGGCATCTCACTCACCATTGGCATGCATTTTTGGGAACTTTCCTTGTCCTTGCATGTTTATGTAAATGCTGTTCGCAGCCTTTTTAGGGTGCCTCTTGGATCTGTATTTAAGGAGGAGAGTGTGGGGATGTATTTATCTAACATTTCAGGGTTCACTGATCGGAGAATAGGAAATTCCAGTTGGTGTTCCTCCTGGCTATCCTCTAACCTGTCCTCACGATTCTTTTCAATCCTTCCCTCCTGACTGTCTGACAGATCTGTAGTTGTCTGTCCCCTCCACACCCTTTACTTTTTTTTTCCTTTGGTCTGGGGTGTCAATTAAATAATTTACCTGGCTATTCCTTTTGCCACTCGATATGGACCACTGAACCGGGATTTCAGGGGTTCTCCCTGCATTGGGAGTAGTAACAATACATGGTCTCTGTCCTGAAATGTTCTAACCTTGGCATTTCTTTATGTTTACATTTTCACAGCTGCTTGGGAGATCTTTAGTTGTTCCTGCGGCACTACACAGGCTCCCGTGAGCCACTCCCAGAGCATGGAAATGTAGTCTAACACGGAAGCCTCATTCCTCTGTCCCCAAAACTTCTCCTTGATTAATTTAATAGGAACTCTCACCTCGTGTCCAAAAACTAATTCAAAGAGACTAAAGCCAGCGGAATCATTGGTTAAGTCCCTGATAGGCAACAGGAGAAATCCCAGCCCTATGTCCCAGTCATGGGGTTTCTCATAGCAGTATGGCCTGATCATTGTTTTTAGGGTCTGGTGGTACCGCTCCAGAGCCCCTTGTGACTGTGGTTGGTAAGCCTTGGACTTTAGCTGGGTTATGTCCAGATTACCCATGACCTTTTCAAAAGGAGTAGACATAAAATGTTTGCCCTGGTCCATCTGGATCTCAGCAGGCAGCCCATATCGGGTATAGAATTGGGTTAGCCCCTCCACTACTACCTTGGCAGAGATAGTTCTTCCGGAGAATGATCTCTGGGAATCGGGTCACCACATCCATAATGGTGAGAAGATACTGGTAATCCCTCTATTGTTTTCAGTAGGTGTCCCACACAATCCACCAACACTCTGCTGAATGGTTCCTGTTGGAGAAATACAGATTATGTCAAAATTATTGAACAAATTCTCCGGACTCAGACTTTGAGAATAAACACTTTATTGCATGATATCATGGGGCGCACACCTTACCTAAAGGCTGTCCAGTGCCACTCCATTGAACAAAGGAAATCCACAACGGATATACAATTACTCATTCCATCCCAGCTGGACATAATCCAATCATAACGGTTATTGATTACATACATTATACATATTACCAATTAGATTACTCATTAGGCATCATGTGGTTACGTGATCAGCTCGTGCAAGCCCCCTGATCATCTTGTGATGTTCCCAGACCCCCTTATCAACTATCCTTGAGTCTTCACAATGAATCCTTCTACCTTTATCAAGCTTGCATTCCTGATTGCTTCGTGCAGTCTGCAGTTACACAAAACTGCTGTCTTATGCACTGATATGGGGGCCCTCCTTGGTCAGGCTAATTGGCTGTGCTAAGCAGTACCTTGCTCAAGGCTGCAAGCTAACTAATTTGTCCCACAATGCCTTGGGTAAATACTCCATTCTGTAACAATATGTGGCTATACTTTCAACTTGTATATGAGTGTATAAATATATTCACTAGGATTATATTAATCTACTTACTCAAATAACAGTTCAGCATAACTGCTCCCACAGTTCCCCAAAAGCTGGTATGGGAATTAGGGGTGAAGGTTTTACTGCAGACTGAGGCTTCCCCACAACCTGGCATGTCTGACCAGTTTTGCAGAACTCTATCACATTTTTGTGGAGTTGTGGCCAGTCAGAATGCTGTCTTATGTCGGCTTCGATTTTTCATACACCGACATGTCCAGCCATTGGATGTTCGTGGGCCATTCTTAATATTTCTTTAAGGTACCTCAGCGGCACCACTATCTGGTGAACCACTGTCCTCTGTTCATCCGCAGGTCTGATGAGCAGGTCTACACTTCCTCATCAGCACCTCATTCTTTAAATAGTAGCACTCTGCAACTCCCTCTGCTTCAGTTTTTTTCAGTCGGGTCATCCATCTGCAGTGTCAGTTCAAGGGATTGTTTGGCCATTGACCGAGTCACCACACAATCAGGGAGAATGTCAGGGACCTTCTCCTGTAACTGTTCTTTCTCCCTGACCTCTTTTTATTTCTCGAGAACTACTGGGGAAGCTGCACCTTTCCCCCTGTCAGATTATTACCTGGGAGGAGGTCGATCTATCCACCGGTAAACTAGGTACAATCTCCATGGTTAGCGGTCCTGAAACTAGGTCACACTCCAACTGCACCCGATATAAAAGTATGGACACATACCATCTTCTGATACCATTCACTAACACTCTAGCATTCACTGCACGCTCGGAGGAAGGTCATGCCTTTTCCCAGCAAAAGGGATTGGGTCGCCCCTGTATCCCTCAGTATGACTATGGGCTTGCCTGCGTCATTGGAGGGGTATAGGGACACTTTTCCTTGGGATACAAATTCCAGGTAACTCTCGGTGATTTTGTTAAGTTTTCCCGCTCTCTCTGTGGTAGGTTTACTGGGTCTGACTGCCGCAGTTAGAGGCACAGTCTGATCTGCCGTGCTTTCCATTGGGGCCCGTTTTCCAGCACTGATCTGGTGGACTCTGATTAATCCTACAGGTTTTCCCCGTCATTTCCATCATTCAGCTCGACGGTGAGCGGCCTTATTACAGTGGAAACATACAGATCTTCGGCCATTACTCCTGGTCTCAGTACCGTCCTATTTGGCTTGAGGATGGGCCCCCGTGTGTCCAGCTTTTCCTTCTAGCCCATGGCTAGCCGGGATCCAATCATCCTCCTTTTATTCTCTGGTCTTCGGGGAGACAAGGGAAGTGTTTCCCTTTGGTGTTAAGGCCTTGTGTACAAGAGAAAATTCATCAGCCTGCAAAGCAACCAGCCTGGCTCTTTCAACCTCTTGCCCCTCTTTGTGGGTTTTAATGGGAGGGAGAGCGAGTTTTTGAACTCCTCGAGAACGATCTGAGGTCTACATATGTGGGCTCTATCTTGAGTGTCAATATCTACTGGTCAAAAGAAAACATAAAAACAGACTGTAAAATCTTCTATAGATACATAAAAAGGAAACGTTTGGTTAAGACAAATGTGGGTCCATTGCGGCAAAGTCAGGAGAATTTATAATGGGGAACAGAGAAACGGCAGAGAAGCGAAATGATTATCTTGTGTCTGTCCTAACTGAGGGAGATACAATAAATCTCCCAGAATTAGAGATCCAAGGGACTCGGGAGAATGAGGACGTGAAGGAAATTAGTATTAGTAAGAAGGTTGCATTGGAGAAATTAATGGGGCTGATGGTTGACAAGTCCCCAGGATATGATATCCTGCATCTCAGAGTGTTGAAAGAGGTAACTATGGAGATAGTGGGTGCATTGATGATCATCTTTCAAAATTCTATAGAGTCCAGAGCGGTTCCTGCAGATTGGAAGGTAGCAAATGTCACTCCACTATTAACGAAGGGAGGGAGAAAGAAAACCGGAAATTAAGGATCTGTTAGCCTTACATCAGTCGTTGGTAAAAATCTGGAATCTATTCCAAAGGATGTGATAAATGGACACTTGGATAATAATGATCTGATTGGGCATAGTCAACATGGATTTATGAATGGGAAATCATTCTTGACGAACCTGTTGGAGTTTTTATTGAGGATGTTACTATCCGAATTGGTAAAGGGGAGTCCGTGGACGTGGTATGCTTGGATTTTCCGAAGGCTTTCGATAAAGTATCCCACAAGAGATCGGTTAACAAAATTAAAGCACATGGAATAGGGGATAATATATGTGTATGCATTAAGGATTGGTTAACAGGCAGAAAGCAGAGAGTAGGAATAAATAGCGCATTCTTGCGTTAGCCAGCTGCGACTAGTGGGGTGCTGCATGGATCAATGCTTGGGCCCAAGCTGTTCACAACATATATCAATGATTTGGATATGAGGACAAACGTAATATTTCCAAGTTCACAGATGATACCAAAATAAGTGCGAATGCATGCTGTGAGGAAGATGCAAAGCGGTTTCAAGGGAATTTGGACAGACTTAGTGAGTGGGCAAGAACATGGCAGAGGCAATATAAAGTGGACAAATGTGAGGTTATCCACTTTGGTAGGAGGAACAGATGTGCAGAGCATTTCTTAAATGGTAAGAGATTGGAAAGTGTAGATGTACAAAGGGACCAGGGTATCCTTGTCAATAAGTCACTGAAAGCTAACATGCAGGTGCAGCAAGCAATTAGGAAGGCTAATGGTATGTTAGCCTTTATCACAAGAGGACTTGTGCACAGGAGTAGTGAAGTCTTGCTTCAATTGTATAGAACCTTGGTTTGACCACACCTGGAGTGCTGTGTGCAGTTTTGGTCCCCTTACCTTAGGAAGGATATTATTGCCGTAGAGGGAGTGCAACGAAGATTCACCAGACTTGTTCCTGGGATGGCGGGACTGTCCTGTGAAGAGAGAGTGGGGAAACTGGGCCTGTATTCTCTCATGTTTCAAAGACCGAGAGGTCATAGAACATAGAACAGTACAGCACAGTACAGGCCCTTCGACCCACGGTGTTGTGCCGAACCATTAACCTACTCAAGATCTAAGTAACTACCTATGCTTCATTCTACTATCGCCCATGTACCTAGCCAAGAGTCGCTTAAATGCCCCTAATGTATCTGCTTCTACTACCACCGCTGGCAGTGCATTCCACGCACCCACCATGATCTCATTGAAACCTACATAATACTAAAATGGCTAGACCGGGTAGATGCTGGTAAAATGTTTCCTCTGGTTGGGGAGTCTAGAACCAGCAGATACAATTTTAAAATAATAGAGAAGCCAGTTAGGACAGAGATGAGGGGAAATTTCTTTACTCAGAAGGTTGTGATCTTTGGAATTCTCTACCCCAGAGGGCTGTGGAATCTCAGTCATTGTGTATGTTTAAAGTGGAGATTGACAGTTTTCTAAATACCAGTGACATAATAGGATATGGGGATATTGTGGGAAAAAGGCATTGAAGTGGATGATCAGCCATTATGATATTGAATGGCGGGCCAGGCTCGATGGGCTGAATGTCCTACTCCAGCTCCTATGTTCCGAAGCTGCTTACCTCTTTCAAACTCGAGGTAAGTTTAGTCAAGCCGATTTCGAAGGGTTCAGAATTTCTGCTGGTACACCTCTGGTACTATCTCGTATGTACCCAGGATAGCATTTTTAGTCATCATAAATCTGATGAACTTTCATCTGGAAACAGTGAATAAACCTTTTCCTGTTAATTTATTTTGCAAAAACAGTGTCCTTCTCTCTGCGGGCTATTTCAGCTGCTTTGCAAGTTTTTCAAAAGTGACAAAAAATTCTGCCATCCTCCTCATTGAACTTTCTCATGAACTGGGAGATCTTTAAGAGCTCGGCGCATGGTCCTGATCTCGGGGTAGCTCCCTCACTAGCTGTGCCTTCACTGGGCGTATTGGGTCTTCCTCTAGTTGTTTGAGCCACCTCAACTCCCTTTCTTCCTTCTCCTTCTGGAACACTCTTACTTTTTCCCTATCACTTTGCTCTTTCTCGCTCTCTCTGGAATTCTAATTCTAGTCTGTTCTGTTCTAGTTTTACCATAGCTGACATTACTCTATCTGTTAGTAATTCTAACCCTGTGTGAGTCTTCAGCTTCAAGTGAGAAATGGTTGCACACGGGTCTTAGGATTTCGGGTTTCCGAGCTTTTGGACGGAGAGTAACCCCTAACTGTCCAGCCACATTACTCAACTTTCCACAGATGCTGCCAGACCTGCTGAGTGAATCCAGCATTTCTTGTTTTTGTTTCAGATTTCCAGCATCCGCAGTATTTTGCTTTTAATTTGTTACTCAACTTTTCAACTGATAGGATGTTAACCTGTACCGAGTTACTTTACTCTGTATGTAACTCCTTTATTGCAAATGGAACTCCTTTATTCAAAAAGACAGGGAGACAGAAAGCAGGAAGCTCCAGGCTAGTTAGCTTTATATCTGTCTTGCAGAAAATGTGAGACGTTATTATTAAAGACGTAATAGCAGACACTTAGAAAAATCAGATAATCAGGCAGAGTCAACATGGTTTTCTGAAAAGGAAATCATGTTTAACAAAAGTTATTCGATTTCTTTGAAGAAGTAGCATGTGCTGTGGAGAAAGGGAACCAGATGGATGTACTGTACTTAGAGTTCAAGAATGCATTTGATAAGGTGTCACATCAAACGTTATTGCTCATGGTATAGGGGGTAACATATTGGCATGGATAGAAGAATTGCTAGCTCACAGGAAACAGAAGGTAGGCATAAATGGGTCATTTTCTGGTTGGCAAGGTGTAATGAGTGGTGTGACACAGGAATCAATGTTGGGGCCTCAACTTTTTACAATTTATAGAAATGACTTGGATGAATGGACCAAAGGTATAGTTGCTAAAATTGCTGATGACACAAAGTTAGGCAGTAAGGTAAGTTGTGAAGAGGACATCAGGAGGTTAAAAATGGAATATAGATAGGTGAAGTCAGTGGGCAAAGATCTGGCAAATGGAGTACAATGTGGAAAAATGTGAACTTGTCTATTTTGGCAGGAAGAATAAAAAAGAATCATATTATCTAAATGGTGAGAGATTGCAGAGCTCAGAGATGCAGAGGGATCCGGGTGTTCTACTGCATGAATCGCAAGAGGTTAGTATGCAGGTACAGCACGTTATTAGGAAAGCTAATAGAATGTTATCGATTATCATGAGGGGAATTGAATACAAAAGTAGGGAGATTATGCTTTAGCTGTACAGGGCATTGGTGAGAGCACATCTGGAGTACTGTGTACAGTACTGGTCTCCTTATTTAAGGAATGATGTAACTGCATTGTAAGCAGTTCAGAAAAGGTTGACGAGACTAATACTTGGATTGGGTGGATTGTCTTAGGAGGAAGGATTGGACAGGCTAGGATTGTATCCGCTGCAGTTTAGAAGAGTAAGAGGCGACTTGACTGGAACATATACAATCATGAGGGGTCTTGACAGGGTGCATGTGGAAAAGGATGTTACCCATTGTGAGAGAATCTAGAGCTCGGGGTCACTATTTAAAAATAAGGAGTCGCCCATTTAAAACAGGAAAGAGGAGAATTTCTTTCTGTCAGAGGGTTGTGAGATTTTGGAATTCTCTTCCTCAAAAGGCAGTAGAAGCAGAGTCTTTAAATATTTTAAAGCAGAGGTAGATAGATTTTTGATAAACAAGGGGGTAACAGGTTATCAGAGGTAGGTGAGAAGTTAAAGTTGAGGTTAAAATCAGATTAGCGATGATCTTATTAAATGGCAAGGCAGGCTTGAGGGGCCGAGTGGCCTACTCCTGCTCTTAATTCGTATGTTCACGTGTTCGTTTGCGCTGGCTTCGGAGGGTACTGGCTTCGAATGTGGATATTTTAGTGCTCTAGCAGTGGAAAACACAATAAAACTGCTTTGAAATTTGTAATTGTTTTCTCAGGATCAGTTGTTTTTGCCACTTCTCTGGCCAAAGGAGGGGTACCAGAGGACTGGTGGATAGCGAATGTGGTACCATATTCAAGAAGGGTAGCAGGGATATACCAGGTAATTACTGGCCAGTGAGTCTAACATCAGTGGTTGGGAAACTATTGGAAAAAAATCTGAAGGACAGGATTAATCTCCACTTGGAGAGGCAGAGATTAATCAGGGATAGTCAGCATGGCTTTGTCAGGGGGAGATCGTGTCTAAAAAACTTGCTTGAATTTTCGAGGAGGTGACTAGATGTGTCAATGAGGATAAAGCAGTTCATGTAGTCTACATGAACCTCAGTAAGGCTTTTGATAACGTCCCGCATGGGAGATTGGTTAAGAAGGTAAGAGACCATGGGATACAGGGTAATTTGGCAAATTGGATCCAAAATTGGCTTAGTGGCTAGAGGCAGAGGGTGATGGTTGAGCGCTGTTTTTGCGAGTGGAAGCCTGTGACCAGTGCTGTACCACCGGGATCGGTGCTGGGACCCTTGCTGTTTGTAGTATGCATCAATGATTTAGACGTGAATATAGGAGGCATGATCAGTAAGTTCGCAGATGACACGAAAATTGACGGTGTTGAAAATAGTGAGGAGGGAAGCCTTAGATAACAGGACGATATAGATGGGCTATTAAGATGGGCAAACAGTGGCAAATGGAATTTAATCCTGAGAAATGTGAGATGATGCATTTTGGGAGGAATAGCAGGGCAAGGGAATATACAATGCAAGGGAGGACCCCTGGAAGTACAGAGGGTCAGAAGGACCATGGTGTACTTGTCTATAGATTACTGAAAGCAGCAGTACAAGGAGATAAGGTGGTTAGGAAGGCATATGGGACACGTGCCTTGATTGGCCAAGTTATAGAATGTAAGAGCAGGGAGGCTATGATGGAGCTGTATAAATCGCTAGTGAGGGCACAGCTGGAGTACTGTGTACACATCTGGTCACCACACTATAGGAAGGATGTGATTCCACTGGGGAGGCTGCAGAGGAGATTCACCAGGATGTTGCCTGGGCTGGAGAATTTCAGCTATGAAGAGAGACTGGATAGGCTAGAGTTGTTTTCCTTAGCGCAGAGATGGCTGACTGGGGACCTGACTGAGGTGCACAAAATTATAAGGACTGAGATAGGAAGAAACCTTTTCCCTTATCAGAAGTGTCAATAACTAGGGGGGCAAAGACTGAAATTAAGGGGCAGGAGGTATAAAGAAAATTTGAGGAAAAATTATTTTCACCCAGAGTGTGGTTGGAATCTGGAACACATGCCTGAAGGGGTGAAGGTCAGGAAGCCTCACAACAACGTTTAAGATGTATTTAGATGAGCATTTGAAACGCCATACCGTACAAGATTACGGGCCAAGTGCTGGAAAATGGGATTAGAATAGATAGGCCTGATGGCGGGCGTGGACACGGTGGGCCAATGGGACTGTTTCTATGATGTGTAACCCTGTGACTCCAATTTCTCGTTTGTTGTTGGGTTATGGTCACTGGAACTTCCAGATGTCTGTCGAAAGCAGATGAGGATGGGTCCCAGTCTCCCCATTTGTCCTAGTGTTTATTTGATCACAATAAGGTTTATTCATTTTTAACAGTGGACGTGCTTAACACCTCAGTGATTGTTTGTTGTGATCGTGAAAGAACCAATCAGACAGGTTTTCTTGAGATTAAACTGGAAGTAAGTTTATTACATTTCAAAATTCTTATTGAATCCAAATAAAATAATTAAAATATACTGCATTCACGCAGACACTGACACGAGAACCACACACTAATAAATTAGAATGAGAAATAAATTGTGGTTGGATATGAATCCGGAATAATTCTTAAAAAACAAGGTCTGTGAGGTTGGATGATTCTGTGGTCTGTGCGTTTGCCACCCTTAGTTATGAGTTTCATGTCATCTGAAAGACATGAAATTATGTTTTTCTTTACATAAAGGTCTATGTCATTCATATATCTATTTGTATGTCAGGAACAGCGCTAGTTCCAATACGGACCCCTGAGACACAATACTGTATACTCCCGCTCCCCCTGTCTGAACAATGTCTGTTCACCACTTCTCTCTGCTTTCTGTCACTGAGTCAGTGTCATATCCACACTATCACTGTCACATTAATCCATGTGTTCCATCTTTCATAACAAGTCAACGAAATGTCATTTGATCACAGGCCTTTTGAAAGTCCATATACATAAGACAAAACACATTATCCTCATCAACACTCACAGTTATGTCATCAACTAACTTGATTAAGATTATCAGATATGATTTTCCATTACCCTATCAGTGCTGAATGTCAAAGAACAAACAAATAACAGGACAGCACAGGAACAGGCCATTCAGCCCTCCAAGCCTGCTCCGATCACGATGCCTGCCTAAACTAAAACCTTCTGCACTTCCGGGGTCCGGATCCCTCTATACCCATCTTATTCACGTATTTGTCTAGATGCCTCTTAAACGTCTCTACGGTAACTGCTTCCAACACCTCCCCCGGCAACAGGTTCCAGGCAGTCACCACCCTCTACGTAAAGAACTTGCCTCGCACATCCCCTCTGAACTTTGCCCCTCTCACCTTAAACCTATGTCCCCAAAAACTGACTCTTCCACCCTGGGAAAAAGCTTGTAACTATCCACTCTGTCCATGCCGCTCATAACATTGTAAACCTCTATCATGTCGCCCCTCCACCTCCGTCGTTCCAGTGAAAACATTCCGAGTTTATCCAACCTCCACTCATAGCTAATACCCTCCAGACCAGGCAACATCCTGGTAAACCTCTTCTGTACCCTCTCCAAAGCCTCCACGTGCTTCTGGTAGTGTGGCGACCAGAATTGCATGCAATATTGTAAGTGTGGCCTAACTATATTTCTGTACAGCTGCAGCATGACTTGCCTATTTTTATACTCTATGCCGCGACCGATGAAGGCAAGCATGCCGTATGCCTTCTTGACTACCTTATCCACCTGCGTTGCCACTTTCAGCCACCTGTGGATCTGTACGCCCAGATCTCTCTGCCTGTCAATACTCCTAAGCGTTCTGCCATTTACTGTAAACTTCCCAACTGCATTAGACCTTCCAAAATGCATTACCTCACATTTTTCCGGATTAAACTCCATCTGTCATTTCGCCACCCAAGTCGCCAACCGATCTATATCCTGTTGTATCCTCTGACAATCCTCATCACTGTCCGCAACTCCACAAACCTTTGTGTCGTACTTATCAGACCAGCTACATTTTCCTCCAAATCATTTATATATACTACAAACAGCAAAGGTCCCAGCACTGATCCCTGTGGAACACCACTAGTCACATCCCTCCATTCAGAAAAGCACCCTTCCACTGCTACCCTCTGTCTTCTATGACTGAGCCAGATCTGTATCCATCTTGCCAGCTCCCCTCTGATCCCATGTGACTTCACATTTTGTATCAGTCTGCCATCTTGTCAAAGGCTTTACTGAAGTCCATATAGATAACATCCAATGCCCTTCCTTCATCAAATATCTTCGTCACTTCCTCAAAAACTCAATCAAATTAGTGAGATCCGACCTCCCCTTCACAGAACCATGCTGCCTCTCGCTAACACGTCCATTAGCTTCCAAATGGGAGTAAATCCTGCCCCGAAGACCCTCTCTAATAATTTCCCTACCACTGACGTAAGGCTCACCGGCCGATAATTTCCTGGATTATCCTTGCTACCCTTCTTAAACAAAGGAACAACAGTGGCTATTCTCCAGTTCTCTGGGACCTCACCTGCCACCAATGAGGATGCAAAGATTACTGTCAAGGCCCCAGCAATTTCTTCCCTTGCCTCCCTCAGTATTCTGGGCCTGATCCCATCAGGCCCTGGGGACATATCTACCTTAATGCTTTGCAAGACACCCAACGCCTCCTCCTTTTTTATAATGAGATGACTGAGACTATCTACACTCCCTTCCCTAGGCTCATCATCCAGCAAGTCCTTCTCCTTGGTGAATACTGATGCAAAGTACTGATTTCGTACCTCGCCCATTTCCTCTGGCTCCATACGTAGAATTCCCTTCTCTGTCCTTGAGTGGGCCAACCCTTTCCCTGGTTACCCTCTTGCTCTTTATATACGTATAAAAAGCCTTGGGATTTTCCTTAATCCTGTTTGCCAATGACTTCATATAAACCCTTTTCGCCCTCCTGAATCCTTGCTTAAGTTCTTTCCTACTGTCTTTATATTCCTCAAACGATTCGTCTGTTCCTAGCCTTCCAGCCCTTACAAATGCTTCCTTTTTCTTTTTGACTAGACTCACAATATCCCGCGTTATCCAAGGTTCCAGAAACTTGCCAAACTTATCGCTCTTCTTCACAGGGACATCCTGGTCCTTGATTCAAATCAACTGACGCTTGAAGACTCCCATATGTCAGATGTTGATTTACCCTCAAACAGCCGCCCCCAATCTAAATTCTTCAGTTCCTGCCTAATATTGTTATAATTAACCTTCCCCCAATTTAGCACCTTCACCCGAGGACTACTCTTATCCTGATCCACAAGTACCTTAAAACTTATGGAATTATGGTCACTGTTCCGGAAATGCTCCCCGACTGAAACTTCGACCACCTGGCCGGGCTCATTCTCCAATACCAGGTCCAGTACGGCCCCATCCCTAGTTGGACTATCTACGTATTGTTTCAAGAAGCCCTCCTGGATGCTCCTCACAAATTCTGCCCCATCCAAGCCCCGAGCACTAAGTGAGTCCCAGTCAATATTGGGGAAGTTAAAATCACCCACCACTTCAACCTTTACATCTTTCCAAAATCTGTCTACATATCTGCTCCTCTACCTTCAACTGGCTGTTGGGAGGCCTGTAGTAAACCTCCAACATCGTGACTGTACCCTTTTTATTCCTGAGCTCCACCCATATTGCCTCGCAGCATGCCCCCTCCGAGGTGTCCTCCTGCAGTACAGCTGTGATATTCTCCTTAACCAGTAATGCAACTCACCCACCCCTTTTACAACCCCCTCAATCCCGCCTGAAGCTTCTAAAGCCTGGAGCATTTAGCTGCCAATCCTGCCCTTCCCTCAACCAATTCTCTGTAATAGCAACAACATCAGATTTACAAGTACTAATCCAAGCTCTAAGTTCATCTGCCTTACCTGTTATACTTCTCGCATTGAAACAAATGTACTTCAGACCGCCAGTCCCGCTGTGCTCCGCAACATCTCCCTGCCTGCTCTTCCTCTTCGTCTTACTGGCCTTATTTACTTGTTCCCCCTCATTTATTTCACTTTCTGTCCTTCTGCTCTGCTTCCCACCCCCTGCCACACTAGTTTAAACCCTCCCGAGGGACGCTAGCAAACCTCGCAGCCAGGATATTTGTGCCCCTCCAGTTTAGATGCAACCCGTCCTTCTTGTAAAGGTCCCATCTGTCCCAGAAGAGATCCCAATCGTCTCGATATCAGAAACCCTCCCTTCTACACCAGCCATTCAGCCACGTGTTTAACTGCACCATATTCCTATTTCTATCCTCACTGGCACGTGTTATTTATTATACCCTGTTTTCCCAAGCAAGATATCTATTTGCACTGGGCTACGGCCTCTAGAAATTACCAAACACCAACATACACTGACTGGTCGGTAGTTATAGGGTTTATCGAATCTCTCCTTTTGGAAACAGGGTGTGACATTTATAGCCTTCCAGTCCTCTGACAACTCTTTCATATCTAAGGAGGATTGTAAGATTCTGGCCAGTGCCCCTGCTATGTCCACCATTCTTTCAATCAACAAACCTCATATATCCGATCTCAACCGGGTAAATCTTTTACTTTATTGTGGTACAAAAAGTGTTGGATTGAAAGGGGTTGACTGAACCTGTTTGTTCAGTGACTGCAATTAATGTCAGTCACTATGGACACTAATTGCATCACTGGAGGGTTTCCCTCTTCTATTAATAATGGGCTCCATTCAAAGTGCTATCCCATAGTTTCAGTTGGAGCATCAACCCTGACACGAAGAGGGATCCGTGGCTGCAGTGAGATGGAGAGGATAGATCAGATTCTGATAACAATGAATTGGAATCTTACAACAATGGGTCAGAATCTGAGAACAATAGATTGGAATGTTACAACAATGGGTCAGAATCTGAGAACAATAGATTGGAATGTTACAACAATGGGTCAGAATCTGAGAACAATAGATTGGAATGTTACAACAATGGGTCAGAATCTGAGAACAATAGATTGGAATCTTACAACAATGGGTCAGAATCTGAGAACAATAGATTGGAATGTTACAACAATGGGTCAGAATCTGAGAACAATAGATTGGAATGTTGCAACAATGGGTCAGAATCTGAGAACAATAGATTGGAATGTTACAACAATGGGTCAGAATCTGAGAACAATAGATTGGAATGTTACAACAATGGGTCAGAATCTGAGAACAATAGATTGGAATGTTACAACAATGGGTCAGAATCTGAGAACAATAGATTGGAATGTTACAACAATGGGTCAGAATCTGAGAACAATAGATTGGAATGTTACAACAATGGGTCAGAATCTGAGAACAATAGATTGGAATGTTACAACAATGGGTCAGAATCAGAGAACAATAGATTGGAATGTTACAACAATGGGTCAGAATCTGTGAACAATAGATTGGAATCTTACAACAATGGGCAGCAGGAGTTTCTCCTATTGGCTTGGCGAAATTGCTGCAGATTATTTTTGGATAACATTAGAATGGCGGATCTATTTTGCACTGAAGATGATTGAAATGATTTACGATCCCATCCTCGCTATTATTGGTGTACCTGGTAAGTCTCTGTATCCAACTATTGGATCTACAAAGACTGCCCGGTGTCCAATCCTCAGGCTTGTGGGGTATCAGTGGGCCCTCATTCAGTGTCTACCCCTGTCCACCTCAAAGACTGCCCTGTGTCCAATCCTCAGCAGAGAGATGCAGGATGAAAGGTCCTGTGACTTTGTCAGGATATCGGGATTCTTGATGGTGTAGGTGGCTCTGCGGGGTCCCCTTGACAACGGGGAGAGATACAGGAACTGGTGGAACTCTCACTACATTAATGTGCAGTTGGTGTGTGAGCATGCCCAGTACATCATGTTGGTGAATGTCCACTATCCTGGCACCAGCCAGGATACCTTCATTCTGAAACAGTCAGCTGGTCCCAATATTTCGGAGCTCCATGGAAAACCGGAATGCGGTTCCGCAGAGACAATGGACCCCCCCCCACCCCAGACATGGCTATACCTCCTACACCCCCAAACCCACTTTCCACTGCCAGTCAAACAAACACTCCAGCAGGAACACAGTGGAACAGACCATCGGTGTGATGAAGCAATGCTTACAATGTCTGAACCGCTCGGGGGGAGCCCTCCAGTACACACTGGAGCAGGTGTCCAAGTTCATGGTGTTCTGCTGCACCCTTCATATCATCACCATCATGAGGACACAGTCATTGGCACCAGGAATCCGGAGGTTCCCTCAGGAGGAAGCGGAGGAGGCAGGGAGGATATTTCCTGGTTGCCTTCGACCCGGACAGGCTGTCAGAGAGTCCCTGCCAAGATTCCAGATACCACAGGACAACTTCCCTGTCCCACCATGGATCCCCCCCATTCTCCACCATTACACCCATCTGAACGCCCCGTGACAGCGTCCCATTGGTCACCATCCTGCAATAAAAGCCACCAACAAAAACCTTTTCATGAACATCTCTATCCATCACCAATTAAACAAACAAAACTGAACTATTCACACTTGTGTATTCCCTTGGTGCCTGTCTTGTGAGTTCCCTCGACCTGCCTTGTGCTCCTACACAATGTTTCTCCAGTGACTGCAGCATGGCTGGTGAAAGGCTGCTGACTTTCACTGGGGGGTGACTGCAGATTGCCTTGGTGGACGTCCTCGAGCGGCTCTGGGCACTGAGGGCTCGGATTCAGACTGCACCACCTCGATATGGGCAGCAGCAGCCTGGGCTGGCTGATGAGTAACAGCAAGGACATTGGTGGAGTGACAGTGAAGGGAGAACAAATACTGTCATCCTGAGAGAGGAAAGCAGGTTCATGCTCCACGGAGCCACTGTAAATCCCACTTGATGACACCTCAGCAATCCATGTAATCCACCGGATCACTGAGACACTGGGTGTCTGCCGTCTGTGCTGCTGTGGAAGCTGAGACAATGGGGCTCATTCTGGGGTAGGTGGGACCTCTACAAACAGGATGGTCGTCACCTGAACCAGGGGGGTACCAATATTCTGGGGGGGAGATTTGCTAGTGCTCTTCGGGGGGGTTTAAACTAATTCAGCAGGGGAATGGGAACCTAAATTGTAGTTCCAGTGTACAGGATGTTGAGAGTAGTGAGGTCAGGGATAAGGTTACAAGGACGCAAGAGGGCACTGGCAAGCAAGAACTTGGTTGAAAGTGTGTCTACTTCAACGCCAGGAGCATCCGGAATAAGGTGGGTGAGCTTGCAGAATGGGTTGGTACCTGGGATTTCGATGTTGTGGCCATTTCGGAGACATGGGTAGAGCAGGGGCAGGAATGGATGTTGCAGGTTCCGGGATTCAGATGTTTCAGTTAAAACAGAGAAGATTGTAAAAGAGGAGGGGGTGTGGCATTGTTAATCAAGGAGAGTATTACAGCGGCAGAAAGGACGTTTGAGGACTCGTCTACTGAGGTAGTATGGACCGAGGTTAGAAACAGGAGAGGAGAGGTCACCGGTCTTCTATAGACCTCCGAATAGTTCCAGAGATGTAGAGGAAAGGATAGTGAAGATGATTCTTGACAGGAGCGAGAGTAACAGTGTAGTGGTTATGGGGGACTTTAACTTTCCAAATATTGACTGGAAATATTAGAGTTCGAGTACTTTAGATGGGTCTGTTTTTGTCCAGTGTGTGCAGGAGGGTTTTCTGACACAGCATGTAGACAGGCCAACCAGGGGCGATGCCACATTGGATTTGGTACTGGGTAATGAACCCGGCCAGGTGTTAGATTTAGATGTAGGTGAGCACTTTGGTGATAGTGATCACAATTCGGTTAGGTTTACCTTAGCGATGGGCAGGGACAGGTATATACCGCAGGGCAAGAATTATAGCGGGGGGAAAGGAAATTATGATGCGATTAGGCAAGATTTAGGATGCGTAGGATGGGGAAGGAAACTGCAGGGGATGGGCACAATCGAAATGTGAAGCTTATTCAAGGAGCAGCTACTGCGTGTCCTTGAGAAGTATGTACCTGTGAGGCAGGGAGGAAGTTGTCGAGCGAGGGAGCCGTGGTTTACTAAAGAAGTTGAAGACGCTTGTCAAAAGGAAGAAGAAGGCTTATGTTAGGATGAGACGTGAATGCTCAGTTAGGGCGCTTGAGAGTTACAAGCCAGCCAGGAAGGATCTAAAGGGAGAGCTAAGAGGAGCAAGGAGAGGACACGAAAAGTCATTGGGGGATAGGATCAAGGAAAACCCTAAGGCTTTCTATAGGTATATCAGGAATAAAAGAATGACTAGAGTTAGATTAGGGCCACTCAAGGATAGTCGTGGGAAGTTGTGTGTGGAATGAGAGGAGATAGGGGAAGCATTAAATGAATATCTTTCGTCAGTATTTACAGTAGAGAAAGAAAATGTTGTCGAGTAGAATACTGAGATTCAGACTACTAGGTTGGATGGGATTGAGGTTCACAAGGAGGAGGTGTTAGCAATTTTGGAAAGTGTGAAAATAGATAAGTCCCCTGGGCCAGATGGGATTTATCCTAGGATTCTTTGGGAAGCCAGGGAGGAGATTGCAGAGCCTTTGTCCTTGATCTTTATGTCGTCATTGTCGACAGGATTAGTGCCGGAAGACTGGAGGATAGCAAATGTTGTCCCCTTGTTCAAGAAGGGGAGTAGAGACAGCCCTGGTAATTATAGACCTGTGAGCCTTACTTCGGTTGTGGGTAAAATGTTGGAAAAGGTTATAAGAGACAGGATTTATAATCATCTTGAAAAGAATAAGTTCATTAGCGATGGTCAGCACGGTTTTGTGAAGGGTTGGTCGTGCCTCACAAACCTTATTGAGTTTTTCGAGAAGGTGACCAAACTGGTGGATGAGGGTAAAGCAGTGGATGTGGTGTATATGGATTTCAGTAAGGCGTTTGATAAGGTTCCCCACGGTAGGCTATTGCAGAAAATACGGAAGTATGGGGTTGAAGGTGATTTAGAGCTTTGGATCAGAAATTGGCTAGCTGAAAGAAGACAGAGGGTGGTGGTTGATGGTAAATCTTCATCCTGGAGTTTAGTTACTAGTGGTGTACCGCAAGGATCTGTTTTGGGGCCACTGCTGTTTGTCATTTTTATAAATGACCTGGAAGAGGGTGTAGTAGGGTGGGTTAGTAAATTTGTGGATGACACGAAGGTCGGTGGAGTTGTGGATAGTGCCGAAGGATGTTGTAGGGTACAGAGGGACATAGATAGGCTGCAGAGCTGGGCTGAGAGATGGCAAATGGAGTTTAATGCGGAAAAGTGCGAGGTGATTCACTTTGGAAGGAGTAACAGGAATGCAGAGTACTGGGCTAATGGGAAGATTCTTGGTAGTGTAGATGAACAGGGAGATCTTGGTGTCCAGGTACATAAATCCCTGAAAGTTGCTACCAAGGTTAATAGGGCTGTTAAGAAGGCATATGGTGTGTTAGCTTTTATTAGTAGGGGGATCGAGTTTCGGAGTCACGAGGTCATGCTGCAGCTGTACAAAATTCTGGTGAGACCGCACCTGGAGTATTGCGTGCAGTTCTGGTCTCCGCATTATAGGAACGATGTGGAAGCTTTGGAAAGGGTGCAGAGGAGATTTACTAGGATGTTGCCTGGTATGGAGGGAAGGTCTTACGAGGAAAGGCTGAGGGACTTGAGGTTGTTTTCGTTGGAGAGAAGGAGGAGGAGAGGTGACTTAATAGAGCCATACAAGATAATCAGAGGGTTAGATAGGGTGGATAGTGAGAGTCTTTTTCCTCGGATAGTGATGGCAAACACTAGGGGACATTGCTTTAAGTTGAGGGGTGATAGATATAGGACAGATGTTAGAGGTAGTTTCTTTACTCAGAGAGTAGTAGGGGCGTGGAACGCCATGCCTGCAACAGTAGTAGACTCGCCAACTGTAAGGGCATTTAAATGGTCATTGGATAGACATATGGATGAAAATGGAACAGTGTAGGTCAGATGGTTTCACAGGTCGGCGCAACATCGAGGGCCGAAGGGCCTGTACTGCGCTATAATGTTCTCATCTAATCTAATGGTCACCGAACACTGTATCGCAGCTGAGTCCCCTAATGCTGTCATAGAGTTAGTGACCACTTCCACAGGGGAAGGAATAGGCTTCTACCTCTGTGCAATGTCCTGTGCCATGTTGGAGCTGGACTCCTCCATGTTCCTTGACAGTGATAACAGAGTGTCTGACAGGCCTGTCAATGGACAAAGTATCTCAGTGTACATGTCGATCAGCATTCTCCTGCATGCTGTTCCAGCAATGTTTACATCCGAGTCCTGTGTATAATAACTCGTTTGTGACCTTGCCCTCCGGTGAGCTGGCACATGAACTATCCTTTCCCCGTGGCCTGGCTGCAGCTCACTCGTGCTCGGTGACTAACCACGTGCAGATTCTGACTCTATACCAGCCTCTACAGCACACACAGTGTAAGTATTTGAGCTGTTGGCTGTGAGTATCAGAGCAAGTGATGGGGCTTCACCATCAGTGCTGTGCTGCTGCTCTTTCTCTGTCTCCTGGAGCTGCTGTGACTGGGAAGCTGGCAGTTTTCAGTTATCGTTGGAAAGTACAAAATCAGAAGGGGAGGGTTGGGTTGAGGGATTGGGGGTGGTATGGAAAGCAGGAGGTCCATGGTCCCACCATCTCCAGCTTGTACATCATCCCAGACAGCAGGATGAGGGGGAGGTGGGAGTTAAGAAGGGACATCAGGCAGGTGCATAACATCATCCTGAATGCTCTTGGTCATGTCGGATGCTACTGGCTCTGTCACAGCCGGTCCCATGATGTGGAGAATCATCTCCTCCCTCAGGCTCAGGGGATGAAGGTCTGCCTGACCCCCGCCGGTTCACTTCTTCGCCTGTGATTATGGGCCACCTTGTCCTGTAAGAGATGGGATGGAATATCAGTAATTGTGTTTCACTGTATTTGGGTGATGTGCCTGCCAAAGCTGAATAGCTGGAGGTATGTGGAGGCAGTGAGAGGTGGGTATGAGGCTGGTATCAGTGGAAGGTGTGTAAGGGTGAGGTGGAGTATGTGAATGTTCGGTGTGAGTCCTGAGTGCTAGGTGCTCCTGATGGGTGAGTGATGGGGGTGTGGTACATTGAGCAGTGTGAGATGTTGGTGATGTTGGGGGTAGGAGATGCCATTTGGAGATGAAATCACTGACATCGAACACCCGTGTGAGCTCATTAAACTTCTTCTGGCACTGCTGCCACGTCCTCGGGCCCACACCTCTTGCATTGACATCCCTGGCCACCTTCTCCCAGTCCCTTCAGAGAGCGTTACTTGAGGGCCTCGGCCGCACGCCATGGAAACATGGCCTCTTTCCTCCTGTCACCCTCCATGACTAAGGCCTCCAGCACCACATCCGTGAACTGCAGAGCCCTCTATAGTTTTTTAGTTTTCGTGTTAGAGATACAGCACTGAAGCAGGCCTTCGGCCCACCGAGTCTGTGCCGATCATCAACCAGCCATTTATACTAATCCTACACTAATTCCATATTCCTACCACATATTCCTACCTGTCCCTATATTTCCCTACCACCTACCTATACTAGGGGCAATTTATAATGGGAAATTAACCTATCAACCTGCAAGTCTTTGGCATGTGTGAGGAAACCGCAGCACCCGAAGGAAACCCACGCAGACACAGGGAGAACTTGCAAACTCCACACAGGCAGTACCCAGAATTGAACCCGGGTCGCTGGAGCTGTTAGGCTGCAGTGCTAACCACTGCACCACTGTGCCGCCCTAATGTTCCATTTACCTTGTTTCCAATTGCAGAATTCACAGTCAGCACACGCAGACTCCTGTGATTCAGTGCAGCTTCCCTTTAAGAGGGACAGACTGCCTTTAAAAGCTGAATGCTGGCTGAAACACGAGCCAGCCTCACACACAGTTCTGTCCCAGTTTACAGTGCAGACAGACAGCAGTGCGGGTCACCCTGGGCAGCAAGTAGAATTCATGGAAATGAGGAGACAGCAGAAGCTTTGTGTGTCACCTGCCTCAACAAGAACGGGCACGGGCAGATCATGAATCACAAACCCGACGCACAGAAGGAGGATATTCGGCCCATTGTGTTAGTGCAGTCTCTTTGAAAGGGATATCTAATTAGTTCCTCTCCCCTCCTCTTGCCCCACATTCCAGCTTTTTAAATTCCAATTCATGTATTTGCTGAATTCTCTTTTGAAAGATATTATTGAATCTGCTTCCACCATGTTTTCAGGCAGTGAATTCCAGATCCCAACAACTTGCTGTGTAAGAAAATTCTCCTCATTTCACCTCTGGTTCTTTGTCAATTACCTTCAATCTGCGTCTTCTTAATACTGAACTTTCTGACACTGGAAACAGTTTCACATTAATTACTCTATCAAAACCCTTCATGATTTTGAATTCTATATTAAATCTCCCCTTACCCTTCACTGCTCTAAAGAGAAGAATCCCAGCTTTTCCAATCTCTCCACGTAACTGAATTCCCAGGTCCCTGGTACCATTCTAGTAAATCATCTCTGCATCTTCACTAAGTCCTTGACATCCTTACCAAAGTGTGGTGATCAGAATTGGACACAATTCTCCAGCTGGGACCTAACCAAGAATGTATAAAAATCAGCATTTCCTCCTGAGTTTTATTACTCTGTGCCTCTCTCTAACACCAAGGAAACTACATGTTACCTTCAAAGATCTGTGTGTGTACACCTCCAGTTCTCTCTAATCCTGCACCCACTTTATAATGGTACCATTGAGTTTATATTGTTTCTCCTCATATTTCCTACCCAAATGTCTCACTTCACACTTCACTGTGTTAAATTACATCTGCCATGTTCCTGTACATTTCACCAGTCAGTCTCTGTCCTGCTGAAGTCTGTTACTATCCATCACACTGTTTATTAACATTTCTGAGTTTCCTGTCATCTGGAAATACCGTCTGTACACAAGCCCATTACATTAACATACAGCAACAGTGATCCCAACAGTGACCCTGGGGAACCCCACTGTGTACTTCCCTCCAGACCGAGCAACAACCATTCTCCAATACTCTCCGTTTTCTGTCACGGAGCTAAGTTCCTGCTTGCTGGCATTGAAAATAAAAAAAAAGGACTTCCATTTATGTAACGCCTTTATGACCACTGCATGTCCCAAAGCGATTTACAACCAACGCGTACCTTTTAATGTTTAGTCAGTCTTGTAATGTCGGAAAAACACTGCCAATTTCCGCACAGCAAGATCCCACAAGTAGCAGTGTGATCATGATCATATCTGTTTTTGTGATGTTGATTTGAGGGGTAAATGTTGGCCAGGACACTGGGAATAATTCCGCTGACCTTCTAAATAATTCCATGGGATCTTTCCATCCCATGAGTGGGCAGACGGGGCCTGGCTTTACCTTTTCTTTGATAAGGCGGCACCTGTGACAGTGCAGCACTCCCTCAGTACTGCACTGCAGTGTCAGCCTTGATTCTTGTGATCAAGTCCTGCAGTGACATTTGATCCTTGAAGCTTGTGACTGATTGGGGAGAGAGCGACAAACTGAGCCACTGCGAACATTGGTCCTTTAATCCCATGTGTTTCTAATTTGGTAACATGGTTGTGATGTAGTACTTTATCAAACGCCCGTTTAAAGGGTAGGAATATTGGGAAAGTACAGGCAGGAACAATCATAGGAATTATAGAATAGCATTGCACTGAAGGAGGCCATTTAGTCCATCAAGTCTGTGCTGTCACTTTTGAAGAGCTTCCAGTTAGTCCCTCACCCGGGCTCTTTCCCAGATTCTTCCATTTTTTCTGCCTTAAGATATCTATCCGATTCCCTTTTGGAATCTACTATTGAATCTGTATCCTTCAGCCTACCAGACCACACATTGTAAATCCGAAACACCCATTGCATAAAAAAAATCCCCGTGTCACCTCTGCTTCTTGTTTCCAATCACCGTAAATCTGTGTCCTCTGGTCAATGGCCCCTCACACATTGGAAACAATTTCATTTTATTTAATTTATATAAACTCCACATAATCTTAAACATTTCGATCAGATCTCCTTTTAAATTTCCCTGCTCTAAGGTGAACTATCCCAGCTACATAACTGTAATCCCTCATCCCTGGAAATGTTCCAGTGAAATCCCCTCTCCAAAGGTTTAATGTCCTTCCTAAAGTGGGTTTTCCATTATTGGACACAATAGTCCAGGTGCAGATGAACTAGTCTTTTCTATGGGATTAATATATCATCCTGACTATTCTACTCTGTGTCTCTATTAATAAAGCCTAAGCAAGATCCCACAAGTAGCAGTGTGATCATGATCAGATCTGTTTTTGTGATGTTAATTTGAGGGGTAAATGTTGACCAGGACACTGGGAATAATTCCCCTGACCTTCTAAATAATTCCATGGGATCTTTACATCCACCTGAGAGGGCAGACGGGGCCTGGCTTTACCTTTTCTTTGATAAGGCGGCACCTCTGACAGTGCAACACTCCCTCAGTACAGGACTGCAGTGTCAGCCTTGATTCTTGTCATCAAGTCCTGCAGTGACACTTGATCCTAGAAGCTTGTGATTGAAAGGGGAGAGAGTTACAAACTGAGCCATGGCTGACATTGTCCCTTTAATCCCATGTGTTTCTAATTCGGTAACACTGCTGTTATGTGGTACCTTCTCAAACACCTGTTGAAAGGATAGGAATATTGGGAAAGTACAGACAGGAACAATCATAGAATCATAGAATTGCACAGCCCTGAATGATGTTATTCTGCCCATCAATTCAGTGCTGGCCCTTTCAAAGAGCAATCCAGTTACTCCCACTCCCTGACTCTTTCACTATATCCTAACATTTCTTCTGCTTCAGATATTTATCCAATTCCCATTTGGGATCCACTGTTGAATCTGTATCCATCAGTCTATCAGACATTGTATTCCAAATCCAAACCACTCAGAAACAAAAATCCTCATGTCTGCTTCTTTTACCAATCACCTTAAAACTGTGTCTCTGGTTAGCGGTCCCTTGGACATTGGAAACAGTTTCTCTTTATTTAATTTATCTAAACCCTTCCTAATGTTAAACACCTCAATGAAATCTCCTCTGTGAGTTCTCTGCTCTAAGCAGAACAATCCCAAATACATAACTGTAATCCCTCATGCCTGGACAAGTTCTAGTAAAACAGTTCTGTCACCTCTCCAAAGGCTTCATGTCCTTCCTAAAGTGTGGTTCCCAGTATTCGACACAAGACTTCATGTGCAGCTGAACTAGTATTTTATATATGTTTCACATGATGTCCTTGCTTTTGTTCATTTTGCCTCTTTTTAGAAAACCTAGGATCCCATATATTTATTAACTGTTTCGCTACCCTTTCGTGCCAGCTTCAAAGATTTGTGTACAAACACCCCTGGTGTCTCTGTTATTTCACCACCTTTATAGTTGTACCATTTAACTTGTCGTGTCTCTCCTCATTCATCCTTTCAAAATGTATTACCTCACACATCTGCAATGCCAATTAAATATTTAGATGATTGAAGCCATTGTTTTCCGTCTCTGCTCCAAACATTTCCTAGCTACACACTCCATCCCTCTCCTTTGTAAATGCTTGAGACGAAGTCAAACTGTTCAGAAACGTGGGTACATAGTTAACCTTGAGATGCCTGGCGATGGGCTTCCGACCAAATATTCACACCATCAGTAAAACGGCTTATTTCCACCCAATAGTGAGGAAGGATATTAGCTCTGATGATGTGGAGTCTGTATGGGAAGAGCTGAGAAACACTAAGGGGCAAAAAACGTTAGTGGGTGTTATATATAGACCCCCAAACTGTGGTGGTGATGTGGGAATGGTCTTGAACAGGAAATTAGAGATGCATGCGATAAAGCAACATCTGTAATTATGGGTGAGTTTAATCTGCATATAGATTGGTCAAATCAGATTTGTCACAATAACGTCAAAGAGGAATTCATGGAATGTATATGGGATAGTTTTCTGGACCAATACGTTGAGGAACCAACCAGAGAACAGGCCATAATAAAAGCAAAATACTGCGGATGCTGGAAATCTGAAATAAAAACAAGAAATGTTGGAATCACTCAGCAGGTCTGGCAGCATCTGTGGAAAGAGAAGCAGAGTTAACGTTTCGGGTCATGACCCTTCTTCGGAACTGACAAATATTAGAAAAGTCACAGATTATAAACAAGTGAGGTGGGGGTGGGGCAAGAGATAACAAAGGAGAAGGTTCAGATTGGACCAGGCCACATAGCTGACCAAAAGATCACGGAGCAAAGGCAAACAATATGTTAATGGTGTGTTGAAAGACAAAGCATTAGTCCAGATTAGGTGTAAATACACTGAATATTGAACAGCAGCAAGTGCAAACCTGAAAAAAAACCTGGAAAAAAACAGTGGGTCAGCTAACTGAACAAACTAAGATGAAATGAAATAAATGCAAAAGAAGATTGTAAAAAATGTAAAAAAGAATGTAAAAAAAGGAAGAAAAAATAACTAAAAATGAAAGTAAAATGGGGGGCTGTCATGCTCTGAAATTATTGAACTCAATGTTCAGTCCGGCAGGCTGTAGTGTGCCTAATCGGTAGATGAGATGCTGTTCCTCGAGCTTGCGTTGATGTTCACTGGAACACTGCAGCAATCCCAGGACATAGATGTGAGCATGAGAGCAGGGGGGAGTGTCTGCAGGGGGGAGTGGCAAGCTGATTGGTTGGGTGAGTAGCAGCTGTTAGTGCATGTCGATATCTTTAAAAAAGTGAAAAGTTTATTTTTGTGGGAAAAGAACTCTGGTGATAAAGTGAGTAGATTAGATTAGATTAGATTAGAGATACAGCACTGAAACAGGCCCTTCGGCCCACCGAGTCTGTGCCGAACATCAACCACCCATTTATACTAATCCTACACTAATCCCATATTCCTACCAAACATCCCCACCTATTCCTACCAAACATCCCCACCTATTCCTATATTTCCCTACCACCTACATATACTAGTGACAATTTATAATGGCCAATTTACCTATCAACCTGCAAGTCTTTTGGCTTGTGGGAGGAAACCGGAGCACCCGGAGAAAACCCACGCAGACACAGGGAGAACTTGCAAACTCCACACAGGCAGTACCCGGAATCGAACCCGGGTCCCTGGAGCTGTGAGGCTGCGGTGCTAACCACTGCGCCACTGTGCCGCCCAAAGTACTACTGAAATGTTTATTTTTTTAATTCAGTGTAGTTTATTAAGAATCTTAGATTGAAGTGGGTAGAAAAAGGCCCCTCATGTAATTAGTATTTTTAAATTAAGGGTGTAACTAATTAATCTAAGGGTAGGTCATGACAGGAGAGTTCAGCCCCGTGATCTGCTCCTCCTGCCCTTTGTGGGAAATCAGGGACGCTTCCAGTGTCCCTAGTGAGCATGTGTGCTGGAAGTGTATCCATCTGCTGCTGCTGGCTACCCACATTACGGAGAAGGAGCTGCGGGTGAAATCACTGTGGAGCATCCATAATGCTGAGGAAGTCGTGGATAACATGTTTAGCGAGGTGGTCACACCGCAGGTAATCGCTGCACAGGCAGAAAAGCGATGGGTGACCACCAGACGGAGTAGTAGGCACAGGCAGGTAGTGCAGGAGTACCCTGTGGCCACCCCCCTCTCATACAGATAGACCGCTTTGGATACTGTTGGGGGGATGACCTCCCAGGGGAAAGCAGCAACAGCCAGGCCCGTGGGACCACAGAGGGATCTGCTGCACAGCAGGGGTTGAAAACGGGTGGAAGAGCTATCATGATAGGGGATTCTATCGTAGGGGGTGCAGGTAGGCGTTTCTGTGGCCGCAAAAGAGACACCAGGATGGTATGTTGCCTCCCTGCTGCTAGGGTCAAGGATGTCTCGGAGTGGCTGCAGAAAATTCTGGAAGGGGAGAGTGAGCAGCCAGAGGTCGTGGCCCATATTGGTGCAAACGATATACACAGGAAGAGAGATAAGGTCCTGCACAGTGAATACAGGGAGTTAGGCAGAAGGTTAAAAAGTAGAACCTCTAGGGATAATCCCAGGATTTGGCCTAATCATCAGCCTCAAGAAAACGAACATCATGGGACAGGACGTCAGAAATGCTCCATCCATCAATATTGGCGACCACGCTCTGGAAGTGGTTCAAGAGTTCACCAACCTAGGCTCAACTATCACCAGTAACCTGTCTCTAGATGCAGAAATGTGTGGCGTTTGCAAGTTCTCCCTGTGTCTGCGTGGGTTTCCTCCAGGTGCTCCGGTTTCCTCCCACATGCCAAAGACTTGCAGGTTGATAGGTAAATTGGCCATTATAAAATTGCCCCTAGTGGAGGTAGGTGGTAGGGAAATATAGGGACAGTTGGGGATGTGGTTGGAATATGGGATCAATGTAGGATTGGTATCAGTGGGTGGTTGATGGTCGGCACAGACTCGGTGGGCCGAAGGGCCTGTTTCAGTGCTGTATCTCTAAAATAAAATCAACAACGCATGGGAAAAGCTACCACTGCTATGTCCAGACTGGCCAAGAGAGTGTTGAAAAAGGCGCACTGACAAAGAACACAAAACTCCGAGTGTATCAAGCCTGTGTCCTCAGTACCTTGCTCAATGGCAGCAAGGCCTGGACAACGTATGTCAGCCAACAGCGACGTGTCAATTCATTCCATCTTCGCTGCCTCCGGAGAATACTTGGTATCAGGTGGCAGGACCGTATTTCCAACACAGAAGTCCTCGAGGCGGCCAACATACCCAGCTTATACACACTACTGAGTCAGTGGCGCTTGAGATGGCTTGGCCATGTCAGCCGCATGGAAGTTGGCAGGATCCCCAGGGACACATTGTACAGCGAGCTCGCCACTGGTATCAGACCCACCGGCCGTCCATTTCTCCACTTTAAAGACGTCTGCAAACGCGACATGAAGTCCTTTGACATAGATCACAAGTTGCGGGAGTCAGTTGCCAGCGATCGCCAGAGCTGGCGGGCAGCAATTAAGGCAGGGCTAAAGTGTGGTGAGTCGAAGAGACTTAGCAGTTGGCAGGAAAAAAGACAGAAGTGCAAAGGGAGAGCCAACTGTGTAACAGCCCCGACAAACAAATTTTTCTGCAGCATCTGTGGAAGAGCCTGTCCCTCTAGAATATGCCTTTATCGCCACTCCAGGCGCTGCTCCACACACCACTGACCACCTCCAGGCGCGTATCCATTGTTTCTCGAGACAAGGAGGCCAAAGAAGAAGAAGAATCTCAGGATTACTCCCTGTGCCACGTGCTAGTGAGGGTAGGAATAGGAGGATTAGGCAAATGAATGTGTGGCTGAAGAGCTGGTGTAGGCGGGAGAGCTTCAGCTACTTGGATGATTGGGATCTCTTCTGGTGCAGAGATGACCTGTACAAGAGGGTCAGGTTGCGTCTAAACTGGAAGGGGACCGATATCCTTGAGGGGAGGTTTGTTAGTACTACTCGGGAGGGTTTAAACTAGTCTTGCAGGGGGGTAGGACTCAAAGTAGTAGTCTCTCCGATGAGGTAGTTGAGGTAAATGTAGAGGTTAATGCAAGAAAGTCCAGTAGGCAGGCCGGGCAGGGGCCAGACAGGGAGCGTGGAAGATCTGGTAGGCTAAACTGCATGTACTTTAATGTAAGAGGCCTTACAGATAAGGCAGATGAACTCAGAGCACGGGTCAGTAGATGGGATTGTGATATTGTAGCTATTACAGAAACGTGGTTGAGGGATAGGCAAGACTGGCAGCTCAATGTTACGGGGTACCGATGCTTCAGGTGGAGTTAAGAGAGGATGGGGAGTTGCACTACTGATTAGGGAGCGCATCACGGCAGTAGTTAGAGAGGATATCCCGGGGGGAACGTCCAGTGAGGCCATTTGAGTAGAGCTTCGAAATAAACAAGTGGTGATCACTTTGATGGGATTATACTATAGGCCCCCCAATAGTCAGAGGGAATTGGAGGAGCATATATGTAGGGAAATCACAGATAGGTGTAGGAATTATAAGATTGTAATAGTAAGTGATTTTAACTTCCCTAATATTGACTGGGACTGTCTTAGTGCTAAGGGATCAGATGGGCAAGAATTTGTTAAGTGTGTCCAGGATAGTTTTCTGAAACAGTATGTGGATGGCCCTACGAGAGAAAAGGCTGCACTCGACCTCCTCTTAGGAAATGAAGATGGGCAGGTAGATGATGTGTCAGTGGGGGAGCACTTTGGGACCAGTGGCCATAACTCTATTAGCTTCAAGATAGTTATGGAAGAGGATAGGACTGGTCCTCAGGTTGAAGTCCCAAATTGGAGGAAGGTTCATTTCGATGGCATCAGACAGGAACTCTCAAAAGTTGAATGGCAGATACGGTTTGCAGGTAAAGGGACGTCTGGCAAGTGGGAGGCTTTTAAAAGTGAGAAAGGAATAGTTATGGGCTGGCAGGTTTAGGGAACCTTGGTTGACAAGGGATGTTGAGGTTCTGGTCAGGACAAAAGAGGAGGCATATGTCAGGTACAGACAGCGGGGATCACACGAGTCCCTCGAGGAGTACAGGGGATGTAGGAGTACTCTTAAGAAGGAAATTAGGAGGGTGAAAAGGGGCCATGAGATTTCGCTGGCAGATAAGCTAAAGGAGAATCCTAAAATATTCTATAAGTAGATTGAGAGGAAAAGGGACGCTAGGGAGAGAGTAGGTCCCCTTAAGGAACAGTGTGGTAATCTATGTGTGGAGCCACGGGAAATGGGCGAGGTCTTAAATGAATACTTCGCATCTATATTTACCATGGATTTGACATGGAAGCTAGTGATTTGAAGGGAGGGAACAGCGATATCCTGGAGCATATCAACATTACAAAGGAGGCGGTGTTGGAGGTTTTGAAGCGCATTAAGGTGGAAAAATCCCCCTAGGCCTGACCAGGTGTATCCTGGGATGCTATGGGTAGAAAGGGAGGAGATTTCTGGAGCCCGAGCAGAGGTTTTTGCATTATCGTTAGCCACGGGTGAGACACCGGAAGACTGGAGGATAGCTAATGCTGTGCCTTTATTTAAGAAGGGCAGCAGTGATAAGCCAGGGAACTACAGGCCGGTGAGCCTTACATCAGTGATGGGAAAGTTATTGGAAGGGACTCTGACAGACAGGATTTATTTGCATCTGGAAAGGCAACGTCTGATTCGGGATAGTCAGCATGGCTTTGTGCATGGGAATCATGTCTCACGAATTTGACTGAGTTTTTTGAGGAGGTGACCATGAGGATTGACGAAGGCAGGGCGATGGACGTTGTTTACATTGACTTTAGCAAGGCCTTTGACAAGGTCCCGCATGGTCGGCTGGTCCAGAAGGTTCGAACACATGGGATCCAGGGTGTGCTAGCCAATTGGATACAACATTGGCTTGGTAATAGGAGGCAGAGGGTGGAACTGGAGGGTTGTTTTTTAGATTGGAGGCCGGTGACCAGTGGTGTGCCGCAGGGATCGGTTCTGGGCCCTCGTTTGTTTGTCATATATATTAATGACTTGAATGTGAATGTAGGGGACATGATTGGTAAGTTTGCAGATGAAACAAAAATTGATGGAATAGTAGAAAGTGAAGAAGGTTGTCTCAGGTTACAACAGGATATAGATACACTTGGAAAGTGGGCAATGGATTGACAAATGGAATTTAACACAGATAAGTGTGAAGTGATGCATTTTGGGAAGTTAAACCAGGGCAGGACATATACAGTGAATGACAGGGCCTGGGGAGTGTTGTTGAGCAGCGAGACGTTGGGGTGCAAATACATAGTACCATGAAAGTGGCAACACAGCTCGGCAGAGTGGTGAAGAAGGTGTATGGCATGCTTGTCTTCATCAGCTGCGCATGGTGTACAAGAGTTGGGATGTCATGTTGCAGTTGTACATAACATTGGTTCGGCCGCATTTGGAGTACTGTGTGCAGTTCTGGTCGCCGCACTATAGGAAAGATGTGATTAAGCTAGAGAGGGTGCAGAAAAGATTCATAAGGATGTTGCCTGGTTTGGAGGGCTTGAGTTATGAAGAGAGATTGGATAGGCTGGGTCTGTTTTCCCAGGAGCGAAGACGGCTGAGAGGGGACATTATAGAGGTATATAAAATTATGAGAGGCATAGATGGGCAGATAGCCAGAGTCTGTTTCCCATGGTAGGGCTGACTAAAACTGGAGGGCATAAATTAAAGGTGAGATAGAGGAGGTGTAAAGGGGATCAAAGGGGTAAATTTTTCACAGAAATAATAGTGGGTATCTGGAATGAGCTGCCAGAGGAGGAGGTGGAGGCAGGAACAGCAGCAACATTTAAGAGGCATCTGGACAGGTATTTGAATGAGCAAGGCATAGACGGATATGGAATTAATGCAGGCACGTGGAATTAGTATCGATAGGCATTATGGTCGGCATGGACGCAGTGGGCCGAATGGCCTGTTTCTATGCTGCACGAATCTATGACTCTAAGATGGAGAGTGACGTAGTTGATTCTGAGACTAATGTCGTGAATCTTAATAAAGGAAACTATGAAGGTGTGAGGCACGAGTATGGCTATGATGGATTGGGAAACGTTACTTAAAGGGATGACGGTGGATTGGCAATGGCAAATATTCAAACAGTGCATTGATGAACTGCAACAATTGTTTACTCCTGTCTGGCGCAAAAGTAAAATGGGAAACGTAGCCAAACCATGGCTTACAAGGAAAATTAGAGATAGTATTAGATTCACGGAAGAGGCAGATACATTCCACAGAAAGGAATAACAGACCTGAGGATTGGGAGCAGTTTCGAATTCAGCAAAGGAGGACCAAGGGATTGATTAATAAGGGGAAAATAAAGTACGGGAGTAAGCTTGCGAGGAACATACAACCTGACTGTAAAGGTTTCTGTAGGTATGTAAAGAGGAAAGGATTGGTTAAGACAAATGTAGGTCCTTACAGTTAGA
This sequence comes from Heterodontus francisci, assembly GCF_036365525.1. Taxonomy (NCBI): domain Eukaryota; kingdom Metazoa; phylum Chordata; class Chondrichthyes; order Heterodontiformes; family Heterodontidae; genus Heterodontus; species Heterodontus francisci. The sequence goes on from NW_027140293.1 coordinate 2,423,133, forward strand.
AACATGGGAATTTATTATGGGAAACAAAGAAATGGCGAACCAACTAAATGCAGACTTTGATTCTGTCTTCACAAAGGATGGCACAAATATCTTACCAGAAATGTTGGGGAACACAGGGTTTAGTGAGAGGAAGGAACCGAAGGAAATCAGTATTAGTAGAGAAATTGTGTTGGGGAAGTTGATGGTATTGAAGGCCGATAAATCCTCAGGGCCTGAAAATCTACATCCCAGATTACTTAAAGAAGTGACCCTAGAAATAGTGGATGCTTTGGTGGTCATCTTTCAAGATTCTATAGACTTTGGAACAGTTCCAGCTGATTGGAGGGCAGCTCCTGTAACCCCACCATTTAAAAAGGGAGGTAGAAATAAAGCAGGGAATTATAAACAAGTCAGCCTGACGTCGGTAGTGGGGAAAGTTCTAGAGTCCATTATCAAAGTTTTTATGGCAGAGCACTTGGAGAACAGTGTTAGAATCGGATAGCGTCAGCATGGATTTACGAAAGGGAAATCATGCTTGATAAATCTATCAGAATATTCGAGTATGTAACTAATAGAGTGGATGAGGGGGAGTCAGAGAATGTGGTTTATTTGGACTTTCAGAAGGCTTTCGACAAAGTCCCACATAAGAGATTAGTGTGTAAAATTAAAGCGCATGGGATTAGTGGTAGTGTATTACGATAGATAGAACATTGTTTGGCAGATGGAAAAAAAGAGTAGGGATAAACGGATCTTTTTCCAAAAGGCAGGCAGTGATTAGTGGCGTACCCCAGGGACCGGCGCTAGGACCCCAGCTATTCACACTATATTAATGATTTAGATGCGGGAACGAAATGTAATATCTCCAAATTTTCAGAAGACACAAAACTGGGTGGGAGGGTGAGTTGTGAGGAGGATGCAAAGTGGCTTCAAGGTGATTTGGAAAGGTTGAGTGAGTGGGCTATTGCATGGCAGATGCAGTATAATGTGAATAAATGTGAGGTTATCCACTTTCTTAGCAAAAACAGGAAGGCAGATTATTATGTGAACTGCTATAAACTGAGAGAGGGGAATATGCAACGAGACCTGGGTGTTCTCGTACACCAGTCACTGAAGGTAAGCATGCAGGTGCAACAGGCGGTAGAAAAAGGCGAATGTTATGTTGGCCTTCAGAGAGACAGGATTCGAGTACAGGAGCAGGGATGTCTTGCTGCAATTATACAGGGCCTTGGTGAGGCCGCACTTGGAATATTTTGTGCAGTTTGGGTCTCCTTCTCCGAGAAAGGGTGTTCCTGCTAAAGAGAGAGTGCAATGAAGGTTTATCAGACTGATTCCTGGGATGGCGGGACTGATGTATGAGGAGAGTTAGGATTATATTCGCTGGAGTTCGGAAGAGTGAAGAGGGATCTCATAGAAACCTACAAAATTCTAACAGTACTTGACAGGGTAGTTGCAGGAAGGATGCTCCCGATGGTGGGGGAGTCCAGAACCAGGGGTCATAGTCGAAGGATATGGGGTAAACTTTTCAGGACTGAAATGAGGAGAAATTTCAACACCCAGAGAGTGGTGAGCCAGTGAAATTACGTCATCACTCCCATGTACAAGAGGGATTGGAATATGCTGGCCAGTGCCTCTGCTACTTCCACCATTCCATCCCTCAGCAACACTCATGCATCCCATCCAGACTGGGTAAATGATCTACTTTATTGTGATACAAAAAGTGCTGTATTGAAAAGGGTTAACTGAATCTGTTTGTTCAGTGACTGCAAATAATGTCAGTCTCCATGGACCCTAATTGTGTCACTGGAGGTTTGCCATCTTCTATTAATAAGGGGCTCCCATGTGTTGTCCCATAGTTTCAGCCGGAACATCAACCCCGGCACAACAGAGATCAGCGGCTCCAGAGAGAGAGAAAGGATAGATCAGAATCTGAGAACAAATGACTGGAATGTTCCAACAATGGGTCAGAATCTGAGAACAATAGATTGGAATGTTACAACAATGGAAAGGAGTTTATCCTCGGATCTTTACTACCTTTCTACATATTATGATTGGATGTCATTAAACACTCGTATGCGTCTCGCACTGAAGATTATTCAATACATTTACTACCCCATCCTGGCTATTATTGGTGTCCCTGGTAAGTCTCTCTATCTAGCTATTAATTCTATAAACCACGTTTAACAGCATTACTGCTCCTGTAATTTACTCTGCACTTTTTGCTGCCGTTGTATTCCTGGTGAATATGTCCAGCTATTAGCTCTATAAACCATTGCCAACTTTATTGGATTTCTTGACATTTGCTCTCTCATCTTTACTGCTGTTGCTGTCTCTATTTCCCGGCAGGGCATTGTAAACCCCGTTTCACTGAAATACTGTTCTGTTATGTAAATTTTAGGAAGACTGAAGCCAGTGTCATTGATCTCCATCACAAACTCCATCCCCTATCTGTGAAACAAATACACCACCCTGCCCAATATCTGAGGCTGAACCAGACTGTTTGCAATCGGTGTGTTCTATTTAAACCTGAGCTGAGTCCATCTCCATATTCTCTCCATTGCCAACCCTGTCTACGACAACCTCTGTAATATCCCCAAACTCCACCTCTGTCTCAGCCAATCTGCTGCATAAACCCTCACCTGTACCTTTGTTAAATCCACACTTAACTATTCCAATTCTATCCTGGTCACCCTCCCTGTTATAAACCTCCATAAACCACAGACCATGCAGAACTCTGCTGCCTGTATTCTAACTCACACCAAATCCCGATCACCCATCACCCCTGTGCTCACTGATCTACATTGGCTCCATGTCTGGCAGCACCTTAATTTTAATATAGTCATTCTTGTGTTTGAATCCCTCCATGGCCTCACCCCTCCAATTAGTCCCATTGTCCTGCCCATTCTCATATTCCTGAAAATGTTTTGACTTCAATCTTTTCTCATTAGTCCTTCTGAAGTGAATTCCTTTCACACTGTATCTGTCCCGAGCCACTATTTTAGACTCTACAGCACTACTGGTGCTGACGGTACAGAAGCTGGGATCCATAGAGAGATGTGAACTGCACAACAGGGCACTTCTACTGCGGCCTGCACAATGCCCCAAGCTGGGCAGGGCTCTCGCTCAATCGTCCCATGTTTGTGTTGCTGCTCTGAGGATGGTTTTGAATGTGTTGTCAATGTACCATACCGTCAGCTTTGATGTACGTCTTTGAAACTTGGTCTGTACATGTCCACTGACCGCCTGTGTTAGTCACTCTCAGTTGAACATATATTCAGCAGCATGAGGAAGCCCATCTAGTATTATTTAAAAGGACCAGGCATCCAACTTACAGGTGAGGGGCGTTTGACTTACTTCTATTATTTTAAAGTTAGTGGAGGTGCTGTGGATGGTTTGTTGGAGGTTGTGTTGTGAGCTGCTGCAGACATTCAGGGAGGACAGAGGATTTGGTGAACCAACTCTGGACGAGGTATGGCCTATCAGGGGAAAACAGCAGCAGCCAGAGCAGTGGCACCACGGCTGGCACTGTTGCTCAGCAGGGAGGGACAAAGCGCAGAAGAGTAATAGTTATAGGGGACTCGATAGTCATGGGCACAGATAGGCGCTTCTGTGGACGTGAAAGAGACTACAGGATGGTATGTTGCCTCCCTGGTGCCAGGGTCAAGGATGTCTCTGAACGGACAGGGGGCATTCTGAAGGGGGGAAGGTGAACAGCCAGAGGTTGTGGTACACATCGGTACCAATGACATAGGCAGGAAGAGTGATGAGGTCCTGCAGGGTGAGTTTAGGGAGTTAGGTAGAAATATAAGAAACAGGACTTCGAGGATTGTGATCTCTGGATTACTCCCTGTGCCACGTGCCAGTGAGGCTAGAAGTAGGAAGATAGTGCAGCTATACACGTGGCTGAGCAGCTGGTGTAGAAGGGAGGGTTTCAGATATCTGGACAATTGGGCTCTCTTCAGGGACAGATGGGACCTGTACAAGAAGGACGGGTTGCATGTAAACTGAAGGGGCACAAATATCCTTGCTGCAAGATTTGCTAGCATCACTCGGGAGGGTTTAAACTAGTGTGGTAGGCGGGTGGGAACCAGAGCAGTAGGACAGCTAGTGAAATAAATGAGGAGGACATAGTAAAGAACGCCAGCAGGACGAAGAGGAAGAGCAGGCAGGGAGATGTTGCTGAGCACAGCGGGACTGGTGGTCTGAAGTGCATTTGTTTCAATGCGAGAAGTATAACAGGTAAGGCAGATGAACTTAGAGCTTGAATTTGTACTTGGAAATATGATGTTGTTGCTATTGCAGAGACTTGGTTGAGGGAAGGGCAGGATTGGCAGCTAAATGTTCCAGGCTTTGGAAGCTTCAGGCGGGATAGAGGGGGATGTAAAAGGGGTGGGGGAGTTGCATTACTGGTTAAGGAGAATATCACAGCTGTACTGCGGGAGGACACCTCAGAGGGGTCATGCAGTGAGGCAATATGGGTGGAGCTCAGGAATAGGAAGCGTGCAGTCACGATGTTGGGGGTTTACTACAGGCCTCCCAACAGCCAGCGGGAGGGAGAGGAGCAGATATGTAGACAGATTTAGGAAAGATGTAAAGGTAACAGGGTTTTAGTGGTGGGCGATTTTAACTTCCCCAATATTGACTGGGACTCACTTAGTGCTAGGGGCTTGGATGGGGCAGAATTTGTGAGGAGCATCCAGGAGGGCTTCTTGAAACAGTATATAGATAGTCCAACTGGGGATGGGGCCATTCTGGACCTGTTGTTGGGGAATGAGCACGGCCAGGTGGTCGAAGTTTCAGTGGGGGAGCATTCCCGGAACAGTGACCATAATTCCATAACTTTTAAGGTACTTGTGGATAAGGATAAGAGTAGTCCTCGGGTGAAGGTGCTAAATTGGGGGAAGGCTAATTATAACAAAATTAGGCAGGATCTGAAGAATTTAGATTGGGGGTGGTTGTTTGATGGTAAATCAACATCTGACATGTGGGAGTCCTTCAAACGTCAGCTGATTAGAATCCAGGACCAGCATGTTCCTGTGAGGAAGAAAGACAAGTTGGGCAGGTTTCGGGAAGCTTGGATAACACAGGATATTGTGAGCCTCGTCAAAAAGAAAAAGGAAGCATTTGTAAGGGCTGGATGGCTAGGAACAGACTTGAGGAATATAAAGACAGTAGGAAGGAACTTAAGCAAGGAGTCAGGAAGGCTAAAAGGGATGATGAGAAGTCATTGGCAAACAGGTTTAAGGAAAATCCCAAGGCTTTTTATACATTTATAAAGAGCAAGAGGGTAACCAGGGAAAGGGTTGGCCCATTCAAGGACAGAGATGGGAATCTATGCGTGGAGCCAGAGGAAATGGGCGAGGTGCTAAATGAGTACTTTGCATCAGTATTCACCAAAGAGAAGGACTTGGTGGATGATGAGCCGAGGGAAGGGAGTGCAGATAGTCTCAGTCATCTCATTATCAAAAAGGAGGATGTGTTGGGTGTCTTGCAAAGCAATAAGATAGATAAGTCTCCAGGGCCTGACGGGATCTAACCTAGAATACTGAGGGAGGCAAGGGAAGAAATTGCTGGGGCCTTGACAGAAATCTTTGCATCCTCATTGGCTACAGGTGAGGTCCCAGAGGACTGGAGAAAAGCCAATGTTGTTCCTTTGTTTAAGAAGGGTGGCAAGGATAATCCAGGAAATTATAGGCCGGTGAGCCTTACGTCAGTGGTAGGGAAATTATTAGAGAGGATTCTTCGGGACAGGATTTACTTCCATTTGGAAACAAACGAACTTATTAGCGAGAGACAGCATGGTTTTGTGAAGGGGAGGTCGTGTCTTACTAATTTGATTCCGTTTTTTGAGGAAGTGACGAAAATGATTGATGAAGGACGGGCATTGGATGTTATCTATATGGACTTTAGTAAAGCCTCTGACAAGGTCCCGCATGGCAGACAAAAGGTGAAGTCACACGGGATCAGAGGTGAGCTGGCAAGATGGATACAGAAGTGGCTTGGTCACAGAAGACAGAGGGTATCAGTGGATGGGTGTTTTCCTGAATGGAGGGATGTGACTAGTGGTGTTCCGCAGGGATCAGTGCTGGGACGTTTGCTGTTTGTAGTATATGTAAATGATTCGGAGGAAAATGTAGCTGGTCTGATAAGTAAGTTTGCGGATGATGCAAAGGTTGGCGGAGTTGCAGATAATAATGGGGATTGTCAGAGGATACAGCAGGATATAGATCGGTTGGAGACTTGGGCGGAGGAATGGCAGATGGAGTTTAATCCGGACAAATGTGAGGTAATGCATTTTGGAAGGTCTAATGCAGGTGGGATAGTATACAGTAAATGGCAGAACCCTTAGGAGTATTGACAGGCAGAGAGATCTGGGCATACAGGTCCACGGGTCACTGAAAGTGGCAACGCAGGTGGAAAAGGTATTCAAGAAGGCATACAGCATGCCTGCCTTCATCGGACGAGGCACAGAGTATAAAAATTGGCATGTCATGTTGCAGCTGTACAGAACCTTAGTTAGGCCACACTTGGAATATTGCGTGCAATTCTGGCCGCCACACTACCAGAAGGATGTGGAGGCTTTGGAGAGGTTACAGAGCAGGTTTACCAGGATGTTGCCTGGTCTGGAGGGCATTAGTTATGAGGAGAGGTTGGAAAAACTCGGATTGTTTTCACTGGAACGACGGAGGTGGAGGGGCGACATGATAGAGGTTTACAAAGTTATGAGCGGCATCGACAGAGTGGATAGTCAGAAGCTTTTTCCCAGGGTGGAAGAGTCAGTTACTAGGCGACATAGGTTTAAGGTGCGAGGGGCAAAGTTTAGAGTGAATCTGCGAGGCAGGTATTTTACACTGACGGTGGTGAGTGCCTGGAACTTGCTGCCGGGGGAGGTGTTAGAAGCAAATACGATAGCGACGTTTGAGAGACATCTTGACAAATGCATAAATAGGAAGGGAAGAGAGGGATATGGGCCCCGGAGGTGCAGAAGGTGTTAGTTTAGGCAGGCATCAAGATCGGCGCAGGCTTGGAGGGCCGAATGGTCTGTTCCTGTGCTGTACTGTTCTTTGGTATTTGTTCTTGACTGTCGTTACAGTGTCCCTGGGTCTGTAACACGACCAACAAATGGAGCAGAGGCTGCAGAGAGGGGAAGCTCAGTCAAGTGAGAGGAGGAAGGGGCTCTGCCCTACCCTCCCTGGGTTTTCCAAGAGCAATTTGCCTTTGCACACCTAACCCAGGAGCAGTGTGTGAGGTAACTCTGATTCAATTAGGAGGTGGCCACAGAGCTGTGTCACCTCCTGCAACACGACCTGGAGCCTCACTGCGTGCAGTTCTGGTCGCCACATTACCAAAAGGATGTAGATGCTTTGGAGAGGGTGCAGAGGAGGTTGACCAGGATGTTGCCTGGTATGGAGGGCGCTAGCTATGAAGAGAGGTTGAGCAGATTAGGATTATTTTCATTAGAAAGACGGAGCTTGAGGGGGGACCTGATTGAGGTGTACAAAATCATGAGAGGTAAAGACAGGGTGGATATCAAGAAGCTTTTTCGCAGAGTGGGGGATTGAATTACTAGGGGTCACGAGTTCAAAGTGAGAGGGGAAAAGTTTAGGGGGGATATGCGTGGAAAGTTCTTTACGCAGAGGGTGGTGGGTGCCTGGAACACGTTGCCAGCGGAGGTGGTAGACGCGGGCACGATAGCGTCTTTTAAGATGTATCTAGACAGATACATGAATGGGCAGGAAGAAAAGAGATACAGACCCTTTGAAAATAGGCGAATGTTTCGATCGAGGATCTGGCTAAGCGCAGGCTTGGAGGGCCGAAGGGCCTGTTCCTGTGCTGTAATGTTTTTTGTTCTTTTGTTCTTTCTCACACCAGGGTGAGGACGGAGCTGTCAGTGGCTGTTAAAGTCACAGTTTCATTGAACTTCCATGTATCTGAATATTTCCAGGCAGGAGCAGGAGACATATCAAACATAGAGTCATAGAGAGTGATAGACACATTTAAGGCACAGAAGATTGCCATTCGGCCCCTCGGTGCCCGCTCCCTGTGGAACAATCCAGTCAGTCCCACTCTCCCAGTCAGTCCCCGTATCCCTGCAAGATCATCTCCTTCGGGTGTCCATCCAGTATCCTTTTGAATTCATTGTCTCGAATGATGAAGTCCAAGATCTGATATGCTTCGCTAAACACTCTCCTAATATGTCCTACCAATTTCAAATATCAATGCATATGCAGCCCCAGGTCGCTCTGTCCCTGCACAATCTTTCGAACTGTGTCATTAAGTCTATATTACCTTCCTATTCCTTCTGACAAAATACATCATCTCACACTCCGTTGTATGAAATTCCACCTGCCACTTCTCTGTCCATTCTGCTAGCCTATCTATATCCTGCTACAGGTGGTTTGCAACATCATCACTGTTTACCACACTTCCAAGATTGGTATCATCGGAAAATTTTGAAATTCTACTCTGTATTCCAAGATCCATGTAACTTATATATAGCAAAAAAACAAACAGTGGTCCTAAGCACTGACCCTTGGGAAACATCACTGTCTACCATCCTCCAGTCTGAAAAACAACCATTTAACACATTTCTCTTTTTTCTGTCCTATGGACAATTTTTGATCCAATTAGATGCTATTCCATGAGGTTCAATTTTGTTAGCCAAGCTTCTGTGTGTTTCTTCGTCAAATAATTTCATAACATCCACGTAGACAACATCCACCACATTCCCTTCATCAACCTTCTCTGATTCTCTAAATAAATTAAAATAGTTCATCAAGCATGATCTGCCTTTTAGAAATCCGTGCTGACAATCCTTAATTAACTCAACCTCTCCAAGTGTGTGTTATCCTTTTCCCCTGATTATTGTTTCTAAAACTTTCCTCACAACTGATGTTAAACTAACTGGCCAGTAGTTACTAGGCCTGTGTGTTGTCCATTGATAATTCTGGGAGGTGAGGGTGACCATCTATATCATCAATATCTCCCTCAGCAGGGAGAAGCAGGATGAAAGATCCCGTGGCTTTGTCAGGATAGCGGAATTCCTGATGGTGTAGGTGGCTCTGCGGGGACCCCATGTCAACCCATGGGTTGAGGTACAGGGACTGAAATAACTCTCACTCCATCAATGTACAGCTGGTGTGTGAGCATGGCCAGTACGTCATGTTGGTGAATGTCCACTATCCGGGCAGCAGCCACCATACCTTCATTCTGAATCAGTCAGCCGGTCCCAACACATCGGGGCTCCATGAAAAACCAGAATGTAGCTCCTTGGAGACAAATGAACCCCCTCTAGACACAGCCCATGCTTCTACACCCTCAATCCACCTCCCACCATCAACAGTTAGTTACGCAATTAGCATGTGTATAATGTGAGCAATGGAGTCACCAGGAACATGGTGGAACAGACCATCGGTGTGATGAAGCAATGCTTCCGATGTCTGAAGCGCTCGGGGAGAGCCCTCCAGTATTCACTGGAGCAGGTGTCTGAGTTCATGGTGTTCTGCTGCACCCTTCATATCATCACCATCATGAGGACACAGGCATTGGCACCAGGAATCCAGAGGCCACCTCAGGAGGAGGTGGGAGGGAAGATATTTCCTGGATGCCTTCGACCCAGACAAGCTGTCGGAGAGTCCCTGCTAAGATTCCAGTTCCCATAGGACAACTTCCCTTTCCAGCCATGAATTCCCCATTCTCCACCATTACACCCATCTGAGAAGCCCCATCACAGTGTCCCCTTGGTCAGCATCCTGTAATAAAAACATCAGAGAATTATTACAGCACAGAAGGACCAATTCAGCCTTTCGTGTCTGCACTGGCTCTCCGAATGAGCAATTCTCCCAGTGCCGTTCCCTGCCTTCTTCCTGTAATCCTGCACATTCTTCCTTCTCACATAACAGTCTATTCAGCTTCAATTGAACCTGCCTCCACCATACTCTCAGGCAGTGCATTCCAGACTCTAACCACTCACTGTGTGAAAAAATATTTTCCTCAGGTCGTCTTTGCTTCTTTTACCCATGACTTTAAATCTGTGCCCTCTCGTTCTCGATCCTTTCACGAATGGGAACTGTTTCTCTCTATCTACTCTGTCCAGACACTTCATGATTTTTGAAACCTCTAATAAATCACCTCTCGGCCTTCTCCGAGGAAAACTTTCCTAACTTCTCCAATTTATCTTCATAACTAAAATTCCTCAACCTGGGAATGATTCTGGTCAATCTTTTCTGCACTCTCTCCAATGCCCTCACGTCTTTCCTCAAGTGTGGCACCCAGAACTGGACGCAATACCACAGCTGAAGCTGAAATAGTGCCTTATATAAGTTCAATATAACTTATTTGCTCTTGTACTCTCTGCCCCTATTAATAAAGCCCAGGATACTGCATGCTTTATTAAACACTTTCTCAACCTGTCCTGCCGCCTTCAATGACTTCTGCACATATACACATAGGCTATTCTGCTCCTGAACACCTTATTGAATTGTATCCTTTATTGTATATTGTCACCCCATGTTCTTCCTACCAACATGAATCACTTCACATTTCTCTGTATTGAACGACATCTGCCACCTGTCTGCCCATTCCAGCAACTTGTGTGTGTCCTTTTGAAGTTCTACACTATCCTCCTCACAGTTCACAATGCTTCCAACGTTCGTATCAGCTGCAAACTTTGAAATTGTGCCCTGTACACACAGGTTTAGGTCCTTAATATATATCAGGAAAAGCAAGGATCCCAACACTGATCTCTGGGGAACTCCACCACAAACCTTCCTCCAGCCTGTAAAACATGCATTAACCACTACTCTTTGTTTCCTGTCACTCAGCTAATTTCGTATCCATGTTGCTAATGTCCCTTTTATGCTATGAGCTACAAGTTTGCTCACAGGTCTGTTGTGTGGCATTGTATCAAAAGGTTTTTGCATGCAGGGAATAGTTAAATGTCTGGAATGCACAGCTTGAGAATGGTGGAGGCAGGTTCATTTGAAACTGAATAGACCGTTATATGAAAATCAATGTACACCACATCAACAGAATTGCCCTCATCAACTCTCTCTGATACCACCTCAAACATCTCCAGAAAATTAGTTAAACATGATGTTCTCTCAAGAAATCCATGCTGGCTTGTTTAATTAACTCGCATTTGTCCATGTGACTATCAGCTTTGTCCAAGATTATTTCTTTCTAGAAGTTTTCCCACCACCGAAGTTTAACTGACAGGCCTATAGTTGCTGGCCTTATCTTTACACCCTTTTTTGAACAAGGGTGTAACGTTTACAATTCTCCAGTCCTCTGGCATCACCCCGAGTCTAAGGAAGACTGGAAAATTATGTCCAGTGCCTCTGCGATTTCCACCCTCACTTCCCTCAGTATGTTTGGATCCATCTCATCTGGTCCTGGTGCTTTATTCAATTTAATTCCAGACAGCCTATCTAATACTTCCTCTTTATCAATTTTAAACCCCACTAGTGTCTGACTTATCTCCTCTTTCAACATTGCCTGGGTTGCATCTTAGAATCATAGACAGTTTATGGCACAGAGAGAGACCACTTGGCCCATCGTGTCTATGCTGTCCAAAAAACGATCCATCCATTCTAATCCTACCTTCCAGCATTTGATAGATTACAGCACTTGAGGTGCATATCCAGACACCTTTTGAATGAGTTGTTGGTTTCTGCCTCAACTACCCTTTCAGAAAGTGAGTTCCAGACTCCCACCACCCGCTGGGTGAAAAATAAAATCCGCAGCTCCCTTTTAGTCTTTCTACCAATCACTTTAAGTCCATGCCCCCTCGCCACTGACCTCTTTGCTCAGGTGAATGGACCCTTCAGCTCCACTCTACTCTCAGTTTTGTACATTTCAATCAGATTTACCCTCAGCCTTCTCTATTTCAAGGAGAACAATCCCAGCCTGTCCAATCTTTCCTCATAGCTGCATTTTTCCAGTCCTCGCCACATCCTCATAAATCTCCTCTGCACCCTCTCTGGTGCAATTACATCCTTTCTGTAATGAGGTGAGCAGAACTGCACACAGTACTCAAGTTGTGTCCTAACCAATGAATTATAGAATTCTAGCATCACCTCCCTGGCCGTATATTCTATACCTCGGCTGATAAAGGAAAGGATTCCATATCTTCTTCCTTGGTAAAGACAGGTGGAAATTATTCATTTATTACCTCAGCTATATCCTCTGCCTCCATGTGCAAATCCCCTTTATGGTCCGGAGTCGGCCCCATTGTTCCTTTTACTACCCTTTTACTGTTTAGATGCCGATAGAAAACTTTGGGATTTCATTTAATGCTCACCTCTTTTCATGCTCTCTCTTTGCTTCTCTTATTTGCTTTTTCACTTCCCCTCTGGACCTTCTGTATTCAGCCTGTTTCTCAATGGTATTTTCTACCTGATGTCTGTTATATCAGACATAAACTTGTTAACCTTTCATGCGGCCTTCAAAGATCTGTCTGAAAGATCTATCTGTTCCTGTCTCCTCACTTAAACAATACCCATTTGTTTCTGTTGCCTTCCCTTACACTTCCTACCCAAATGTCTCACTTCACACTTCACTGTGTTAATTTATATTTGCCATTCGCCTGCTCATTTCACTGGTCAGTCTCTGTCCTCCTGAAGTCTGTTACTATCCTTCTCACTGTTTATTAACATTTCTGATTTTCCTGCCATCTGAAAACTTTGACATTATCACCTCTGTACACAAGCCCATTGTAATAACATACAGCAACTGTGATCCCAACTGTGACACTGGGGAACCCCACTGTGTACTTCCCTCCAGGCTGAAGAATAACATTCTCCACTATTCTCTACTTTCTGTCACTGAGCTAATTTCCCACATGCTGACATTGAAAATAAAAAACAGACTTCCATTTATGAAACGCCTTTCATGACCACTGCATGTCCCAAAGTGATTTACAACCAATGAATACTTCTTAAAGCGAAGTCACTCTTGTAATGTGGGAAACAGGCAGACAATTTCTGCACAGCAAGATCCCACAAGCAGTCATGTGAGAATGATCAGATCTGTTTTTCTGATGTTGATTGAAGGAAAAAATATTGACCAGGACACCGGGAATAATTCGCCTGCTCTGCTTCTGCATAGTGCGATGGGATCTTTAACATCCACCTGAGAGGGCAGACTGCAACTTGGTTTAAAGTTTCATTCGATAGACTGCACCTCTGACAGTGCAGCACACCCTCAGTACTGCACTGCAATGTCAGCATTGATTCTTGTGATCAAGTCCTGCAGTGACACTTGATCCTGGAAGCTTGCCACTGAAAGGGGAGAGAGCTACAAACTGAGCCACAGCTGACATTGGTCCTTTAATCCCATGTGTTTCTCATTCGGTAACACGGCTGTTATGTGGAACTTTTTCAAACGCCTTGTGAAAGGATTGGAATATTGTGAAAGTCCAGGTGGGAACCATCATAGAATCACAGAATAGCACAAACTGAATGAGGCCATTCGGTCCATCAAGTCTGTGCTGGCCCTTTCAAAGAGCAATCCAATTAGTCCCACTCCCTGGCTCTTTCACTATATCCTTGCATTTTTTCTCCTTCAGATATTTATCCAATTCCCTTTTGGGATCTACTATTGAATCTGTATCCATCAGCCTATCAGACAGTGCATCCCAAATCCAAACCACTCAGAAACAAAAATCCTCATGTCTGCTTCTTTTACCAATCGCCTTAAATCTGTGTCTCTTGGACATTGGAAATAGTTTCTCTTTATTTAATTTATCTAAATCCTCCCTAATGTTAAACACCTCAATCAAATCTCCTCTGAAAGTTCTCTGCTCCAAGCAGAACAACCTCAGCGACATAACTGTAATCCCTCATGCCTGGACAAATACTAGGAAAACAGTTCTGTACCCTCTCCGAAGGCTTCATGTCCTCCCTAAAGTGTGGTTCCCAGTATTCGACACAAGACTCCAGGTGCAGCTGGACTAGTATTTTATATATGTTTCACATAATGTCCTTGCTTTTGTTCTTTTTGCCTCTATTTATAAACCCTAGGATCCCATACATTTATGAACTGTCAAGTTAACCTTTCCTGCCACCTTCAAAGATTTATGTACAAATCCCAGGTGTCTCTGTTATTTCACCATCTTTATAGTTGTCCCATTTAACTTGTATTGTCTCTCTTCAATCATCCTTTCAAAATGTATTACCTCACACATCTGCAATGCCAATTAAATATTGAGAAGATTGAAGCCATTGCTTTCTGTCTCTGCTCCAAACATGTCCTAGTTGCACACTCCATCCGTCTCCTTTGTAAATGTTTGAGACGAAGCCAAACTGTTCACAAACTTGTTTACATAGTTAACCTTGAGATCCCTTGAGATGAGCTTCCTACCAAATATTCACACCATCACTAAAACGGCCTATCTCCAACCCCGGTGGAGTTGCATTGCTGGTTAAAGAGTAAATGAACGCAATAGTGAGGCAGGATATTAGATCTGACGATGTCGAATATGTATGGGTAGAGCTGAGAAACACTCAGGGGCAGAAAACGTTAGTGGGGGTTGCATATAGACCCCCAGACTGTAGTGCTGAATTTGGGAATGGCATTGGACAGGAAATTAGAGACGCATGCGATAAAGGAACATCTGTAATTATGGGTTTCTTGAATCTGCATATAGATTGGGCAAATCAAATTGGTCACAATACATTGTGGAGGAATTCCAGGAGAATATACGGGATGGTTTCCAGGACCAATTCTTTGAGGAACCATCTGGAGAACAGGCCATCCTAGACTGGTTATTGTATAATGAGAGAGGAATAATTGACAAGCTAGTTGTGCGAGATCCCTCTGGGATGAGCGAGCATAATATGATAGAATTCTTCATCATGATGGAGAGTGTCCTAGTTGATTCTGAGACTGGGGTCGTGAATCTTAATAAAGTAAGCTACGAAGGTATGAGGCATGAGTCGTTGATGATACATTGGGAAACTTTACTTGAAGAGTTGACGGTGGAAAGGCAATGGCAAACATTCAAAGAGCGCATGGATGAACTGCAACCATTGTTTATCCCTGTCTGGCGCAAAAGTAAAATAGAAAAGGTAGCCAAATCATGGCTTGCAAGGAAAGGTAGAGGTAGGGTTAGATCCAAGGAAGAGGCATATAAATTTGCCAGGAAAAAAACAACAGACCTGAGGATTGGGAGCAGTTTAAAATTCAGCAAAGGAGCACCAAGGGATTGATTGAGAAGGGGAAAATGGAGTACAAGAGTAAGCTTGCGGGGAGCATAAAAACTGACTGTAAACGAATCTATAGGTATGTGAAGTGGAAAAGATTGGCGAAGACAAAGGCAGGTCCGTTGCAGTCAGAAACAGGGAAATTTATTATGGGAAACAAAGAAACGGCTGACCAACTAAATGCATACTTTAGTTCTGTCTTCACAAAGGAGGACGCCAATATCATACCAGAAATATTGGTGAATACAGGGTTTAGTGAGAGAGAGGAACTGAAAGAAATCAGTATTAGTAGAGAAATGGTGTTGGAGAAGTTGATGGTATTGAAGGCCGATAAATCCCCAGGGCCTAGTAATCTACATCCCAGAGTACTTAGGAAGTGGCCCGAGAAATAGTGGATGGATTGGTGGTCATCTTCCAAGATTCTATGGACTCTGGAACAGTTCCTACAGATTGGAATGTTACCCCACTATTAAAAAAGGAAGGTAGAGAGAAAGCAGGAAATTGTAGACCAGTCAGCCTGATATCGGTCGTGGGGAAAATCCTGGAGTTCATTATCAAAGATTTTTCAGCAGAGCACTTGGAGAACAGTGGTAGAATCGGACAGAGTCAGCATGGATTTATGAAAGGGAAATCATGCTTGATAAATCTACTAGCATTCTTCGAGGATGTCACTAGTAGAGTTGATGAGAGGGAGCCAGTGGATGTGATTTATTTGCACTTTCGGAAGGCTCTCGACAAAGTTCCACGTAAGGGTTTAGCGTGTAAAATTAAAGTGCACGAGACTGGGGGTAGTGTATTGCGATAGATAGAAAATTGTTTGGGAGACAGGAAACAAAGCATTGGAACATACGGATCTTTTTCTGAATGGCAGGCAGTGACTAGTGGGGTACCGCAGGGATCGGAGCTAGGACCCTAGCTATTCACAATATATAGTAATGATTTAGATGAGGAAACTAAATGTAATATCTCCAGATTTGCAGCTGATACAAAATTGTGTGTGAGGGTAAGTTGTGAGGAGGATGCAGAGAGGCTTCTGGGTGATTTGGACAAGTTGAGTGAGTGGGCAAATGCATGGCAGATGCAGTATAATGTGGATAAATGTGAAGTTATCCACTTGACTAGCAAAAACAGGAAGGCAGATTATTATCTGAACTCCTATAAACTGAGAGAGGGGAATATGCAGCGAGACCTGGGTGTTCTCGTACACCAGTCACTGAAGGTAAGCATGCAGGTGCAACAGGCGGTCGAAAAAGGCGAATGTTATGTTGGCCTTTATAGAGACAGGATTCGAGTACAGGAGCAGGGATGTTTTGCTGCAATTATACAGGGCCTTGGTGAGGCCGCACTTGGAATATTTTGTGCAGTTTTGGTCTCGTTATCTGAGGAAGGATGCTCTTGCTATAGAGGGAGTGCAGTAGAGTTTTACCAGACTGATTTCTGGGGTGGTAGGACTGTCGTATGAGGAGAGAATGAGTCGGTTCGGACTATATTCACTGGAATTCAGAAGAGTGAGGAGGGATCTCATCGAAGCCTATAAAATTCTAACATGGCTTGACAGGGTATATGCAGGAAGGATGTTCCCGATGGTGGGGGACTACCGAACCAGGTGTCATAGTCTAAGTATATGGGGTAAAACTTTCAGGACTGAGATGAAGAGACTTTTCTCCACCAGAGGGTGGTGAGCCTGTGGAAATCTGTCATCACGCCCATATTCAAGGGGGATTGGAAGATTCTGGCCAGTGCCTCTGCTATTTCCACCATTGCTTCCCTCAGCAACCCTCATACATCCCATCCAGACTGGATAAATGTTCAACTTTATCGTGGTACTAAAGTGTTGGATTGAAAAAGGTTAACTGAATCTGTTTGTTCTGTGACTGTAATTAATGTCAGTCTCCATGGACCCTAATTGTGTCACTGGACGTTTTCCATCTTCTATTAATAAGGGGCTTCTTTCAATGTGTTATCCCACAGTGTCAGTGGGAACATCAGCCCCGGCACTTACAGAGATCAGCTGCTCCAGAGAGATAGAGAGAGGATAGATCAGAATCTGAGAACAAAAGACTGGAATGTTACAACAATGGGTCAGAATCTGAGAACAATAGATTGGAATGTTACAACAATGGACAGGAGTTTATCCTCGGATCTTTCCTCTCTTTCTACATATTATGATTGGATGTCATTAATCACTCGTATCTATCTCGCACTGAAGATTATTCAATACATTTACTATCCCATCCTGGCTATTATTGGTGTCCCTGGTAAGTCTCTCTATCTAGCTATAAATCCTTTAAACCATGTTTGACTGCATTACTGCTCCTGTAATTTACTCTGCCCTTCTTGCTGCCGTTGTATGCCTGGTGAATATCTCCAGCTATTAGCTCAACAAACCATTGTCAACAGTATTACAGTTCTTGTCATTTACTCTCTCATCTTTGCTGCTATTGCTGTCTCTATTTCAGGCCAGGAGATCTGTAAACCCTGTTTCACTGAAATACTGTTCTGTTATGTAAATTTTGGGAAGACGGAAGCCAGTGTCATTGCTCTCCATCACAAACTCCATCACCAATCTGGGAGGCACATATTCCACCCTGCCCAATATCTGAGGCTCAACCAGACAGTCTACAACTTCTTTGTTATATTTAAACCTGAGCTAAGTTCATCTCCATATTCTTTCCATCACTAACCCTGCCTAATATCATCTCTATGATATCACCCAACTCCACCTCTGCCTCAGCCCATCTACTGCATAAACCCTCATCCGCATCACTGTTAAATACACAGTTGACAATTCCAATTCCATCTTGTTCACCCTCACAGTTCTAAACCTCCATAAACCACAGCCCATCCAGAACTCTGCTGCCTGTATTCGAACTCACACCAAATCCCGATCACCCATCACCCCTGTGTTCACTGATCTACATTGGCTCCCGTCTGGCAGCACCTTAATTTTAATATTCTCATTCTTGTGTTTGAATCTCTCCATGGCCTCACCCTTCCATTTATTCACTTTCCCCTCTCCAATTCATCTATTCCTGCAAATCTTTCGACTTCAATCTTTTTTCAGTTCTCCTTGTAAAGTGAATTTCGTTCCCTCAGTATCTGTTCCGAGCCACGATTTTAGACTCTGCAGCAAGACTGCTGCTGACGGTACAGAATTGGGATCCAAAAAGAGATGTGAATCGCACAGCCGGCCACTTCCAGTGCGGTCTGCACAATATCCCATGCTGGGTGGGACTCCAGCCCAGTCACATCATCTATGTGCTGTCAGCGTGGTCTTCACAGCCGGCCACCTCTTCTATGCCCTGCACAGTGTCCCAAGCTGCGCAGGGCTCTAGCTCAATTGTACCTTGTATGTGTTGTTACTTTGAGGGTGGATTTGAAAGTGATGTCAATGTACCATACCAGCAGCTTTGATGTACTTCTTTAAACTTTTTCTGTGCATGTCCACTGACCACCTGTGTTAGTCACTCACCGTTGAATATACAGTCAGTAGCAAAAGGAAACCCCCTGGTGTTATTTAAAAATACCAGGCATCTAGCCTACAGGCTTTTGACTTACTTCTGCTATTGTAAAGTTAGTGGAGGTGTTGTGGATGTTTTTCTGGAGGTTGTGTTGTGAGCTGCTGCAGACATTCAGGGACATTTGTGAAATATACAGTAAATGGAAAAGTCCTGGGGAAAATTGATGTGCAGAGAGATTTGGGTGTTCAGGTCCATTGTTCCCTGAAGGAGGCAACGCAGGTCAATAGAGTGGTCAAGAAGGCATACGGCATGCTTTCCTTCATCGGACGGGGTATTGAGTACAAGAGTTGGCAGATCATGTTACAGTTGTATAGGACTTTGGTTCGGCCACATTTGGAATACTGCATGCAGTTCTAGTCGCCACATTACCAAAAGGATGTAGATGCTTTGGAGAGGGTGCAGAGGAGGTTCACCAGGATGTTGCCTGGTATGCAGGGCGCTAGCTATGAAGAGAGGTTGAGTAGATTAGGATTATTTTCATGAGAAAGACGGAGGTTGAGGGGGGACCTGATTGAGGTGTACAAAATCATGAGAGGGATAGACAGGTTGGATAGCAAGAAGCTTTTTCCCAGAGTGGGGGATTCAATTAATAGGGGTCACGAGTTCAAAGTGAGAGGGGAAAGGTTTAGGGGGGATATGCGTGGAAAGTTCTTTACGCAGAGGGTGGTGGGTGCCTGGAACGCGTTGCCAGCGGAGGTGGTAGACACGGGCGCGATAGCGTCTTTTAAGATGTATCTAGACAGATACATGAATGGGCAGGAAGCAAAGAGATACAGAGCATTAGAATATAGGCGACATGTTTAGATAGAGGATCTGGATCGGCGCAGGCTTGGAGGGCCGAAGGGCCTGTTCCTGTGCTGTAATTTTCTTTCTTCTTTGTTCTTTGAGTACAGACGATTTTGTGACCCAACTCTGGACGACGTATGGGGACTGTAGTTACATTGTCTCTGGGTCTGTAACATGACCAACAAATGGAGCAGATGCTGCCGAGAGGGGAAGCTCTGTAAAGAGAGAGGAGGAGAGGGCTCTTCCCTACCCACCCCGGGTGCTCCAAGAGCACTTTTCCTACCTACACCTAACCCAGGAGCAATGTGTGAGGTGACTCTGATTCAATAAGGAGGTGGTCACAGAGCTGTGTCACCTCCTGTAACACAACCTGGAGCCTCACACCAGGGTGAGGACGGAGCTGTCAGTGGTTGTTAAGCTCACAGTTTCATTGAACTTCTATGTATCTTCATATTTACAGGCAGGAGCAGGTGACATATCCAACATAGTGTGGTAGAAATTGATGGAGTCATTAACAACACAGAAAGAGGCCATTCAGCCCCTCACTGCCGGCTTTCTGTGCAACAATCCAGTCAGCCCCACTCTCCCACTCCTCCGCTCAATCCCTGTATCCCTGCAAGTTCATTTCCTTCAGGTTTCCATCCAGTTTCCTTTTGAAATCTTTGATTATCTCGGCTTCCACCACCCTCATGGGCAGTGAGTTCCAGCTCATTACCATCCACTGTGTAAAAATGTTCCTCCTCACATTCCCCTGCATCTCTTAACCAAAACCTTCCATCTGTGCCCCCTAGTCTGCGTTGCATCAGTTAATGGGAACAGTTTTTCCTTGTCTATCTTATCTAAGTCTATCATAATCTTGTACACCTCTATCAAATCTCTCTCAATTGCCTTTACTCCAGGGAGAACAACTCCATCTTCTCCAAACTCACTTTGTACCTAAACTCCCATCCCTGGATTCATTCTGGTAAATCTCCTCTGCACCCTCTCAAGGACTTTCACATCCTTCCTGCAGTCTGGCGACCCGAACAGGGCACAGTTCTCTTGTTGGGGTCTAACCAAAGCTTTGTAAAGTTTCAGCTAAACCGCCCTGTTTTTGTATATTTGCCTCTTTTGATGAAGCCCAAGATCTGATATGTTTTGCTAAACACTCTGCTAATATGTCCTGCCACCTTCAAAGATCAATGCATATGGAGCCCCTGGTCCTTCTGTTCCTGCAAAATCTTTAGAACTGTGTCATTAAGTCTATGTTGTCTTCCTATTCTTTCTGACAAAATACATTACCTCACACTCCTCTTTATTAAATTCTACCTGCCACTTCTATGTCCATTCTGCTCGCCTATCTATATCATGTTGTCGGTGGTTTGTATCGTCCTCACTGTTCCCCACTCCTCCAAGGTTGCAATCATCAGAAAAAATATAAATTCTACTCCGTATTCCAAGATCCGTGTCATTTTTATGCGGTAAAAAAAAACAACTGTGGTCCCAGCACTGACCATTGTGTAACATCAATGTCGACCATCCTCCAGTCTGAAAAATAACCATTTAACACATTTCTCTTTTTGCTGTCCTTTGGACAGTTTTTGATCCAATTGGATGCTATTCCATGAGCTTCAATTTTGTTAACCAAGCTTGTGTGTGGTTCTTAATCAAATACTTTCATAAAATCCCGGTAGACAACATCCACCACATCCCCTTCATCAACCTTCTCTGATCATCGAAATAAATTCAATTAGCCCATCAAGCATAATCTGCCTTTTAAAAATCCGTGCTGACACTCCTTAATTAACTCAAACCTCTCCAAGTGTGTGTTGTCCTTTTTCCCTGATCATTGTTTCTAAAACCTTACTCACAACTGATGTTACACTAACTGACCAGTAGTTACGAGGCCTGTGTGTTGTCCATTGATAATTCTGGGAGGTGAGGGTGACCATCTATGTCATCATTTTCTCCCTCAGCAGGGAGAAGCAGGATGAGAGATCCAGTGGGTTTGTCAGGATAGCAGGTTTCCTGATGGTGTAGTAGGCTCTGCGGGGTCTCCATGTCAACGGGGAGAGGTACAGGAACTGAAAGAACTCTCACTCCATTAATGTACAGTTGGTGTGTGAGCATGCCCAGTAAATCATGTTGGTGAATGTCCTCTATCCTAGCAGCAGCCACCATACCTTCATTCTGAAGCAGTCAACCAGTCCCAACACTGCGGGTCTCCATGCAGAACCAGAATGCGACTCCTCGGAGACAACTCATGTTTCTACAACCCCAAACCATCTCCCACCACCAACCAAACGCACACAATTAACATGTGTAAAATGTGAGCAATGGAGTCACCAGGAACATGGTGGAACTGACCATCATTGTGATGAAGCTTTACTTCCGATGTCTGAACCGCTCGGGGGGAGTCCTCCAGTACATACTGGAGCAGGTGCCCAAGTTCATGGTGTTCTGCTGCACCCTTCATATCATCACCATCACGAGGACACCGGCATGGGCAGCAGGGATCCGGAGGCCACCTCAGGAGAATGAGGAGGAGGCAGGGAGGATATTTTCTGGATGCCTTCTACCAGGACAGGCTGTCGGAGAGTCCTTGCTAAGATTCAGTTTCCTATAGGACAACTTCCCTTTCCCACAATGAATCCCCCATTCTCCACCATTACACCCATCTGAGACGCCCCATCACAGTGTTATCACAGCACAGAAATAACTATTCACTCCGACGTGTCTGCGTCGCCTTTCCGAATGAGCAATTCACCTAATCCCATTCCCTGCCTTCTTCGCATAATCCTGCACATTCCTCCTTCTAATACACCAAATTATTCAGCTTTAGCATGTTTCTAGATGTGGTCACCCAACAGCTGAAGATTATGCAGGGAGAGAAGGAATTGGTGATCCCCAGACAGTCAAAAGGAATCAGGCAGGTAGTGCTGCAAACCCTTGAGTGCATCTCACTCTCCAACAGGTATTCAGTTCAGAATACTGAGGAAAGTGATGCTTCACCTGGGGAGCGCAGCCAGAGCCAACTCTGTGTCAGCACGGGTAGCTGAGCTGCAGAGCGGGGTAGAGGGATGACTGGAAGAGCCATAGTGATCAGTAGTCAGGGGAACAGGCAGGCGTTTATGTGGCCACAGACGTGAATCGAGGATGGTGTCATGCTTGTCTGGTGCCAGGGTCAAGGATGTCACTGAGCGACTGCAGAGCATCCTGAAGGAGAAGGGGAACAGCCAGCTGTCATGGTCCACATCGGAACCAGCGACAAAGGTAGAAAGAGGAATGTCGTCCTGCAGTCAGAATTTATGGAGCGAGGGAAGAAATAGGCCAGCAGGACCTCAAAGTGGTAACTTCTGGATTAGTCCCAGTGCCATGCACAACTGAGTATAGAAATAGAAAACGAAGACAGATGAATGTGTGGCTGGGAAGATGGTGCAGGAGGGAGGGCTTCAGATTCCTGGGACATTGGGACCAACTTTGGATTAGATGGGACCTATACAGGCCGGACTGGTTGCACCAGATCGGAGCCGGGACTGGGCTACTTGCAGAACGTTTTGCTAGTGCTGTCGGGGAGGGTATAAACTAGTTTTGCAGGGGGGTGGGGACCTGAGGGTAGACTCAGTTGGGACAAAACCTGAAATGAAAATAGAAGGCAGAAAATTAATGGATGAGTCCAGAAAACAGAGGAAAAGAGGGTTAGAATTTTTTTTAAGTGTTTGGCTGTGCTCAAGGATATCTATTTCAATGCAAGAAGTATAGCAACTAAAGCAGATGAGCTGAGGACAAGGTGGACAGGTGGCAGTATGATATCATAGCTATCACTGAAACATAGCTGAAGGAGGGACAGGAATGGCAGCTCAACGTTCCTGGTTACAGGGTTTTCAGACACGATAGGGAGGGGGTAAAGAAAGGAGGGGAAGTGGCAATTTCGGTCAAGAAATCTATTACAGCTGTGAGGAGGGATGATATGTTGGAAGGTTCATCAACTGAGGCGATATGGATTGAGCTAAGGAACCAAAAAGGGGCAACATCGCTGCTGGGAGTGTGATCCCGTCAGCCAAACAGTCCGAGGGAGATAGAAGAGCAGATATGTAGGCAAGTCTCTGAGAAGTGCAAGAACAATAGGGCAGTAATAGTAGGGTATTTTAATAACCCCAATCTTTACAGGGATAATTTTAGTATGAAAATAATTAAGGGAACAGAAATCTTGAGGTGCATTCAGTAGAACGTTTTTGACCAGGATGTGCAAGTCCAACAACAGAGGGTGCAGTTTTAGACATTGTTTTAGGAAATGAAGATGGGCAGGTGGAAGGAGTGGCAGGGAAGAGCATTTTGGTGGGAGTGATAATAATTCAGTTAGTTTTAACTTAATTATGGAGCAGGACAAGAGATACATCAGCAGTTCGAGTTCTCAATGGGGAAAGGCGAATATTACTAAACTGAGGAGCGAAAGTGGACTGGAAACAGCTGTTTGAAGGTAGTTCAGTCTCAGAGCAGTGGGAGGCATTCAAAGGGGAGATTCAAAAGGTTCAGGATAAACATGTTCCCACAAGGAAAAAGGGTGAGGCGGCCAAATCTCGAGTCCCATGGATGTCAAGGAGCCGACAGGGTAGGATAACGCAGAAAAGCAAAGCTTCTGTCCGACACTGAGAACTTAATACTGCAGAAAGCCGAGAGGAGTATAGAAAGTGGAGGGGTCAAATCAAAAAGGAAGTTAGGAAAGGAAAGTGAGGGCATGAAAGAATATTGGCAAGCAAAATCAAGGTGAACTCAAAGATGTTTTCTTAATACATTAAGAGGAAGAGGATAACTAAGGGGAGAGTAGGACCCATAATAGATTAGAAAGGTAACCTTTGTATAAGGGTGGAAGATATTGGTATGGTTCTTATTGAGCACTTTGCGTATGTCTTCAGAAAAGAGGAGGGATTTAGATATTGTCGTTAAGGAGGAAGAGTGTGAATTATTGGATATGGTAAACATAGGGAGAGAGGAAGTATTAATGGGATTAGCATCCTTGAAAGTTGAAACATCACCAGAGCCGGATGAAATGTACCCCAGGCTGTTCAAAGAAGCAAGAGAGCAAATAGCAGAGGGTCTGCCTACCATCATTTCCCAATCTCACTAGATACGGTTGTGGTGCCGGAGGATTGGAGAATTGCTAACGTTGTACCTCTGTTTAAAAATGGAGTGAAGGATTGTCTGAATAATGACAGGCCAGTCAGTCTAACCTCAGTAGTGGGCAAATTATTGGAATCTATTCTGAGAGACGGGATAAACTGTCACTTAGAAAGGCACAGGTTTATCAAGGATAGTCAGCATGGATTTGTTAATTGACTCTCTTGTTTGACCAAATTGATCGAATTTTTTGAAGCTGTTACAAGGAATATAGATGAGGGTAGTGCAGTTGATGTGGTCGACATGGATTTTAGTAAGGTTTCTGACAAGGTCCCACATGATAGACTGGTTCAAAAAATAAAATCCCATGGCATCCAGAGAAATGCAGCAAGGCGGATACACAATTGGCTCAGTGGCAGGAAACACAGGGTAATTATTGACAAGTATTTTTGCGACTGGAGGACTGTCTCCATTGTCATTCCACAGGACTCAGTAATGGGTCCCCTGCTTTCTCTGGTCTATATTAAAGATTTAGACATAAATTTAGGGGGTATGATCAAGACTTTTGCAGACGACACAAAGATTGGCCATGTGGCGGATAGCGAGAAGGATAGCTGTAGGCTGCAGGAAGATATTGACGGTCTGGTCAGATGGGCAGAAAAATGGGAATCGACCTGGATAAGTGTGAGGTGATGCAACTGGGGAGCTCAAACAAGCAAAGGAATACACGATTACTAGGACAATACTGAGAAGTGTAGAGGAAGTAAGGGACTTTGAAGTGAATGCCCACAGATCCCTGAAGATAGCAGGAGAGGTCAATAAGGCAGTTAAGAAGGCATGTGGAATCATTTCCCTTTTTAGCCGATATAGAATGAAAGAGCTGGGAGGTTATGCTGGAACTGTCTTAATCATTGGTTAGGCCACAACTTGAATACTGTGTGCAGTTCTGGTAACAGAAAGGATGTAATTGCACTAGAAAGGGTACACAGGAGATTTACGAGGATGTTGCCAGGACTGGAAAAATGCAGCTATGAGGAAAGATTGGATAGGCTGGGGTTGTTCTTCATGGAACAGAGAAGGCTTGAGGGGAGATCTGATTGAAATGAACAACATTTTGTGGGGCCTGGATTGAGTGGAGGTGAAGGGTCTATTCACGTTAGCGGAAATGTCAGTGACTAGGGGACATAGGTTTAAAGTGATTGGTAGAACTTTCAGAAGGGAGTTGAGGAAAAACATGCTCACCCAGAAATAAAAAATTGCGTCGGTGACAGGAAGCAAAGGGTAATTGTTGACGGGTATTGACTGGAGGACTGTTTCCAGTCGTGTTCCAGAGGGCTCGGTACTGGGTGCCATGCTTTTAGTGAGGGTCTGTAACTCACTTCATGAAAGGATGGTTGAGGCAGAAACCCTCTACTCATTCAAAAGGAGTCTGGATGTGCACCTCAAGTGTCATAATCTGCAGGGCTGCGGATCAAGTGCTGTAATGTGGGATTAGAATAGGTGGATAACATTTCGGCTGGCACAGACACGATGGGCCAAGTTGCCTCTTTCTGTGCCTTAAATTGTCTACGATTCTATGATTCTACAACACGAAACACGCTATCCTCGTTAACACTCACAATTCTGTCAACAAACTATCAAGGTTATCAGAGATGATTTTCCATGAAGCTATCCGTGCTGCTTGTCATTTATTAAGACATGATTTTACAAGTAAGAAATATTTTTGTGCTGGGTTATGGCCTCCAGAATTTTCCATGAATCAACATCAGACTGATAGTTACAGGGCTTATCAAACCTCTCCTTCTTTAAACAGGGTGTAACATTTACAGCCCTTTACTTCGCTGGCATCATTTTTAAAAATTCATTCATGGGTTGTGGACATCGCTGGCCAGGCCAGCATTTATTGCCCATCTCTAATTGACCATGCGAAGGTGGTGGTGAGCTGCCTTCTTGAACCACTGCAGTCCATGTGGGGTAGGTACACCCACAGTGCTGTTAGGAAGGAAGTTGCAGTATTTTAACCCAGCGACAGTGAAAGAACGGCAAGATAGTGTCAAATCAGCATGGTGTGTGGCTTGGAGGGGAACTTGCAGGTGGTGGTGTTTCCATACATCTGCTGCCCTTGCCCTTCTATGTGGTAGAGGTTGTGTGTTTGGAAGGTGCTGTCTAAGGAGCCTTGGTGTGTTGCTTCAGTGCATCTTGTAGATGGTACACACTGCTGCCACTGTGCTTCGGTGGTGGAGGGAGTGAATGTCGTGGATGGGGTGCCAATCAAGCGGGCTGCTTTGTACTGGATGGTGCCGAGCTTCTTGAGTGTTGTTGGAGCTGCACCCATCCAGACAAGCGGAGAGTATTCCATCACACTCCTGACTTGTGCCTTACAGATGGTGGACTGGCTTTGGGGAGTCAGGAGGTGAGTTAATCGCCTCAGCATTCCTCGCCTATGGCCTGCTCTTTGAGCCATGGTATTTATATGGCTACTCCTGTTCAGTTTCTGGTCAATGGTAGCCCCTAGGATGTTGATAGTGGTGGATTCAGCTTTGGTAATGTCATTGAATGTCAAGGGAGATGATTAGATTCTCTCTTGTGGAAGATGGTCATTGCCTGGCACTAGTGCAGTGCGAATGATACTTGCCAATTAGCAGCCCAAGCCTTGATATTGTCCAGGTCTTGTTGCATTTCTACACAGACTGCTTCAGTATTTGAGGAGTCACGAATGGTGCTGAAAATTGTGCAATCATCAGCCAACATCCCCACTTCTGGTCTGGTGATTGAAGGAAGGTCATTGATGAAGCAGCTGAAGATGGTTGGGTCTCAGACACTACCCTGAGGAACTCCTGCAGTGATGTCCTGGAGTTGAGATGATTGACCTGCAACAACCACAACCATCTTCCTTTGCGTTCGGTATGACTCCAACCAGCAGAGAGATTTCCCGCTGATTCCCACTGACTCCATTTTTGCTCTGGCTCCTTGATGCCATACTCAGTCAAATGCTGCCTTGATGTCAAGGCAGTCACCTCTTGAATTCAGCCCCTTTGTCCATGTTTGAACCAAGGCTGTAATGAGGTCAGGAGCTGTGTGACCCTGGCGGAACCCAAACTGAACGTCACTAAGTAGGTTATTGCTAAGCAAGTGCTGTTTGATAGCATTGTCGATGACACCTTCCATCACTTTACTGATGATTGAGAATAGGCTGATGGGGCGGTAATTGGCCGGGTTGGACTTGTCCTGCTTTTTGTGTACAGGAAATAGCTGGGCAATTTTGCACATTGACGGGTAGATGCCAATGTTGTAGCTGTACTTGAACAATTTGATGGGGGAACGGAAGTTCTGGAGCACAGGTATTCAGTACTATTTCAGGAATATTGTCAGGGCCCATAGCCTTTGCAGTATCCCGTGCCTTCAATCGTTTCTTGATATCACGCTGAGTGAATCCAACCCTGAGAAGCAGTACTGTATACTCCCCTCCACCTCCAGTCTGAACAATGACTGTTCACCACTTCTCTCTGCTTTCTGTCCCTGAGTCAGTGTCATATCCACACTATCACTGTCACATAAATCCATGTCATGACAAGTCTATGAAATATCCACACTATCACTGTCACATTAATCCATGTCATGACAAGTCTATGAAATATCCACACTATCACTGTCACATTAATCCATGTCATGACAAGTCTATGAAATATCCACACTATCACTGTCACATTAATCCATGTCATGACAAGTCTATGAAATGTCAGTTGATCACAGGCCGTTTGAAAATCTATATACATAAGTGGATATACATGAGTAGGGGCGGAAGATGTTGATAAGGTTCTTAATGAGCACTTTGTATCTCTCTTAACAAAAGAGGGGAACGATGCAGATACTGTGGTTAAGGAGGAGGAATGTGAATTATTGGATGTGATATACATAGGGAGAGAGGAAGTATTAATGGGATTAGCATCTTTGAAAGTTGATAAATCACCAGGGCCAGATGAAATGTATTCCAGGCTGTCAAAAGAAGTGAGAGAGGAAATAGCAGAGGGTCTGACCATCATTTTCCAATCCTCACTGGATACAGGTGTAGTGCCAGAGGATTGGTGAAGTGTTAACATTGTACCTCTTTAAAAATGGAGCAAGAGATAGACCGAATAATTGCAGGCCAATCAGTGTAACCTCAGTAGTGGGCCAATTATTGGAATGTATTCTGAGAGACAGGATAAACTGTCACTTAGAAAGGCTCAGGTCAATCAAGGACAGTCAGCATGGATTTGATAAGGGAAGATATTGTTTGACCAACTTGATTGAATTTTTCGAAGAAGTCGCAAGGATGATAGATGAGGGTAGTGCAGATGATATGGTCTCCGTGGATTTTGGCAAGGCTTTTGACAAGGTCCCATGTGGCATACTAGGTAAAACAAATAAAGTCCCATGGAATCCAGGGAAATGCAGAAAGCTGGATACAAAATTGGCTCAGTGACAGGAAACAAAGGGTAATTGTTGACGGGTGACTTTCTGACTTGAGGTCTGTTTCCAGTGGCGTTCCACAGGGCTCAGTACTGGGTCCCCTGCTTTTTGTAGTATATATTAACGATTTGAACGTAAATGTAGGGGGCATGATCAAGATGTGTGCAGATGGAACACAGATTGGCCGTGCGGTAGGTAGCGAGGAGGATAGCTAGGCTGCAGGAAAATATTGATGGCAGAAAAGTGACAAATAGAATTCAGCCTGGTTAAGTATGAGACGATGCAATTGAGGAGGTCAAACAAGGCAAAGGGATAGATGATCAATCGGAAAATACTGAGAAGTGTAGAGGAAGTGAGGGACCTTGGAGAGAATGTCCACTGATGTCCTGAATGTAGCAGGTCAGGTCGATAAGGTTGTTAAGAAGGCATATGGAATCCTTTCCTTTATTAGCTGAGGTATAGAATACAAGAGCAGTGAGGTTATGCTGGAACTGTATAAATCATTGGTTGGGCCACAACCTGAGTACTCTGCAGTTCTGGTCACCTAATTACACAAAGGATGGAATTGCGCTGGAGAGGGTACAGAGGAGATTTACAAGGATGTTTGCCAGGACTGGAAAAATGCAGCTATGAAGAAAGATTAGATAGGCTGGGGTTGTTCTACTTGGAACAGAGAAGGCTGAAGGGAGATCTGATTGAAATGGACATAATTTTGTTGGGTCTGGATAGAGTGGAGGTGAAGAGTCTATTCACCTTAGCAGAGAGATCAGTGACTAGGGGGCAGTAACTTAAAGTGCTTGGTAGAAGGATTAGCGGGGAGTTGAGGAGCAACTTGTCCACCCAAAAATACAAAATGGGCTCAGTGGCAAGAAACAAAGGGTAATTGTTATAATAAAAGCAAAATACTGCGGAAGCTGGAAATCTGAAGTAAAAACACGAAATGCTGGAAATACTCAGCAGGTCTGGCAACATCTGTGGAGGGAGAAGCAGAGTTAACGTTTCAGGTCAATGATGAAGGGTCACTGACCTGTAACGTTAACTCTGCTTCTCTCTCCACAGATGCTGCCAAACCTGCTGAGTATTTCCAGCATGTCTTGTTTTTATTAAAGTGTAGTTGTTGACGGATATTTTACTGACCTGAGGACTGTTGACAGTGGCGTTCCACAGGGTTCAGTATTGCATCCCCTGTTTATAGTGAGAGTCTGGAAATTACTGCCTGAAAGGATAGTTGAAGCAGAATCCCTCCACTCAGTGAAAAGGAATCTGGATGTTCACCTCAAGTGTCATTATCTGCAGGGCTATGGATCAAATGCTAGAAGATGGGATTAGAATAGGTGGATCATTTTTCGGCCGGTGCAGACACAATGGGCCAAATGACCTCTTTCTGTATCTTAAACTTTCTATGATTATATTACATGAAACAATCACAGTTACGTCCTCAACGAACTTGATGAAGATTTTCAGGAATGATATTTCATTAACCTTTCCGTGCTGCTTGTCATTTATTATCCCGTGTTTTACAAACAGGATATATTTATGTGTTGGGTTATGACCTCTAGAATTTTCCAACAACCAACATTAGACTGATAGTTACAGGGTTTACCCAACCTCTCCTTTTTAAACAGGGTGTAACATTGACAATCCTCCAGACCTCTGGCATCACTCCCATATCCAAGGATGACTGAAAGATTTTGTCCAGTGCTTCTGTCATTTCCACCATTCCTTCCTTCAGTAACCCTCACAAAACCCATGCAGACTGGGTGAATGTTCTACTTTATTGTGGTACAAAAAGTGTTGAATTGAAAGGGGTTAACTGAACCTGTTTGTTCATTGACTGTAACTAATGTCAGTCTCCATGGACCCTAATGGTGTCACTGGAGGGTTTCCCTCTTCTATTAATGCAGGACTCCTTTCAATGTGCTTTCCGAAAGTGTTAGCGGGACCATCAGCTCCGGCACTAAAAGGGATCCGTGGGCTGCAGAGAGCGGGAGAGGAGAGATCAGAATCTGAACAATAGATTGGAATGTTACAGCAATGGGTCAGAATCTGAGAACAATAGATTGGAATGTTACAACAAGTGACAGGAGTTTATCCTATTGGTTTGACTATCTTACTGCAGATTATTATTGGATAACATTAGAACAGCGGCTCTATTTTGCTCTGAAGATGAGTCAATTTATTTACTATCCCATCCTCGCTACTATTGGTGTCCCTGGTAAGTCTCTGTATCCAACTATTAGATTCATAAACCATATTTCACTGATTTAGTGTTCTTGCCATTTAAATCGTGAGAAGACTGAAACCATTATCTTCCGTTTCTGTCACAACTCCATTCCCTGTCCATGATCTGCATCCCCCTCGCTGGCCATTGTCTCAGGCTGAATCAGGAAATTTACAACCTCTGGTATCTACTTAATGCTGAGCTGAGTTCATCCCCATATTCTCTCCATCCCCAGCCCGGCCAATTGTTATGGCCATGTGAGGAGGGGTCAGAGTGGCTCTTCTTTATTTGACCACAACAGTGTTTGTCCTTTATAAACAGTGAATATGCTTAACGTCTCAGTGAGTCTTTTACATCTTACCTTTGGTGTGATGGTGAAGAAACCGATTGGACAAGTTCTCTTGAGTTTAAACATGAAAGAGGTGAGTTTATTAAACTTAACAAGAGAAACCCGATCTGAATAAAATCATAAAAAAACGGAACACACAGTTACACACACAGTCACACGAGAATCACACACACTCAAATAGATTACAGAGTGAGAAGTAAATTTGTGGTTGGATTTGAGTCCTGAATACATTTCAAAAAACTCATTCTGTAATGTTGGGCGATTCCGTGGTCTTCCAGCTGAAGTAATATTCTTGAAGTCTTTTGCTTGTCGAAGTGCAGTATGTGGCTGGTCCACATTGCTCAGGATTTTCTTTGAGGCTTTCTTCCCCTGGTTACTCTGTCTGCAGCAATAAGTAGGCTTGAGGGGCCCGCAGTCACATGTGGCTTTCAAACTTGTGATGTTAGGTGGAGAGAGAGATGGAGAGAGAGAGAGGGGTCACAGCCCTTCTGCTTCTTCACAGTTTGAATCATTGGCTTGTCTGTCTTTGTCCAGGGGAAACTCCCAGCTTTCACAGAGATGGACAGAAGGTCTCCTGACTGCCTCAGTGTATTCTCTGGACCCTTCTAATGAGATTCAAGGTTAGAAACTTCTATCTCCCCAGGGCTCAGGATACCAGTATTTATACATGGAGGAGTTTGCTCTTTCAAAGTCAATGTGTCAGGGTAGTCTTGCATGCGGTGTTAATGAATGTAATCTTAGATAATTCAATCACTAGAGCAAGCCAATGATATTGGTCCAGGCTCATCAGACATGTGTCTCCTGTTGTAGGCCTTAGAATGTGAAAATGTGTTTCAGATGCCAATTACGGTGGCCATCTTGGCTGCCAGTTTTTTCAAGGTTAACTGTAGGATTTTTTCTATTTAAAGGTTAGTGTAAGTTTCCAAACGATGAATTAAAATTCCTCATTTGGCATGTTGTGTTATCTTAACACCAGCGCAGCACATGGAAAGAAATGTGATACCGGGAACATTTCATTTCAGAACTGTGGGAAGAAAAAGAAAGAAATATACATGCATTCTCAATAATCACTTCTCAAATTCACACATTAATCTTAGAATTATTGCAGCTGACATTGTCTGTTACAGCTGTACTGATTTAACTTTTTTGGCGTTTTGTCTGGGATGGTTATGTGTCGGGTTCGATGCTGGACAATGCATCAACGATTGAATTGTTTACCTTTTCTCTCCTCTAATGAAGTTTTAACTACTCAGGTTCCTGCACCTTAACAATCTTTCTCCCTAAACAGACAGTGTGTAATAAATTGTTTTTTTAGACCCTGTGAGGTGTCTGAGATTTCCTCTGGGCCTTTGTTCTTGCTGAGTTTGCCTTTGAAATTGGTGGGTTTGATTAACTTTGGGTTTGGGACCTGATCATTGGGTTCTTCAGTGGGTAGATCCGCACTGACCTTACTTTTAGCTTTCTGGTGAGGTACCCAAGTGCTGTTTACTTTTGGGTACGTTCCCTTCACTTTTCCCTTTACTATGGGAAGAATCATTTTTTTTATCTACCCTATGTCCTCTGGGACATTACTGCTCTCAGGTCTTTGTCCAGCTTTCGCTGCACTCTGCAGCGGCACTTCGACTAGGTGAGGCATCTCCCTCACCATTGACATGCCTTTTTGGGACCTTTCCTTGTCCTTGCACGTTTCTGTAAATGCTGTTAGCAGCCTTTTTAGGCTGCCTCTTTGACCTGCATTTAAGAAGGAGAGCGTAGGGTCTGATGGATCCCACATTTCAGGGTTGGCTATTCGGAGAGTAGGGGGTTCCAGTTGGAATCCTCCTGGCCCTCCTCTAACCTGTCCTCACCGCCCTTTCCAATCCTTCCCTCCTGACTGCCTGACAGATCTGTACTTGGCTGTTCCCTCCACAGCCTTTGCTTTTTGCCTTTGGTCTGGAGTGTCAATTAAATAATGTACCTGACTATTCCTTTTGCCACTCGATATGGACCACTGAACCGGGATTTCAGGGGTTCACCCTGCAGTGGGAATAGTAACAATACATGGTCTCTGTCCTGAAATGTTTTAGCCTTGGCATTTCTGTCTCCTTACCTTTCCATAGCTGCCTGGGAGGTCTTTAGGTGCTCCCAAAGCATAGAAATGTAGTCTAACATGGACGACTCATCCCTGTGTCCCAAAGACCTCTCCTTGATTAGTTTAAGGGAACCCCTCACCTCGTGTCCATAAACTAATTCAAAGAGACTAAAGCCAGTGGAATCATTGGATAAGTCCCTGGAAACCAACAGGAGAAATCCCAGCCCTTTGTCCCAGTCATGGGGTTGCTCATAGCAGTATGGCCTGATCATTGTCTTTAGGGTCTGATAGTACCGCTCCAAAGCCCCTTGTGACTATGGATGGTAGGCTGAGGACTTTATTTATTTACTTATTTTATTTATTTAGAGGTACAGCACTGAAACAGGCCCTTCGGCCCACCGAGTCTGTGCCGACCATCAACCACCCATTTATACTAATCCTACATGAATCACATATTCCTACCACATCCCCACCATCCCTCAACTCCCCTCCCACCAACCTATACTAGGGGCAATTTATAATGGCCAATTTACCTATCAGCCTGCAAGTCTTTGGCTGTGGGAGGAAACCGGATCATTTGGTGAAAACCCACGCGGTCACAGGGAGAACTTGCAAATTCCGCAAAAGCAGTAAACATAATCGAACCCGGGTCGCTGGAGCTGTGAGGCTGCGGTGCTCCAGATTACCTATGACCTTATAAAAAAAATGGACATAAAATGTTTGTCCTGATCCGACTGGATCTCAGCAGGCAGCCCATTTAGGGTAAAGAATTGGGTTAGCCCCTTCACCACAGCCTTGGCAGGGATAGTTCTTCGGGTGAAAGGCCTCTGGGAATCGGGTCACCACATCCATAATGGTGAGAAGATACTGGTATCCCGTTTTGTTTTCAGCAGGTGACCCCACAATCCACCATCACTCTGCTGAAGGGGTCCCCAAAAGCTGGTATGTGAATTAGGGTGCAGGCTTTATTGCAGGTTGGGGCTTCCCCACAACTTAGCACATGTGACTAGTTTCACAAAACGTCACCACATCTTTGTGAAGTTGTGGCCAGTCAAAATAGTGTCTTCTGCGGGCTTTGATTTTTCATACACCGAAATGTCCATCCATTAGAAGGTCGTGGGTCATTCTTAATATTTCTTTAAGGGACCTCAGCGGCACCACTATCTGGTGAACCACTGTCCACTCTTCATCCTCTGCTCTGTGAGGAGGTCTCCACTTCCTCATCAGCACCTCATTATTTAAATGGTAACACTCTGCAACTCCCTCTGCTTCACTTTTGGTTTGGACAGTCTGTGCTATTTTTTAACACTGGGTCGGGTTGTTGAACCTCAAATAAGGAAGAACTGTTTAGTACATTCTTTGTCTCCTCTAACTTCCCGAAGAAGGTGTCAGACAACCCGAATGTAGGGTAATCCGTCTGCAGCGTCAATTCAGGGGATTGTTTGGCCATGGACCGAGTCACCACACAATCAGGGAGAATGTCCGAGACCTTCTCCTGTAACTACTCTGTCTCCCGGACCTCTTTTGGTCTCTCTTGAAATACTGGGGAAGCTGCCACCTTTTCCCCTGTCAGAATATTACCCAGGAGCAGTTCGACCCATCACCCGGAAAACTAGGTACAATCCCCATGGTAAAGGGTCATGAAACTGGGTCACACTCCAAGTGCACCGGATATAAGGGTATGGACAGATACTGTCTTCCGATACCATTCACTAACGCTCTAGCATTCACTGCACTTTCTTTTTCCCAGCAGAAGGGATTGGGTGGCCCCTGTATCCTTGAGTATGACTATTGTTTTACTTGCCTCACTCAAGGGGTATGTGGTCACTTTTCATTATGATACAAATTCCTGGTACCTCTCAGGGATTTTGTTTATTTTTCCCACACTCTCTGTGGTGGGTTTACTGGGTCTGACTGCCGCAGTTGGAGGCACAGCCTGATCTGTTGTGCTTTCCATCAGGTCCCATTATCCTGCACTGATCTGGTGGTCCCTGATTAATGCTACAGGTTTTCCCATAACTTGCAGCATTCAGCTCGATGGTGATCTGCCTTATTCCAATGGAAACGCACAGGTCTTCGGCCATTACTCCTGGTCTCAGTGCCGTCCTATTTGGCCTGAGGATGGTCCCCTGGGTGTCCAGCTTTTCCTCCTTGCCCAAGGCTGATCGGGCTCCTATAACCTTCCCACCTTTTATTCTCGGGTCTTTGTGGTGACTAGGGAAGGGTTTCCCTTTGGGGTTAAGGCTTTGTGTGCAAGGGAAAATGCATCAGCCAGAATTGCAACCTGCCTGGCTCTTTGAACCTTTCGTTCCTCTTTTTGGGTTTTAATGGTAGGGAGAGCGAGTTTTTGAACTCCTTGAGATAGATCACCACTCCAAGGTTCAGATTTGTGGGCTGTAATTTGAGTGTTTGTATCCACTGGTCAAATGTAAACACAAAAACTGACTTTAAATCTTCTATAGCTATCTAAAAATGAAACGTTTGGCGAAGACAAATGTGGGTCCAATACAGGCAGAGTCAGGGGAATTTATAATGGTGGACAGAGAAATGGCAGTGAAACTAAATGATTACTTTGTGTCTGTCCTCATTGAGGAAGATGCAAGGAAGTTTCCAGAATTAGAGATCCAAGGGATTAGGGAAAATGAGGACATGAAGGAAATTAATATTAGTAAGAATGTTGCATTGGAGACATTAATGGGGCTGAAGTTTGATGAGGCCCCAGGATCTGATATTCTGCATTCCAGGGTGTGGGAAGAGATAGCTATGGAGATGGTGGCTGCATTGGTGACTATCTTCAAAAATTCTATAGATTCTGGAGCGGTTCCTGCAGATTGGAAGGTAGCAAATGTCACCCCACGATTTAAGCAGGGAGGGAGAGTAAAAACAGGGAATTAGAGACCTGCTTTCGTGCATCGGTCGTTGGGAAAATGCTGGGACTGTATTCTAAAGGATGTGATAAATGGACAGTTGGATAATAATCTGTTTGGGCATCGCAAACATGGATTTATGAATGAGAAATCATGTTTGACGAACCTGTTGGAGTTTTTATTGGGGATGTTACTAACAGAATTGATAAAGGGGAGTCGGTGGACGTGTTATACTTGGATTTTCAGAAGGATTTTGATAAAGTCCCCCACAGGAGGTTGGTTCACAACATTAAAGCACATGGGATAGGAGGTAATATACTGGCATGGATTAAAGATTGGTTAACAGGCAGAAAACAGTGAGTCGGAGGAAACGGGTCATTCTCACTTTGGCAGGCTGTGATTAGTTGTGTACCACAAGGATCAGTACTTGGGCCCCAGCTGTTAACAATATATGTCAATGATTTGGATGTGGGGACCAAATGTAATATTTCCAAGTTCGCACATGACACAAAACTAGGTGGGAATGCATGTTGTGAGGAAGATGCAAAGCGTCTTCAAGGGGATTTGGACAGACATTGTGACTGGGCAAGAACATGGCAGATGGGATATAATATGGACAGATATGACGTTATCCATTTTGGTAGGAGGAACAGATGTGCAGAGTATTTCTTAAATAGTAAGGGATTAGAAAGTGTAGATGTACAAAGGGAACCGTGTGTCAGTAAGTCACTGAAAACTAACATGCAGTGCAGCAAGCAATTCGGAATGCTAATGTTCTGTTAGCCTTTATCACAAGATGATTTGAGTACAGGAGTAGTGAAGTCTTACTTCATGTGTATAGAACCTTGCTTAGACCACACCTGGAATATTGTGTGCAGTTTGGGTCCCCTTACCTTAGGAAGGATATTATTGCCATAGAGGGAGTGCAATGAAAGTTCACCAGACTTGTTCCCGGGATAGCGAGACTGTTCTATGAAGAGAGAAACTGGGCTTGTATTCTCCAGAGTTTCAAAGAATGTGTCGGGATCTCATTGAACCCCACGAAATAATTAAAGAGATAAACAGCGTAAATGCGTGTACAATATTTCCCCTGGTTGCGGAGTCGAGAACTAATGGATACAATTTCAAAATAAGAGGGAAGCCACTTAGGACAGAGATGAGGAGACATTTCTTGACTCAGAGGTTTCTGAATCTTTGGAATTCTGCATCCCAGACGGATGTGGAATCTCAGTCGGTGAGTATGTTTAAACTATAGATTGACAGATTTCTAACTGCAAATGACAAAAAGGGGATATGAAGATAATGTGTGAAAAAGGCATTGAAGTGGATGATCAGCCATGGTCATATTGAGTGGTGGAGCAGCCTCGATGGGCTTAATAGCCTGCTCCTGCTGCTATGTCCCTGTGTTCGGAAGCTGTTTAACTCTTTCAAACTCGAGATCACTTTAGTCAGGCTGCTTTCGGAGGGTTGGGAATGTTTAACGGTACACTTCCGGTACTATCTCATGTACGCCCAGCATTGCATTTTTAGTCATCTCATAATCTGATGAACTTTCATCTGGCAACAGTGAATAAACCTCATGGGATTTTCCTGTTACTTTGTTTTGTCAGAACAGTGTCCAGCTCTCCGCCGGACATTTCAGTTACTTTACAAGCTTTTCAAAAGTGACGGATAATTCTGCCACATCCTTCTCATTGAACTTTGGAATGAACTGGGTGAAAGGGAGGAAGGCAGAAAGTAGGAAACATCTATCGTTGGGAAATTGTTAGAACCCATTATTAAGGAAGTAATAACTGGATATTTAGAAAGTCAAAACGCAATCCATCAGAGTCAGCATGGTTTTATGAAGGGAAAGTCCTATTTGACGAATTTGCTAGAGGTCTTCGAAGCTGTGACAAGAAAAGTGGAAAATGGGGATCCTGTAGATGTATATCTGGACTTCCAGAAGACATTTGATAAGGTGCTGCACAAAAGGTTAATACACAAGGTAAGATTACATGGGGTTAGGGGCAATTTATTAACTTTGATAGAGGATTGGCTAACCAACAGAAAACAGAGAGTCGGCATAAATGGCTCTTTTTCTGGTTGGCAAGATGTAACAAGTGGGTTACCACAGGATTTGGTCCTTGGCCCCAGCTATTTACAATATATATTTATGACTTGGATGAAGGGATAGAAAGTACTATTGCCAAATTTGCAGATGACACTACAATAGGTGGGATAGTAAATTGCAATAATTAAATAAGAAATTTACAAATTGATATGGATAGGTTAGGTGAATGATCCAAAATTTGGCAGATGGAGTTTAACGTGGATAAGTGTAAGGTTATCCATTTTGGTCGGAAGAATAGAAAGGCAAATTATTACCTAACTGGAGAGAAACTTCAGAGTGCTTCGGTGCAGAAGGATCTGGGTGTCCCCGTGCATGAATCGCAGAAAGCTTGTTTGGAGGTATATCAGGTGAAAAGGAAGGCAAATTGAATTTTGGTATTTCTTGCTAAACGAATAGAATATAAAAGTAGGAAAGTGCTGCTGCAACTGTACAAGGCATTAATGAGACCGCACCTGGAGTATTGTGTATAGTTTTAGTCTCCTGACTTGAGGATGGATGTAGTTGCATTGGAGGCAGATCAGAGGAGGGTCACCAGATTGATTCCAGGGATAAGGGGGTTGTCTTATGAAGAGAGATTGAGCTCTTTATGCCTTTACTCTCCAGAGTTTAGAAGAATGAGAGTCGATCTAATTGAGGTAGAGAAGATGATTAAGGGGATTGACAAAGTAGACATAGAGAAGATGTTTCCTCTTGAGGGGCAACCTAGAATGAGAGGTAATTGTTTTAGGATAAGGGATAAGGATTTAAAATAGAGATGAAGAGAAATTTCTTCTCCCAAAGGGTCGTGTGTCTGTGGGATTCACTACCCGGAGTGCAATAGATGCCGGGACATTGAGTAAATTTAAGGAGGCGATAGACAGATTTTTAATTAGTAATGGGTTGAAGAGTTATGGAGAACGGGCAGGAAAGTGGAGTTGAGGCCGAGATGAGATCAGCCATGATCATATTGAATGGCAAAGCAGGCTTGAGGGGCTGAATTGCCTACTCCTGCTCCTACTTCTCATGTTATTATGTTCTTATCTGGATCTTTCCATCAAGAACGGGTGACGTATCCATTATCTCTCTCTATGTTGTCCATTGATGTATCTGCTGTGTGACGGAGGCCATCTATGTCGGGGAGGTGAATTATACTGCCTGCTCCCTCAGCAGGGAGAAGCAGGTGAGAAGGCCCGTGGCTTTGTCATGATAGCGGGATTCCTGATGGTCTAGGTGTCTCTGCGGGGTCCCCATGGCAACGGGGAGAGGTACAGGAACTGGAAGAACTCTCACTCCATTAATGTACAGTTGGCGTGTGAGCATGCCCAGTACATCATGTTGGTAAATGTCCACTATCCTGGCAGCAGCCACCATTCCATCATTCTGAAGCGGTCAGTCGGTCCCAACACATCGGGCCCCCATGCAGAACCAGAATGTGGTTCATGACCTCTAAACTCTAGACACTCCCCTTCCCCACAGAAAACCACCAGGTGAAGCAATGCTTCCGATGTCTGAACCGCTCGGGGAGAGCCCTCCAGTACACACTGGAGCAGGTGTCCAAGTTCATGGTGTTCTGCTGCACCCTTCACATCATCACCATCATGAGGACACAGGCATTGGCACCAGGAATCCGCAGGCTACCTCAGTAGGAGGAGGAGGAGGCAGGGAGGATATTTCCTGGATGATGTCAACCCGGACAGGCTGTCAGTGAGACGCTGCTAAGATTCAAGTTCCCAGAGGACAACTTCCCTTTCCCACCATGGATCCCCCTCTTCTCCACCATTATACCCATCTGAGATGCCCCATCACAGCGTCCCCTAGGTAAGCATCCTGCAATAAAAACACCAACAAAATGTTTTTCATGATCATCTTTATCCAACAACACATGCAAATATACAAACAAAACTGAACTATTCACACTTGTGTATTCCTTTAGTCCCTGTCTTGTGGTTTCCCTCAACCTGCCTACTGCTCCTACACAGTGTTTCCCAGTGACTGCAGCATGGCTGGTGAAAGGCTGCTGACCTTCACTGAGGGAGACTGCAGATGGCCTTTCAGGACGTCCCCGAATAGCTCTGGGCCTTGAGGACTCGGATTCAGACTGCACCACCTCGACATGGGCATCAGCTCCAGCAATGTTCACATCTGAGTCCTGTGTATTATAACTCGTTTGTGACCTCACCCTCCTGTGATCTGACACATGAACTATCCTTTCCCCTTGGAGTGGCTGCAGCTCACTCATGCTCGGTGACTCACCACGTGCAGATTCTGACTCTATACCAGCCTCCAAGGTACACGCACTGTAAGTATTTGATCTGGTGGCTGTGAGTATCAGACCAAATGATGGGGCTTCACCATCAGTCCTCTTCTGCTGCTCTCTTTCTGACTCTGGAACTGCTGTGACTGGGAAGTTGGTGGTATTGGGTTATCATTGGAAAGTATAAAATCAGAAGGGGAGGTTTGAGGTGAAGGATTGGGGGTGGAATGGAATGCTGGAAGTCCATGGTCTTACCATCTCCAGCTTGTACATCAACATTTCTAACGTTTACCAGTTCTGATGAAGGGTCACAGATCTGAAACATGAACTCTGTTTCTCTCTGCACCGATGCTGCCAGACCCACTGAGTATTTCCAGCACTTTCTGTTCAGGTACACAGATGTGCCCCATTGACTAACTTATCTCAGCCTTTTTTTATTAGCTTAAATTTGTACTTCTGGACATCCTCAGATATTCCATTGAGAATAAAATCGCAATTCCCATCATGCACCTCGAAAATCCTTAGTATGTCCGTCTCCCCAGGCGTGCCTGTTTTTCTTCTCTACCAGGTTATCAATTGACTATTTCCTGTGATATGCGAGTGAGATTGTATTTCTGACTTTACTTATTCAAAACTTTCTGAAATTCCCACCCCCCCCCCCACCCCCCCACCACGCTCTTAGTGATGAACACACACGTTTGATTGAGTGTAAACTCTCTTTGTTTGCCAAATGTCCTACCCAATCTCAGCAATGACCGCTCAACGGAGTTTGCTATTTTTCACAAACCAAGTAAACCAAGACTAATATCCCGATCTCTG
This sequence comes from Heterodontus francisci, assembly GCF_036365525.1. NCBI lineage: Eukaryota > Metazoa > Chordata > Chondrichthyes > Heterodontiformes > Heterodontidae > Heterodontus > Heterodontus francisci. Next base: position 2,464,841 of record NW_027140293.1, read on the forward strand.
TGTTCCCTCTCCTACACCACTGTCAGGTCTGATCTACAGTCACAGATTACCCAAAAGGAGGTGAAAGGGCCACAAGCAGTTTATTGAGGAGTGACGGTTCAAATACAGCACAAAATCAGAATAAACATAGTAGAGCAACAATATGTGACAGATGAGAAAGGCTTTCTGGCTGTGGATTAGATTTTAGAAGCTATTATTAAAGATTTTATAAAAGGCAGGTAGAAAAATTCAAGGCGATCAGGTAGAGTCAACATGATTTTGTGAAAGGGAAATTATGTTTAACCAATTAACTGGAGTTCTTTGAAGAAGTAACATGGGCTGTGGATAAAGGGGAACTGGTGGATGCACTGTACAAAGATTTCCAGAAGGCATTTGATAAGGTGCCACACAGAACATAGAACATAGAACAGTACAGGCCCTTCGGCCCACGATGTTGTGCCGAACCTTTAACCTACTCTAAGATCAAACTAACTACCTACCCTTCATTCTACGATCATCCATGTGCCTATCCAAGAGTCGCTTAAATGCCCCTAATGTATCTGCTTCTACTACCACCGCTGGCAGCGCATTCCACGCACCCACTACTCTCTGTGTAAAGAACCTACCTCTGACATCTCCCCGAAATCTTCCTCCCATCACCTTCAAATTATGCCCCCTGGTGATAGCCCTTTCCACCCTTGGAAAAAGTATCTGGCTATCCACTCTATCTATGCCTCTCATCATCTTGTACCCCTCTATCAAGTCACCTCCCATCCTTCTTCGCTCCAATGAGAAAAGCCCTCGCTCCCTCAATCTTTCTTCGTAGGACATGCCCTCCAGTCCAGGCAGCATCCTGGTAAATCTCCTCTGCACCCTCTCTAAAGCTTCCACATCCTTCCTATAATTAGGCGACCAGAACTGAACACAATGTTCCAAGTGTGGTCGAACCAGGGCCTTATAGAGCTGCAGCATAACCTCGCAGCTCTTAAACTCAATCCCCCTGTTAATGAAAGCCAAGACACCATACGCCTTCTTAACAACCCTATCAACTTGGGTGGCAACCTTGAGCGATCTATGGACATGGGCCCCAAGATCCCTCTGTTCCTCCACATTACCAAGAATCCTGTCTTTGCGCCTGTATTCTGCATTCAAATTCGACCTTCCAAAATGAATCACTTCACACTTTTCCTGGTTGCACTCCATCTGCAACGTCCCAGCCCAGCTCTGCATCCTGTCAATGTCCCGTTGCAACCTACAACAGCCTTCCACACTATCCACAACTCCAGCAACCTTCGTGTCATCGGCAAACTTGCTAACCCAGCCTTCCACTTCCTCATCCAAGTCATGTATAAAAATCACAAAGAGCAGAGGTCCCAGAACAGATCCTTGTGGAACACCACTGGTCACCGAGCTCCATGCTGAATAGTTTCCATCTACTACCACCCTCTGACTTCTATGGGCCAGCCAATTTTGTATCCAGGCAGCCAACTTTCCCTGAATCCCATGCCTCATAACTTTCTGAATGAGCCTACCATGGGGAAACTTACCAAACTCCTTGCTAAAATCCATATACACCACATCCACTGCTCTTCCTTCATCAATGTGTTTCGTCACATCTTCAAAGAATTCAGTCAGGCTTGTGAGGCATGACCTGCCCCTTACAAAGCCATGCTGACTGTCTCTGATCAAAGGTTATTGCGGAAAATAAAAGCTCATGGTGTTGGCAAACTTGCTAACCCAGCCTTCCACTTTCTCATCCAAGTCATGTATAAAAATCACAAAGAGCAGAGGTCCCAGAACAGATCCTTGTGGAACACCACTGGTCACCGAGCTCCATGCTGAATAGTTTCCATCTACTACCACCCTCTGACTTCTATGGGCCAGCCAATTGACACGAAGGTTGACACGAAGGTTGCTGGAGTTGTGGTTAGTGTGGAAGGCTGTTGTAGGTTGCGACGGGACATACTGGCATGGTCTCTCTGTCTCTCTCCCTGACCACACATTTCATCTCTCCAGCTCCACTGGTGCTGTGGAAGTTTGGATCCATAAAATGGTGTGAGCTGCACTGCTGGTACCATCCAGCACATTGTACAGGACACCCAGACTGGCCGGGGTGCTCGCGTGGCTGTAACATGCGTGTGTCTGTAGTGTAAGGAAGGGACTGAATATGGTGTCAATCAGCCATTCTGGCAGCTTTGACGTACATCTTTGAAACTTGGTCTGTGTATGTCCACTGACCGCCTGTGTTAGTCTCGCTCAGCTGAACATACATTAAGAAACACGAGGAGCCCCTTCTATTATTATTTAAAAGGACGAGGCATCCAACTTACACGTGAGGGGCTTTTGACTTGCTTCTGCTATTGTAAAGTTAGTGGAGGTGCTGTGGATGGTTTTCTGGAGATTGTGTTGTGAGCTGCTGCAGACATTCAGGGAGGACAGAGGATTTAGTGATCCAACTCTGGACGAGGTCTCGGGACTGTATTTACAGTGTCTCTGGGTCTGTCACATGATCAACAAATGGAGCGGAAGCTGCAGAAAGGGGAAGCACTTTAAAGAGGGCGCAGGAGGGGGCTCTGCCCTACTAACCCTAGGCTTTCCAATAGCAAAACGAGCAGTGCTCCTAATACCGAGCCCTGGGGTACACCACTGTATACTCCCATCGAGTCCGAACAACAATCTTTCACAACTTCTCTCTGTTTACTGTTCATTAGGCAATGTTATATCCACACTGTCACTGTCCCTTTAATCCATCGGGTTCAGTTTTCCTAACCTGTCTATTGAATGTCAATTGATAAAACACCTTTTGAAAGTCCATATATATAACCTCAATCACACCACCTGCATCAACCCTCTCCATTGTTTCATGAAAGAACTCCACCAAGTTTACTTCAGCACCACCTCTCTCCACTCCTCCACTGTTGGTAAATTATCAGACTGCTTATCCGACATCCAGTACTGGATGAGAAGAACTTTCCTCCAATTAAATATTGGGAAAATTCAAGTCCATGTTTTCACTCCGCACTCCAGCTCTGTTCCCCTGCTATTGATCCCACCCTGGTAACAGTCTGAGATTCAGACAGACTGTTTACAACTTTGGTGTCACATTTAATCACATAATGAGCTTCTAACATAATACTCACGCAATCATTACAATCGCCTATCTCCACCTCAGTAACAGAGCCTGACTTCACCCCTGTCTCAGCCCTTCTGCTGCTGAAATTCATTCATGCCTTCATTACCCCTGGACATGACTATTCCAGTTCACTCCTGGCTGGTCTACCGCATGCTGCTCTCTGTAAACATAAGGTCCCCCAGAACTCTGCTGCCCATGTCCTAACTCGCACCAAGGCTTGTTCATATATCACTGACTGACATTGACTCATGATCAGGCAATGTCTTTATTTAAATTCTCCACCTTGTTTTCCCTCCATGACCTCACCCCCGGCCTGTGCCTGTAATATCCTCCAACCGCACAACCCTTCAATATATCTGAACTCCTCTAATTCATGACTCTTCTACCTCCCTGTTATTAACTGTTCCACCTTTGTTGGCCACACCTTCAGTTGCCTAGGCCCCGAGCACTGGAATACCCTCCTTACACCCCTCCATCTCTCCATCTCTCCACCATGCTTACCTTCTTTAATGTACCCATTAAAACCTACTTCTTTGACCACGCTTTTGGTCCTCTGACCGAATATTTCCTTATATGTCTCGGCGTCATTTTTTATTTAATAATGCTCCTGTGAAGCATCTTGGGATGTTTTATTACATTAAAGACACTACATAAAATAAGTTGTTGTTGTTGACGTTTGCCAGACATGATTTGGAATTCGCATTTCCGTGCTGCTTCTCAATTAATCTCCCATTTTTTTTCGAGCAAGGAATACCTGTCGCTTGGTTGTGACCTTTCGAAATTTCTAACCACTGACATAAGACTGACTGGTCACTGCAGGGTTTACCCCATCTCTCCTTTTCTAAACAGGGTGTAACATTTACAACCGTCTCGTCCTCTGTCATAACTTCCCTATCCAAGGAGGATTGGAAGATTCTGTCCAGTGCCCCTTCTATTTCCACATTTACTTCCCTCAGTAACCCTCACACAACCTATCACACTGGGTAAATGTCCTACTTGTTTGAGTTCCAAGAAGTGTTCGATGGAAAGTGGTTAACTGAATATGTTTGTTCAGTGACTGTACTTGAAGTCAATCTCCATGGACCCTAATTGTATCACTGGAGGATTTCCATCTTCTATCAATAAGGGATTCCTTTCAAGGTGTTATCCCATCACGCCAGTGGAGTATCAGCCTCAAAACTTATAGAGATCAGCGGCTCTAGAGAGAGGGAGAGGATAGATCGGAACCTGACAACAATAGATTGGAATGTTACAACAATGGGTCAGATACACCGCCCCACACTGTGCAGCATTCTACCCCGGGTGAACATTGTGTACACTCGTACAATGAGGAGTTATGGAATGTCACATCAAACTGCTATTCCAGTACTTTGATGTACGTCTTTGAAACTTGGTCTGCGCATGTCCACTGACCGCCTGTGTTAGTCACTGTCAGCTGAACAAACATTCAGCAGCACGAGGAACCCCCTCTCGTGTTATTTAAATGTATCAGACATGTAACTTACAGGTGACGGGCTTTTGACTTAATTCTGCTGTTGTAAAGTCAGTGGAGGTGCTGTGGGTGGTTTTCTATAGTTTGTGTTGTGAGCTGCTGCAGACATTCAGGGAGGACAGAGGATTTGGTGACCCAACTCTGGACGAGGTATGGCGACTGTAGTTACAGTGTCTCTGGGACTGTAACATGACTAACAAATGGAGTAGAGGCTGCAGAGAGGAGAAGCTCTGTAAAGAGAGAGGAGGAGGGGACTCTGTCCTACCCACCCCGGGTTTGCCAAGAGCACTTTTCCTACCTGCACCTAACACAGGAGCAGTGTGTGAGGTGACTCTGATTCAATAAAGAGGTGGTCACAGTGCTGTGTTAGCTCCTGTAACATGACCTGGAGCCTCACACCAGGGGAAGGACGGAGCTGCCAGTGTCCGTTAACGTCGCAGTTTCATTGAACTTCGATGTATCTTGACCTTTCCATGCAGAAGCAGCTGACACACCCATCATTGATTAATGGAATCACTTATGGCACAGAGGGAGTCCATTCTGCCTATCGAGACGGTGCCCGTTCTCTGTTGAGCAATTCACTCAGTCCTGCTCCCACACTTGATCCCCATAGCCCTGCATGTTCTCTTCCTTCAAGTACCCATCCAGTTTCCTTTTGAAATTGGAATGAAGGATCAAATTGGAAGGAAGTAAAGCTGGTAACAGGAGGTAGAAAAGTAGAAAGTGACATTAGAAGCAGGCAACACAAAAGTGAGCATCAACTTGTCTTAGAATGCTGAATGTCAAGATGACAAGATTAAGGGCGCTCTACCTGAATGCACGCAGTATTCCCAACAATATTGATGATTTAAAGGCCGAAATGGAGGTAATTATGTCTGATCCAATTGTCATAACGGAAATGTGGCTACGGGGTGACCAAGCCTGAGAACTGAATAAACAAGTATGTTCGACATATATGAAGGATAGGCAAAAAGCAAAAGGCAGTGGTGTTGCGCTGATAATATGGGATAGGATCAGTACATTAGTAAGGGAGGATCTCAGGGCTCAAGAACAAAATGTGGAATCTGTTTGGGTGGAGCTAAGAAACAGCAAGGGGCAGCAAAAATTGTTAGGAGTGTTTTTATGGACCACCAAACAGTAGTGGTAGTGTGGGGGATGGCATTAATCAGGAGATTAGAGTGTCATGTAGCATGGGTAATACAGTATTCACGGGTGACTTCAATCTTCATATAGATTGGGTAAACCTAATGAGAACTTCTGCTAGGGATGACAAATTTCTGGAGTGTGTTAGGTATGATTTTCTAGAGCATAAGTTGAGGAACCGATTAGAAAACAGTCTGTTTTCGATCTAGTATAATGTAATGAGACAGGGTTAACTAATGTTATTGTAAAATAACATTTAGGGATGAATGACCATCATAGAATTTTACATGATGTTTGAACGTGCAGTAGTTCAATCTTAAGCCAGGGTGTTAAATTTGAACAAAGTAAATTATGAAGGTATGAGGGGCAAATTGGCCGAGGTGGAATGTAAACGTACATTGAAAGGTATGACAGTACATAGGTAATGGATAGTCTTTAAAGAAATATTGCATAATTTACAGAAGCTATACATTCTATCAAGGCACATAGACCCCAAAAGTAAAGGCAGTCAACAGTGGATAACAACAGAAGTTAAGGACTGCATTAGATTAAAAGAAAATGCCTATAAAGTTGCCATAAATAGTAGAAAACCTGAGGATTAGGAGGATTTCAGAATATAACAAAGGAGGATGAAGAAACTGATAAAGAAATGGAGAATAGAATATGAATGATAGCTAACAAAAATATAAAAGCGGACTGTAAAAACGTCTACAGGTACGGAGAAAGGAAACGTTTGGCGAAGATAAATGTGGGTCCATTACAGACAGAGTTCGGAGAATTTATAATGAGGAATAGAGAAATGGCAGAGAAGCTAAATGATTATTTTGTGTCTGTCTTCACTGAGGAATATGTAAGAAATCTCCCAGAATTAGAGATCCAAGATGTTGAGGGAAAGAGGAATTGAAGGAAATTAATATTAGTCAGGAGTTTGTCTTTGTGAAATTAATGGAGCTGATGGTTGATACGTCCCCAGGACCTGATATCCTACATCCCAGAGTGTTGAAAGAGCTAGCAATGCAGATAGTGGATGCATTGGTGATCATCTTACAACATTCGATAGATTCGGGTTCCTGGAGATTGGAAGGTAGCAAATGACACCCCACTATTTAAGAAGGGAGGGAGAGAGAAAACAGGGAATTACAGATCTTTTAACATTACGTTAATCGTTGGGAAAATGCTAGAATCTGTTTGAAAGGATGTGATAAATGGGCACTTGGATAATAATGACCTGATTGGCATAGTCAACATGGATGTATGAATAGGAAATCCTGTTTAAGAACCTGTTGGTGAGTGGAAGTGAGTGAGTGGGAATGGCCTAGAAATCACTGCCTACGATGGTGGTGGAAGCAGAGATGGTGAATGATTTCAAAAAGATATTGGATGGATACTTGAGGGAAATAAACTTGCAGGAATGTGGAGACAGCTGGGGAATGAGACTGTCTGGATTTATCTACAAAGAGCAGGCATAGACTCGATGGGACAAATGGCCACATTCTGTGCTGAAATGACTATGACTCGACGACTCTCTGACAGGGGAATACTATTACTAATGATTTCCTATACTGGGAAAGTTTCTAATGGACTGGGCAGTATCACCCTGTTGAACCCAATGATCTAAGTGAAATGCTTGATGCCCCAGAACATGGTTAACAAATGTTCTTCACAAACAAAGTAAACCAGTTCAGACCCATTCACAATTCTGGAGTCATTCACAATGGGAAGTAGTTTCTCCTGGTTTTCTCTACATAGGACAGCAGCTAGGCTTTTCACTGAGTACCCCATCGCCATGTCAGACGAATGAAGTCTTGTCAGAGTTAAGTGAGATAAGACACGTTGCCTGGGGGAAAGCTGTCTTCATTCGTGTTACTGCTTCAATCCAACCGGGTTAAACCTGGTCATCATCACCATTAGGTAGTTCATAAAGAGGGGTCACAGTCTCTGCAAATCGAGGGATGAGGGTCCACTGATACCCCACAAGCCTGAGGATAGGACAGAGGGCAGTCTTTGAGGTGGGCATGGGTAGACACTGGATGAGGGTCCATTGATAGCCCACCTGCCTGAGGATAGGACAAAGGGCATTCTTTGAGGTAGACAGGGGTAGACACTGGATGAGGGTTCACTACACCCCACCAGCCTGAGGATAGGACACAGGGCAGTCTTTGAGGTGGACAGGGGTGGACACTGGATGAGGGTCCACTGATGCCCCACCAGTCTGACGATAGGACACAGGGCAGTCTTTGAGGTGGACAACGATAAACACTGGATGAGGGTCCATTGATAGCCCACCAGCCTGAGGATAGGACACAGGGCAGTCTTTGAGGTGGACAGGGGTGGGCACTGGATGAGCGTCCACTGATATCCCACCAGCCTAAGGATAGAACACAGGGCAGTCTTTGAGGTGGACAGGGGTCGACACTGGATGAGGGACTAATGATACCCCGACCCTGAGGATCGGACACAGGGCAGTCTTTGAGGTGGACAGTGGTAGACACTGGATGAGGTTTCACTACACCCCACCAGCCTGAGGATAGGACACAGCGCAGTCTTTGAGGTGGTCAGGGGTGGACTCTGGATGAGCGTCCACTGATACCCCACCAGCCTGAGGATAGGATACAGGGCAGTCTTTAAGGTGGACAGGGTTGGACACTGGATGAGGGTCCACTGATGCCCCACCAGCCTGAGGATTGGACACAGGGCAGTCTTTGAGGTGGACAGGGGTAGACACTGGATGGTCTCCACTTGATGTTCGTCTGGGCTGGTGCAGGATGATCCAACCTGGGCACTTGGAAATTTGACACGATGTTGCACAGCTGGGCCTGAAGTGGATGGTCTTTTAGTCCAGCTCCCAAAGTTAATTCAGCAGTTCCTGTAAAAGGGTTAAATGTGTGGACACGGTCTGTGGTGATGATGAGGAGACCATCGACACATTGCAGCAAGCAGGAAGACTGTGAAAAGCTCATAAGGGCCCGGCCGTACGTTAGTGGGAAATAGTGGAGTTATCATGGATCCCCTTGTGACAGACATGTCCAGGTGTACCTCTGGTCCTCAGAAGTGAATGAGAATTTAAATTGTCCCTCGAGCTTTACTGGGATACTCCAATTAACGATTAGAGATATCCAGGGTGGTGAAGACAGCCCTGCTGCTGGGAATCAGGGAGAGTAGGATAGGTGTCTTTCAGACATCCGGGATCACACAGGGATGACTGAGTTGAGTTTGTGATGGTCAACAGTCAGTCACCAGCTGCCATACGGTTTTCTAACCGGCCAAATGGGGCAGTTAGTAATGAATCTGTCTTTGTGAACTACACCCTGGTATAACAATGATTGATAGTGTCTGGAATATATGATATAATCTCAGCTCGGTATGAATACTGCTTCATGGATCATGCAATGGTCAGTTAATTTCTTCCGGTCTGCTCATGTTTCCACAGTCATCTTTATGGGTTGTGAATACACTCAGCACCGACTCGAGAATCGCCTGCAGCTCAGGGTCATCAGAGGTGTCTGGTACCCACTCCTCTGATATTTTAATCAGGAATATTGAAGGTGCACTGGACACCAGAGCAGGGGTATGGTTTAATGTTCTACAGTATGCAAATATAGGGATAATCAATTACTGCTGATAACCTTTGAGCACATTACTGCCCAGTAGTCCATGTCCATTTTGTAGGATCATATAAAAGGGAGGTAGGACTTTGACATGAACTCTGTTGCCTCTCCTACACCACTGTAACATCTGATCTCGGGTCACAGATTAACCAAAAGGAGGTCGAAGGGTCACAAGCAATTTATTGCAGGGAAACCATTGGAAAAAAATCGGAGGGACCGGATTAATCTCCACGTCGAGAGGCAGGGATTAATCAGGGATAGTCAGTAAAGCTTTGTCAAGGGGAGTTCGTGTCTAACTAAATTGATTTGATTATTTTCGAGGCGGTGACTAGGGGTGTAAATAAGGGTAAAGCAGTAGTCTACAAGGACTTCAGTAAGGCATTTGATAGTGTCTCGCATGGGAGATGTGTTAAGAAGGTAAGAGCCCATGGGATCCAGTGCAATTTGGCAAATTGGATCCAAAATTGGCTTAGCGGCAGGAGGCAGAGGGTGATGGTCAAGGGCTGTTTTTGCGAGTGGAAGCCTGTGACCAGTGGTGTACTGCAGGGATCGGTGCTGGGACTCTTGCTGTTTGTCGTGTACATTAATGATTTAGATGTGAATATAGGAGGTCAGATCAGTAAGTTCGCAGCTGACACGAAAATTGATTGTTTTGTAAATAGTGAGGAGGAAAGCCTGAGATTACAGGACCTTGTTGTACTTGTCCATTGATCACTGAAGGCAGCAGCACAGGTAGACAATGTGGTCAGGAAGACGTATGGGACACCTGCCTTTATTAGCCAAGGCGGAGAATATAAGAGCAGGGAGGTTATGATGGAATAGTATTAAACTCCAGTTCGGCCACAACTGGAGTACTGTGTATAGTTCTGGTTGCCACACTATAGGAAGGATGTGATGGCAATGGAGAGGGTGCAGAATAGATTCGCCAGGATGTTGCCTGGGCTGGAGCATTTCAGCTATGAAGAGCAACAGGAAAGGCTAGGGTTGTTTTCCTCAGAGCAGAGAAGGATGAGGGGTATCATGATTGTGGGATACAAAATTGTGAGGGGCATTGATAGGTTAGATATGAAGAATCTACTTTCCCTGAGCAGAGGGGTCAATAACCAGGGGGAGTTGATTTAAGGTAAGGGGCTGGAGATTTACAAGGGATTTGAGGAAAATAATTTTCTCCCAGAGGGTGGTTGGAATCTGGAAGGCACTGCCTTAAGAAAGGGTCGGAGCAGGAACACTCACAACATTTCAGAAGTATTTAGATGAGCACTTGAAACGCCATAGCATACAAGGCTACAGGCCAAGTGCTGGGAACTGAGATTAGAATAGTTTGGAGCTTGATGGCTGGCACAGACAGAATGGGCTGAAGGTCCTGTTTCTGTGCTGTATATCTCTATAATTCTGTGACTCTTTGAGGAGTAACAGTTCAAATAGAGCATAACATAAGAAGAGACATAGTGTACATACAACCTGTGGCAGGTGAGAATGGCTTTCAGTTATGGATCAGATGTTAGAAGCTATTATTAAAGACGTTATAGCAGGGCATGTAGAAAAAATCAAGGTGATCAGGAGAGACAACATGGTTTTGTGAAAGAGAAATCATGTTTAACCAATATATTGGAGTTCTTTGAAGAAGTAACATGTAATGTGGATAAAGGGGAACTGGTGGATCGACAGTACTTAGATTTCCAGAAGGCATTTGATAACGTGCCACATCAAACGTCATTGTGGAAAATAAAAGCTCATCATTTAGGGGGTAACATAATTGGCATGGATAGAGGATTGGCTAGCTAACAGGAAACAGAGTAGGCATAAAGGGGAAATTTTCTGGTTGGCAAGCTGCGACGATTGGTGTGCTACCGCGATCAGTGCTGGGGCCTCAACTTTTTACAATTGATATAAATGATTTTGATGAATGGACCGAAGGTATGCTTGCCAAATTTGCTAATGTCTCCAAGATTGGTAAGAAGGTAAGTGCAAAAGAGGACATAAGGAGGCTACAAAGGGATATAGATAGGCTAAATGAGTGGTCAAAGAACTGGCAAATGGAGTATAATGTGGGAAAAGGTCAAACTGTCCATTTTGGCTGGAAGACTTCACTGTTACCTCGAGACTTGGTCTGTGCATGTCCACTGTCCGCCTGTGTTATACACTCTCAGCTGAACATACATTCAGCAGCACCAGGAAGCCCCTCCAGTGTTATTTAAAAGGACCGGGCATCCAACTTACAGGTGAAGGGCTTTCGACTTGCTTCTGCTATTGTAAAGTTAGTGGAGGTGCTGTGGATGGTTTTCTGGAGGTTGTGTTGTGAGCTGCTGCAGGCATTCACGGAGGACAGAGGATTTGGTGACCCAACTCTGGACGATGTATGTGGACTGTAGTTACAGTGTCTCTGGGTCCGTAACATGACCAACAAATGGAGCAGAGGCTGAATAGAGGGGAAGCTCTGCAAAGAACAGGGGGAGGGGGCTCTGCCCTACCCAAATCGGGTTTTCCAAGAGCAAAACGAGCAATGGTCCTAATACCGAGCCCTGGGGAACACCACTGTATACTCACATCGATTCTGAACAACAACCTTTCACCACTTCTCTCTGTTTAATGTTCATTAGCCAATGTTAAATCCACACTGTCACTGTCCCTTTAATCCATGGGGTTCAGCTTTTCTAACCCGTCTGTTGAATGTCACTTGATCAAACACCTTTTGAAAGATCATATATATAACTTTAATCACACCACCATCATCAACTCTCTCCATTGTTTCACGAAAGAACTCCACCAAGTTTACCTCAGCACCACCTCTCTCCACTCCTCCACTGTTGTTAAATTATCAGACTGCTTATCCGACATCCAGTGCTGGATGAGCAGAAATTTCCTCCAATTAAATATTGGGAAGACTGAAGCCATTGTTTTCACGCCCCACTCCAACTCTGTTCCCTTGCTATTGATTCCATCCCTCTTCCTGTATCAGTCGAAGATTCAGACAATTTGTTTTGCAGCCTTGGTGTCACATTTGATCACAAAATGAGCTTTAACCTCATTTTCAGGATATCATTACAACCGCCTATTTCCACCTCAGTTAGAGCGCCGACTTCACCCCTGTCTCAGCCTATCTGCTGCTGAAACTCATTCATGCTTTCCTTACCCCGAGACATGACTACTCCAACACACTCCTCTCTGATTTCCCGCCTGCTGCTCTCTGTTAACTTAATGTCCTCCAGAACTCTGTTGCCAGCTCCTAAATCGTGCCAAGTCCGGTGCACATGTCACTGACCGACTTTGACTCCTGATCAAGTATTGTCTTTATTTAAATTCTCAACTTATTTTTCCTCCATTACCTCGCCCCCGTCCTGTATCTGTAAGATCCGTCCCCACAACCCTTCAATATATCTGTGCTCCTCTAATTCCAGCCTCTTGTGCATCCCTGATATTAACTGTTCCACCATTGGTGACCACACCTTCAGTTGCCTGGGCTCCAAGCTCTCGAATACCCTCCTTGTACCTCTCCACCTCTCCATCCCGCCACCTCTCCACCACCCTTTCCTCATTTAAGACACCCATTAAAACCTATCTCTTTAACCACGCTTTTGGTCCTCTGACCTAATAATTTCTTATATCTCTCCGTATCATGTTTTGTTTTATAATGAAGCATCTTGGGATGTTTTATTACATTAAAGGCACTATATAAAATACCTTGTTGTTGTTGTCGTTTGCCAGATATGATTTGGAATTCGCATTTGCATGCTGCTTCTCAGTTATTATCCCTTTTTGAGCAGGGCATACTTATCTCCTGGTTGTGACCTTTAGAAATTTCCAAACACCGACGTTAGATTGACTGGTCAGTAAATACAGGTTTTACCCCATCTCTCCTTTTTTAAACATGCTGCAACATGTACAACCCTCCAGTCCTCTGTTATCTCTCCCATATCCACGGAGGTTTGGAAGACTCTGTCCAGGGCCTATGCTACTTCCACATTTCCTTTCCGCAGTAACCCTCATACATCCCATACAGATCGAGTAAATGTTCTACTTTTTTGAGGTACAAAAAGTGTTGGATGGGAAGTGGTTAACAGAACCTGTTTGATCAGTGACTGTCGTTAATGACAGTCTCCATGGACCCTAATTGTGTCACTGGAGGTTTTCCATCTTCTATTAATAAGGGATTCCTTTCAAGGTTTAATACCATTGCGCCAGTGGATTATCAGCTTCACCACTTACAGGCATCAGCAGCACCAGAGAGAGGGAGAGGATAGACTGGAACCTGAGAACAATAGATTGGAATGTTACAACAATGGGTCAGAATCTGAGAACAGTGGAATGGAATGTTACAAAAGTGGGCAGAGGATTATCATGGCCTCTTTACATGCTTTCTACGTATGATTCGCTGTCTTTAACATCCCAGATCTATTACACACTGTTGATTATACAACACATTTACTATCCCATCCTTGCTATTGTTGGTGTCCCTGGTAAGTTTGTCAATTTTACAAACCATTGTTAACTGCGTTACTGTTACTGGAATTTACTCTGCCCTCCTTACTGCTGCTGTTATTCCTGGTGAATCTCTGTCTCCAGCTTTTAGCTCAACAATCATTGCTCATGATATTATAGTTCTCGTAATTTATTCTCATCTTTCCTGTTGTACTGCCCTGCGAAGTCTTTATTTCCACAAATAAGATCTGTAAACCCTGATTCACTGAAATACTGTTCAGGTAATTCTGTTTTTTTTCTCTGAAGCCCGAAGCCAATGTTATTGGTCTCCATAAGAAATTGTGTCCCATATCTGTGAACGACATACTCCAAGTCCAATGTTTGAGGCTGAACCAGACTGTTTGCTACCTCTGTGTTCTATCTAAACCTGAGCTGTGTTCATCTCCATATTCTCCCCATCACAAACCCTGTCGACTACCACCTCTGTAATAACACCCATCTTCACCTCTGCCTCAGCCCATCTGCTGCATAAACCCTCATCTGTGCCTTTGTTAAATCCACACTTGACTATTGCATTTCTATCCTGGTCATCCTCCCAGTTATGAACCCCCCATAAATCACAGACCATCCATAACTCTGCTGCCTGTATCCTAACTCTCACCAAATCCTGATCACCCATCACCCCTGTGCTCACTGATCTACAACGGCTCCCAGTCTGGCAGCACCTTCACTTTAATATTCCCATTCATCTGTTAGAATCACTCCATAGCCTCACCCCTCCAATTAGTCCAATTCCCCTCTTCATTCCTATTCCATTTCCAGGTCCCCCTTTAAAGTGAATTTCATTCCCTCTATATCTCTCCCTGGTGTTGATTTTCAGCTCTGTAGCACCACTGTTGCCCACACAATGGAAGTCTGGATCCACAAAAAGGTGTGAGATGAGCTAAAGCCACTTCTGGTGTGGCCTGCACACTGCTTCGTGCTGTGCCCGGGTGTACATTGTGTGTACGAGTAGCATGAGGAGTTGTGGAATGTCACATCAAACTTCTATTCCAGCAGCTTTGATGTACATCTTTGAAACGTGGACTGTGCATGTTAACTGACCGCCTGTGTTGGTCACTTTCAGCTAAACATACATTCAGCAACACAAGGAACCTCATCTAATGCCATTGAAAATTTATAGGCAGTTAACCTACAGGTGAAGGGCTTTTGACTTCCTTCAGCTATTGTAAAGTTAGTGGAGGTGCTGTGGATGGTTTTCTGGAGGTTGTGTTGTGAGCTGTGCAGACATTCAGGGACGACAGAGGATTTGATAACCCAACACTGGACGAGGTATGGCGACTGTAGTTACAGTGTCTCTGTGTCTGTAACATGACAAACAAATGGAGCAGAGGCTGCAGAGAGGGGAAGCTCTGTAAAGTGGGAGGAGGTGGGGGCTCTGCCCTACATACCTCTTGTTTTCCAACAGCAAAAACAGCAGTGGTCCTAATGCCGAGCCCTGGGGAACACCACTGCATACTCCCATCGAGTCTGAACAACAATCTTTCACCACTTCTCTCTGTTTACTGTTCCATAGTCAATGTTATATCCACACTGTCACTGTCCCTTTAATCCATGGGGTTCAGTTTTCCTAACCTGTCTATTGAATGTCACTTGATCAAACACCTTTTGAAAGTACATATATATAACTTCAATCACACCACTCTCATCAACCCTCTCCATTGTTTTATCAAAGAATGCCATCATGTTTACCTCAGCACCACCTCTCTCCACTCCTCCACTGTTGTTAAATTATCAGACTGCTTATCCGAAATCCAGTTCTGGATGAGCAGAAATTTCCTCCAATTAAATATTGGGAAGACGGAAGTCATTGTTTTCACTCCCCACTCCAACTCTGTTCCTTGCTATTGATTCCATCCCTCTCCTTGGTAACACTCTGAGATTGAGGCAGTCTTTTTCAAACCTCGGTGTCACATTTGGGACAACATTAATAGGCACACACACAAATGTGGGATAATTATGGAAGACCAGCACGGATTTGTTAAGGGAAAATGGTGTTTTACTAACTTGCTGGAGTTTCTGAAGAGGTGAAATGGAAGATTGATGACGGCAATGCTGTTGATCTGGTGTAAATGGAATTCCAAAAGGCATTTGATAAAGTGTCACACAACAGACTTGTGAGCAAAGTTGTCACTCATCGAATAAAAAGGACAGTACCAACATGAAACTAAATTGGTTGAGTGACAGGAAACAGAGTGTCGTGATTATTGGATGCTTTTCGGGCTGGAGAAAGGTTTGTAGTAGAATCAAACAAAATACTGCAGATGCTGGAAATGTGAAATTAAAACAGAAAGTGATGGAAATACTCAGCACGTCTGGCAGCATCTGTGGAGAGAGAAGAAGTGTTAATGTTCCAGGTGTGAGATCTTTCATCAGACGTGGCAAAGGTTAGAAATGTAATAGGTTTTAAGCAAATAATGTGGAGGTATTGGGGAAAACACAAGGACAGAAATGTAAAAAGTAGAGCTGGAGGGGCGGGTGGAGGGTGTTGAAATAAGAAGCGACTGGAAGCTCGGTGTCATGCTTTTGGACTGAATGGAGGTGCTCCACAATGTGGACACCCAATCTGCCTTTTACCTGCGGCAGTGTTCCAGTGAACATCAACGTCAGCTCGAGGAACAGCATGTCATTGTCCGATTAGGTACTCTATAGACTTCCAGACTGAACATTGAGTTCAATAATTTCAGATCAAGACTGGCTCTTATAATTATTTTGCTTTATCATTTTTTTTGCCATTTCCTGGCCTTAAACATGATTTTTTTATGTTGCTGCTTTTGGCTAGGGCTGTTCATTATTTTGTCATTCAACACCCTCTCTGCACTAACGTTTTGTCTTTCACCACACCACAAGCACACTCACTTTGCCTTTGCCCCATGACCTCCTTGTCAGTTAATCTCTATGACCCTCTGTCCTATCAACACCTCTTTTTTCTCTTTTGCCCCAACCTTGCTTTATTTCCTTAAAACCTGACCTTTCTAACCTTTGCCAATTCTGATGAAAGGTCACAGGCCTGAAACGTTAACTCTGCTTCACTCTCCACAGATGCTTCCAGACCTGCTGAGTCTTTTCAGCACTTCTTGTTTTCATTTAAGACTTGTAGTGCAGTTCCCCAGGGATCAATGCTGGGATCGTTTCTCCTCCTGACAAATATTAATGACATAGACCTTGGTGTACAGGGCACAATTTCAAAGTTTGCAGATGATTCAAAACTTGGAAGCATTGTGAACTGTGAGGAGGATAGTGTAGAAATTCAAACGGACATAGACAAGTTGGTGGAATGGACAGACAGGTGGCAGATGAAGTTCAATGTGGAGAAATGTGATGTGATTCATTTCGGTAGGAAGAACATGGAGAGGCCATATAGAATAAATGGTACAACTCTGAACGGTGTGCAGGAGCAGAGGGACCTGGGTGTATATGTGCATAGGTCATTGAAGGTGGTTGTACAGGTTGAGAGAGAGCGGTTAATAAACCAGACAGTATCCTGGGCTTTATTAACAGCAGTATGGAATACAAAAGCAAAGAGGTTATTTTGAACTTGTATGAGACACTAGTTCGGCCTCAGTTGCAGTATTCTGTCTAGTTCTTGGCACCACACTTCAGGTAACGTGAAGACATTGGAGAGTGTGAAAAAACATTCACAAGAATGGTTCCAGAGATGAAGAATATCAGTTATGAAGAGAGACTGGAGAACTGGGAACATTTTCCTTAGAGAAGAGAAGGCTGAGAGGAAAAAAAGGTATTCAAAATGTTGATGTGTCTGGACAGAGTGGATAGAGTAAAACTGTTCCCACTCCTGAAAGGTTTTGAAACGAGAGGGCAAAGAATTAAAGTAATTGGTAAAAGAAGCAGATGTTGACATGAGGAAAACTTTTTCACACAGCGACTGCTTAAGATCTGGAATGCACTGCCTGAGAGTGTGGTGGAGGCAGATTCAATCGAGGCATTCAGGAGGAAATTGGATAGCTGTCTGAAAAGGAAAATTGTACAGAGTTACAGGGAGAAGACAGGGAAGCGGTACTAGATGAATTGCTCTTTTGGACAGCCAGTGCAGACACGATGGACTGAATGGTCGCCTGTAACAATTCTGTGATTCTGTGACAGTTGACCACAAAATGAGCTTCCACCGTTATATTCGTGCCATCACTATCACCACCTATTTCCACTTCAATAACATCGCCTGACTTCACCCCATCTTAACTCATCCGCTGCTGAAGCTCTCAGTCATGCTTTCATTACCTGTAGCCTGGACTATTCGAATTCGTTCTCCCACATTCTACCATCTGTAACCTTGAGGTCATCTAAAACTCTGCTGCCTGTGCCTTAACTCACAGCAAGTCTCATTCCCCGATCACTGACCGACATCAGCTCACAGTCAAGCAATGTCTTGATTTTAAAATTCTCATTCTTGTTTTCCAATCCCTCCATTGCCTCACCCCTCACTAACTCTTTAATCCCCTCCAGCCCCACAAACCTCTGAGATATCTCTGCTCCTCTAATTCTGGCCTCTTGTGCATCCCTGATTTTAATTACTCCACCTTCAGTTGCCTCGGCCCAAAGCTCTGGAATACGCTCCCTTCACAGCTCCATCTCTCCATCTCTCCACCTCGCTTTTATCCTTTTAGACACTCCTTTAAAACTTGCCTCTTTGACCAAACATTTGGTCACCTAACCTAATATCTCCCTTGGTGGTTCAGTGTTATACTTTGTTTCATAATGCTGCTGTGAAGTACCTAGGGATAAGTTCTTGCTGAACTTTGCCAGACATGAATTGTCATTAGCATATCCATGTGGCTTGAAATTTACTATGCTATGCTTTTCCAAGCAAATAATATTTCTGTCCTGGGTTGTGAAATTTCACCACCACTGACGTCAGATTGACTGGACACTACAGGGTTTACCACATCCCTCCTTTTTGTAAACTAGGTGTATAATTTGCAGCCCTCAAGTGCTCTGTCATCACTCCTATATCCAAAGAGAATTGGCAGATTCTGTGCAGTGCTTCTTCCATTTGCACCATTCCTTCTCTCACCAACCCTCAGAATTCCCATCCAGACCAGGTAAATGTTCTAGTTTATTGTGATACAAAAATTGTTGGATTGAAAGGGGTTAACTGAACCTGTTTGTTCAGTGACTGCAATTAATGTCAGTCTCCATGGACCCTAATTGTGTCACTGGAAGATTTCCCTCTTCTACTAATAAGGGGCTCCTTTCAATGTGTTATCACATAGTGTCAGTGGAAGTTTCACATCACTCCCGTCACTAACAGGGATCAGCGGCTCTGGAGAGAGGGAGAGGAAAGATCAGAATCAGAGTACAATAGATTGGAATGTTACAACAATGAGCAGGAGTTTCATCTGGGAGTTTAACTTTCTTTCTGCAGATTATGATCAGTTCTCATTAAACAGTCGGATCTATTACGCACTGAGGAATATTCAATACATTTACTACCCCTTCCTGGCTATTATTGATGTCCCTAGTAAGTCTCTGTATCTAGCTATTAATTCTATAAACCATGTTTAACTGCATTACCATTCTTGTAATTTCCGCTGCCCTCCTTGCTGCTGTTGTTATTCCTGGCAAATTTCTGTCCCCAGATATTAGCTCTATAAACCATTGCTATGTGCATTAGAGTGCTTGTAATTTACTCTCCCATCTTTGCTGTCTCTGGTAAGTCTCTATTTCCCGCTATGAGATCTGTAAAATTTGTTTCACTGAAATAATGTTCTTGCTATTTAAATTTGGGAAGAGTGTAGTTGTCACTGGTCTCCATAAGAAATTCGATCCACTTTCCATGAACCATGATCTCCTCATAGCTAAATATCTGAGGCTGAACCAGACAGTTTGCAACCTCTGTGTTCTATTTAAATCTGAGCTGAGTTCATCTCCATATTCTCACCAACCCTGCCTACTACCACCTCTGTACTAACACACATCTCCACCTCTGCCTCAGCCTATCTGCTGCATAAACATTCATCTGTGCCTTTGTTAAATACACACTTGACTATCCCAATTCTATCCTGGTCACCCTCCCATTTATAAACCTCTATAAACCACAGCACATCCAGAACTCTGCTCCCTGTATTCTAACTCACACCAATCCCGATCACCCATCACCCTTGTGCTCACTGATTTACATTGACTCCCAGTCTGGCAGCACCTTAATTTTATTATTCTCATTCATGTGTTTGAATCCCTCCATGGCCTCACCCCTCCAGTTAGTCCCATTCCCCTGACAGTTCCCATATTCCTTTTGAACTTCTAGTATTTTCTTCAATTAGCTTTAAAAATAAACTTCACCCCCTCTTTATTCTACCACTGACCACGGTTTTCAGCTCCACAGCTCCACAGGGCCCAACGTCATGGACGCTTGGATCCATAAAAAGGTATGAGCTGAGCTGCCGGTCACTTCCAGTGCTCCATGCTGGACAGGGATTTAGCGCTGGACAGGGATTTAGTGCTGGACAGGGTTTATCAAGCATGCGCTGGTAGTGTGAGGAAGGGTCTGAATATGGTGCCAATCAGCCATTCCAGCAGCTTTGATGTGTGACTTTGAAACTTGGCCTGTGCACGTCCACTGACCACCTGTGTTAGTCACTCTCAGCTGAACATATATTCAGCAGCACGAGGAGCCCCTCTCGTGTTATTTAAAAGGACCAGACATCCAACTTACAGGTGAGGGGCTTTTGAATTACTTTTGCTATTGTAAAGTTAGTGGAGGTGCTGTGGATGATTTTCTGGAGGTTGTGTTGTGAGCTGCTGCAGACATTCAGGGAGGACAGAGGATGTGGTGACCCAAGACTGGACGAGGTATGAGAGCACTTTTCCTACCTTACCTGCCCCAGGAGCAGTGTGTGAGGTGACTCTGATTCAAAAAGGAGTTAGTCACAGAGCTGTGTCACCTCCTGCAACACATGGAGCCTCACACCAGAGTGATGACGGAGCTGTCAGTGGACGTTAAGATCGCAGTTTCATTGAAACTCTATGTATTTGGATATTTCCAGGCAGGAGCAGGAGACATATCCAGTATTGAGTAGTAGAGGTTGATGGAGTTCAGAAGAGTGAGGGAGGGATCTCATAGAAACCTGCAGAATTTTAATCAGTCTGGACAGACTAGATGCAGGAAGGATGTTCCCGATGTTGGGGTGTCCAGAACCAGGGGCAACAGTCTAAGGATAAGGGGTAAACCTTTCAGGACTGAGATGAGGAGAAATTTCTTCACCCAGAGAGTGGTGAGCCTGTGGAATTCGCTACCACAGGGAGCAGTCGAGGCCAAAACATTGTATGTTTTTAAGAAGGAGTTAGATATAGCTCTTGGTTCTAAAGGGATCAAAGGATATGGGGGGAAAGATTACTGAGTTGGATGATCTGCGATGATCATAACGAATGGCGCAGCAGGCTCGAAGGACCGAATGGCCTACTTCTGCTCCTATTTTCTATGTTTCTATGTTTCCCTGCTTTTGTATCCTTGCCTCCAAGATCTGATATGTTTTGCTAAACACTCTCCTAATATGTCCTGCCACCTGCAATGATAAATGCATATGGAGCCCCAGGTCCCTCTGCTCCTGCACAATGTTCAGAACTGTGCTATTAAGTCTATCTTGCCTTCCTATTCCTTCTGGCATAAGGCATCACTTCACACTCCTCTGTACTAAATTCCACCTGCCATTTCTCTGTTAATTCTGCTGGATTGCCGATATCCTGTTGCAAGCAGTTTGTCTCATCCTCAGTGTTTGACACGCTTCCAAGTTCGGTGTCATTGGCAAGCCTTGAAATTCTGCTCTGTATTCCAAGATCCAAGTCATTTATATATAGCAAAAAAAAAGTGGTCCTAGCACTGACCCTTGGGGAACATCACTGCCTACCATCCTCCAGTCTGAAAAACAACCATTTAACACTACTCACCCTTTTCTTTCCATCAATCAATATTTGATCCAATTGGATGCTAATCCACGTGATTCAATTTTGTTATCCAACATTTTAGAACATAGAACATAGAACAGTACAGCACAGTACAGGCCCTTCGGCCCACGATGTAGTGCCGAACCTTTAACCTACTCTAAGATCAAACTACCTACACACCCTTCATTCTACTATCATCCATGTACCTATCCAAGAGTCGCTTAAATGTCCCTAATGTATCTGCTTCTACTACCGCCGCTGGCAGTGCGTTCCACGCACCCACCACTCTCTGTGTAAAGAACCTACCTCTGACATCTCCCCGAAACCTTCCTCCAATCATCTTAAAATTATGCCCCCTGGTGATAGCCCTTTCTGCCCTGGGAAAATGTCTCTGGCTATCCAATCTATCTATGCCTCTCATCATCTTGTACACCTCTGCCAAGTTACGTCTCATCCTTCTTCGTTCCAATGAGAAAAGACCGAGCACCCTCAACCTTTCTTCGTAAGACATGCCCTCCAGTCCAGGCAGCATCCTGGTAAATCTCCTCTGCACCCTCTCTAAAGCTTCCACATCCTTTTGTGTGGTACTTCATCAAACGCTTTCTTAAAATCCATGTAGACCATCCACCACATTCTTTTCATCAACCTGCTCTGTTCCTTCATCAAAATAAATTCAATTAGTTCATGAAAGCATGATCTGCTTTTTAAAAATCCGTGCAGACAACCCTTAATTAACTCAAACATCTCCTAGTGTGTGTTGATTTTTTTCCCGCTGATTTAGTTTCTAAAACCTTCCTCACCACTGATGTTAAACTAACTGACCAGTAGTTACGAGGCCTGTGTGTTGTCCATTCCCATTGATAATTCTGGGAGATGAGGGTGACCATCTATGTCATCGTTTTTTCGCTCAGCAGGGAGAAGCAGAATGAGAGATCCCGTGGCTTTGTCAGGATAGCGGGAATCCTGATGGTGTTGGTGTCTCTGCGGGGGCCCCATGTCAATGGGGAGAGGTACAGGAACTGAAAGAACTCTCACTCCATTAAAGTACAGTTGGTGTGTGAGCATGCCCAGTACATCATGTTGGTGAATGTTCACTACCCTGTCAGCAGCCACCACACCTTCATTCTGAAGCAGTCAGCCATTCTCAACACTTAGGGCTTCCATACAGAACCAGAATGTGGCTCCTCGGAGGCAAAGAAAAAAACCGTCTAGACACAGCTCATGTTTCTACATCCCCAAACTACCTACCACCGCCACCCAACCTCCCACAATTAACATGTGTATAATGTGAGCAATGGAGTCACCAGGAACATGGTGGGACAGACCATCGGTGTGATGAAGCAATGCTTTCAATGTCTGAACCGCACGGGGAGAGCCCTTCAGTACACACTGGAGCAGGTGTCCAAGTTCATGGTGTTCTGCTGCACCCTTCATATCATCACTATCATGAGGACACAGGCATTGGCACCAGGAATCCGGAGGACACCTCAGGAGGAGGAGGAGGACACAGGGAGGATATTTCCTGGACGCCTTCGAACTAGACAAGCTGTCGGAGAGTCCCTGCTAAGATTTTGTTTCCCATAGGACAACTTCCCTTTCCCACCATGGATCACCCATTCTCCACCATTTCACCCATCTGAGATGCCCCATCACAGTGTCCCCTTGGTCACCATCCTGTAATAAAAACCACCAACATAAACCTTTTCAGTAACATCTTTATCCAACAACACATCCAATTATACAAAAGGAAAATGGAATTATTCACCCTTGTATATTCCCTTAGTCTCTGTCTTGTGCGTTCCCTCGACTTGCCTCGTGCTCCCCAGTGTTTCCCTAGTGACTGCAGCATGGCTGGTGGAAGACTGCTGACTTTCATTCGGGGAGACTGCAGATGACCTTGCAGGATGTCCTCGAGCAGCTCTGGGTCTTGAGGGCTTCGATTCAAACTGTACCACCTCGACATAGGCAGCAGCCCAGTAATGTTCTGATCTGAGTCCTGTGTATTATAACACGTTTGTGACCTCGCTGTCCGGGAGCTGCCACATGCACTATCCTTTCCCCCTGCCCTGGCTGCAGTTCGTGCGTTTTCGATGAATCAGCATGTGCAGATTCCGACTCTATACCAGCCTCTAAGGCACACACAGTGGAGGTATTTGAGCTGGAGGCTGTGAGTATCAGACTAAGTGATGGGGCTTCACCATCAGTCCTGTGCTGATGCTCTCTCTCTGTCTCCTGGAGCTGCTGTGACTGGGAAGCTGGCAGTTTTGGGGTACCATTGGGAAGTGTAAAATCAGAAGGGTCGTATTGGGATGAGAGATTGTGGGTGGGTTGGAAAGCAGGAGGTCCATGATCCCACCATCTCCAGCTTGTACATCATCCCAGACAGCAGGATGCAGGGGGAGGTGGGAGTTAAGAAGGGGCATAAGGCAGGAACATAGCATCATCCTGAATGCTCTCGGCAATGCCGGATGCCACGGGCTCTGTCACAGCCGGTCCCATGATGTGAAGAACCATCTCCTCCCTCAGGCTCAGGGGTTGAAGGTATGCCTGGTCACTCGCCGGTTCACTTGCTGCTCCCTGTGATTATGGGTCACCTTGTCCTGTAAGAAAGAAGGCAGAATATTAATGATTGTGTTGCACTGTGTTTTGATGATGTGCCTGCCATAGCTGAATAGCTGGAGGTAATTGGAAGCAGTGAGAGGTGGGTGTGAGGCTGCTATCAGTACAAGGTGTGTGAGGGTGAGGTGGAGTATGTGAATGTTAGGTGTGAGTCCTGAGTGTTAGGGACTGCTGATGGGTGAGTGATGGGGGTGTGGTACATTGAGCAGTGTGAGAGGTTGGTGATGTCGGGGGTAGGAGATGCCATTTGGAGATTAATTCAATGACATTGACCACCCGTATGAGCTCATTAAACTTCTTCTGGCTCTGCTGCCAGATTCTCATGGCGAGAATTCTTGCATTGACCTCCCTGGCCACCTTCACCGATTCCTTTCGGAGGACGTTCCTTGGGAGTCTCCACCCCACCACACGGAAACAGAGCCTCTCTCCTCCTGTCACCCTTCGTAACTAAGACATCCATCCCCACATCCGTGAACCGCAGAAACCCTCTGTTGCAGTGTGCTATTTACCTTGTCTCCAATTGCAGAATTTACAGTGAGCACCAGCAGCCTCCAGTGAATCAGTGCATCACCTCTTTAAGAGGGACAGACTGCGTTTAAAAGCTGAACCTGGCTGAAACATGTGTCAGCCTCACACACCTTTAGGGCCCTGTTAAGCATCCAGACAGACAGCAGCGCGGGTTACCCGGGGTGGCACATAGAATTCATGGAAATGAGGAGGCAGCAGGAAGTGTGTTCGTCACCTGCCTCAACAGGAATGGGCACGGGCAGATCATGATTCCTCTGCCCAAAAACACAACGTACTCTCTATTTCTATTTGCTGTTCTCTCTTTCACACTTTCTCACTCTCTGTCTTTCTCTCTCTCTTCACTCACTTTCTCTTGCTCATAAAATAAGAGATTGATGCAGCACAGAAGAAGGCTATTCGGCCCTTTGTGTCAGTGCTGTCTCTTCGAAAGAGCCATATAATTAGTTCTTCTTTCCTCCTCTTTCCCCAGATTCCTGTTTTTCTTTTCCTTTTCAAGTATTTGCTAAATTGCCTTTTGAATGATATTATTGAATCTGCTTCCACCATGTTTTCAGCCAGTGAATTCCAGATCCCAACAACTCGCTGTGGAAGAAAATTCTCCTCATTTCACCTCTGGTTTTTTGTCAATTACCTTCAGTCTGTGTCTTCTTAATACTGAACTTTAGATTTTTGGATTTAGAAATACATCACTCGATCAGGCCCTTCGGCCCACCGAGTCTGTGCCGACCATTAACCACCCATTTATACTAATCCTACACTAATCCCATATTCCTACCACATCCTCACCTGTCCCTTTATTCCCCTACCACCTACCTATACTAGGGGCAATTTATAATGGCCAGTTTGCCTATCAACCTGCACGACTTTTGGCTGAGGGAGGAAACCCACAAACTCCACACAGGCAGTACCCATAATATGAGGCTGCAATGCTTACCACTGCACCACTGTGCCAACCCTGTTTCTGACACTGGAAACAGTTTCACATTGATTACCTTATCAAAACCCTTAATAATTTTGAATTTTATATCAAATCTCCCCTTACCTATCACTGCTCTAATGAGAACAATCCCAGCTTTTCGAATCTATCCACGTAACTGTATTCCCAGATCCCTGGTACCATTCTCGTAATTCACCTCTGTATCTTCACTACGTCCTTGACATCCTTACCAATGTGTGGTGATCAGAATTGGACACAATTCTCCATCTGGGACCTAACCAATGATGTATAAATATCAGCATTTCCTCCTGAGTTTTATTACTCTGTGTCTCTCTCTAACACCAAGGACACTGCATGCTACTAACTAAGATCTGTGTGTTTACACCCTAGGTCTCTCTAATCATGCACTCACTCTATAATGGTACCATTTATTTTATATTTTTTTCTTCTCATACTTCCTACCCAAATGTCTCACTTCACATTTCAATGTGTTAAATTCCATCTGCCATGTTCCTGCCCATTTCATCAGTCAGTCTCTGTCCTCCTGAAGTCTGTTACTATCCTTCTCACTGTTTATTAACATTTCTGAGTTTCCTTCCATCTGAAAACTTGGACATTACCCCCTCTGTACACAAGCCCACTGCATTAGCATGCAACACCAGGGATCCCAACAGTCACCCTGGGGAACCCCACTGTGTACTTCGCTCCAGCTGAAAAACAGCCATTATTCCCCACTCTCTGATACCTGTCACCTAGCTAATTTCTTGCATGCTGGGATTGAAAAAGAAAAAAAAGGACTTCCATTTATGTAGCGCCTTTCATGACAACTGCATGTTCCAAAGCGATTTACAATCAACGTATACTTATAATGCCTACTCACGCTTGTACTGTCGGAAAAAGGGCAGCCAATTTTCGCACAGCAAGATCCCACAAGCAGCAATGTGATAATGACCAGATCTGTTTTTATGATGTTGCTTGATGGATAAATATTGTCCAGGCCACAGGGAATAAATCCCCTGATCTGCTGATAAATAATCCCACAGGATCATTAGCATCCACCTGAGAGAGCAGATGGGGCCTTGTTGTAACGTTTCATTCGAAAGACTGCTCATCTGATAGCGAAATACACCCTCAGTACTGTCGCTGCACTGTCAGCCTTGATTCTTGTGAAAAAGTCATTTCATGACACTTGATCCTGGAAGCTTGTGACTGAAAGTGGAGAGAGCTACAAACTGTGCCTCGGCTGACTTTGGCCCTTTAATCCCATGTGTTTCTAATTGGGTCACACGGCTGTTATATAGTACTTTATCAAACACCTTTTGAAACGATAGGAAAATTGTAAAAGTACAGGCAGGAAAAGTCATAGAAACATATAATAGCATTGCATGGAAGGGGGTCATTTGGTCTATGAAGTCTGTGCTGGCTCTTTTGATGAGTTTCCAGTGAGTTCCACACCCTGGATCTTTCCCAGATCCTTGAACTTTTCCCCTTAATATCTAACCAAATCACTTTTTGAACCTACTTTTGAATCTGTATCCTTCAGCCTATCACACAATAATTTGCAAATCCGAAACAAAAATTGCATTACAATAATCCCCATGTCAACTCTGCTTCTTTTTTCCAATCACCATAAATCTATGTCCTCTGGTTAATGGCCCCTCATACATTAGAAACATTATATAATTTGTAAAAACCCTTCATGATGTTAAATATCCCTATCTTATCACCTTGTAAATGTCCCTGCTCCAAGGAAAATAATCCCAGCTACATAACTGTAATCCCTCATTCCTGGAAAAGTTCCAGTAAAACTCTTCTGTCCCCTCTCCAAGGTTTCATGTCCTTCCTAAAGTGTGGTTTCCAGTATTGGACACAATACTCCAGATGGAGCTGGACTAGTCTTTTCTATAGGGTTAACACAATATCCTGGCCAGTCTACTCTGTGTCTCTATTAATCAAGCCGAGTAATCTATTTGCTTTGTGAACTGGTTGTTAACCTGTCCAGCTACTTTCAAAGATTGCATACAAACACCTCAGGTCTCTCTGTTACTCTCAATAGCTTTAAAGTTGTGCCATTCAGCTTGTATTATCCCTGGTCATTCATCCGGAAGAAAATGGGCTTATCAGTGATAGGCAACATGGTTTTGTGCAGGGAAGGTCATGTCTTACCAACTTAATAGAATTCTTTGAGGAAGCGACAAAGTTGATGGATGAGGGAAGGGCTGTAGATGTCATATACATGGACTTCAGTAAGGCGTTTGATAAGGTTCCCCATGGTAGGCTGATGGAGAAAGTGAAGTCGCATGGGGTCCAAGGTGTACTAGCTAGATGGATAAAGAGCTGGCTGGGCAACAGGAGACAGAGAGTAGCAGTGGAAGGGAGTTTCTCAAAATGGAGACGTGTGACCAGTGGTGTTCCACAGGGATCCGTGCTGGGACCACTGTTGTTTGTGATATACATAAATGATTTGGAGGAAAGTATAGGTGGTCTGATTAGCAAGTTTGCAGACGACACTAAGGTTGGTAGAGTAACAGATAGTAAAGGGGACTGTCAGAGAATACAGCAGAATATAGATAGACTGGTGAGTTGGGCAGATAAATGGCAGATGGAGTTCAATCAGGGCAAATGCGAGGTGATGCATTTTGGAAGATCCAATTCAAGAGTGAACTATACAGTAAATGGAAAAGTCCTGGGGAAAATTGATGTACAGAGAGATTTGGGTGTTCAGGTCCATTGTTCCCTGAAGGTGGCAACGCAGGTCAATAGAGTGGTCAAGAAGGCATACGGCATGCTTTCCTTCATCGGACGGGGTATTGAGTACAAGAGTTGGCAGGTCATGTTACAGTTGTATAGGACTTTGGTTCGGCCACATTTGGAATACTGCGTGCAGTTCTGGTCGCCACATTACCAAAAGGATGTGGATGCTTTGGAGAGGGTGCAGAGGAGGTTCACCAGGATGTTGCCTGGTATGGAGGGCGCTAGCTATGAAGAGAGGTTGAGTCGATTAGGATTATTTTCATTAGAAAGACGGAGGTTGAGGGGGGACCTGATTGAGGTGTACAAAATCATGAGAGGTATAGACAGGGTGGATAGCAAGAGGCTTTTTCCCAGAGTGGGGGATTCAATTACAAGGGGACACGAGTTCAAAGTGAGAGGGGAAAGTTTAGGGGGGATATGCGTGGAAAGTTCTTTATGCAGAGGGTGGTGGGTGCCTGGAACGCATTGCCAGTGGAGGTGGTAGACTCGGGCACGATAGCGTCTTTTCAGATGTATCTAGACAGATACATGAATGGGCAGGAAGTAAAGAGATACAGACCCTTAGAAAATGGGCGACAGGTTTAGATAGAGGATTTGGATCAGCGTAGGCTTGGAGGGCCGAAGGGCCTGTTCCTGTGCTGTAATTTTCTTTGATCTTTGTTCTTTGCATGCAGCTCACCATCACCTTCTCAAGGGCAATTATGAATGGGCAATAAATGCTGCCCTAGTCAACGACACCCACATCCCATGAACGGATAATATATATCAAATCTTCCGACAATGTATCTCCTCACACATCTGCCATGCCAATTAAATATTAGGAAGACTGCTGCTGTTGTTTTCAAACCCCACGTCAAAAGTTTCCTAGCTAAAGACTGGATCTCTCTCCTTGGCAACTGTCTGAAACTAAAGCAAACAGTTCACAACCTGGTTTCATAGTTGACGCTGCGACGAGCTTCCTGCTAAATATTATGAAAACAGCCTACTTACACTTCCGTATCATCACCCAACTTTGCCCCTCTCTCAGCTCTTCTGCTGATGAAACAGTCCCCCTTGCCTGTGTTACCTGTAGACTCGACTAGTCCAACAGACTCCTGGCTGGTCTCCCACATGCTACTCTCCATAACCCTGAGGTGATCCAATGCACTGCTGCCCATGTCCTAACTCACACCAAGTCCTGTTCACCCATTACCCCCTGGACTCACTGACCTACATTGGCTGCTGGTCAGCAACACCTCAATTTTAAAACTCTCAGCCTTCTTTTCAAATCCTTCATTATCTCACTACTCCTTATCTGTGTAATCTCCTCCAGCCCGACAACCCTCCGAGATATCTGCACTCATCTATTTCTGGCCTCTTGAGCATCTACGAGTTTAATTGCTCTACCATTGGTGGTCCTGCCTTCAGCTGCCGAGGCCCTACGCTCTGGAAGAGTAGAGCAGAACTTCCAGGGAGGAATTCCTGGAAGATAAATGTCAGTGAATTAAACACTAAAATAAAAGCAAAATATTGCGGATGCTGAACACTGGAAATACTCAGCAGGTCTGGCAACATCTGTGCAGAGAGAAACAGAGTTAATGTTTCAGATCTGTGCCCCTTCATCAGAACTGGTAAACGTTAGAAATGTAACAGTCTTTGAGCAAGTGAAAGAGGGGAAGGGGGAAGAAGAACAAGAAGGAAGGACTGTGATGGGATAGAGAGGGGATAGATTAAATTACAGACTGTTACATTCCTAACGTTTACCAGTTCTGATGAAGGGTCAGAGACCGGAAACATTAACTCTGTTTCTCTCTACACAGATGCTGCCAGACCTGCTGAGTATTTCCGGCACTTTCTGGTCTCATCCCTAAGCTTTTGAATTCTCTCCCCAAACGCTAAATGCAATAAGCTGCACTGAGTCCAGTTTTAGGGAGTCCTGCTTGGACAGAGTACTAAATGCAGTAAAGTTATCGAGTGATTGAATTTTAAGTGATCTAAGAGTCGATCTCTTTCCAACAATTTGTTAATTTTACATTTAGCATTTCACTTAATTTTAAGCTGAATTTGTACTTTATTTCACAATCTGTTTGTGAGAATTGGACAGTTAATTGATGCTGATGGAAAAGGAAGGTCAGTGTCAGCTTGGATATAAAACTGACTTAATGACAGAAAACAGTGAGTTGCGGTAAATAGTTGGTATTCAAACTGGAGAAAAATAGACAGTTGTGTTCCCCAAGGGTTAGTGCTCGGAACACTGTTTTATTCTGATATGTATAAATGATTTGGACAATGGCTTACAGAGAAACATCTCAAAATTTGCAGGTGATACCAAACTTGGAGGCGGGGCAGGCATTGAGGTTGATACCAATCGATGTCAGAGGACAGAGATAGGCTAGCAGAATGGGCAGACGAGAGGCAAATGGAATTTAATACAGACAAGTGTCAAGTGATGCATTTTATCAGAAGTAACAGGGAGAGGCAATAAACACTTAATGGTAAAGTTCGAAAGAGTGTGCAGAGACAAAGGGACATGGGGTTCATGCACATAGATCCCTGAAGGTGGCAGGATATATTGAGAGAGTCGTCAGTAAAGCATATGGGATCTTGGGCTTCATAGATAGAGGTGGTGAGTTCAGAAGAAGGAAAGTTATGCTGTAACTTTATGAAGCTCTGGTTAGGCCCCAAGTGGAGTACTGCATCCAGTTCTGTTCACCACACTTTAGGAAGGATGTGAGGGTCATTGACAGGGTGTAGAGGAGGTTTACTTTAATGGTTCCAGAGATGGAGGATTTTCAGTACAATATAGTCTGTAAAAGCTGGGATTGTCCTCCTTGGAGTAAAGGAGATTGAGGGGAGATTTGATACATGTATACAAGATGATAACCTGTTTGGATAAGGTAGACAGGAAAAGATGTTCCCATTAGCTTATGGTACAATGACTAGAGTTAAGATTGAGGGCAAGAGTTAAGGGGGATGTGATGAACAACATTTTTACACAACGAGTGGTAATGGCCTGGAAATCATTGCCTCCGAGGGTGGTGGAAGCAGAGAAGGTGAATTATTTCAAAAGGATATTGGAAGAACACTTGATGTTAATAAACTTGCAGGAATATGGAGTCAGAGCTGGGGAATGAGACTGGCTGGATTTATCGACAAAGAGCTGGCATGGACTCGATGAGCAGAATGGCCTAATTCTGTGCTGAAATGACTATGACTCTACGACTCTCTGACAGGGGAATACTATTACTACTTTTAGTTTAGTTTAGAGATACAGCACTGAAACAGGCCCTTCGGCCCACCCAGTCTGTGCGGACCATCAACCACCCGTTTATACTAATCCTACACTAATTCCATATTCCTACCACATCCCCACCTGTCCCTATGTTTCCTTACCACCTACCTATACTACGGGCAATTGCTAATGGCCAATTTACCGATCAACCTGCAAGTCTTTGGCATGTGGGTAGAAACCGGAGCACCCGGAGGAAACCCACGCAAACACAGGGAGAACTAGCAAACTCCACACAGGCAGTACCTAGAATTGAACCCGGGTCACTGGAGCTGTGAGGCTGCGGTGCTAACCACTGCACCACTGTGCCGCCCTATACTGGGAAAGTTTATAATGGACTGGGCAGTATCACCCTGGAGAACCCCGTGATGTAAGTGAAATGTTTGATGCCCCAGAACGTGGTTAACAAATGTCCTTCACAAACAGAGTAAATCAGTTAAATCCCACTGACAATTCTGGAGTCATTCACAATGGGGAGTAATTTCTCCTCGTTTTCTCTACATAGGACAGCAGTCAGGCTTTTCACTGTGTCCACCACCTCCATGTTGAAAGTCTTGTCAGGGTTAGGTGAGATAAGACACGTTGCCTGGGCGACAGATTTCTTCAATTGTGTTGCTGCTTCTCTGCTCTCTTCAGTCCAACCAGGTTAAATCTGGTCATCATCACCATTAGTTAGTTCATAAAGAGGAGTCACAGTCTCTGCAAATCGAGGGATGAGGGTCCACTGATACCCTGCCAGCCTGAGGATAGGACACAGGGTAGTCTTTGAGGTGGACAGGGGTAGATACTGGATGAGGGTCCACTGATACCCCACCAGCCTGAGGATATGACACAGGGCAGGACTTTGAGGTGAACAGGGGTAGATACTGGATGAGGGTCCACTGATACCCCACCAGCCTGAGGATAGGACACAGGGCAGGACTTTGAGGTGAACAGGGGTAGACACTGGATGGTCTCGGCCTGATGCTGGTGTGGGCTGATGCAGGATGATCTGATCTGGGCACGTAGAAAGGTGACACGGTCTTGCACCAGCTGGGCCTTACGTGGATGGTCTTTTAGTCCAGCTCCCAAACTAACTGCAGTAGTTCCTGTAAAAGGGTTAAATGTGTGGACACGGTTTGTGGTGATGAGAAGATCATCGAC
The DNA here is from genome assembly GCF_036365525.1 of Heterodontus francisci. Lineage (NCBI taxonomy): Eukaryota > Metazoa > Chordata > Chondrichthyes > Heterodontiformes > Heterodontidae > Heterodontus > Heterodontus francisci. Next base: position 2,497,826 of record NW_027140293.1, read on the forward strand.
ATATTGCAGCGAGCAGGAAGACTGTGAAAAGCTCAGAAGGGACCCGGCTACACGTTTGTTGAAAATAGTGGGGTTATTGTGGAACCCCTTGTGACAGACATGTCCAGGGGTATCTCTGGTCCTCAGAAGTGAATGTGAATTTAATTTGTTTCTCTAGTTTTACTGGGATACTACAATAAACATTAGAGATATCCAGGGTAGAGAAGACAGCCCTGCCACTGAGAATCCGGGAGAGTAGGGTGGGTGTCTATCAGACAACCGGGTTCACGCAGGGTTGACTGAATTGAGTTAGTGGTGGTCAATAGTCAGTCACCAGCTGCCATCCGGCTTTCCAACCAGTCAAATCGGGCAGATAGAAGGGAACATGGCTTCGTGAACTACACCCTGGTATAACAATGACATGATATTGTCTGGAATGTATGATATAATCTCAGCTCGGTATGAATACTGCTTCATGGATCATGCAATGGTCAGTTAATTTCTTCAGGTCTGCTCATGTTTGCACAGTTATCTTTATGGGTTGTGGATACACTCGACACGGACTCGAGAATCGCCTGTACCTCAGGGTGATCAGAGCTGTCTGGTTCCCACTCCTCTGATATTTTAATCATGAATATTGAGGGTGTACTGGACACCCGAGTAGGGGTATGTTTTAATGTTCTACAATATACAAATATAGAGATAATCAATTACTGCTGATAACCTTTGAGCACATTACTGCCCAGTAGTCCCTGTCCATTATACAGGATCATATAAAAGGGAGGCAGGACTTTGACATGAGCTGTGTTCCCTCTCCTACACCAATGTAAGATCTGATCCAGGGTCACAGATTAACCAAAAGGAGATCGAAGGGTCACAAGCAGTTTATTGAGGAGTAACAGTTCAAATACAGCACAAAATCAGAATAGACATAGTGGACATACGGCCTGTGGCAGGTGAGAAAGGCTTTCTGGCTATGGATCAAATGTAAGAAGCTATTATGAAAGACGTTATAGCAGGACACACAGAATAATTCAAGGTGATCAGGCAGAGTCAACATGCTTTTGTGAAACAGAAACCATGTTCAACCAATTTATTGAAGTTCTTTGAAGAAGTAACAGGTGCTGTGGATAAAGGGGAACTGGTGGATGTACTGTACCTTGATTTCCAGAAGGGATTTCATAATGTGCCACATCAAAGTTCATTGCGGAATATAAAAGCTCATGGTGTAGGGGGCAACCTATTGGCTTGGATAGAAGATTGGCTAGCTAACAGGAAACAGAGAGTAGGCTTAAATGGATCATTTTCTGTTTGGCAAGATGTAACGAGTGGTGTGTCACAGGGATCAGTGCGGGTACCTTAGCTCTTTACAATTTATATAAATCACTTGGATGAAGGGGCCAAAGGTATGTTTGCTAAATTTGCTGATGACAGAAACGTCGGTCAGACAGTATGTTGTGACGTGGACACAAGTGAACCACAAAGGGGTAGATAGATTGAGTGATTGGGCAAAGATCTGGTAAATGGAGTATAATGTGGGAAAATATGAAATTGTCCATTTTGGCAGGAAGAATAAAAATTAAGCATATAATCACAATGGTGAGAGATTTCAGAGCTCTACCATCCAGGGGGAACTGAGAGTCCTTGTGTATGAATTGTAAAAGGTTAATATGTAGGTATTGCAAGTAATTAGGAAAACTAATAGAATGTTATCGGCTATTGCAGGAGGAATTGAATACAAATGTAGGGAGGTTATGTTTCAGTTATATAGGGAGACCACTTCTGGAATACTGTGTACAGTATTGGTCTCCTCATTTAAGGACAGGTGGAAATGCATTCGAAGCAGTTCAGAGATGGTTTACTAGACTAATGCCTGGAATGGGGGTGTTGTCTAATGAGGAAAGGCTGCACAGGCTAGGCTTATGTCAGCTGGAGTTTAGAAGAGTAAGAGGCGACTTGATTGAAACTTATAAGATTCTGAGTGTGGGACAGAGCAAATGAGGCCGACAGAGAGAGAAAGAACGAGAGAGAGAGAGAGCTCAATTCATCTGCTGCTAAAAACCTCATCCATGCCTTTTTTATCTCGAGACTTGACTATTCCAACACACTCCTGGCTGGTCTCCCACATCCTACTCTCTGTAACCTGTGGTCATCCAAAACTCTGCTGCCATCTTCTAATTTGCACCAAATTCTGTTCATCCAACATCCCTGTGCTCACTGACCTACATTGGCTCTTGGTCCAATAACACCTCAATTTTAATATTCTCACTCATGTGCTCAAATCCCTCCATGTCCTCACCCCTCTGATTATCCCAATCCCCTGTTCATTTCCAATGTTCCTGAAACTTGTTCCTCTTAAAAATCTTTTTTCCAATTCCGGCTTAAAAGTGACTTTCTTTCCCTCTGTCACTCTTCATATAACATAGAACATATAACATAGAACAGTACAGCACAGTCCAGGCCCTTCGGCCCACAATGTTGTGCCGAACCTTTAACCTAATCTAAGATCAAACTAACTACCTACCCTTCATTCTCCTATCATCCATGTACCTATCCAAGAGTCGCTTAAATGTCCCTAATGTATCTGCTTCTACTACCACCACTGGCAGCGCATTCCACGCACCCACCACTCTCTGTGTAAAGAACCTACCTCTGACATCTCCCCGAAACCTTCCTCCAATCACCTTAAAATTATACCCCCTGGTGATAGCCCTTTCCACCTGGGAAAAAGTCTCTGACTATCCACTCTATCTATGCCTCTTATTATCTTGTACCCCTCTGTCAAATCACCTCTCATCCTTCTTCGCTCCAATGAGAAAAGCCCTAGCTCCATCAACCTTTCTCCAGTCCAGGCAGCATCCTGGTAAATCTCCTCTTCACCCTCTCTAAAGCTTCCACATCCTTCCAATAATGAGGCGACCAGAAGTGAACACAATATTCCAAGTGTGGTCGAACCAGGGCCTTATAGAGCTGCAGCATAACCTCGTGGCTCTTAAACTCAATCCCCCTGTTAATGAAAGCCAGCACACCATACGCCTTCTTAACAACCCTTTCAACTTGGGTGGCAACTTTGAGCGATCTATGGACGTGGACCCCAAGATCCCTCTGTTCCTCCACATTACCAAAAACCCTGTCTTTAAGCCTGTATTCTACATTCAAATTCGACCTCCCAAAATGAATCACTTCACACTTTTCCAGGTTGAACTCCATCTGCCACGTCTCAGCCCAGCTCTGCATCCTGTCAATGTCCAGTTGCAACCTACAACAACCTTCCACACTATCCACAACTCCAGCAACCTTCGTGTCATCGGCAAACTTGCTAACCCAGCCTTCCACTTCCTCATCCAAGTCATTTATAAAAATCACAAAGAGCAGAGGTCCCAGAACAGATCCCTGCGGAACACCACTGGTCACCGAGCTCCATGCTGAATACTTTCCATCTACTAACACCCTCTGTATTCAATGGGCTGGACAATTTTGTATCCAGACAGCCGCAGTGTGGTCTTCCTGACCGCACATTTCATCTCTCCTGCTCCACTCATGCTGTGGAAGCTTGGATCCATAAAATGGTGTGAGCTGCACTGCCGGTCACATCCAGCACATTGTACAGGACACCCAGGCTGGCCGGGGTGCTCGTGTCGGTGTAACGTGTGTGTGTCTGTAGTGTGAGGAGGGGTCTGAATATGATGTCGATCAGCCATTTCAGCAACTTTGATGTGCGTCTTTGAAACTTGGTCCTTGCATGTCGACTGACCGCCTGTGTTAGTCACTCTCAGCTGAACATACATTCAGCAGCACGAGGAACCCCCTCTAGTGTTATTTAAAAGGACCAGGCGTCCAACTTGCAGGTGAGGGGCTTTTGACTTCTGTTATTATAAAGTTAGTGGAGGTGCTGTGGATGGTTTTCTGGAGGTTGTGCTGTGAGCTGCTGCAGACATTCAGGGAGGAGAGAGGACTTGGTGACCCAACTCTGTACGATGAATGGGGACTGTAGTTACAGTGTCTCTGCGTCTGTAACATGATCAACAAATGGAGCAGAGGCTGCAGAGAGAGTGAAAGAAAGAGGAGGAATGGCCTCTGCCCTACCCACCCTGGGTTTCCAAGAGCAAAAAGGGCAGTGGTCCTAATATTGAGCCCAGGGGAACACCACTGTATACTCCCATTGAGACTGAACAACAACCTTTCACCACTTTTCTCTGTTTACTGTTCCTTAGTCAATGTTATATCCACACTGTCACTGTCCCTTTAATTCATAGTGTTCAGTTTTCCTAACCTGTCTATTGAATGTCACTTGATCAAACACCTTTTGAAAGTCCATATACATAACTTCAATCACACCACCCTCATCAGCCCTCTCCATTGTTTTATCAAAGAACTCCATCAAGTTCACCTCAGCAACACCTCTCTCCAATCCTCCACTGTTGTTAAATTATCAGACTGATTATCCGACACCCAGTACTGGATGAGCAGAAATTTCCTCCAATTAAATATTGGGAAGACTGAAGCCATTGTTTTAACTCCCCACTCCAACTCTGTTCCCTTGCTATTGATTCCATCCCTCTTCCTGGTGACAGTCTGAGATTGAGACAATATGTTTACATCCTTGGTGTCACATTTCATCACAACATGAGCTTTAACCTCATTTTCAGGGTAGAATTACAACCGCCTATTTCCACCTCAGTAACATCGCCTGACTTCACCCCTGTCTCAGCCCATCTGCAGCTGAAACCTCATTCATGCCTTCGGCACCTCTCGATGTGACTATTCCAAATCACTCCTGGCTGATCTCCCATATCTACTCTCTGTAAACTTGAGGTCATCCAAAACTCTGCTGCCCATGTCTTAGCTCACACCAAGTCCTGTTTATATCTCACTGACCGACATAGGCTCCCAGTCAAGCAATATCTTGATTTTAAAATTCCCATCCTTGTTGTCATATCTCTCAATGGCCTCGCCCCTCCCTATCTCTGTAATCTCCTCCAGCTCCAGAACCCATCGAGACATCTGTGCTCCTCTAATTCTGGTCTCTTTTACATCCGTTATTTTAATCACTGCACCACTGGCGACCGTGCCTTCAGCTGCCGGGGCCCAAGCTGCAGTATCCTCCCGACACATCTCCGCCTCTGCACCTCTCCATCTCACTTTCCTCCTTTAAGACATTCCTTGAAACCTTCCTCTTTGGCTAAGCTGTTGGTCCTTTGACCTAATATCTCCTGTTGTATCTCAGTTCGCACTTTGCTTCATAATGCTCCTGTGAAGCACCTTGGGATTTTTTATAACATTAAAGGCAATATCTAAATATAAATTGTTGTTTTTGTTGTTGTTTGCCAGACATCAATAGTCTTTAGCATATCCAGGTTGCTAACCATTTACTATCCAATGTTTTTACAAGCAACATGTATTTTTCTCTTGGGTTGTCACGTCTACAAATGTCCCCAGTCGTGACACTAGTCTGACTGGTCAGTAATTACAGCATTTATCGCATATCTCCTTTTTTAAACAGGATGTAAGATTTACAATCCTCCAATCCTCTGTCATCACACCCATATCCAAGGAGGATTGGAAGATTCTGGCCAGTGCCTCTGCTATTTCCACTATTCCTTCCCTCAGAAACCCCTATACATCCATTCAGACTGGGTAAGAGTTCCAGTTTATTGTGGTACAAAAAGGTGTTGGATAGAAAGGTGTTAACTGAAACTGTTTGTTCAGTGACTGTAATTAATGTCAGTCTCCATGGACCCTGATTGTGTCACAGGAGGGTTTCCCTCTCCTATTAATATGGGACTCCTTTCGATGTGATATCCCATACTGTCAGCGGGAGCATCACGCCCGGCACTCACAGGGATCAGCGGCTCCAGAGAGAGGGAGAGGATAGATCAGAATCTGAGAACAATGGGTCAGAATCTGAGAACAATGGGTCAGAATCTGAGAACAATGGGTCAGAATCTGATAACAATGGGTCAGAGTCTGAGAACAATGGGTCAGAGTCTGAGAACAATGGGTCAGAATCTGAGAACAATGGGTCAGAGTCTGAGAACAATGGGTCAGAATCTGAGAACAATGGGTCAGAATCTGAGAACAATGGGTCAGAATCTGATAACAATGGGTCAGAGTCTGAGAACAATGGGTCAGAATCTGAGAACAATGGGTCAGAATCTGAGAACAATGGGTCAGAATCTGAGAACAATGGGTCAGAATCTGAGAACAATGGGTCAGAATCTGAGAACAATGGGTCAGAATCTGAGAACAATGGGTCAGAATCTGAGAACAATGGGTCAGAATCTGAGAACAATGGGTCAGAATCTGATAACAATGGGTCAGAATCTGAGAACAATGGGTCAGAATCTGAGAACAATGGATTAGAATCTGAGAACAATGGGTCAGAATCTGAGAACAATGGGTCAGAATCTGATAACAATGGGTCAGAATCTGAGAACAATGGATTAGAATCTGAGAACAATGGGTCAGAGTCTGAGAACAATGGGTCAGAGTCTGAGAACAATGGGTCAGAATCTGAGAACAATGGGTCAGAATCTGAGAACAATGGGTCAGAATCTGAGAACAATGGATTAGAATCTGAGAACAATGGGTCAGAGTCTGAGAACAATGGGTCAGAATCTGAGAACAATGGGTCAGAATCTGATAACAATGGGTCAGAGTCTGAGAACAATGGGTCAGAGTCTGAGAACAATGGGTCAGAATCTGAGAACAATGGGTCAGAGTCTGAGAACAATGGGTCAGAATCTGAGAACAATGGGTCAGAATCTGAGAACAATGGGTCAGAATCTGATAACAATGGGTCAGAGTCTGAGAACAATGGGTCAGAATCTGAGAACAATGGGTCAGAATCTGAGAACAATGGGTCAGAATCTGAGAACAATGGGTCAGAATCTGAGAACAATGGGTCAGAATCTGAGAACAATGGGTCAGAATCTGAGAACAATGGGTCAGAATCTGAGAACAATGGGTCAGAATCTGAGAACAATGGGTCAGAATCTGAGAACAATGGGTCAGAATCTGATAACAATGGGTCAGAATCTGAGAACAATGGGTCAGAATCTGAGAACAATGGATTAGAATCTGAGAACAATGGGTCAGAGTCTGAGAACAATGGGTCAGAGTCTGAGAACAATGGGTCAGAATCTGAGAACAATGGGTCAGAATCTGAGAACAATGGGTCAGAATCTGAGAACAATGGGTCAGAATCTGAGAACAATGGGTCAGAATCTGAGAACAATGGGTCAGAATCTGAGAACAATGGGTCAGAATCTGATAACAATGGGTCAGAATCTGAGAACAATGGATTAGAATCTGAGAACAATGGGTCAGAGTCTGAGAACAATGGGTCAGAGTCTGAGAACAATGGGTCAGAATCTGAGAACAATGGGTCAGAATCTGAGAACAATGGGTCAGAATCTGAGAACAATGGATTAGAATCTGAGAACAATGGGTCAGAGTCTGAGAACAATGGGTCAGAGTCTGAGAACAATGGGTCAGAATCTGAGAACAATGGGTCAGAATCTGAGAACAATGGGTCAGAATCTGATAACAATGGGTCAGAATCTGAGAACAATGGGTCAGAATCTGAGAACAATGGGTCAGAATCTGAGAACAATGGGTCAGAGTCTGAGAACAATGGGTCAGAATCTGAGAACAATGGGTCAGAATCTGAGAACAATGGGTCAGAATCTGATAACAATGGGTCAGAGTCTGAGAACAATGGGTCAGAATCTGAGAACAATGGGTCAGAATCTGATAACAATGGGTCAGAATCTGAGAACAATGGGTCAGAATCTGAGAACAATGGGTCAGAGTCTGAGAACAATGGGTCAGAATCTGAGAACAATGGATTAGAATCTGAGAACAATGGGTCAGAGTCTGAGAACAATGGGTCAGAGTCTGAGAACAATGGGTCAGAATCTGAGAACAATGGGTCAGAGTCTGAGAACAATGGGTCAGAATCTGAGAACAATGTGTCAGAGTCTGAGAACAATGGGTCAGAGTCTGAGAACAATGGGTCAGAGTCTGAGAACAATGGATCAGAATCTGTGAACAATGGGTCAGAGTCTGAGAACAATGGGTCAGAGTCTGAGAACAATGGGTCAGAATCTGAGAACAATGGGTCAGAGTCTGAGAACAATGGGTCAGAATCTGAGAACAATGGGTCAGAGTCTGAGAACAATGGGTCAGAATCTGAGAACAATGTGTCAGAGTCTGAGAACAATGGGTCAGAGTCTGAGAACAATGGGTCAGAGTCTGAGAACAATGGATCAGAATCTGTGAACAATGGGTCAGAGTCTGAGAACAATGGGTCAGAGTCTGAGAACAATGGGTCAGAATCTGAGAACAATGGGTCAGAGTCTGAGAACAATGGGTCAGAGTCTGAGAACAATGGGTCAGAATCTGAGAACAATGGATCAGAGTCTGAGAACAATGGGTCAGAATCTGAGAACAATGGATTAGAATCTGAGAACAATGGGTCAGAGTCTGATAACAATGGGTCAGAATCTGAGAACAATGGGTCAGAATCTGAGAACAATGGGTCAGAGTCTGAGAACAATGGGTCAGAGTCTGAGAACAATGGGTCAGAATCTGAGAACAATGGGTCAGAGTCTGAGAACAATGGGTCAGAATCTGATAACAATGGGTCAGAATCTGAGAACAATGGGTCAGAATCTGAGAACAATGGGTCAGAGTCTGAGAACAATGGGTCAGAATCTGAGAACAATGGATTAGAATCTGAGAACAATGGGTCAGAGTCTGATAACAATGGGTCAGAATCTGAGAACAATGGGTCAGAATCTGAGAACAATGGGTCAGAATCTGAGAACAATGGGTCAGAGTCTGAGAACAATGGGTCAGAGTCTGAGAACAATGGGTCAGAGTCTGAGAACAATGGGTCAGAATCTGAGAACAATGGATCAGAGTCTGAGAACAATGGATCAGAATCTGAGAACAATGGGTCAGAATCTGAGAACAATGGATCAGAATCTGAGAACAATGGGTCAGAATCTGAGAACAATGGGTCAGAATCTGAGAACAATGGATTAGAATCTGAGAACAATGGGTCAGAGTCTGATAACAATGGGTCAGAATCTGAGAACAATGGGTCAGAATCTGAGAACAATGGGTCAGAATCTGAGAACAATGGGTCAGAATCTGAGAACAATGGGTCAGAGTCTGAGAACAATGGATTAGAATCTGAGAACAATGGGTCAGAGTCTGATAACAATGGGTCAGAGTCTGAGAACAATGGGTCAGAGTCTGAGAACAATGGGTCAGAATCTGAGAACAATGGGTCAGAGTCTGAGAACAATGGGTCAGAGTCTGAGAACAATGGGTCAGAATCTGAGAACAATGGATTAGAATCTGAGAACAATGGGTCAGAGTCTGATAACAATGGGTCAGAATCTGAGAACAATGGGTCAGAATCTGAGAACAATGGGTCAGAGTCTGAGAACAATGGGTCAGAGTCTGAGAACAATGGGTCAGAGTCTGAGAACAATGGGTCAGAATCTGAGAACAATGGGTCAGAGTCTGAGAACAATGGGTCAGAATCTGAGAACAATGGGTCAGAATCTGAGAACAATGGGTCAGAGTCTGAGAACAATGGGTCAGAATCTGAGAACAATGGGTCAGAGTCTGAGAACAATGGGTCAGAATCTGAGAACAATGGGTCAGAATCTGAGAACAATGGGTCAGAGTCTGAGAACAATGGGTCAGAATCTGAGAACAATGGGTCAGAATCTGAGAACAATGGGACAGAATCTGAGAACAATGGGTCAGAATCTGAGAACAATGGGTCAGAGTCTGAGAACAATGGGTCAGAATCTGAGAACAATGGGTCAGAATCTGAGAACAATGGGTCAGAATCTGAGAACAATGGGTCAGAGTCTGAGAACAATGGGTCAGAATCTGAGAACAATGGGTCAGAATCTGAGAACAATGGGTCAGAATCTGAGAACAATGGATCAGAATCTGAGAACAATGGATCAGAATCTGAGAACAATGGATCAGAATCTGAGAACAATGTGCCAGAATCTGAGAACAATGGGTCAGAATCTGAGAACAATGGATCAGAATCTGAGAACAATGGGACAGAATCTGAGAACAATGGGTCAGAGTCTGAGAACAATGGGTCAGAATCTGAGAACAATGGGTCAGAATCTGAGAACAATAGATTGGAATGTTACAACAATGAGCAAGAGTTTATCCTCAGAACTTCACGATCTTTCTACACATTATGATCGGTTCTCATTAAACTTTCGCATCTACCTCGCACTTCGGATTGCTCAATACATTTATTATCCCATCCTCGCTCTTGTTGGTGTCCCTGGTTAGTATCTGTTTCCAGGTATTTATTCCTTAAACCATGTTTAACTGCATTATATTCCTGTAATTTTCTCTACCCTCCTTGCTGCTGTTGTTAATCCCGGTGAATATCTCCAGTAATTACCTTGATTAACCATGTTTAACTGTATTATATTCCTGTAATTTACTCTACCCTCCTTGCTGCTGTTGTTAATCCCGGTGAATATCTCCAGTAATTACCTTGATTAACCATGTTTAACTGCATTACTGCTCCTGTAATTTTCTCTACCCTCCTTTCTGCTGTTGTTATTTCTGCTGAATCTCTGTCTCCAGAAATCAGCTGTATAAACCACTGCTAACGGTATTTCAGTTCTTGTAATTTACTCTCTCCTCTTTGCTGCTGATACTGTCTCTATTTCCAGCTAGGAGATCTGTAAACCCTGTTTACTGAAATACTGTTCTGGAATGTAAATTGTGGGAAGAGAGAAGACAGTGTCATTGGTCCATTGGTCTCCATCACAAACTCCATCCCCTATCTGTGAACCACATACCCGATCCTGAGGCTGAACCAGACAGTTTACAACCTCTGTGTTCTATTTTTACCTTACTTGAGTTCATCTCCAAATTCTCTCCATCACCAACCTTGTCTACTACCACCTGAGTAATATCACTCGTCTCCACTTCTGCCTCAGCCCATCTGCTGCACAAACCCTCATATGTGCCTTTGTTAAATCCACACTTGACGATTCCGAATCTATCCTGGTCACCCTCCCAGTTATAAACCTCCATAAACCACAGCCCATCCAGAACTCTGATGCCTGTATCTTAACTCACACCAAATCCCGATCACCCATCACCCCTGTGCTCACTGATCTACAATGGCTCTCGGTTTGGCAGCACCTTAATTTTAATATTCTCATTCTTGAGTCTGTATCCCTCCATGGCCTCAAAACTCCATTTGTCCCATTCTCTTGTGCATTTCCCATATTTCTGCAAATAATATGCCTTCAATCTTTTCTCAATTCTCTTTTTAAAGTGAATTTCTTTCTCTCTGTATCTGTACCCAGCCACGATTTTCAACTCTACAGACCCACTGGTGCTGAGGGCGCAGAAGATGGGACCCATAAAATGATGCGAACCACACAGCCGGCCACTTTTAGTGTGGTCAGCACAGTGTCCCATGGTGGGCAGTACACTCGTGTGGTCAGCACAGTGCCCAATGGTGGACAATGCTCTAGTATGGTCAGCAAAATGCCCCACGCTGGACAGAGCTCCAAAATGGTCAGCACAGTGCCCCATGCTGGACAGGGCTCTAGTATGGTCAGCACAATGCCCCATGCTGGACAGGGCTCTAGTATGGTCAGCACAATGCCCCATGCTGGACAGGGCTCTAGTATGGTCAGCACAATGCCCCAAGCTGGACAGGGCTCTAGTATGGTCAGCACAATGCCCCATGCTGGACAATGCTCTAGTATGGTCAGCACAATGCCCCATGCTGGACAGGGCTCTAGTATTATCAGCACAATGCCCGATGCTGGACAGGGCTCTTGTATGGTCAGCACAATGCCCCATGCGGGACAGAGCTCTAGTATGGTCAGCACAGTGCCCCATGCTGGACAGGGCTCCAGTATGGTCAGCACAATGCCCCATGCTGGACAGAGCTCTAGTATGGTCAGCACAATGCCCCATGCTGGACAGAGCTCTAGTATGGTCAGCACAATGCCCCATGCTGGACAGAACTCTAATATGGTCAGCACAATGCCCCATGCTGGAGAGAGCTCTAGTATGGTCAGCACAATGCCCCATGCTGGACAATGCTCCATTATGGTCAGCACAATGCCCCATGCTGGACAGGGCTCTAGTGTGGTCAGCACAGGGCCCCATGCTGGACAGGGCTCTAGTATGGTCAGCACAGTGCCCCATGCTGGACAGAGCTCCAGTATTATCAGCACAATGCCCCATGCTGGACAGGGCTCTAGTGTGGTCAGCACAATGCCCCATGCTGGACAGAGCTCGAGTATGGTCAGCACAATGCCCCATGCTGGACAGAGCTCTAGTTTGGTCAGCACAATGCCCCATGCTGGACAGAGCTCTAGTATTATCAGCACAATGCCCCATGCTGCACAGGGCTCTAGTATGGTCAGCACAATGCCCCATGCTTCACAGGGCTCTAGTATGGTCAGCACAATGCCCCATGCTGGACAATGCTCCAGTATGGTCAGCACAATGCCCCATGCTGGACAGGGCTCTAGTGTGGTCAGCACAATGCCCCATGCTGGACAGAGCTCTAGTATTATCAGCACAGTGCCCCATGCTGGACAGGGCTCTAGTATTATCAGCACAATGCCCCATGCTGGAGAGGGCTCTAGTATGGTCAGCACAATGCCCCATGCTGGACAGAGCTCTAGTATTATCAGCACAATGCCCCATGCTGGACAGAGCTCCAGTATGGTCAGCACAATGCCCCATGCTGGAAAGAGCTCTAGTATGGTCAGCACAATGCCCCAAGCTGGACAAAACTCTAATATGGTCAGCACAATGCCCCATGCTGGACAGAGCTCTAGTATGGTCAGCACAATGCCCCATGCTGGACAATGCTCCAGTATGGTCAGCACAGTGCCCCATGCTGGACAGGGATCTAGTGTGGTCAGCACAATGCCCCATGCTGGACAGAGCTCTAGTATTATCAGCACAATGCCCCATGCTGGACAGGGCTCTAGTATGGTCAGCACAGTGCCCCATGCCGGACAGAGCTCTAGTATTATCAGCACAGTGCCCCATGCTGGACAGGGCTCCAGTATGGTCAGCACAATGCTCCATGCTGGACAGGGCTCTAGTGTGGTCAGCACAGTGCCCCATGCTGGACAGAGCTCTAGTATGGTCAGCACAATGCCCCATGCTGGACAGAGCTCTAGTATGGTCAGCACAATGCCCCATGCTGGACAGAGCTCTAGTATGGTCAGCACAATGCCCCATGCTGGACAATGCTCCAGTATGGTCAGCACAATGCCCCATGCTGGACAGGGCTCTAGTGTGGTCAGCACAGTGCCCCATGCTGGACAGGGCTCTAGTATGGTCAGCACAGTGCCCCATGCTGGACAGAGCTCTAGTATTATCAGCACAATGCCCCATGCTGGACAGAGCTCTAGTATGGTCAGCACAATGCCCCATGCTGGACAGGGCTCTAGTATGGTCAGCACAATGCCCCATGCTGGACAGAGCTCTAGTATGGTCAGCACAATGCCCCATGCTGGACAGGGCTCTAGTGTGGTCAGCACAGTGCCCCATGCTGGACAGAGCTCTAGTATGGTCAGCACAATGCCCCATGCTGGACAGAGCTCTAGTATTGTCAGCACAATGCCCCATGCTGGACAGAGCTCTAGTATGGTCAGCACAATGCCCCATGCTGGACAGGGCTCTAGTATGGTCAGCACAATGCCCCATGCTGGACAGAGCTCTAGTATGGTCAGCACAATGCCCCATGCTGGACAGGGCTCTAGTGTGGTCAGCACAGTGCCCCATGCTGGACAGGGCTCTAGTATGGTCAGCACAGTGCCCCATGCTGGACAGAGCTCTAGTATGGTCAGCACAATGCCCCATGCTGGACAGAGCTATAGTATGGTCAGCACAGTGCCCCATGCTGGACAGTGCTCTAGTATGGTCAGCACAATGCCCCATGCTGGACAATGCTCCAGTATGGTCAGCACAATGCCCCATGCTGGACAGGGCTCTAGTGTGGTCAGCACAGTGCCCCATGCTGGACAGGGCTCTAGTATGGTCAGCACAATGCCCCATGCTGGACAGGGCTCTAGTATTATCAGCACAATGCCCCATGCTGGACAGAGCTCTAGTGTGGTCAGCACAATGCCCCATGCTGGACAGAGCTCTAGTATGGTCAGCACAATGCCCCATGCTAGACAGGGCTCTAGTATGGTCAGCACAATGCCCCATGCTGGACAGGGCTCTACTATGGTCAGCACAGTGCCCCATGCTGGACAGGGCTCTAGTATGGTCAGCACAGTGCCCCATGCTGGACAGAGCTCTAGTATGGTCAGCACAATGCCCCATGCTGGACAGAGCTCTAGTATGGTCAGCACAATGCCCCATGCTGGACAGAGCTCTAGTATGGTCAGCACAATGCCCCATGCTGGACAGAGCTCTAGTATGGTCAGCACAATGCCCCATGCTGGACAGAGCTCTAGTATGGTCAGCACAGTGCCCCATGCTGGACAGAGCTCTAGTATTATCAGCACAATGCCCCATGCTAGACAGGGCTCTAGTATGGTCAGCACAATGCCCCATGCTGGACAGAGCTCTAGTATTATCAGCACAATGCCCCATGCTGGACAGAGCTCTAGTATGGTCAGCACAGTGCCCCATGCTGGACAGGGCTCTAGTATGGTCAGCACAATGCCCCATGCTGGACAGAGCTCTAGTATGGTCAGCACAGTGCCCCATGCTGGACAGGGCTCTAGTATGGTCAGCACAGTGCCCCATGCTGGACAGGGCTCTAGACTGGTCAGCATAGTGCCCCATGCTGGACAGGGCTCTAGTATGGTCAGCACAATGCCCCATGCTGGACAGAGCTCTAGTATGGTCAGCACAATGCCCCATGCTGGACAGGGCTCTAGTATGGTCAGCACAGTGCCCCATGCTGGACAGGGCTCTAGTATGGTCAGCACAATGCCCCATGCTGGACAGAGCTCTAGTATGGTCAGCACAATGCCCCATGCTGGACAGAGCTCTAGTATGGTCAGCACAATGCCCCATGCTGGACTGGGCTCTAGTATAGTCAGCACAATGCCCCATGCTGCACAGGGCTCTAGTATGGTCAGCACAATGCCCCATGCTGGACAGAGCTCTAGTATGGTCAGCACAGTGCCCCATGCTGGACAGAGCTCTAGTATGGTCAGCACAATGCCCCATGCTGGACAGGACTCTAGTATAGTCAGCACAATGCCCCATGCTGCACAGGGCTCTAGTATGGTCAGCACAATGCCCCATGTTGGACAGAGCTCTAGTATTATCAGCACAATGCCCCATGCTGGACAGGGCTCTAGTGTGGTCAGCACAGTGCCTCATGCTGGACAGGGCTCTAGTGTGGTCAGCACAATGCCCCATGCTGGACAGGGCTCTAGTATGGTCAGCACAGTGCCCCATGCTGGACAGAGCTCTAGTATAGTCAGCACAATGCCCCATGCTGCACAGGGCTCTAGTATGGTCAGCACAATGCCCCATGCTGGACAGAGCTCTAGTATGGTCAGCACAATGCCCCATGCTGGACAGGGCTCTTGTATGGTCAGCACAATGCCCCATGCTGGACAGGACTCTAGTATAGTCAGCACAATGCCCCATGCTGGACAGGGCTCCAGTATGGTCAGCACAGTGCCCCATGCTGGACAGAGCTCTAGTAGGGTCAGCACAATGCCCCATGCTGGACACGGCTCGAGTATGGTCAGCACAGTGCCCCATGCTGGACAGAGCTCTAGTATGGTCAGCACAATGCCCCATGCTGGACAGGGCTCTAGTATGGTCAGCACAATGCCCCATGCTGGACAGGGCTCTAGTGTGGTCAGCACAATGCCCCATGCTGCACAGGGCTCTAGTATGGTCAGCACAATGCCCCATGCTGGACAGAGCTCTAGTATGGTCAGCACAGTGCCCCATGCTGGACAGGGCTGCAGTGTGGTCATCACAATGCCCCATGCTGGACAGGGCTCTAGAGTGGTCAGCACAGTGCCCCATGCTGGACAGGGCTCTAGTATGGTCAGCACAATGCCCCATGCTGGACAGGGCTCTCGTATGGTCAGCGCAATGCCCCATGCTGGACAGGGCTCTAGTATGGTCAGCACAATGCCCCATGCTGGACAGGGCTCTAGTATTATCAGCACAATGCCCCATGCTGGACAGGGCTCTAGTATGGTCAGCACAATGACCCATGCTGGACATTGCTCTAGTATTATCAGCACAATGCCCCATGCTGGACAGGGCTCTAGTATGGTCAGCACAATGCCCCATGCTGCACAGGGCTCCAGCATGGTCAGCACAATGCCCCATGCTGGACAGGGCCCGAGTATGGTCAGCACAATGCCCCATGCTGGACAGGGCTCCAGCATGGTTAGCACAATGTCCCATGCTGGACAGGGCCCGAGTATGGTCAGCACAATGCCCCATGCTGGACAGAGCTCTAGTATGGTCAGCACAATGCCCCATGCTGGACAGAGCTCTAGTATGGTCAGCACAATGCCCCATGCTGGACAGAGCTCTAGTATGATCAGCACAATGCCCCATGCTGGACAGAGCTCTAGTATGGTCAGCACAATGCCCCATGCTGGACAGGGCTCTAGTGTGGTCAGCACAATGCCCCATGCTGGACAGGGCACTAGTGTGGTCAGCACAGTGCCCCATGCTGGACAGGGCTCTTGTATGGTCAGCACAATGCCCCATGCTGGACAGGGCTCTAGTATGGTCAGCAAAGTGCCACATGCTGGACAGGGCTCTAGTATGGTCAGCACAATGCCCCATACTGGACAGGGCTCTTGTATGGTCAGCACAATGCCCCATGCTGGACAGGGCTCTAGTGTGGTCAGCACAGTGCCTCCTGCTGGTCAGGGCTCTAGTATGGTCAGCACAATGCCCCATGCTGGACAGGGCTCTAGTATGGTCAGCACAGTGCCCCATGCTGGACAGAGCTCTAGTATGGTCAGCACAATGCCCCATGCTAGACAGGGCTCTAGTCTGGTCAGCACAATGCCCCATGCTGGACAGGGCTCTACTATGGTCAGCACAGTGCCCCATGCTGGACAGGGCTCTAGTATGGTCAGCACAGTGCCCCATGCTGGACAGAGCTCTAGTATGGTCAGCACAATGCCCCATGCTGGACAGAGCTCTAGTATGGTCAGCACAATGCCCCATGCTGGACAGAGCTCTAGTATGGTCAGCACAATGCCCCATGCTGGACAGAGCTCTAGTATGGTCAGCACAATGCCCCATGCTGGACAGAGCTCTAGTATGGTCAGCACAGTGCCCCATGCTGGACAGAGCTCTAGTATTATCAGCACAATGCCCCATGCTAGACAGGGCTCTAGTATGGTCAGCACAATGCCCCATGCTGGACAGATCTCTAGTATTATCAGCACAATGCCCCATGCTGGACAGAGCTCTAGTATGGTCAGCACAGTGCCCCATGCTTGACAGGGCTCTAGTATGGTCAGCACAATGCCCCATGCTGGACAGAGCTCTAGTATGGTCAGCACAGTGCCCCATGCTTGACAGGGCTCTAGTATGGTCAGCACAGTGCCCCATGCTGGACAGGGCTCTAGACTGGTCAGCATAGTGCCCCATGCTGGACAGGGCTCTAGTATGGTCAGCACAATGCCCCATGCTGGACAGAGCTCTAGTATGGTCAGCACAATGCCCCATGCTGGACAGGGCTCTAGTATGGTCAGCACAGTGCCCCATGCTGGACAGGGCTCTAGTATGGTCAGCACAATGCCCCATGCTGGACAGAGCTCTAGTATGGTCAGCACAATGCCCCATGCTGGACAGAGCTCTAGTATGGTCAGCACAATGCCCCATGCTGGACTGGGCTCTAGTATAGTCAGCACAATGCCCCATGCTGCACAGGGCTCTAGTATGGTCAGCACAATGCCCCATGCTGGACAGAGCTCTAGTATGGTCAGCACAGTGCCCCATGCTGGACAGAGCTCTAGTATGGTCAGCACAATGCCCCATGCTGGACAGGGCTCTAGTATAGTCAGCACAATGCCCCATGCTGCACAGGGCTCTAGTATGGTCAGCACAATGCCCCATGTTGGACAGAGCTCTAGTATTATCAGCACAATGCCCCATGCTGGACAGGGCTCTAGTGTGGTCAGCACAGTGCCTCATGCTGGACAGGGCTCTAGTGTGGTCAGCACAATGCCCCATGCTGGACAGGGCTCTAGTATGGTCAGCACAGTGCCCCATGCTGGACAGAGCTCTAGTATAGTCAGCACAATGCCCCATGCTGCACAGGGCTCTAGTATGGTCAGCACAATGCCCCATGCTGGACAGAGCTCTAGTATGGTCAGCACAGTGCCCCATGCTGGACAGAGCTCTAGTATGGTCAGCACAATGCCCCATGCTGGACAGGGCTCTTGTATGGTCAGCACAATGCCCCATGCTGGACAGGACTCTAGTATAGTCAGCACAATGCCCCATGCTGGACAGGGCTCCAGTATGGTCAGCACAGTGCCCCATGCTGGACAGAGCTCTAGTAGGGTCAGCACAATGCCCCATGCTGGACACGGCTCGAGTATGGTCAGCACAGTGCCCCATGCTGGACAGAGCTCTAGTATGGTCAGCACAATGCCCCATGCTGGACAGGGCTCTAGTATGGTCAGCACAATGCCCCATGCTGGACAGGGCTCTAGTGTGGTCAGCACAATGCCCCATGCTGCACAGGGCTCTAGTATGGTCAGCACAATGCCCCATGCTGGACAGAGCTCTAGTATGGTCAGCACAGTGCCCCATGCTGGACAGGGCTGCAGTGTGGTCATCACAATGCCCCATGCTGGACAGGGCTCTAGAGTGGTCAGCACAGTGCCCCATGCTGGACAGGGCTCTAGTATGTTCAGCACAATGCCCCATGCTGGACAGGGCTCTCGTATGGTCAGCACAATGCCCCATGCTGGACAGGGCTCTAGTATGGTCAGCACAATGCCCCATGCTGGACAGGGCTCTAGTATTATCAGCACAATGCCCCATGCTGGACAGGGCTCTAGTATGGTCAGCACAATGCCCCATGCTGGACATTGCTCTAGTATTATCAGCACAATGCCCCATGCTGGACAGGGCTCTAGTATGGTCAGCACAATGCCCCATGCTGGACAGGGCTCTAGTATGGTCAGCACAATGCCCCATGCTGGACAGGGCTCCAGCATGGTTAGCACAATGCCCCATGCTGGACAGGGCCCGAGTATGGTCAGCACAATGCCCCATGCTGGACAGGGCTCCAGCATGGTTAGCACAATGTCCCATGCTGGACAGGGCCCGAGTATGGTCAGCACAATGCCCCATGCTGGACAGAGCTCTAGTATGGTCAGCACAATGCCCCATGCTGGACAGAGCTCTAGTATGGTCAGCACAATGCCCCATGCTGGACAGAGCTCTAGTATGATCAGCACAATGCCCCATGCTGGACAGAGCTCTAGTATGGTCAGCACAATGCCCCATGCTGGACAGGGCTCTAGTGTGGTCAGCACAATGCCCCATGCTGGACAGGGCACTAGTGTGGTCAGCACAGTGCCCCATGCTGGACAGGGCTCTTGTATGGTCAGCACAATGCCCCATGCTGGACAGGGCTCTAGTATGGTCAGCAAAGTGCCACATGCTGGACAGGGCT